>NW_024870850.1:613750-1227500 GCF_019054845.1 Dipodomys spectabilis
AGAGTTTGAAATTTGTTTGTATTTCTCCAGTACTGTTCTTTCTGTTAAGGAGCGTTTTTTTTATTCAGGGTCTTTTATTGTTCCATATGAGTTTTTCAGTTGCCTCTTCTATTTCTTTGAAGAATCAGGTTGGAATAATGACAGATATCACCTTGAATTTGTACATAATCTTGGGAAGGATAGCAATTTTCACGATGTTGATCCTCCCATTCCAGGAGAATAAGAGGTTTTTCCACTTCCTAAGTTCTGTTTTGATTTTTTTTTTCAGGTAATTAAAATTTTTATCATAGAGACCCTTCACTTCTTTAGTTAATTCCTAATGATTTTATTTTTTGTGGAGCTATTACAAAAGGAATTGCTTTCCTGGTTTCAGCCAAACTCTTCTCATTGTTGGCATACAGAAAAGCCATTGGTTTTTGAGGGTTAACTTTATATCCTGGTTCTTTGCCAAACTTTCAAATCAGCTCAAGTAATTTGGGAGTGGAGTCCGTGGGATTCTTTAAATACAAGATCATATCATCTGCAAAGTGGGAGAGTTTTACTTCATCTTTCATTTTTGCATTCCCTTTATGTTTTCATCTTGTCTTATTGCTGTAGCTAGGCATTCTAATACTAAATTGAAGAGAAATGGAGAGAGCGGAGGTTGAGCATTGCTTCATGTTTATTGGCCATCCTTCATTCTTCTTCAGAGAAGTTTCTCTTACGTCTTTAGTCCAGTTATTTATAGGGCAGTTGCTTCTTTGAGGATTTGTCGTTGCTGGATTTAAATTTTTAGTTCCAAGTATATTTTAGATATGAGACCCTTGTCCATTGTATGGCTAGTGAATATCTTCTCTCAATTCGTAGGCTTTCTATTGATTTTGCTAGCTATGTCCTTGCCATGAAGAAGCTCTGCAACTTCCTGCAATCCCATTTGTCCAACCTTTCTTTGATTTGTTGTGTTTCTGGGTTTTTATTAAGAAAATTTTGGCCTGTTCCAAGGAGACCTAGGGTTTCTCCTATTCCATCTTGTAATGTGTTCAGAGTGTCTCTTTTTATTAAGAAAATTTTGGCCTGTTCCAAGGAGAACTAGGGTTTCTCCTATTCCATCTTGTAATGTGTTCAGAGTGTCTTTTTAAACTCTGAGGTCTTTGATTCATTTGGAATTGATTCTGGTGCAGGGTGATATATGAGGACTTAGGTTTAGTTTTCTACAAGTACTTAACGAGTTTTGGCACCACCATTTACTGAACAGGCTGTCTTTCTTCCATTCTATTTTTTTTAGCTCCCTTTTTGAAGATTAGATGGCTATAGGTATGTGGGTTCATTTCTGGGTTTTCAATTCTATTCCATTGGTCCTGACGTCTGTTATTGTGACAGTACCAAGCTGTTTTGATTACTATGGCTTTGTAGTAGAGTTTGAAATTTGGTATTGATATTCCTCCAGCAGTGTTCTTTCTGTTGAGGATCGTTTTTGCTATTCAGGGTCTTTTAATGTTCCCTATGAATGTTTGGATTTCCTCTTCTATTTCCTTGAAGAATGAGGTTGGAATATTGATTCTTATCGCAATGAATTTGTAGATAGCCTTGGGAAGTATTGCCATTTTCACGGTGTTGATGCTTCTAATCCAGGAGTATGAGCGTTTTCCACTTTCTAAGTTCTGGTTTGATTTCCTTTTTTATGTTTTCAAGGTTTTCATCATAGAGGTCCGTTACTTCTTAGGTTAAGTTAATTCCTAAGTATTTTATTTTTTGTGGGGTATTACAAATGGAGTTGCTTTCCTAATTTCAGTCATTGTTTTTCTTCTCATTGTTGGCATACAGAAAAGCCATCGATTTTTGAGGGTTAATTTTATCCCCTGCTACTTTGCCAAAGTTTTGAAATACAAGGTCATGTCATCTGCAAAGAGGGAGAGTTAGACTTCATCTTCCTCTATTTGGATCACCTTTATGTTTGCATCTTGTCTTGTACATAGGCGTTCTAATACTTGATTGAAGAGAAGTGGAGAAAGTGTACATCCTTGTCTCATTCCGGAGTTAAGAGGAAATGGCTTTAGTTTTTCTCAAAGAAGTATAGTGGTGGCTGTTGGTTCATCAAATACAGTCTTTATTGTATTGAGGAATGTTCCCTGGATTCCTAATTTTTCCAGAACTTTCATCATAAAGACGTGTTGGATCTTGTCTTTTTCTGCATCTACTGAGATAACCATATGGTTCTTATCCTTGCTCTTGTTGATGTGATGACTTATGTTAATTGATTTGTGTATATTGAACCAGCTTTGCATCCCTGAAATGAATCCTGTTTGATCATGGTGTATGATTTTTTGATGAACTGTTGAAGTCGATTGGCCCAAATTTTGTTGAGAAGTTTTGTATCGACGTCCATCAAACAAATGTGTCTGTAGTTATTTTTCTTTGATGAGTCCCTGCCTGGTTTTGGGATTAGGGTTATGATGGCTTCATAGAATGAGTTTGGTAGCGAACTTTCTCTTCAATTTTATTGAAGAGTTGGAGGAGTATTGGTGTGAGCTCTGCTTTGAAGGCCTTGTATACTTCCATTGTAAAACCATCTAGTCCTCGGCTTTTCTTAGATGGGAAGTCTCTTATTGCTGTTTCTATTTCAATGCTTGATATGGGCCTGTTAAGATGGTTTGGCTCATCTTGATTTAGTTTCGGCACGTCGATATTTGCTAGAAAAATGTCCATTACTGCTATGTTCTCAAACTTATTAGCATAAAGTTTTTTTTTTATTTTAATGTAAAGTTTTGAAAAATATTCCCTTATAGTGTTCTAAATCTTGGTTGCTTCTGCAGTGATGTTTCCCTTCTCATCTCTGAGATTATTTATTTGTGTATGTTCTCTTCTTTTTCTGATAAGATTTGCTAAGTGTCTGTCAATTCTGTTAATTTTTTTGGAAGAACCGTCTCTTTGGTTTGTTGATTCTTTCTATTTTTTTTATTCTAGTTCATTGTATTGTGATTTAATTATAATGATCCTTTCTGTCTACTGGATTGGGAGTTACCTTTCAGCTTTTCAAGGAGGCTGATATGTCTCATTAAATTGTTGGTTTCAGATCTCTCCAATTTGTGGATGCAGGAGCTCAGAGCTATAAACTTGCCACTGAGTAATGTCTTTGCTGTGTCCCAGAGGAGCTGGTAATTTGTGTGTTCATTTTTGTTGAATATCATGAACATTTGAATTTCGTTTCTAATCTCTTCCATGACCCACTGGTGGTTCAACAGTATGTTGTTCAGCCTCCATGTGTTAGAGGACTTTCTTTGGTGGCTTTTGGAGTTGAGTTCTAATTTTATTCCCCTGTAGTCTGAGAGACTGCAAGGCATAACTTCAACGTTTCTGAACTTGGAAAAGTTTGCTTTGTGACCTACAATGTGTTCTGTTTTGGAAAGTGTTCCATGTTGTGCTGAGAAAAATGTGTATTCTGATGCTGCTTGGTGAAATATTCAGTAGATGTCTGTTAAAATTAGTTGAACTATGCAGTTGTTTAGATCTGTGGTTTCTCTGGTGAGTTTTTGCCAAGTTGATCTATCTAGTGGGGATAGTGATGTGTTAAAGTCCCCAACAATTAATGTCTTTGGATCCATGTGAGATTTGAGGGAAAGTAGTGTTTCTTGGATAAATTTGAGTGCTCCATTGTTTGGCAAATCGAGATTTAGAAGGAGAAGGAGAGATCCCTTAATTCGTATGTAGTGGCCTTCTTTATCTCTTCTCACTAATTTTAGTTTGAAGTCTATTTTATCTGATAATAGGATTGCAACTCCTGCCTGTTTATGTGGGCTTGTTGCTTGATAGATTTTGTTTCAGCCTTTTACTTTCCAAATGTGTTTATTTTTATAGGCATGGTATGACTTCTGAAGGCAGCAGACAGAATGATGTTGCTTTTTAATCCATCTAGAGAGTCTATGTCACTTAAATGGAGAGTTAAGTTCCTTAATGTTGAAAGATGGGAATGAGAGGTATTTGGGAGTTCCTGCCATGTTATCCACCTTCTTGGGGGCTGTGACAACTGGGTTCTTCTTATGGTTCTTAGATTCTCGGTTTGGATGTGATTTCTTTGCCTTTATTGTGTTTTTGTTTGTTTTCGATGTGTAGGGCATCTTTAAGTATCTTTTTTAGGGCTTGTTTGGTGGAGGTACGTTGTTTCAGTTTTTTTTTTTTTTTTGCTATGGAAAGTTTTTATTTGACCGTTGGATATGGAGGAGAGTATAGCTGAGTACAGTATTCTTGGTTGATAGTTGTTTGTCTTTAGAGCATGGCATACATCATTCCAGGCTCTTCTTGCTTTAATTGTCTCTGCTGAGAAATCTGAGATGATTCTAATTGGTTTCCCTTTATAGGGAATTTAACTTTTCTACTTGATAGCTTTATGGATCTTTTCCTTGTTCTGAATTGATCCTGTGCGGATTATCATTTGATGGTAGGATGTCGTATTCTGCTCTGTTCTATTTGGGGTTCTAAATGCTTCTTGTATCTGAATAGACCTATCTTTGTGCATTTTTGGGAAGTTCTCTGCTAGTATCCTGTTAAACAAATTTCCAGGCCATTAACTTCTGTGTCTAGGTGCTCCTCTACATCCATTATCCTCAGGTTAGGCCTTCTGATGGTGTCTTCCAAGTGTTGAATAGATCTATCATATTTCTTGGATTTACCTTGGATAGTTGTATGTTCTTTCTCTATAATATCTAGGCTGTCTTCAATGCCAGAGATTTGATCTTCCGCATGGTCTAACCTGCTGTGAAGAATTTCTACTTTGCTTTTTATTTCTTTTCCTTCTAATTGATCGGGTTTGATGGCTTCAAATTCTTTGTTGGCTTTTTGCTTTAGATCTTGTATGAACTTCTTTACTTCCTTAATTTGGTGTTCAGTGTTTATTCTCAAATCACTTAGTTGATTGGTTATGGTTTCCTTGGACTCTCATTCCTTCTGTCATGTTCCATTCATTATTCCCTTTGTGGTCTCCCTGAATTCTTTCAGCTGTCTGCTTATGGATTCCATGAATATCACTATTGATATTTGTCTATTCTTGTATCCCTCTTGCAATTGTTGTATTACTCTTTGATTAGCATCCTAATGTTCACACAATTCCTGTAGTTCTCTTTGACTGTTCTCAACCTGTTCACGCAATTCCTTCATTACTCTTTGAGTGTTCTCAAGCTGCTCACAAAATCCCTTTATCCATCTTTGAGTAGCTTCTTCATGCTCATGAGATTCTCGTATTGATCTTTTGTTTGCCTCCTCTCTCTCCCTATCCCGCTCACACTGAGTCCTTTGCTGGTTTTCAATCTTTTCATTTTCCACGTTTACCAGTAGTGTTTGTAGAGCTTTTTGGGAACTCTCCTCTGGATTATTCATTATCTGTTCTGTCACCTGATTCTCACGAGTGGGTGTTGAGATATATGGACTTGCCATTTTTCTTCTGTTTTACCGACTTGTTCTGCCCATTTGGTATGAAAGCAACAATTTTGTGCTAGAACTCTATTTTAAGGCATCAACCAGAGTCCTGTAGTTGCACAGTTAAAAGGCTGCAAATACAATTTAGTTCAACAGATACAGTCTATTCAACATCAAAGAGCTATGGATTAATGGGCTAAGACCCACAAGGAAGTATTTGGCAACCCAGAAATTATGAGGTTTAGGGGGAAATGTAGGGAAAAATATGATTAGAGGGATGTGGAAATGTAAAAGGAGAGTGAAAATAACCAGAGAAGGAATCTCAGAGAGTGAAATGGATTGGACAGAATGATGGGAGAGAGAGAAAAAAAGAGAGAAGAAAAAAATTGAAAAAGAAAAATTTAAATTTAAAAAGTGAAACTTAAAAATTATTTAATTTTAAACGTGAAATTATTGAAGAATGGGGATAGGATGTGAGGAGGCAAGGGATAGAAAGGAGACAAGAAAAACTAAAAAAATAAAAATTCTTAAAAAATTATACAGGTATAAAGAGATAATACTGCTATTAAGGAATTTAAGTCTAAGAGGTTTTGAAATGACTAATAAATTTGTGGATTAAGTGTGTACACAATGTGGAATAAGGTCTAATATTTGGTGACAGGTATATCTGAGGATGAGCAGAACAGCAATTAAATCACTGAAAAAAGAAGAAAAGGAATGAAAAATGAAAAGAATGAGAAAAAAGAAAAAAGGACCAAAAAGTCAGTAGAGTTTTTAAAAAAAGCACATACATATACACCTAAAATAAAAATTTTAAGAGAAAAAGAGGATTAAGAAACAATATATTTTAAAAAATTATAAATGAAAAATAAGGTACAAAAAATGAATTCTTTAATATTTTTGGGGGGTCAGAGTGGATGGGAAGGTCCTCTATCTCCCTTGTTTCATGTTTGTAACCAGCCTCTTGGTGGAGTCTCTGTTCTGCTTGTGGTGTTTTGTTTTCCTGTGGCTTGATTAGTTTCTGAAGTCAGTTTGTTTGAGCAGGCAGAAAAATGCTCAGATTTACCCAGGATTTTATGATCCTCCTCCCAGGCTAGTTCAGTGGGAGTTAGATCTGCTTTGAGTATCACAAGAGGGAGATGGCTGTTTCCTCTAGTTTGGAGATGCTGTGATGAGGCTAGGTTCTGGGAAGACTTTGAGGACTTTGAGCAAACAGTAGCTTTTCCCTGAGAGTCTAGCTTCTGAGATACTCACAGAGCCCAGCCTAGAGCCATTCTCAGGGTTTCTGTTTACTGAAATTTCAATTGATTTTCTAGGCTTTTGTAGGAAGGGGCAGCCTCTGACTGTTTGGCCACTGAAAAAAGTCACTCGTCCGTGTGGGGATGTTCCTCTGCCTGGGCTGGGTGTCTTTCCCCTGGGTGGAGCTGAGCCTGGCAGTTCAGGTTAGGTTCCTGTGGCCTGCTAAATGACTCTTTTGTTTTCTTCCAAGGCCTGAGTTGGAGCTAGGTGCTCAGCCAGGCCTTTGTTAGTATCAAAGATGAAGATCTCTGGTAGTGTGTTGGGGTGGCCTTCCCTCATTTGCTCCCTGAGAAGGAGTGAGGATGTCAGGGTTCTACTCATGCCAGAGTCTTGGTTCCTGGGTCTTCTTTGGTCTGTGATCTGCAGAATGAAGATATCTGCTCCTTGTCAGTTCTTGCTGGTATTGAGTAGAATCTGCTCACCTGCTGCATCTAGCGCCATTGTCCTGGACTTTCTCTGTTGTAGGTTTGGGGGCTATGGCTGCCACTGCTGCAGCAGATGTGGCTACCAGAAAGTGCTCAGATCTGTTTCCTTGTCTGGATTTTCCTTCTCTGGCCAAACTCTCTGTACTGTGATGGCACACTTGGTGTGATTCTCTGGCCTAGGACTCTTCACTAGAACATTAAAACGGCTTTCTATGTGAGAGCTTGTTTACCCTCCAGCTTCTTCTCTGCCAACTTCCCAGAATCTCCTATGTTATCTTATCGTTGACAATGTATGAGCTTGGGTCTCTACCTGAATTATGACCTCAGGGTACAGGAGAGCTTCCTTGTTCCTTAGTGTACCCTGCATGTGCATCTGGTTCAGATTTGGGGGAGCAATGACAGAAAGTTTCATTGATTCATACTGGTATGTCTAGGAACAATGGTCACAGCTGGATATTAGGGATTCCTTCTCCTTGCTAAGCTTAGCCAAGTTATTGCTTGCCATGGTTGTGAGTGAGCAGTAAGGATGTAGGTGGAGAAGGAGCTTATGACTGTGAAACTCATAATGAAGGGGGATTGTTTGTCCTGAAATAGAATCCCTTTTCAGTAAATAGACATATTTACAATGCATGTAAGATATTTTAAGAGATTGAGCCCCAAAGACCCTAGAAAGTAGCATGGTTAAAAAAGCTTGTTCCATAACATTCAAATTTTGTACATTAATGCCAATTATTTCAAAGTCTGTTGAATTATCTACAAGAGTGAAAAGTTTTTACCTTTTCTTCCTAGAGCAAGTTTGGTAAGAGCAAGTCAGATATTCAATGTAGTGTCTGAGATAGAATAAAAGGCATGACAAATGTGGAAAATGGAGATGAGTGAGAAAGTTCCAGTTGGAATTAAAGAAGCATTTATTTCAGTCATTAGGTCCTGGTGCTAGATTGAAGGGATTCATATGGAGAGCTCTGTGTCCTCAGCACATTTGGGCCAAAGCAAAGCAAAGGGAAATTATTGTGTTGCAAGTCTACGTTAACTGACCTTAATTCGTCATTTTTATATTGTCTTAGATTTATTAGTATATATATGTAAAGATGGGAATAATTATGATATTTTTATACATATTTGTGATTTCTTATAAAATTCACCTCATCCCTCTTTCTTGTTTCACCCACAACTTTTCATTATTGTGTTTATTCATACATGAGAAATATGTAATATTTTGGGAGAATTCACAGGAATCTTTTGAACAAGAATCAGTAAAATTTTTATATTTTGTTACACTTTCCTTTTTCCCTTCTTTTTTGCCTATGTCCTTCATCCATTTCACCATGAACTTCACTCACTGCCATTAATCTTTTCTCTGCCTCCCATCCATCCATCTATTCACCCATATCTACCTTCTCTTCGTCCCTAAATTTCAAAGTGTAACTATGTGTAATTTCATTTAAAACCACACAGAAGAAAATAGAAAGGAATACTACTGAGTGCAGCATTAAAACATTTACAAGAGCTGATGGCCAGTGGCTAATGTCTGTAATCCTTGATACTCAGGTGTCTGGTATCTGAGGTTCATGGTTCAAAGTCAGCATGAGCAGGAAAGTCTGTGATACTCCCACTTCCAATTAACCACTAAAAAGTTGGAAGTGGAGCTGTGGCTCAAATAGTAAAGCACTAGCTTTGAGTGCTATTGAGAAAGGCAACAGTGAAAAGAAATTGAGAATGGGGATAATAAGTTTAAGTGTAGATTAAATAGGAGGAACCAAAAGTAGACAAGAAAATTTCAAATTTAAATGGCTATCACCACCACTTATGACTTACACTAGTAGAAAAATGAGTAATAGACCCTTATTGATTGAAGTAAAAATTTCCACAATGAAAACTAATAAAACAATGAAAAGTTTAGATTTAAATCAGATATTATGTATACTAAGGAAACATAGAAGTTTATTCAAAAGAAAGCTAATTCCTCCTAGTACGTTTTTTATCCCTGAAGTCACGAAGAGAATTTCTATTTGACATTAACAAAACGTTGTAACACTTTGGGGCAAAAATGCAGCCTAGGAGCCCTGCACCAGAGGCCAAGATGGAGAAGACCTCCACAACCACCATGACCTTCCCCTTGGCACTGTGGTAGACAGGCAAGAAGGTGAGCCACACACTGCAGAACACCAGCATGCTGAAGGTCAGGAGCTTGGCTTCATTGAAGGTGTCAGGCAGATTCCTGGCCAGAAAAGCAACAGTGAAGCTGGCCAGGGCCAGGGAGCCCAGGTATCCCAGGACACAGTAGAAGGCAGTGAGGGAGCCCTTGTTGCACAGGATGATGATGTGGCCATGTTCAGAGTATGTATCTGTGTCAACGAAGGGAGGAGAGGTCCCCAGCCAGACTCCACAGAGCACCACCTGGATGAGGGTGCAGATGGGGATGATGAAGTTAGGAGCCCCGGATACCAGCAGCCACCTAATCCTTCTCCCTGGAGAAGTGGCTTTGAAGGCCAGGACTACAGTCACCGTTTTGGCCAACACTGTGGAAACAGCCACAGTGAAGACAATCCCAAATGTGATGTGCTGCAGTCTGCAGTTAACTGTGTTGGGGCGACCAATAAAGAGCAAGGAGCAGAGGAAACAGAAGATGAGGGAGATGAGCAAGGTGTAGCTGAGAGTCCGGTTATTGGCCTTGACGATAGCAGAGTCTTGATGTTTTGCAAATATCCCAAGAACAGCAGCAGTTAGCATAGAGAAGCAGAGAGCCATGCAGGCCAGAGCCATGCCCAAGGGATCTCCAAAAGCCAGGAAACTTGCAGTTCTCATGAGGCACTTATTTCTCTGTGTGTTGGCATACTGATGATCTGCACACTTCACACACTGGTCCATATCTGGAAAGCAGTGCAAGCTACCATTAGTTCTTGATAGGAACTTCTTTTCTTACAAGAAATTAGGAAATTGTTCCCTTAGATGTAATCTTAGCATGTTATTATTAAGTGACACAAACACACTTTATTTCTTTTCAAAACCAAAACTCACTCTCCTATTTCCATCTTCTTTATTCAGGCTGTTTTAGTGAACTATTTTTCTTTAAGTGATTATTATATGTGTTGATAATGTGCCAATTGTGGCATTCTAATCTCTTTTCAACTATTTCCAATACCTTTTCTTAACACTTATGAACAGTTTAAGTGTGCCCTATTCTGCAGTCTGGTGAAGATTGTAAATCATGCAGCTTACACTTTCCTACATGTCTTTGTAAAACATTTATTTTATCCATGTTACACATCCTTGAATTCTTCTCATTCTGTTTTTTCTCTCCAACTTATCTGTGAAGCAGTAGGAACAGAGAAACCACTCTTGGACAGTTTATAGTCATGCTCACTTCTTGAAGTGAATCCACCCTTCTGAATACTTGCTCTATGCCCTGAACAGTTCTGGGCAGAGAGAAATAAATGTGCAAGATCTGTATTTCCTGTGTGAACAAAATGTATTTTTAAGGTAAGCACTAGCCTAATAAGCCTCACATTTACTTTCATTTTAGGGTTTACACTTGTCTTAACCCTTAGTGATAAGAGGGATTTCTAGAGCTAAGTTTGCCTGCAATAGAGTAGAAAAGTTTACTAAAATATATAATTCAAGCCCATGATCTATCACATTTCACCTAACAATACTACCACATGTCAAAATTAAATTACTAACAGAGAGATGAATAAAAGACTCTGCAATCATAATGCACAAGTTTTGCATTGAATGTTTGGTTGAAGAAAACTGAGGATAGATGGAAAATTTCTTCTGAAGTCACAGAATTACCTGTGCCATTAGCAATTGCATTCTGTGGACAAGGTGTACAGTCAAAGCAACAGGTAGCCTTTTCCTCCTGAGGAGATTTCCTGAATCCTGGACCACAAGTCTCACTGCAGACAGAGTGAGGAGTCTGAGGAAAATCAGGTATGTGTCTGTAACTCTTCAGACTTTCATAGCTAAAACTCTAAACATGCATTGTTTTAAAGAACTGGTCAAGCACAATGTTTTCTAGCAGCTACGTGCTGTCAATTAATTGAATTGTTACAGATTCCATATCCCATGATTCCTAAAGTCTTAATGTGCTAAAACCTTGATTTTTAGCCTGTTGAACTATTAAACAGTGTGGGATCTTGAAAAGATTGTATCATATGGCATGGAAATACATTTGAATGTACATTCCTACGGAACTTGTTTAATTCATGTCATTATTTTATGTCTCCTACTCATCTTTAACAAGGGATAAAGCCTGGAGGAAACTTGCCTTTGATAGGCTCATTATATTTTGCTCTTAGGTTTGCAGTGACCATGAAGTATGAATCTTATTACTGGTGCTTTCAGTGACTCCTTTAGCCAAATATGCCTAAATAGTCAACTAATCATTGAATGAAACTTCTACAGAAGAAATACAATAAATATCTCCACCATATGAAGTGATTCATCGGATACTTTATCACAGAGTAGGAATCCCACTAGAAAACTACTACTATTTTTGAATTTATTACAATGTTCTGAATCAAGAAGTAGGAACACATTTAATGTTTTTAGTTCTGATCCTGGAGCTTGAAGTCAAGATCTAGGCCCTGGCCTTGAGCACATTTTGCTCAAAGTTATCATTCCACTACTTGTGTGAAAGCTCCACTTCCAGATTTTGGGTGGTTCATTGGAGATAATAGTCTCACAGAATTTCCTTGTTGGGCTGACCTTAAACAAGGATATTAAAGTCTCAGCTATCTGAGTAACTAGGTATAAATTTAAAGGATGACTTTGCTTATTTGTATGTCCTTAAAATTACTAGGATTAGATCCTGCTCACCTCTGTGGTTCCTATGGCCCATTCCACCATATCTTCAGATAAAGACAGTTGGTTACCATGGAGAGCATATGGAGAAAACTTTCCTACTTTCACCTCAAGTTCAAGACCTTCTGGAAAATTCCAAATGTTCAGAATGTCATACTCTGGCTCCAATTTCCTTTTCTCATCCAAAATCACTTGATGTCCAACAGAATTGTGAAACTGGATGTTCTTCAGAAAATGGAGCAGCTGAAGAAAGACATCATATTATGGTGAAGTACACCCCAAAGGTAAGACAGAAAATCTGAATTAAGAAACACTCCTCATTGCCTTTAATCCCAGATTCTGAATTCAAGCATAGCACCAAGAATGATTGAAGTGTCTGTCTAAACAATCTATGGAAGAATAAAAATAATTTTCTGAATCCTGGTCACTCAGAAAAGGAGTACAAGCCTTTGTTCAAGAGAAACCTAAACTATATAGCCACGAATGAGACAATTCTCAGTTGCATAGCTAGAGTTTATCAGAAACTCTATTTTTATTAATGTCTATAGTTTGAGATTTTTCAATTGTTATTACCAAAGCTGAGTGAAACTAGATCTCATACGGAAAATAGGAAACATTCTCTTCAGTATGTCATCCGTTGGTGTTCCTGAAGAAATATAGGGAAAATTCTAATTTAGTTTTCAAAAGATTAGCTATGGGCACGTTGTGGTTATTTATAAGTAAATGAATTTATAAGCTGATTACTGGTTACTCACACCTGTAATCCCAGTTACTCAGGAGGGTGAGCTATGAGTATCTTAAATTAAACCAGACTGGGCTTAAAAGTTTGTGGGACTTGTACAAACAGCTGAGACATTCAATTTCACAGAATAGCACACCTTCTAGGAAGTGCCTCTGCTTATCGTGTGTGCCATCCACATAGTTGAAATTACCTGTGTAGGGGGAAGCAGTGTCCCTTTTGTATTTTCCAGTACTTGAACTTCTGTCTGATGAAGAAGCATCTCATGGAGAGCCTGGGTCACGGCATACACAGCATTGTATATATCGTAACTGTTTCCAGACATAGTCATGTCTAAAACGTGCCCAGGCAAGCAATCCAAAGAGGCCTCATGAACACAGTTGTCCCATGTCACACAGTCAGACTCAACATCTGAGCAATTAAAAGACAGAAACCAGATCCTAGCAAGAAAAATGTCTTCTGGGTATTTGGAAGGATTAACTGCCTTGACAAAATCTGTGAATCCCGAAACATCTTCATGATGATGTAAAAAAATGAGAGGTACATGCAATGAGCCTAGCATGAAATATCTCCTTTTCATGGTGAAATCCCACTGTGAGTTCATGATTCAAACTCTGCCTTTTATTAAAAGTTGCTCAATGCACACGATTAATTCTATTAGTATACCATTATCACCATGTATGATGAAGACATTTGCTGAAGATTTATTTATCTCGTCATAAACTGCCATGGCTTCGAGTACATGTGATATTGATTGGCTTGAGATTACTTGCTCATAGGCTACACAAACTCTGTTCTTGGCCATCTCTTCTTTCAATTCAGCAAGAATCCATGAATCATTCTCATCATGTAAGTTTAACAGTCCCACCCAATTCCAGCTGAAGTGAAGCAGTAAGGAGACCATGGCAGTGGCTATTGATGTATCCTTTGGGGCCATCTGATAGAGAGCAGGAAACTTGTGATAGTCACTCAGGACATGAGAAAAAGGCCCAAAGGTAATCTAAAGGGAAAGGAAATTGGATGCATTACGAATTAGAGCATTGCCATCCATCAAAATTTGAGTCTTGATGTGTGTGAAGAAGCAATTGAAGTAGGTCAAAGGTAGATTTCATTTTAGCTTTTGAGTAGTTGTATAAAATATAAATTGTAAAATGTCTCTTGATCTTTCTCACTATTTCCATAAACTCCTCCCATCTATATCAACCCAATCCACTCCTTGACTTTCCTAATTCCATTTTCACATTTGTAGATTGAATATTCTGTGCTTTCCCACACATTTATTCCCTATTCATCTCATATTTTTCCTCAACACATACTCTTCTCAGATATTTTTCAGGTTTATGGTGTTTATTTTTTGTACTGTCAGTAGATAAGAAAAATCACAGCATCGAGTTCCATCTGTATGTATATCATGCTTTAATCATATATATATGTGTGTGTGTGTGTGTGTGTGTGTATATATATATATATATATATATATATGAAGCTATGTGTGTGTTACGTGTTCATATTTTAGGTCTAGCTCTGACATATGAGAGAACATATTTCCCCACCTCAATCTGAGCCTGACTTACTTCATTCAAGATAATATCTTTGTGTGTGTGTGTGTGTGTGTGTGTGTGTGTGTATGTGTGTGTATGAGTGTGCACATACATGCCAGAAGAGGGGCACAAACTCATGTCCTCATGCACTTTGTTCAATTTTTCTCTCAAGACTTGGCTACCACTTGAGCCAACTTGTTGATCTACCAGCTTGTTGCTGCTTAATTTCAGATTCAAGTTTCCTGAATAGCTAGAATTACTGGTGTGGGCCATTTGTACTCTGCTCAACATATCTTCACAGTGGCAAGTCATTTTCCATTTACTCATTCTTTCAAAGGGGATAATTGGTAAGGCTTGCAACAATAAATTATCTATTTTTCTTCTGTAACTTTTCCATATCCTTTTCCAATCAGGAGATATATATCTATATATATCTTTGACTACTTATTCTTTGATACCACAAAATTTGATAGATTTATAAATCCTGTCTCTTCTATCATTCTCTTATAACACCTGAAATATTACCAAAGTATACCTTTTTATAACTTTTGACACCACCATTCTCACCTGTGGAAATTTGTAGAGTCCCAGCAATGTTCCAATTTTGTCAGATGTTAATCCTAGTGGTCCTGTAAGTGCTGCTATAGACCTGCTGTCTCCCATGCAGGTGTAGTTTGGAATCTCGTACTTCCCAAAGAGCCAAATGAAGGGATTCTTAAGCATTGACCAAGCTCTGTATTGATCATCATAGACGTCAAATCCCAGAGTCCAGTTACTTAAAATATCAGGGTTTTTGTTGATCTCCTCTATAGCAAAAGCCAAAGCCAACACAAACTGATAGTTCTTGAAGTCAAGCCTGCATAATTAGCATAGACATATAGGAGGATTATTTAAAAACTTATGACTTTAGTATAATAAATGCTTGCTTCTTTGCCAATGAATTGTTTAAATTATTATCCCAATTGGCATGAATATGAATGTAGTGTGTTATGGTTGTATAGAGAATTAGAAGAAGACATGAAGGGCATTTGTCATGAATACGATTCAGAAACTCAGTTAAGTAAAGAGAGAGAGAGCTTGCTTCCCCACTCCACCCAAACCCTGTTGGAATAGATTTTTATGAGACAGGAAATATTCTGTTGCCTTTATCTTAGGGCAACGAGCTACACCTGTGTGAAAAATAAATCTTGTGGCTTTGTCACCCATTTTATTTTTAAATGTTTTTATTTTGAGAATACTGTATGGAGGACGAGTTACAGTTGCAGAAGCAAGGTCATGAGTACATTCCTTATAAAGCATTATTGTCTCCTCCTTTGTTTTCCCCCTACCATCTTTCCCTCACAACTCCTCTCTCCTCCCCCCCCTCCCCACCTAAATTGAAATGTTTGCTTTTCCGCAAGCGTCTTCTACATCTCATTGTTGCAGTGGGTCAACCTGTATGTCTGTTTAAACAATTTATTTTTTCCCTTCCTTTCCACAAATTATACCAACATTAAATACAGTGAAAACAAGGGTTATACCATGGCGGAGAAATATACAAGCAACAAAAAATCACGTTGTACCTTATAAATACATTAGAAACAATTGTAAGAAATGAAAAACCATTTATATCCTTGCCTTGTGATTAATTTGGTTAACACCGTCTTATCTGACCCTTTCTGTTTGTTTCAGAGTATATGTACTAGTTATTGAAAATAAGGGAAAACATTGGACCCATATTTCTTTGGGCCTGGCTTACTTTACGTATTATAATTTTTTCCATTTCCTAACAAATGAGGCAATGTCATTCTTTCTGATGGAGGCATAGAATTCCATTGTGTATATATGCCACATTTTCGTGATCCATTCATCTACTGAGGTGCATCTGGGTTGGTTCTATATCTTCGCTATGGTAAATAATGCTGCCATAAACATAGTTGTGCTGGTAACTTTAGTATGGTCTTGTTTGTGATCATTTGGCTAAATGCCCAAAAGGGTGATTGCTGAGTCATAGGGGAGCTCTATGTGTTGTCTTTTGAGGAACCTTCATACTGATTTCAAAGTGGTTGAACAAGTTTACACTCCCACCAACAATGCAGTAGGGTTCCCTTCTGTCCATAACCCTCCAGCATCTGTTTTTATTAGAGTTTTTGATTATAGCCCTTCTAACTAGATTGAGTTGGTATCTCAATGCTGGAGGGGATGTGGACAGAAGGGAACCTTACTGCATTGTTGGTGGGAGTGTAAGCTTCTTCAACCACTTTCAAAAGACTCTAGAGCTCCCCTATGATTGAGCAATCCCACTTTTGGGCATTTACCCAAATGATCACAAACAAGACCATATTGAAGCTACCAGCACAACTATGTTTCTGGCAGTATGATTTACCATAGTGAAGATATAGAACCAACCCAGATGTACCTCAGTAGATGAATGGATCACGAAAATGTGGTGTATATGTACACAATGGAATTCTATGGCTCCATCAGAAAGAATTACATTGCCCCATTTGTTAGGAAATGGAAAGAATTGGAAAAATTTTACTAAGTGAAGTAAGCCAAGCCCCAAAAACATAGATCCCATGGTTTCTCTTATCTGCAATAACTATGTCTGAGACAAGCAGAAATTGCCAAGTAAGTTGATGTTAGGCGAAATGAACCCCAGGATAAGGACTCAAGTGTTTTTTCTTTCTTGTGATTGGTTTTAACATAATTATAAGATTATTTCTTTGTTGCTTTTTATATCTCTCCCCCACAGTATAACCCCTGTTTTCACTGTATTTGATGTTGGTATAATTTGTGGAGGGAAAGGGAAAAAACAAATTGTTAAAATAGCCATACAGTTGGACCCATTGCAACAATGAGATGTATAAGACCTCATGTCGAAAATTGAACTTTGGTTTGACTTTCATTTCTTTTATAGCTAGAGAGGTTGAGCATTTCTTCCTGTGTCTATTAGCCATTCTTATTTCCTCTTCAGAAAAAGTGTCTCTTGAAATCTTTAGCCCACTTGTTTATTGGGTGGTTGTTTCTTTGAGGATTTGTTGTTGGGGGATTTAATTTTTTGAGTTCCAATATATTTTAGATATGACACCTCTGTCCATTTTATGGTAGTGAAGATCTTCTTCCAATCCTTGGGCTTTCTATTGATCTTGCTAGTTATGTCCTTTGATTTGTTGTCTTTCTGGGTCTGTACTAAGAAAATTTTGTCCTGTGCCAAAGAGACCTAGGGTTACTCCTATTCTGACCTGTAATGTTTTCAGGGTGTTTGCATTGACTCCAAGTCTTTGTTCTATTTGGAATTGATTTTGGTGCAGGGTGATATATAAGGATCTAGTTTTAGTTTTCTACAAGTGATTAACCAATTTTGCCAGAAACATTTACTGAAGAGGCTGTTTTTCTTCAATTCTATGTTTTTTAAGCTCTCTTATTAAAAATTAGATGGCTATAGGTCTGTGGGTTCATTTCTGTCACCCAGATATCATATGTTTATATGGCAGGTCAGGCTAATCAATCAATGTTCAATTTAAGAGCAACTTTCAGAAGCAAAATATTATTTGTGAAATATCCTGTAGCAAGCTGTGCTCATATACCCAGCATATTGAACTGCTCTTACTGCAATAACCAGCAGAACATGAGCTCTAATACCTGGTGAGGGAATTTTATTTTTGTTTATGTAACAAAACAAAAGGGATGCATCCAATTCCAGGGAACTCGTTATGGAGAGAGGAACCCACTACATGAGGGTTGAGGAGAGAATTGTAAACAAGCTATATATTCAAATCCCAATTCCAAGGCCACCATGGTATATTGCGGTGATCACTACTCTCTTCCCAGTATACTTATAGTGAAAAACTGAAAAGGGGCCAAGATAGCAATATAAATAGGATCAAAGTACTTTTCCTTTTTTCTCTGTGTGTTTGTGTCGCAGTGTGTGTGTGTTAATATTTGTGTGTTCACGTGTTCAAGTGCCTCCATTCACTTGTATATATCCTAAAGAAATTAGTGAAATTAACTGGCATTGTTTAAGAGGAAACAATGAAGGCACATTTGAAATATTACTGAAAGGATTATGTTAGTCAACATATACTGTAGGTATATATGAAATGATCACAAAGAAAGCCTATAATCTTTTGTGAAGTATTCTAAACAGGAAAGTATGGTGAGCTTGAGGAAAAATATAATTAAACACAAATATATTTATGAATAAACAAAGCAAGAATGAAAGTGTGTGAAAAAGTTTTGTTAAAACTTCACAACAGTATTTTGAAAAAAAAAAACAAATGTAGGGAAGAACTCAAAGTAATAGACCTAAACATGAAAGGATAATCAGTCTTTTGAATATGACATCTACAGCAAGCTTTCTAATGATGAAGCACTCACACTTGAAATGTATGTACAGGGAAGATTCTCAAAAGTATAATAGAAATGGGACCTATTTCTGCTTACTCTTCAGCAGATTCCATATAAGTCAGGAGAACATGGCAGGAGATCGTTATAGTACTGAAGATTAAAAAAATAATTATCCACCAAAATAATTGTATCCAGCAGATACACTTTAGAAATGAAGGAAGAATAAAAATGTTCCCAGAGAAGCACAGGTAAGGGATTGTATCTCCACTAGACCTTTCCAACAAGCAATACTAAAGCAAGTTTTTCAGTCCAAAAGAAAAATGAAAATATACAAGGATGTATATCCTGTATTCTGTGAACCAGATAAAAGTTGGGTTCAACAGCAACACCAATCACAGAAGATACTTGCTCATGGAAACGGAACAATTCATTGCATAGTCTTCAGTAGGGTTTGCAGTTTAAAGAAATGAAATTTAATTGTTTCTGGGATTCAATTGAAAAGTACATAAAATATCAACTGTAGCACACAACAAGGCAGGTCTCATAGGACAGTTCATTTCTGTATGTGCTTATATAAACAAATTACACTTCAAAGGTGACCTGACAATTTTGGGAAGATGGTGACATCATCACAAGTCAACTTCCTCTGCGTTCCTGACAAAACAGACACTTAGGGTACCAGCACATATGTCACCTTATGAGCTGCACTCCAATCAAACTTTACACAGAGACTCATTCTAATGAAGAAGAAATCTCCTGGCAGAAGCACAAAAGCAGAAAACATCAAGATAGCATGCAGACTCCTGCTGAGCGACTGCAGCCTAGGTCCCTGGCCTCCCCAGGCAGCCCTGGGAGACCCAGAAGGACATGCCTGAAGTGCCACCTATCACACTTTAAACAGAAGACCAGTGTATTGCCGAAGAAATCACACCACACTGCAGTAACCCTAGGAACACAAGGAGGGGAAACAGGTCAGATCTGAAATCAGATTTGGGACCCCTACTGAGAGGTTGCTGCAGCTGCCACAACACAGAGGAGGAGAGAGAAACCACAGGACCAGAGTGTGTGTGGGAAAAATGAAGAGGAGACTGAGATTGCCAAATCCAGACACAGAGGGCCCTCACCTAGACTCCTCCTGCCAGCTCAGAACTGGCTCCCAAATAGGTGAATCCTCATCTGGGACCTCTCCCTGGAGGACCAGTTCCTTGTGGTTATCCAAACTGCCCTGACTGAATCCCCTGCCTAAGGAGGAGGGAGCATATTTGAAGAGGGCAAGAATCCAAACTCTTTCTCCATACTGTTTGTCACTCACTACTAGAGGAGTCCCCTGGGACATAGCTCTGCCGCTCTGCCAGGAAACTACAACTCCAAAATTTCTCCCAAACTCCTGCCAGGCCATAGCAATGCTACAATTAGCCAGGGAATCATCTGGGAAAACAACTCCATGATTTTCACCTGTGCCAACAAACTGCAACTCCCAAATTCTGATGGGAACTCTCGCCAGCAGACTGCAACACTTATAGGAAACACATACCTCCATGGAGGCACCTGGGAACACCAGGACTCACCTCTACACAAGAAAGAAGGCTGAAAAATATTAACCTCCCCTATTACATATTCCACTCTGCATCTCTGATGGGAGCAACTGCATATAGCTCCAATATCAAGAAGGGTCAAGTTACAATTTGGAAATAAGTCTCTTCCTCTAAAGGAGCCCTAACTTGGGTAATTCCCATACAAACTCCAATGCAGAATAGCCCTGATCTCTGACACACTGAACAGAGCTCCTTACTTTTTTTGGGGGGGGGGGGTCCGGTCGTGGGGCCTGAACTCTGGGCCTGGGCGCTGTCCCCCAGCTCTTCAGCTCAAGGCTAGCGCTCTACCACTTGAGCCTCAGCTCTATTTCTTGCATTTTTCTTTTTACTTATGTGGTGCTGAGGAATCGAACCCAGGGCCTCAGGCATGCAAGGGAAGCACTCTAGCACTGAGCCAACCTCCCAGCCCGTCCTTACTTATTTTTGAGAACAGGAAAAACTCACAACCCCTAAAGCTGGAAATAGCACAGTAGGTGTCACCAGACACCCCTCAGTCCTAACCCTCAACATTTATGGACTTAACACTCCAATTAAAGACATAGACTGACTTCTTGGATCCAAAAGCAAATCTGTCCATCTGTTGCCTACACTAGACAAAACTTGCTGACAGAGCATTCTCCAATTGAAAGTTTGGAATAAAGAGGATAGAGTACCAATCCTAATATCCTAATATGCTAAAATAGACTTCAAATTAAAATCAGTAAAGAAAGAGAAACAAGATCATTACATAGTAATAAAGAGAACTATACATTATACTATATTTTGATATATAAATACATTTTATAGTATATACTATATATAGTATACTGATTGTACTACAGGAACTAAACAAATAACAAAAAGATATGACAATTCTAAATATCTTCAAAGGCTGGAGCACCCAACTTCATCAAACACATACTACTTGATTTAAAAATACACACAGATCAAAACACATTGATAGTTGGTGACTTCAACTTAACACTCTTATCTCTGGATAGATTAGCTAGACAAAACTCACCAAAGCAACCTGAGAACTATAAACCAAATCGACCAAGTAGATTGAATACACCTGTACACTCAACATCAGAATATACATTCTTCTCAGCAGCCTATGGCAATCCTTCAAAATACATGTTGGGTCACAAAGCAAACCCGTGCAAATAAAAAAAAATGTTGTTACTCCCCTGAAGTTTATCAGACCACACTGGATGAAAATTTGAGCTCAACCCCAAAAGCTCTCAGAGAAAAATCTAACTTATAGAGACAAAACAACATATTATTGATTGAGCAATGGATACTCAAGGAGATTAGAAGGGAAATCCAAATCTTTACACAATGTAAGAACAATGACTACAAAGAAACCCCAGCTCCTTTGGGACATACTAAATACAGAACACAGGAAAGTTTATAGTTCTGAGCATTTATAACAAGAAATTGGAGGAAACACAAATGGACACTTTAATGATGCAACTCAATGTCTGAGGAAAAACAGGAACAAGCCAAAACCCAAATTAATATACAAAAGGATAAAAAAATCAGAAATATATGAATTAGAGGGTAAAAAGAAAAAAAATATAAAAGATGAACAACACAAAGAGCTGGTCCTTTGAAAAAAGTAACAAAATTGATAGCCACTTAGAAAATTTGTCAGATAAGTTGATGTTAGGCGAAATGAATCCCAAGATAAGGGTTTAAATGTGTTTTTATTTCTTGCGATTGTTTCCAACATATTTATAAGATGATTTCTTTGTTGCTTTGTATGTACCTCCCCCAGGGTATAAGTCCTGCTTTCACTGTATTTGATGTTGATATAATTTGTGGAGGGGAATGGAAAAAACAAGCTGTTTAAATATGGTTACAGGTGGACCCATTACAACAATGAGATGTACAAGACGTTATGTCGAAAAATGAACTTTACAACTTTGGCAGGATGTGGGGGCTAGGCCGGTGCGGGGGATAGGGGGTGTGTGGGTGTGGGGTGAAGAGGGGAAGGGATGGTATGGGGAAACAAAGGAGGAGGCAACCATACTTGGTAAGAGATGTACTCACTATCTTGCCCAAGTAATTGTAACCCCTCTGTATGGTATTTTCACAATAATAATAATAATAAAAAATAAAATTTGACAAAAAATAGAACACCAAAATTATCGTTTAACTACGGATACAGGTGGACCCATTGCAACAATGAGATGTACAAGTCCTTATGTCAAAAAACGAACTTTACAACTTTGGTGGAGGGTGGGAGGAGGGTCAGGTGGAGGAGGGAGGGAGTATGGGAAAGCATGGGAATGGGAAACAAAGAGGAGGCAACAATGCTTGATAAGAAATGTACTTGTGCTCTCTGGTGTTTTCTAGCTCTTTCTCAGCTCTTTCCTTCTCTTCTCTTTCCCAGCTCTCTCTTTCCCAGCTCTCTCTTTTTCCCAGCTCTCCCAGCTCTCTTTCCCAGGCCTTTCCCCATCACGTGGAGGACCAAGATGGCCTGGTGCCAGCTGGAACGATGAATAAACCTACCCCTAACCTGAATACCATGTGTGTGGTGCTGTTCTTACTCGGCTACCTCTTTTTAAAAAACCTGACATAAATGGTGCCATAACTCAGATAAAGGGCTTAAAGTCAGGATAGGTGGAATTCCTCTCTGGTTTTTTTCCTCTTTTTTTCTTTTTTTGTTCTTCCCCTTTTTGCTCTGAGGAATACCCACAGTTCTGATGGCCTTTTGTGAACCCGTCTGTCTGCTGTGGACACAGCGCATCGATATCATTACTGGCCTTCACATCGATGTCCACACCACTTCTTTACTCTAGTGAGTGAAACTACTTTCTACGGTTCTCTGTTGCTCAGTCTGTTCAGACATGGCACCATGCCAGAGATCTCCTATGGCCTTTAGCTGAAAGACCGGTCACCTCTGAAGCGGAGGACCCTTGGTTTTGGGGGCTTGGCCATTTCTCTCTAGAGGGCTCTGGGGGAAGTTGGGATGCCACTTCTGCCTGGTCAGCTCTGCTTCACTCACCAGACTGACTCTCCTACTCATTTAATGGGGTGCTGTGAGCCACGCCTGAGCCGTGAAACTCCTTTGAAATGCCTCCTATGCTCCCTGGAAAGCCAGAGTGCCTCATTTTATGCCATTCTCAGATGTAGACAGTTTTTGCCACTGCAATGGTAAATGGTCAGAAGTCTGTTTACTTTTAGGCTCTCTTTGCTCTCTCTCTCTGCCAGTCATGTCCAACTTTCCCTATTTCTCCCTTTCTCTTTTCTACAACATTTTGGCTTGAGCCCTGAAGAGTGTGACACAGGCTGGTTCCCGGGGACCACCGTCTAGGTTCCCTCTCAAAGGCTCACTAATGTAGGCTTGATCTATTTGTTCAGGGTTTCTTTGCATTTTTTAAAGAAATTCGCCATCTTGAATTCGCCATCTTGGCCACATAGTGGGTTAAGGGTTTGGCCCCATCTGACCCTTAACTTTCCACCAAGCTTACTATTCCATATATGTATTCTAAGGTGCCTTGCTAACGAGTTGCTCTTTTTACAGGCCCTGGTAACTGAGGCCCAACTATCTGATGTGCTTTGTTAGTAAAGATGTCTAAACATTGCTGTCAAAATTTTAGGTTTTGAGTTTTGCCTTTTTTGTTTTGTGGTATGTATTCTGGCACTGACTACTGACTAAAATATTGGGCATATCTGTGCTAAGATTCTCACATCTAAGAAGTTTTGTCATTCCAGAATATTTGTTGGTCAATTCTTAATAAGAACCAGGTAAGCTCTACTTATTCTACTTGATCTCCTTGTTGCTTTAATTGGAAATAATACAGGGCTTTTGTGGCAAAGATTTCAGTTCAAAGCCAATCTGGGCTGAACAATCCCTAAGACTCCATCTCCCAACTAACTTGCAAAGAGCCAGACTCTTATCTCTAACCAGCCAAACTCTGCAAGTGGTACTATAACTCAAAGTGGTTCAGTGCTGGCCTTGAGCAGGAGTGCTCAGGGACAACGCCCAGGCCTTGAGTTCAATCCTCCTTGAATACCAACTGGGACAAGCCATCCCAGCAACGAGCACCTAGACTCAGTCTGGGGAACAAGGGAACATGGACAGGAGTAAGAGGAGATGATGTCACATCAGCTACTTTGTGCCTGCCCTTTCAAAATTAACCAGAGCCGGGAGGTCAGTAGAAGTAAGAAGCCTGCCCATCCAATATCTATACCTGTCTACCTATTAACTGAACAAGAATTTATATTCTTGCCTTTGTCACCTGACTTCTCTACCTAGTCACCACATGTCAGAAGTAGCTAGGGACATTTCTACCAACATTTTCAGCCCCAAGTCTTCCTCTTGCCATTTATTTGCTCTCTAGTATTTTTTTTCCAGCCCCTCAAAGTCTCCAGACTTCATCTAAGGACTCACGCAACCAAGCTTCAGCTGCTGCTGGCTGCCTTCTCTGGGAGGGGACCAAATTCCAGCCTTTTACTCTATTGTCGATGCCCCTTGTCAGCAGGAAGTAGCCAGAGAGAATCAGCGCCCTATTAATGATTATTAAAAGGCTGGATTGTAAGGTTCCCTCCTGGATGGCTAGCAGATTCCACCCTCCTCACAGCAAAGTCTCCACCCAGTATCTGCATTACCTAGGCAACTGGGACACCTGGAAGAGGTCACATTTGCATCTGCTGAGGTCACATCTGAATTTGATGTGGCCACACCTTTCTCCACCCATACCCTAGATAAGGCCTAGCCCAGGCCCAGACGCTCTCTCTCTGCTCTTTTCTAGCTCTTTCTCGGCTCTTTCCTTCTCTTCTCTTTCACAGCTCTCTCTTTTCCAGCTCTCCCAGCTCTCTTTCCCAGGCCTTTGCCCACCACGTGGAGGACAAAGATGACCTGGTGCCAGCCAGAATGATGAATAAACCTACCCCTTACCTGAAAAAAAAAAGAAATATTCTCATTATCTTGCCCATGTAATGGTAACTCCTCTGTACGGTATTCTAACAATTAAAAAAATAAAAAATAGGGGGCTCGGAAGGTGGCTCAGTGGTAGAGCGCTTGCCTTGAATGCCTGAGGCCCTGGGCTCGATTCCTCATCACCACATAAGAAAAAAGCTGGAAGTGGCGCTGTGGCTCAAGTGGTAGAACACTGGCCTTGAGCTGAAGAGCTGAGGGACAGCGCCCAGGCCCAGAGTTGAGGCCCCATGACCAGACCAAAAAAAATAAATAAAAAACACCAAAATTAATAAAATAAGACTTGAAAATGGAAACATCACAACAGAAATATGCAAGATTCACAATGTTTTTAGGGAATACTTCAAAACTTTTATGCCAGTCATTTCAAGAATCTGGGAGAAATGGAAGCATCTCCGGATAGCATTAATATCCCCAAACTGGACCAAGAAGATTTATCTCAACTAAATGGACCCATAACAAATAATGCAATTGAAATGGCAATAAAGAACCTCCTATTCAAGAAAAGCCCAGGACCAGATGGATTCTATAGCGTCTTCAAAGGGCAACTCAGTCTCATACTCCTCAAACTCTTCAATGAAATAAAAAGAGAAAGATCACTACCAAACTCATTCTATGAAGCCCATATAACACTCATTTCAAGAGCAGATAAGAACCCATGAAAGAAAGAGAACTGTAGACACATCAATTTGTTGGATGTTAATTGATAACATCTCAACAAAATTCTGGCTAACCGAGTTCATCAAGTAACCAAAAAATTTACATATTATGATCAAATGGGATTCAGTCTGGGATTGCAAACCTGGTTCAATATAAGCAAGTCAATTAATGTAATTCAACACATCAAGAGAAGCAAGCATATGAACCACATGTTCATCTCAATAGATGCAAAGAATCATTTGACGTAAGTCAACACCTCTTTATGATAAAAGCTACGGACAAACTCAGAACCCATGGAAGTTTCTTCAATATAATAAAGGCTATATATGCCAAACTTAGGGCCAGCATTATACTTAATGGAAAAAATTTGAGACCAATCTCTCTGAAATCAGGAACAGACAAGGATACCCACAGTCTCCATTTGTCTTCAGTGTAGTGCTAGAATTCCAACCAAGAGAAAAAAGGGGAGAGGAACATATAAAGGGGATCTAAATAGAAAAAATAAGTCTATCCTTCTTTGCAGACAATATGATCATGTATTTAAAGAATCTTATATATTCCTCACCCACGCAATTTGATTTGACTTAAACCTTTGGCAAAGTAGTGTGGTATAAAATCAACCCACAAAAATCAGTTGCCTTCCTGTTGTGCCAAAAATACTGAAATCAGAAAAGCAACATCATTTGTAATTGCCTCAGAAAAAGGAAAATACTTTGGCATTAACAAAAGTTGGGAATCATCTATATTCCAAAGGCATAGTAAGAAAAATAGCTTATTAATGTCACAAGAATAGGCCCAAGGATAAAAAAATGGAACTGAAGACACAGAAACAATCCCGCAAATATAGAACCCCTTACTAGTTGATAAGGGATCTCAAAACACTGTTTGGAAGAAATATCCTGTTACACAAATGGTGCTGGCAAAATTGGGTTAGCTATATGTAAAAAACTGAAGCTAGATACCCATATATCACCTAGTACCAAAATCAAGTGTAAGTGGACAACAGACTAGGTAGTATGCAAATATTACAGGAAGAGGTAAGGGAAATCCTAAACCTTCTTGGAATGGGGCAAGAGTTTCTAAACAAAGATACAGAATCAAACAAATTAAAGAATAACTGGATCAATGAGATTGTATCAAAATGAAGAATTTCTGCATAGCATGGGACATAGCTAAACAAGGTAAATAACACAGCATGAGAGAAAATCTTCATTCAGTACGCATGAGACAAATGCCTCATATATAAAATATAGACAGGGCTCAAAAACTTAACCCTCGAAAGAAACCTCCCCAAACTCAACAACTCAATCAATAAATAGGCTGATTTAAAGAGAGACTTCTCTGAGGAAGAAAAAAGAATGGCCAATAGACACATGAACAAACAAGTGTTTAACATCTCTGGCCACAATACAAGTGCAAATCAAGATAACAATGAGATGCCACCTCACTCAAATTAGAACAGACTTTATCAGGAAAAATAACAATACCAAACGTTGACAGGGATGTGTCCTAAAAGGAATACTATGAAACTGTTGGTGGGAGTGTAAACTTGTTCAACCAATCTGGAAAGCAGTATGGAGGTTCCTTAAAAAACTAAACATAGAGCTTCCCTTTGGCCCAGCAATTCCACTCCTAGGCATATATCCAATGGACCACAAATCAGACTACACTAAAGCCCCAAGCTTTAAACAACCATGTTTATTGAATCCTTGTTTACCATAGCCAAGATATGAAATCAACCGATATGAACCTCAGTGGACAAATAGAAGAAAATTTGGTATATATACACCATGGAATTCTGTTCAACTGTCATCTTACTATTGGTAAGGCAATGGAAAGACTTTGCAAATAATTATATTAGGCAGTGTAAGCCAGAACCAAAGAAATATAGGGTTTATGCTTTCCCTACAAGTAAACACATTGTCAAATAAATAAATAAAAAATATAAATAAATATATGTGCACATACACTTATATAGGACCCTAGACATTAACATATATAGGCCAAGAGAAGACATGCTTAGGAATGGTGGATGATGGCTCGAATAGCTATATAATAGATGGCCATATAAAATAATATACTACGAAATGAATTCTAAGAAAAGGAAACAAAAGACATTTTTGTTTCCCATCAAGGCTCTTTTTTGGTCTCTTCTCCTTTTGTTTGTATTTAGGAGGGTAAGGGGGGCACGTAAAAGTTGGAACAAGGAGGAACAAGTGATACCCACTAGACACTATGTGGAAGATGAACTGGCCACCTCGTGTGTGTGGACAGGAGGGAAAGACTGGGAGAAAGAGATGGAAGGGAGACGTGGTTCAAAAAGAATTGTGTTCAATATTGATTATCTAACACATGTCACTGTGAGCCTTCTGTGTATCAACTCTATAGTAACAATGCAAAGTAAAACCAAATATATAAATTAAAATGAACACACCGACCCATAAGAAACAATGAGATTGAACTGGCAATAGCAGATCTCACTTCCAACAAAAGCCCAGGACTTGATACCTTTACAACCAAATTCTAAAATACGGATAAAGGAGAATTATCAATTATAAAACCCTTCAATGAAAATGAAAGTGAGGGAACACTATTCATTCTATGAAACAGGCATTACAGTTATCCACAAAGTAGATAAGGCCACATTGAGGAAAGGGAACTTCAGGTCTATCTCCTTGATGAACATTGATGAGACAGTTCTCAACAAAATACTGGTACACAGAATCCAAATACTAATGAAAGAACTCATATAGTATGATCAAACTGGATTTGTCCCAGGGATGCAAATTACAACACATCAGCATATTACAATACATCGACAGAAACAAAGATAAGAACCACAGGATCATCTTGATCAATGCAGAAAAATCCAACACCCTTTTTGATAAAAACCCTGGAGAAGCTATGGATCCTTTTAATGTTCCTCAATATTATAAATGCTGTATATGACAAACCTACAGCCAGCATTAAGCTCAATGGTGAACAAGTAAAGCCATTTCCCTAAAATCAGGAACAAGACAAGGACATCCATTCTCTCCATTCCTCTTCAACATAGCATTGGAATTCCCAGCAAGAGTAGTAAGCAAGAGAAAGACATTTAGGGGAACCAAATAGGGAAGCAAGAAGTAAAACTATCCCTTTTGACAGATATTATACTGTACTAAATTATATAATAATTATATATAATATATACAGATATTATACTGTCTATAAATCTCCTCTTTCAAGCTACTAGAGTTGATACAGAACTTTGGCAAAATAGCCAGATATGAAATCAACCCCCCAAATCAATTACTTTCTTTGAGCTGTTGAATATAACCAGTGAGATATTAAAGTTATTGAATGTGTGTTTACTGAGCACAAGTGCCCATCACACTGTAGTGAGGCTAGAAATCAACAAAGAAAACACTAAAAATGGAAATGCAATGAATTATTCATCAACCATAAATGAATAAATTACTGTAATTAAAAATACTCAATTTAATTAACTGATTAATACTTGCTTAAATGAGGTGTTTTATAAGGAAAATTTCTTTTTTTAAAATTTTATGTTACTGTAAAGATGCTGTACCCGAGTAAGGTAATGATTATATTTCTTGTCAAACATTGTTACCCACCCTTTGTTTTTCTCCCACTATCCTTCCCTCCCCCACTCCTCCTTGCCTCCCCCATAGTTGTAAAGTTCATTTCCTACATAGTGTCTTGTCAGTATCATTGTTGCATGGTTCATCCTTTGTCTTTATCCCAACATTTTGTTATTGACCTTCCCTTCCCCAGATCAGAAAAATGTATACACAAAAATATAGGACACCAGAATCAAAGATGGTGATTGACAGGTATAAACCAATGGAAAAATAAAAATAAAATAAAATAAGAAGAAAGAACTCGATACAGAATATTGGCAACAACAAGGTCAACAAACAAACAAACAAAAAGACCTGTTGTTCCATGTCAGGGAGTTTATTTTAATGATATTTTTGTTAGGTAATATGTACTTAGCTATTGAGCTATTATGATTCTGGTCAGGACTATGTAAGGGACATAGTAATTATTACAAATGAGGGAAACTATAGAGCCTCTGTTTCTTTGGGACTGGCTTACTTCAACTAATACGATGTTTTTCCAAGACTTTCCATTTCCTTATGAAAGAGGTGAGGCCATTCTTTCTGACAGAGCATAAAATTCCATTTTGTATATATACCATATTTTCTTGATCCATTCATCTCTTGAGGGGCATCAATGTTGGTTCCATAACTAAGCTATGGTAAATAATGCTGCAGTGCACATAGTTGTGTTGGTAGTTTTAGTGTGGCCTTGCTTGTGACCATTTGTATAAATGCTCAGGAGTGAGATTGCTGGATCTTCTTGGTTTCTCCTTGGTTGGGAGCTAATTTTTAAGGAAAATTTCTAGAAATTAAGTGATCATTGGAACAAATAAAAATGAAAACAGAATATGAGAATTTATAGATATAGGAAAAAGAGCAATAAAATGAAACTTTAAGAACCCTTGCTTAAATGAGGAGTACAGATACTGCACGAAAGAACCTATGCTACATCTCAAGAAACTAGAAAATCAAACCCAATGTTAGCAGAGAGAATGAAATAATCAAGTAGAAGAAAAAGAATTAGAAAATAAAAACACAATAGCAATAGTCAATATAGCAATGAGGAGGTTCTAGAAAAACAAAAGCGTGATAAGAATGATGTAAAAATCATGAACCATCAAAGGGGAAAGCAACAAAATTACACACACCAGTACATACCTCCCATCATTCTGGATGCCAGAATCAGTATGGAGAAAAAGGCCATGTTACTGAAAAATGATCTACAGATTCAGTTCAGTCTACATCAAAATTCCTCTCATTTCTTTCACAGAAATAGAAAAGGCAAAATGAAATGTTATGGAAAAGGAATTCATCAATTAGCCAGAGCTATCTTCAGACATAAAACTAATTCTGAAATATCACTATACCTGTTTTTCTCTTACATTGCAGTGCCATAAAAGCAGAAAAAAATACTGGTAAAAATGGACACATAGATCAAAGAAATATAAGACCAAGTAGTAACTGCAAACAACTATGGGTATCTGATATTTGAAGAAATTATCAAATAATACAAAGCCTAAACCTGACACTGTTAGCCAAGTGTGCCATTGTGGAAGTGTCAAACACTCAAACTAGACCCTGTATATTTTAAAACTCAAAACTAATTAGTTCTTAATAGAGATTGGAACTTTACAAGTAATAGAGAAAATGATAAATGAAAACACATACAAAAGTAACTTAAATGAGATGTACGAGCCTCTGTGCTGAAATGAATTTTACAAGTTCTGGGGTCAGAGGAAGGAGGAGTTGGGGAGGTGGGGAGAGGAGAGATAGTAGGGGAAAATAAAAGGAGGAATAAAAATGCTTGATAGGACTCTACAGTACCTTTCCAATACAAAATTAAAAAGAGTAACAAGTAGAACTCAGATAGCTTCTAAAATAATAGCAAGAATTAAGAGCTGCTGTTGACTAAGTGGTAGAAACCTTTGTCTCATTTACTAGTCCTTAAATTCTACCCCCAGCACTGGAAATGTAAAGGCGCTCTGCTTGGTGTCCAATTGAAAAGCTTCAGCCTAATGAAAGAAATTGAAACAAACTAATGAATATTTAAAAACCTTGCCAACTACTCTTCTCACAGAGGATTAATAGCATAGTGTAAAACAACTCTAAAACTTAAATAGCAGTAGAGAAAAAATCCAATCAGAAAACAGGTGCTTTATAAATTCAAAAGTACAGCTGGGTGTTGGTGGCTCATGAGTGTAATCCTAGCTGCTGAAGAAGCTGAGATCTGAGGATCATGGATCAAAGCCAGTCTGGGCAACAAAGTTCCTGAGATGCTTATCTCCAATAAACTACAAGAAAACCAGAAGTCGTGCTGTTTCTCAAGTGGTAGAGTGCTTGCCTTGGGCTGAAGAGCTCGGGGACAGCACTCAGGCCAGTGTTCAAGCTCCACAACTGACAAAAAATTTAAAAGTACAAATAGAAATCAGTACCTCCCAAAATCTAATGATTTGTGCAATCAGATCAGTCATTGGATACCCATCAACCCCGACAGAAATTGCAGTTTTGATGATAGTATATAAAAATTAAAGTTTAGAGATTCCTCAAGAAATTAAAACTACTTCTATTGGTGGCTCATACCTGTAATCCTAGCTGAACAGGCTGCTGAGAGCTAAGTGTCCTTAGTCGAAGCATTGTAGCCAAAAAGCTAGGATTGAACATGAAGCTCAAGTGGTAGAGTGTCATCTTTGAGAGAAAAAGCCAATCAAGAATGCAACGCAAGCCAATCACCAGTGGCTCAATAGTAGCTACCTCAGAAAGGTGAAAATGAGCAGAGGAAATGAGAGATATTGTAGAGAAAAAGGATGTCTGACAAGATATAAAATGTGGTCATAAAAGAGTGTTTGAATATAACCAAAATATACAACCTGCAGTGTGGAACTACAATATGAACCAGGAATTAGGCACAAGAATATAGTGTATTAAAGTTGGTAAACATCACTGTAACATCAGTGGGAGTAAACTGGAAGCAAATCTCTCAGCTACTCATGTGGAATTGCAGTTCTCTATCTGCAAGAACAGTTTGGTGGATAAATATTGCTATCTGTAGTCAATAGCATACATGAAAATTTACTAACACAGACCAGACTTCACATTACATCTGTGGAAAGGTATGAAACTCCATATGTCAATAGTAGCACAATAACCAAAGTAATCAAATATATTTTGGGAAATTAAGAGAATGAAAATCAGCTGAACATGGGTAAATAGTAGGGAATGTAAAGAATAAAGTGAGCCAGGCACTAGTGATTCACACTTGCAGTCTTCAGTATTCAGGAAGCTGAGATCTTCTGATTGTTTTTTTTTACTTTAATTTATTTTATTATTATCTTTAATAATATTGTACAAAGTTGTACAAAGAGTTTCCCATTCTACAAAACAGTATATATGAATACAAGGTGTCTGACAGCATGTCACCCATGGAACCTAATCCATCCCTTCTCTCACTATTTTTAAAAATTGAGATTAGGTGATTACTCAAATTTCACTTATTTCACCGTATTGTAAATAGTGATAGTTAAAGTCATAAACACATTTTAACCTTCACAAGGCACACTGTCATTATCATGGTTTATACAGTTTGTGAATTCTATGAGCTTTGACAATACTATTTATTTTTTCCACATCAGGTGATGTTTAGAGTTCTTTCCTTTTGTTTAGGGGAAAGCCACTTTTAAACTCTGAGTAGAGTTGAAAAGATCAATAACAGAGAGCATTGGTTGTGTGGTCAATACCAGAGTGAATGCCTCCTTCACAGGATGGTTACAAGCAATGAGGAATAACAGGCTGAGAAGTTTTGATTTACAAACCAATTTCTCAACACAATGTTAGAAGTAGGAAGCCATCCAGCCCAGCCCTGGACTCGCTGGATCCCGTGCTCTTGCCTGACCTCATCTGAGCTGTTTCTGTTCCTCACTCACCAGACAGTTTAGGTAGTCACCACCCTGTGTTTGCCCAGGTGACCTGGTAACTAGTCAATGAACCTCCAGTTTTGGAGAGCCAGGCCTATTGGCACAGACTTGGACATCAGAGCTCAGGGTTCTGATGGATGGATGCCAGTCATCCTACAAATAAAGCTGTCTTGTGTTCAGGTGTGTGTTTGGTTGCCTAGGCACTGTTCTTCTCAGGGGAATCACCCTTTCCTCTGCTCTCCCTGGGACTAGAGGGTTTAGGTCCCAGGTGACACACCCAGCCTTGAGTCGCCACTTTCTGTAGATGTGGATTGTGCTTTGAAGCCAGCTTGGGCAGGCATGTTGGTGAGATCCTTATCTCCCTTTAACCACCAAAAACTGCCATAGGTGGATCTGTGGCTCAAATGCTACAGCACTAGCTTTACGCGAAAGTGTTCAGCCTTTTATAAGTGAGGCTCTCTGTTCAAGACCCAAAACAAAAAAACATGCACGAGCACAAGTAAAATAGAACTCACCTTGGGCAGATAAAAGTTTTCTGTAAGTGATCTGTATAATGCTAATCTGCCTGGTAAGGCATATATAGTATACCTGACATAAAATAATGACACAAGCCTTAGTTTGAAACAGTAACTACTTCTCTCCATTGAGAGAGTGAAAGAGAAAGAGAGAGAGAGAGAGTGAGGTGTAGAGAGAGAGAGAGAGAGAGAGAGAGAGAGAGAGAGAGAGTGTGTTTGTGTGTGTGTGTGAGACAGTCCTAGGGCATGAAATCAGTGCCCAGACACTGTCCTTGAGTTTTTTTTCCCCCAGGCTAACACTCTGTTACTTGAGCCACAGCTTCACTTCCAGGTTTTGCTAGGTTAATTGGAGATAAAAGTCTCCCAGATGTTCCTGCCTGGGCTGGCTTCAAATACTGATCCTCAATATCAGCACCAAGAGCAAAGTTAACAAGCACTAGCCACCAGCTGATGATAAGAAATTTTATCCATGTTCTCAAAATATAGGAGTTCCTAAAGCAAAGTTCTCATACTACTGACCTAAGCATGAAGGAAATGTGGTTGCAGACTTTTAGTACAGATCTCATTGCAGTGACTCAGGGTGATTGTAATAACATCACTTCATTTTCTACAATGACAGATGAAATGGAGGAGATATAGGTATGCTAGAGAAAAGTGAAGAATTTACCAGCTTGGAAAGAAGAAGCTGTATGGAAGGAAATAAAATCCTGTCCTACTAGCAAGCAGAAAATTTCTTAACAGTAGATGTAAGGGAAAATAATGAAGTTGAGCTGCTCCTGGAGTTCAGCATAGAAAAGACAGGGAACATTGATGTGTGCACCCAGATTTTCCTTAGTCTTTGCCCATCTTCAGAGTGAAACAGCAAATGGGAATAGAATGATGAATTACTTACGGTGTGTGCTCTTCTTGACTGGAAACATGACTGTTACTGTGTTCTATTCCAAAAGTGTTCAGAGGGAAAAACCCAGTGATGGTCACATCTCCATCCATGTGTGCTCGTTGCTTCATAGTAGAGAAGCAGCTATTGCCAGCCAAGGACCTGACGAGGAGGGGAAGCTGGAGAACAAAGAATGTGAAAGTCAAAAGGTACATGCCTTAAGCCTCTGCCAAGCTGAAATTCTGTCTGGATGTGAAGCCAACCTGTTTGCTATGCGTAGTCATATGTTTTTATATATGCATATGTATCTTTTATCGATAGAGATCTACACTATAGCTCCCCTTTCATGAAAGCCTCTTGTGAGTCCCGAGAAGTCATGTGTAAAAGTATTCCCTGGAGCTCTACATCTGTAGCCTTCATCCAGGAGAAAAACATGAGTTGGAAAACATGTTTGTCCATTTGTATTCTTCACCCAGGAGTTATGATTTCATCCAAGACCACAGATAGTGAGGCCCCAGAGATAGAGTTATCCAGGATGGAGTTTGTCCAACATTTGTGTCAAGAAACTTTGCATGAAAGCCATTTGGGATGGCGCAGCTGAATTCCATCAGAGGATGCCATGTGCTGTGCATGGTGAAATGTCCACCCAAAGTCTGTGCCTGTGAGATGTCAGCTAAAGTTTTAAGAACATCACACCCAGAGGGTCTATTCCCACACACAATGTAAATAACAGCCATAGAATCTTAGTGGTTAATACCAGCAGCTTTCAATACGAATTCCATGTGAAGAGGCCTCCAGAAATACAGCCATTTACTCTTGCCTGAGGAGGGAGTGTAGTTGTGACCTACCAATGATATGTCAAACACTCACAGCCAATGCCAAAATTGAGTTCTACTTTGGCATTCTGAAATTTTGTGGTCAAATTGGTAATTGTATTTATACATGCAAATATAGATGAAGACATTTCCATGATGCACTCTCTTGAGAACACTTGGTAGTAGAGGAATTTCTTTTGTATAACATGCTAAAGCAGTATCAAATGCAACTCTATGTTTTCAAGTTGACAACATATGTTAGACCCAAATTCCATGCAGTCACCCTGGAGAACAGAGCTACTTCAGGGCAGTGGACATGCTCTACACAAGGATGTAGTGCTGGATGCTATTTTGTTCCAATTGTTCACAATCATGCACTGAGTATCAGAATACATATCACATATGTACTTTAAAAACACAGGTGGGTGGAAGCATAGAATTCTGTTGTATGAATACAGCACATTTTCTTTTTTAATATATAATTTTATTGTAAAAATACTGTACAGAGGGGTTACAGTTGCATGAGTAAGGTAATGAGTACATGTTCTATTGAGCATTGTTATCTTCTCCTTTGTTTTCCCCATACCATCTCTTCCCTCCTCACTTCCCCTACTCCTTCCGCCAGCATTGTAAAGGTCATTTTCAACTTAGTGTCTTGTAAACCTTATTGTTACAATGAGTCAACTTGCATCCTTATTTCAGCATTTTGTTATTTCCCTTCTCCTCTCCAAATTATCAAAATTTGTACACAAGGTGCAGGCCACTGGAATCAAATACAACGAAAACAGGGGTTATAACCTGGGGAAGAATATACAAGGGAAACAAAATAATCATATAGTATACTATAAATACATTAAAACAACAGCAACAGAGGATAAAACCCCTTGTGTCTCTATTTTGTGGTCATTTCGCTTAACATCACCTTATATGGTTATATGTACATACCTTTTGACCTTTTCTGCTCGTCCTAGTCATATACTAGTTATTGCAAATAAGGGAAACTATGGGACCTATGTTTCTTTGGGCCTGGCTTTCTTCACATAGTACAATTTTTTCCAAGTCTTTCCATTTCCTAACAAATGGGTCAGTATCATTCTGATACTTATAAAGGCATAGAATTCCACTCTATCTCTCTCTCCCTATATCTATTTCTCTCTCTCTCTCTTTCTCTCTCTCTCTCTCTGTCTCCACACACATATGTGTGTGTGTGTGCATGTATATATATATTCCATTTTCTTCATCCACTCATCTACTGAGGGCAACTGGGTTGGTTCCATATGTAAACTATGGTAAATAATGGTGAGATAAACATGGTTGTGCTGGTAGCTTTAATATGGACTTGTTTGTGATCATTTGGGTAAATGCCCAGAAGTGGGATTTTTGGGGTTATAGGAGAGCTCTTTATTTTTATTTATTTATTTATTTATTTATTTTTTGGGTCCGGTCGTGGGGCCTGAACTCTGGTCCTGGGCGCTGTCCCTCAGCTCTTCAGCTCAAGGCTAGCGCTCTACCACTTGAGCCACAGTGCCACTTCTGGCTTTTTTCTTTTTGCTTATGTGGTGCTGTGGAATCGAACCCAGGGCCTTCAGCATGAAAGGCAAGCGTTCTACTGCTGAGTCACATTCCCAGCACTAGGAGAGCTCTTTATGTATTCTTTTGAGGAACCTCCATACTGCTTTCCAGATTGGTAGAACATTTACCCTCCCACGAACAGTGCAGTTGCTTTCAATTTTGGCCATATACCCTCCCCCCAAGCATCTGTTGTTGTTAGTTTTCTTGATTATAGCAATTGTAACTGGAGTTAGGTGGAATCTCAGTGTTGTTTTCATTTGCATTTCTTTTATGACCAGAGAAGTTGGCCATTTCTTCATGTGTCTATTGGCCAATCTTATTTCCTCTGCAGAGGTCTCTTTTTAATTTTTAGCACACTTATTAATTGGGCAGTTGTTTCTTTGTGCATTTTGGGGTGGATTTAATATTTTGAGGTCTGAGTATATTTTAGATATGAGGCCCTTGTCTCTTGTAGATATTCTCCAATCTGTGTGCTTTCCCTAAATCTTGCTAGCTATGTCTTTTGCCGTGCAGGAGTTCTGCAGTTTCATGCAATCCCATTTGTCCAACTTTTCTTCGAATTGTTGTGTTTCTGGGTCATTATTAATAAAAAATTTCAGCCTGTGCTAAGGAGCCTCAGAGTTACTCTTATTCATTCCTGTAATGTTTTCAGGGTGTCTGCTTTGCCTTCAAGGTCTTTGATTCATTTGGAGTTGATTCTGTTGCAGGGTGATATATCAGGATCTAACTATAGTTCTCTATAGATGTCTAACCAATTTTGAAGAGGCAGTCTTCTGTCTATCCTAGTTTTTTTGGCCCTTGTATTGAAGCTTAGGTGGCTATAGGTCTGCGGGTTCATTTCTGGGTCTTCAGTTCAATTTCATTGGTCCTCAGGTCTGTTCTTGAACCAGTACCAAGGTGTTTTGATTACTATGTCTTTGTAGTAGAGTTTGTAGTTTAGTATTGATATCCCTTCAGTAATGTTCTTTCTGCTAAGAATTGTATTAGCTATTCGGGTCTTTTATTGTTACATATGAAGTTTTGATTGCTTACTATATTTCATTGAAGAATGATACTGGTAATGCAGTAAGGTTCCCTTCGTGCCACATCCCTTCCAGCAACTATTGTTAATAGAGTTCTTGATTGTAGCCATTCTAACTGGGGTGAGGTGGTATCTCAGTGTTGTTTTGACTTACATTTCTTTTTATGGCTAGGGAGGTTCAGCATTTCTTCATGTTTCTATTCTCTATCCTTTTTTCCTCTTCAGAGAAGTTTCTCTGTAAGTCTTTAGCACACTTATTTATCGGGCGGTTGTTTCTTTGAGGATTTGTTGTTGGGGGATTTAATTTGTTGAGTTCCAGGTATATTTTAGATATGAGAGCCTTGTCTTTTGTATAGCTAGTGAAAATCTTCTCCCAATCTGTAGGCTTTCTATTGCTCTTGCTAGCTATGTCCTTTGCCATGCAGAAGCTCTGCAATTTCATGCAATCCCATTTGTCCAACCTTTCTTTCATTTGATGTGTTTCTGGGTTTCTATTATGAAAATTTTGGCCTGTACCAAGGAGACCTAGGGTTTCTCCTATTCTTTTCTGTAATGTTTTTAGAGTGTCTGCTTTGAATTTGAGGTCTTTGATACATTTAGAGTTGGTTCTGCTGAGTGTGATATGTTAGTGTCTAGATTTGGTTTTCTACAAGTGATTAACCAATTTTGCCTGCACCATTGACTGAAGAGTCTGTCTTTCTCGCATTCAATTTTTTTTTAGGTCCCTTATCGAAGATTAGATGGTTATAGGTCTGTGGGTTCATTTCTGGGTTTTGAATTCTATTCCATTGGTCCTGAGGTCCTTTCTTGTGCCAGTACTAAGCTGTTATAATTGCTATAGCTTTTTAGTAGAGTTTGAAATTTGGAATTGCTATTTCTCCTGTACTGTTCTTTCTGTTAAGGAGCGTTTTTTTTATTCAGGGTTTTTTATTGTTCCATATGAGTTTGTCAACTGCCTCTTCTATTTCCTTGAAGAATCAGGTTGGAATAATGACAGATATCGCATTGAATTTGTACATAATCTTGGGAAGGATAGCAATTTTCACGATGTTGATCCTCCCATTCCAGGAGAATAAGAGGTTTTTCCACTTCCTAAGTTCTGTTTTGATTTTTTTCAGGTAATTAAAATTTTTATCATAGAGACCCTTGACTTCTTTAGTTAATTCCTAATGATTTTATTGTTTTTGTGGAGCTATTACAAAAGGAAATGCTTTCCTGGTTTCAGCCGAACTCTTCTCATTGTTGGCATACAGAAAAGCCATTGGTTTTTGAGGGTTAACTTTATACTCTGGTTCTTTGCCAAACTTTCAAATCAGCTCAAGTAATTTGGGAGTGGAGTCCGTGGGGTTCTTTAAATACAAGATCATATCATCTGCAAAGTGGGAGAGTTTTACTTCATCTTTCATTTTTGCATTCCCTTTATGTTTTCATCTTGTCTTATTGCTGTAGCTAGTACTAAATTGAAGAGAAGTGGAGAGAGTGGACATCCTTTTCTCGTTCCTCAGTTTAGAGCAAATGGCTTCAGTTCGCCATTCATTGTAATGCTGGCTGTAGCTTTGTCAAATACAGCCTTTATTGTATTGAGTAATGTTCCATTGATTCCAAGTTTTTCCAGAGCCTTGATCATAAAGAGATGTTGGATCTTGTCAAGCACATTTTTGCATCTATTGAGATAACCATGTAGTTCTTATCCTTGAACTTGTTGATGTGATGAATTATATTATTTGTTTTTGCATATATTGAACTTGCTTTGCATCCCTGAAATGAATCCTGTTTGATTGTGGTTTATGATATTTTGAATGAAGTGTTGAAGTCGATTGGCCAAAATTTTGTTGAGAAGTTTTTCATGGATGTTCATCAAAGAAATGGGCCTATATTTCCACTTTCTTTGGTGAGTCCGTGCCTGATTTTGGGATGAGGGTTAAGATGACTTCATGAAAAAGTTCTATAGTAATCTTTCTATTTCAATTTCATTGAAGAGTCGGAGAAGTATTGGTGTGAGTTCTGTTTTGAAGTCCTTGTAGAATTCTGCTGTAAATCCATCTGGTCCTGGGCTTTTCTTAGATGGGAGGTGTCTTATTGCTGTTTCTATTTCAATGCTTGATATGGGCCTTTACGTTTGTTTAACTCATCTTGGTTTAGTTTTGGAATGTCGATATTTCCTAGGAAACGTACATTTCTTCCAGATTCTCAAACTTCTTAGCATAAAGGTTAGAGAAGTATTCCCTTATAATGTTCTGAATCATGGTTGCTTCTATGGCGATGTTTCCATTCTCATCTTTGAGTTTGTTTAGCTGTTTGTATTCTTTTTTTTTTCTGATAAGATTTGTCAATTTTGTTCTTTTTTTTGAGAACTCTTTTAAAAAAAAATTTTTTTTTGTTGCCGTACAGAGGGGTTACAATTACATGGGCAAGATAATGAGTACATTTCTTATCAAGCATTGTAGCCTCCTCCTATGTTTCCCCTTCCCATCCCTCTCCATCCTCCTGATCCCCCCACCCAATTCACCCTGTTCCCCTCCCCCCTCCCCTCCTCCACACAGAGGTGTAAAGTTGTTTTTGTTTTTCTTTCTTTATTGTGAAAATACTGTACAGAAGGTTACAATTACATGGGCAAGATAATGAATACATTTCTTATCAAGCATTGTAGCCTCCTCCTTTGTTTCTCCTTCCCATCCCTTCCCATCCTGCCCCCCCCCACACCCAATCCTCCCCGCTACCCTCCCCCCCACCAAAGTTGTAAAGTTCATTTTTCGACATAACTACTTGTACATCTCATTGTTGCAATGGGCCAACCTGTATCTCTATTTAAACGATTAGTTTTTCCCCTTCCCCTTCACAAATTATACCGACATCAAATACAGCGAAAACAGGGGAAATACTGTGGGGGAGGGTCATACAAAGCAACAAAGAAATAATCTTATAAATGTGTTAGAAACAATCGCATGAAAGAAAAAAACATGTGAGTACATGTCTTAGGTTGCATTTCCCTAACATCACCTTATCAGACCTTTTCTGCTTGACTCAGACATACACTAGATATTGCAAATAAGGAAAACCATGGGACCTATGTTTCTTTGGGCCTGGCTTACTTCACTTAATATAGTTTTTTCCAAGCCTTTCCATTTCCTAACAAATGGGGCAATGTCATTCTTTCTGATGGAGTCATAGAATCCCATTGTGTATATATACCACATTTTCTTGATCCATTCATCTACTGAGGGACATCCAGGTTGGTTCCATATCTTAGCTATAGTAAATAGTGCTGCAATAAACACAGTCCTGCTGGTAGCTTTAGTATGGTCTTATTTGGAAACATTTGGGTAAATGCCCAAAAGTGGGATTGCTGGGCCATAGGGGTACTCTATGTGGAGTCTTTTGAGGAACCTCCATACTGCTTTCTAAAGTGATTGAACAAGACTACAGTCCCCCCAACAATGCAATAAGGTTCCCTTCTGTCCACATCCTCTCCAGCATTTGTTGTTATTAGAGTTCTTGATTATAGCCATTCTAACTAGGGTGAGATGGTATCTCAATGTTGTTTAGATTTGCATTTCTTTTATGGCTAGGGAGGTTGAGGATTTCTTCATGTGTCTATTGGTCATCCTTCTTTCCTCTTCAGAGAAGTTTCTCTTAAGTCTTTATCCCAGTTATTTATTGGGCAGTTGTTTCTTTGAGGAATTGTTGTTGGGGGATTTAATTTTTTAGTTCTAAGTATATTTTAGATATGAGACCCTTGTCCATCGTATGGCTAGTGAAGATCTTCTCTCAATCTGTAGGCTTTCTATTGATCTTGCTAGCTATGTCCTTTGCCATGCAGAAGCTCTGCAACTTCATGCAATCCCATTTGTCTAACCTTCCTTTGATTTGTTGTGTTTCTGGGTCTCTATTAAGAAAATTTCGGCCTGTGCCAAAGAGACCTAGGGTTTCTCTTATTTCATTCTGTAATGTTTTCAGAGTGTCTGCTTTGACTCCGAGGTCTTTGATTCATTTGGAGTTCATTCTGGTATAGCGTGATATATAAGGATCTAGCTTTAGTTTTCTTCAAGTTGTTAACTAATTTTGCCAGCACCATGTACTGAAGAGGCTGTCTTTCTTCCATTTTATTTTTTTTAGCTCCCTTATCGAAGATTAGATGGCTATAGGTCTGTAGGTTCATTTCTGGGTTTTCAATTGTATTCCATTGGTCCTGAGGTCTGTTCTTGTGCCAGTACCAATCTGTTTTGATTACTGTGGCTTTATAGTAGAGTTTGAAATTTGGTATTGATAATCCTCCAGCAGTGTTCTTTCTGTTGAGGATTGTTTTTGCTATTCGGGGTCTTTTATTGTTACACATGAATTTTTGTATTGCCTCTTCTATTTCCTTGAAAAATGAGGTTGGAATTTTGATGGGTATCACATTGAATTTGTAGATAGCCTTGGGAAGTATTGTCATTTTCACGGTGTTGATCTTTCCAATGCAGGAGCATGGGAGTTTTTGCCACTTTCTAAGTTCTGTTTTGATTTCCTTTTTCAAGTTTTTAAAGTTTTCTTCATAGGGGTCCTTCACTTCTTTGGTTAAGTTAGTTATTTTATTTTTTGTGGGGCTATTACTAAGGGAGATGCTTTCCTAATTTCAGCCCCACTTTTCTCATTGTTGGCATACAGAAAAGCCATTGATTTTTGAGGGTTAATTTTATACCTTGTTTCTTTGCCAAAGTTTTGAATCAGTTTGAGTAATTTGGGAGTGGAGTCTATGCGATTCTTTAAATACAAGATCATGTCATCTGCAAAGAGGGAGAGTTTTACTTCTTCTTTCCCTATTTGAATCCCCTTTATGTGTGCATCTTGTCTTATTGCTGTAGCTACGCATTCTAATACTAGATTGAAGATAAGTGGAGAGAGTTGACATCCTTGTCTTGTTCCTGAGTTAAGAGGAAATGGCTTTAGTTTTTCACCATTAAGTATAATGCTGGCTGTAGGTTTGTCGTATGCAGCCTTTATTGTATTGAGGAATGTTCCATGGATTCCTAATTTTTCCAAGACCTTCATCAACGAATCCCTTTGTTATCAAGCATTGTTGCCTCGTCATTTCCCCTCTTTGCCAACTTTTTAAAAAAAATTTTGTTTTTCGACATAATGTCTTGTATATCTCATTGTTGCAATGGGTCCACCAGCATCTCTTTTTATTATTATTATTATTTTTATTGTGAAAATACTGTACAGAGGGGTTACAATTACATGGGCAAGATAATGAGTATATTTCTTGTCATGCATTGTAGCCTCCTACTTTGTTTCCCCTTCCAATCCCTTATAGCCTCCCCCCAGCCCCCACCCAATCCTCCTCCCCCACCCCACCAAAGTTGTAAAGTTCATTTTCAACATAACAACCTCTACATCTCATTGTTGCAATGGGTCCACCTTTTTCTCTATTTAAATGATTTGTTTTTCCCCTTCCACTCCACAAATTATACCGACATCAAATACAGTGAAAGCAGGGGTTATATCGTGGGGGAGGGACATACAAAGCAACAAAGAAATAATCTTATAAATGTGTTAGAAATAATCGAATGCAAAAAAAATTTGAATACATATTGTAGGGTTTATTTCCCTAACATCAACTTATCTGACCTTTTCTGCTTGACTCAGACATATACTAGTTATTGCAAATAAGGGAAACCATGAGACCTAAATTTCTTTGGGCCTGGCATACTTTACTTAATATATTTTTTTCCAAGTCTTTCCAGTTCCTAACAAATGGGGCAATGTCATTCTTTCTGATGGAGGCATAGAATTCCATTGTGTATATATACCACATTTTCTTGATCCATTTATCTGCTGAGGGCCATCTGGGTTGGTTCCATATCTTAGCAATGGCAAATAAGGCTGCAATAAACATAGTCGTGTTGATAGCTTTAGTGTGGTCTTGGTTGTGAACATTTGGATAAATGCCCAAAAATGGGATTGTTGGTCATAGGGGAGCTCTATGTTGAGTCTTTAGTGAAACCTCCATACAGCTTTCCAAAGGGGTTGAACAAGACTAAAGTCCCCCCAACAATGCAGTAAGGGTCCCTTCTCTCCACATCCCCTGTAGCATCTGTTTTTGTTAGAGTTCTTGATATTAGCCATTCTAACTGGGGTGAGGTGGTATCTCAATTTTGTTTTGATTTGCATTTCTTTTATGGCTAGGGAGATTGAGCATTTCTTCTTGGGTCTATTGGCCATCCTTCTTTCCTCTTCAGAGAAGTTTCTCTTAAGTCTTTATCCCAGTTATTTATTGGGCAGTTGTTTCTTTGAAGATTTGTTATTGGGGGATTTAATTTTTTGTGTTGCAGATATATTTTAGATATGAGACCCTTGTCTGTTGTATGGCTAGTGAAGATCTTCTCCCAATTGGTGGGCTTTCTATTAATCTTGCTAGCTATGTGCTTTGCCCTACAGAAGCTCTGCAATTTCATGCAATCCCATTTGTCTAACCTTTCTTTGATTTTTTTGTGTTTCTGGGTCTCTATTAAGAAAATTTCAGCCTTTGCCAAAGAGTCCTAGGATATCTTCTACCCCCTCCTGTAATGTTTTCAGGGTGATTGCTTTGAAAAGTCTCAATTTTTATCACATGGTATTGTACATGTTCGTCTGTTGAAACATTTCTTTTTAACTGATCTTAGTTTAAAAAAGTTATAGACACTGTGAGTTCTGTATAAACTGGTGGAGAGCAAATTATTTCCTTTTCTCTGACTGACAAGCCTCAACTTCACTGAAGGATAAAGAATGAGGCCAAAGAAAGCATAATTTGTCACTCTTATAGAACAGTATTGTTTGTATAATTTGAAGCTTTGTGAATGGACGAGTTCAGGCCCGATCTAACTGTAAAAACATTACTTAATGCATACACTATATGGAAATCGTACAAAATGTTATTAACTTTAATCATTAATAGTTTAAACAGTACTCTATTACTATCTGCTATTCAAAAACCAAAGCTTCCTTGGGCCCTAGCAGGGGGCGGCTGTTGGAGCTCCCTCCTCCTGCATGCCCCATGCTGAGGGGTGGAGTATTTGGCTTTCAGAATCCCAGGCATTTAAAGAATGGCTTCAGTTGTCAAAAGGAGTACAAGAGGGCTGTGCTTTAGTAATGCACACCCTAGCAGAGGGGCTGGAGGTGCAGGACAGTCCTACTGTCAGAGCTAGGGGACTCTGGTGCACAGGACAAGACAAGGAGAGAAAGCAATCCCTTTGAAACAAAATCTGAAAATAAAAAATATGTTCACAGTGGTTTATATCAACAGTATGCATTTCATGACAGTAACATGTACAGACTCAGAGCACCCTAGGGGTCTTTATATCCTAAAGAAAATGAGCATTTACACTATTCATGGTTTGCACTGAATTAAAAAAAATCAATTGTACACTTACTCCTCCGACAGGATAAACTGTCCTGGGTGTACATCTTTAACACCATCATTAACGTTGTTTGCAAAAGGAATAGGGTATTTAAAAACAAAATCATTTTTCTTTCATTTACTGTTATAACTAGCAAATGCCATCCTTAAGTTGAAGAGCGGAGGGCCCACAGCACAGGTCTATCTGAGCAGGTTGACCGGCACGCATGTGCGGTCTGAAAAATGAAGGCTATCTATAATTCTATGGCACAAGTCCTGACTGAGAGGCAGGGTGAGGCTATTTCTTTGCTTGCTTTGTGACCATACCGCAGGGTGGCGTGACAGATCTCATGGCATTCGGCTTCTTTTTCTCTGCAGGCTTTAAAATCTGGAAGGAACACATCAGCCTCTAGTCCACGCTCATCATGGCCCCCGCATTGTCAAACTCTCCACAGTAGATTGGCGCAGAGAACAGAGTGACCAACTGCCTCTTCGCAAAAAATTCATATCCGTCTTCAACCACCTGATGGGCTCTACAAATAAGGTCCAAATCGTGCTTATGGAGGAATTTGGCAACCACTTCTGCACCAAACGTGATGGACACACCTCTGTCATTTTCACCTCAACCTAAGACATCTTTATCGGGGTCAGACCACAAAAGATCACAAAGAAGATATTGATCAGGCACATCAGTTGGTCACATAATTCGCCGAATCTGCTCCATAGATTGAAGATCTGGTGATGAGCCCCCATGACAGCAGAATATTTTCTCATCCACAATAGCTGCTATTGGCAAGCAGTTAAAACAGTCTGTGAAAGTCTTCCATAGTTTAATGTGTATCTTCTTTTACATTCATCATAAAACCCATAAATTCTATTGATGCTGGCGCACTCGTGGTTGCTTCTGAGAAGGAAGACCTTCTCGGGGTACTTGATCTTGTAGGCCAGTAAGAGGCAGATGGTCTCCAGGGACTGCTTCCCCCTGTCCAAGTAGTCCCCCAGAAAGAGATAGTTGCTTTCTGGCGGGAATTCCCCGCATTCTAAAAGTCGAAGCAAATCATAGTATTGCCCGTGGATGTCACCACATATTTTGAGTGGTGCTTCAAGTTCTAGTAGGATAGGCTGACTGAGAAAGATCTCGCGGGACTTCAAGCACAGTCCTCTGTTTTCATTCTCCTGCAGCTGGACATTCTTACCTGGCTTGGACCCTCTCACTTCAAGCAGCCTTTGGATGATGCTGTCGATGTTGAGTTTGTCGATATCTGCCATCGCCTTCCAGCCACTGGCCCTCCCGCAGCAGCGGCGCCTCCACCAGCAGCTCATGCCCGGGACTCAAGGCTCACTGCTTCCTCCTTCGATCCCTACCGAAACCACCGCTAATCTATTGCTTGACCCACTGGTTATTCAACAGAGTGTTGTTCAGCCTCCATGTGTTACAAGACTTTTTCTGTTGACTTTTGCTGTTAAGTTCTAATTTTATTCCCTTGTGGTCTGAGAGAATTCAGGGCATAACTTCAATGTTTCTGAATTTGGACAAATTTGCTATGTGATCTAAAATGTAGTCTGTTTTGGAAAATGTTCCGTGTGCTGCTGAGAAGAACATATATTCTGAGGCTGCTGGGTGAAATATTTCGCAGACCTCTGTTAAATCTAGTTGATCTATGTAATTGATTAGATCTGCGGTTTCTCTGTTGAGTTTTTGTCGGGTTGATCTATCTAGTGGGGATAGCGGTGGGTTATAAGTCCCCAACAATTAATGTCTTTGGATCTCTGTGAGATTTGAGGGAAAGTAGTGTTTCTTGGATAAATTTGGGTGTTGTGTTGTTTGGTGAATAGATATTTAGAACTGTAATATTCTCCTAAAAGAGAGATCCCTTAATTAGTATGTAGTGACCTTCTTTATCTCTTCTCAGAAATTTTAATTTGAACTCTCTTTTATCTGATATTAGGATAGCAACTCCTCTCTGTTTATGGGGGCCATTTGCGTGGTAGATTTTATTCCAGCCTTTCACTTTCTAAATATGTTTCTTTTTATGGCCAAGGTGTGACTCTTGAAGGCAGCATATAGAAAGATCTTGCCTTTTATGCCAACTATGTTGCTTAATTGGAGAGTTAAGCCCATGATATTGAGAGTTAGACAAGTTTACACTCCCACCAACTATACAGTAGTGTTCCCTTCGGTCCATATCCCCTCCAGCATCTGTTGTTATTAGAGTTCTTGATTATAGCCATTCTAACTGGGATGAAGTGGAATCTCAATGTTGTTTTGATTTGCCTTTCTTTTATGACTATCGAGTTTGAACATTTGTTCATATGTCCATTATTCTTTCTTATTTCCTCTTCAGAGAAATTTCTTAAGTCCTTAGCCACTTATTTATCATGCAGTTGTTTCTTTGAAGATTTGTTGTTGGGTGATTTATTTTTTTGAGCTCCAAATATATTTTAGATATGAGACCCTTGTCCATTGTTTGGCTAGTGAAGACCATCTCCCAATCCTTGGGCTTTCTATTGATCTTGTGAGCTATGTCCTTTGCCATGCAGAAGCTCTGCGGTTTCATGCAATCCCATTTATCCAACCTTTCTTTGGTTTGTTGTCTGTCTGGTCTTTATGTAGAAAATTTCTCTCTGTGTGAAGGAGCCCTAGAGTTTCTCCTATTCCTTCCTGTAATGTTTTTAGTGTGTCTCTTTTGACTTCGAGGGTATTGGCCATTGTTATTTCGTCTTCAGAGAAGTCTGTCTTTAAGTCTTCAGCCCAAGTTTTAATCGGTTGGTATTTTTCTGCATTACTCTTTGCTTAGCATTACTCTTTGCTTAGCTTCCTCCCCTTCATGCCATTCCTGTAGTTCTCTTTGAGTGTTCTCAGCCTGTTCACGCCATTCCTACCTTTCTCTTTGAGTATTCTCAAGCTGCTCATGCAAATCCTGTATCAGTTTTTCAGCAGCTTCCTCACGCTCATGATATTCCTGTATAAACCTTTTGTTTGCCTCCTCTCTCTCCCTATCACACTCATACAGAGTCCTTTGTAGGTTTTCAATCTTTTCATTTACCATGTTTACCATGTTTGTAGAGCTATTTGAGAACTCTCCTCTAGATTATTCATTATCTGTTCTGTCCCCTGATTATCATGAGTGGGAGTTGAGATACCCGGACTTGCCATTTTTCTTGTGTTTTTTTTTTTTTTCCAGCTTACTCTGCCCATTTGGGATGGAAGTAACACCAGTTTTTAGCTAGAACACTATCTTAAGGCAAGCATCAACTAATATCTGTAGTTGCACAGTCAAAAGTCTGCAGATACAATCTAGTTCAACAGATATATTTATTCAACATCAAACAACTCTATATTAAAGGGCTACGAACCACAAAGAAGAATTTGGCAAACCAGAAATTATTAGGTTTAGGGAGAGATGTGGGTAAAAATAGGAATAGAGGGATGTGGGAAGGCACAGGGAGAGTTAACTTAACCAAGTCCTAATCTCAAAGCGAGAATCAGGTTGGATAGGATGAAAGTAGAAAGAAAGAAAAAAAGAAGAAAGAGAAAGAGAAAAAAAGCGAAGAAAAATAGAAAAGCAAAAACTAAAAAGTGCGATGCTTAAAAATTATGCAAATTGAAAGTGAAATATTCAGATAAGAACGTGGATATAATGAGAGAAAGGGAGGGATATAAAGGATAAGTGAAAAACTTAAAAATAAAAATACTTAAAATATTATATAGGTATTAAGAGGTAGTACTGCTATTAAGGAATTTAAGTCTAAAAGGTTTTCAATTGAGTAATAAATTTCTGGATTAAGTGTGTACACAATTGGGGGGTAAAGTCTAATAGTCAACTACTGGTGTTTCTGAGGAGGTGGGGAACAGTAATTAAGTCACACAAAGAAGAACGAAAGAGAAGAAAAGGTGAAAAGAATGAGAAAGAAAGAAAAAGACGATCAAAAGTTCAGTAGAGCTAAACAAAAAACAAAAAAATAAAATTTTTTAAAAAGCAAAAGAAGAAAGAAAAACGAACACACCTATACCCCTAAAATAAAAATCATAAGAGGAAGAAAAAAAAAGTTACTAGAAAACAATTTTTTTAAAGGTAAAAATTAAAAAAAGTTTTAGAAAAAAAATTTTTTATAAAAGATACAAGAAAAAAAAAAAGTTCTTTGATTTTTTTGGGGAGGGTTGGGAAGATCCTGTATCTCCCTTGTGTCCCTAACCAGTCTCTTGTTGGAGTCACTGGTCTGCTTGTGGTGTTTGATTTTCCTGTGGCTTGATTGGTTTCTTAAGTCAGTTTGTTTGAGCAGCCAGAAAAATGCTCTGCTTTACCCAGGATTTTGTGATCCTCCTCTCAGGCTAGTTCAATGGGAGGGAGATCTGCTTTGAGTATCACAAAATGGGGAGATGGCTGTTTCCTCTAGTTTGGAGATGCTGTGATGAGGCTAGGTTCTGGGTAGAGTTGAGGCCTTTCAGCAAACAGTAGCTTTTCCCTGAGGGGCTAGCTTGTGAGAAACTCACAGAGCCCAGCCTGGAGTCATTCTCAGGGTTTATGTTTACTGAATTTCAATTGATTGTCAAGGCTGCTAAAGGGAGGGGCAGCCTCTGGCTCTGTTTACCTAGTGAAGACAGCCACTCCTGGGGCTGGCAGCCCAAGCTCGGTGACTTTTCCCTGGGTGGAGCTGAGTCTGGCAGGTCAGGTTAAGTTCTTGTGACCTGCTAAATGACTCTTGTTTTCTTCCAAGGCCTGAGTTGGAGCTAGCAGCTCAGCTGGGCTTTTGTCAGTATCAAAGATGGAGATCTCCTGTAGTGGGGGGTTGGGGGAAGGGTGGCCTTCCCTCTTCTGCTCCCTGAGTAGGAGTGAGGATATCAGACTTCTACTCATGCTGAGTCTTGGTTCCTGGGTCGTCTCTGGTCTGCGAACTGCAGGATGAAGATGTGTGCTCCTTGTCAGTTCTTGCTGGTGTTGAGTAGAATCCACTTGCCTGCCGCATCTGGCTCCTTCATCCCAGACTCTCGGTGTTGCAGGTATGGCTGCTACGGCTGCCGCCACTGCAGCCGCAGCCGCAGCCACATCTGCTGACAAGTGCTCAGATCTGTCTGTTTGCCTGGATTTCCCCTCTCTGGCCTAACTCTGTACTGTGATGGCACACTTGGTGTGATTCTCTGGCTTAGGACTGTTCACTGGAACACTAAAACTGCTTTCTATGTGAGAGCTTCTTTAGCCTCCAGCTTCTCCTCCGCTAACTTCCTGGAACTTTGTCTGTTTCAGTTTTTCTTCACTATGGAAGGTTTTTATTTGACCTTCTATAATGAAGGACAGTTTAGCTGGGTACAGTATTCTTGGTTGATAGTTGTTTGTCTTTAGGCATTTCATATATCATTCCAGGTTCTTCTTGCTTTGATTGTCTCTGCTGAGAAACCTGAGGTGATTCTACTTGGTTTCCCTTCATAGGTGATTGATCTTTTCTCCTTGACAGTTTTAAGGATCTTTTCCTAGTTCTGGATTGATCCTGTGTGGATTATAATGTGAGGGTGGGATGACCTATTCTGGTCTGGTCTATTTGGAGTTCTAAAAGCTACTGGTATCTGAATAGGACTATCTTTTTGCATGTGTGGGAAGTTCTCTGTTAGAATCCTGTTAAACAAATTTCCTAGACAATTAACTTCTGTCTCTAGGTGCTCCTGTATACTGATTATTCTCAGATTAGGCCTTCTGATGGTGTCTTTCAAGTGTTGAATAGATCTATCATATTTCTTGAATTTGTCTTGGATGGTTGTATGTTCTTTCTCTATAATATCTAGGCAGTCTTCAATCCCTGAAATTTGATCTTCTGCATGGTCTAACCTACTATCAATACTTTCTAATTTGTTTTTGATTTCTTTTCCTTCTAGTTGGTCGGCTTTGATGGCTTCAAATTCTTTGTTGAAGCTTTGTTTTAGATCTTGTATGAACTTTTTTCTTCCTTAATTTGGTATTCAGTGTTTATTCTCAAATCACTTAGTTGATTGGTTATGGTTTCCTTGTACTGCCATTCCTTCTGTTGGGTTCCATTCAGCATTCCCTTTGTGGTCTCCCTGACTTTTTTCAGCTCTCTGTTTATGGATTCCATGAATGCCTTTAGTGATCTTTATGTATTCTCATCCTGCTCTCTCAATTCCAGTATTACTCTTTGATTTGCTTCCTTCTGTTCACGCAATTACTGTAGTTCTCTTTGAGTGTTCTTAGCTTGCTCACGCCATTCCTGACTTTCCCTTTGTCTGTTCTATGCCAGCTCTCGCAATTCCTGTCTATGTCTTTGACTCATCTCATCCTGCTTACGGCATTACTTTATTTCTCTTTGAGTGTTCTCAGGTTGCTCACACAATTCCTGTATCAATCTTTGAGTAGTTTCCTCAAGCTCATGATATTCCTGTAGTGACCTTTAGTTTGCCTTCTCTCTCTCCCTATCATGCTCACATAGAGTCCTTTGCAGGTTTTCCATCTTTTCATTTACCATGTTTACCAGTAGTGTTTGTAGAGCTTTTTGGGAACTCTCCTCTGGATTATTCATTATCTGTTCTGTCACCTGATTATCATGAGTGGGAGTTGAGATACCCGGACTTGCCATTTTTCTTGTGTTTTTCCGGCTTGCTCTGTCCATTTGGGATGAAAGTAACACCAGTTTTTAGCTAGAACATTATCTTAAGGCAAGCATCAATCAAAGTCTGTAGTTGCACAGTCAAAAGTTTGCAGATACAATCTAGTTAAACAGATATATCTATTCAGCATCAAACAACTGTGTATTAATGGGTTACAAACCGCAAAGAATTTGACAAACCAATAATTATTAGGCTTAGGGAGAGGTGTGGGTAAAAATAGGAATAGAGGGATGTGGAAAGGCAGAGGGAGAATTAACTCAACTAAGTTCTAATCTCAAAGAGGGAAATAGGTTGGATAGAATGATAGTAGAGAAAGAGAAAAAAAGAAGACAAAAAAAGAAAAAAGAGAGAAGAAAAATCAGAAAACAAAATTAAAAATTAATGCGTGAAAAACATAAAAATTATGCAAATTTAAAAACGTAATATTCAGAGAAGAACATTGATAGGATAAGAGAAACGTAGGGATAGAAAGGAGATGTGAAAAATTTAAAAATAAAAGTGCATAAAATATTATATAGGCATAAAGAGGTAGTAATGCTATTATGGAATTTAAGTCTATGATGTTTTGAATTTAGTAATAAATTTCCAGATTAAGTGTGTATACAATGGGGGATAAGGTCTAATTATTGGCTATGGGTATATCTGAGGATGAGCAGAACAGCAATTTAGTCATGCAATGAAGAACAAAAGAGAAGAAAAAGTGAAAAGAATGAGATGGAAATTAAAAAAAATGATCAAAATGTCAGTAGAGCTAAAGAAAAAAAAGTTAAATAAAAGAAACAAAAGGAAAAAAGAACGAATAAAAAAGCACACACACATATACCCCTAAAATAAAAATTATAAGAGGAAGAAAAAAAAGTTAATAGAAAACAATTTAAAAAAAAGTTAAAAATTAAAAATTAAAGGTAATTTTAGAATTTTTTTTATAAATGGTATAAACAAAGAGTTCTTTCTTTTTTTGGGGGTGGGGGAAGAATGGCAAGATCCTGTATCTCCCTTGTGTCCCTAACCAGTCTCTTGTTGGAGTTTCTGGTCTGCTTGCGGTGTTTTTCCTGTGGATTGGTTGTTTTCTGAAGTCAGTTTGTTTGAGCAGGCAGAAAAATGCTCTGCTTGACCCAAGATTTTGTGATCCTCTTCTCAGGCTAGTTCAATGGGAGGGAGATCTGCTTTGAGTATCACAAAATGGGGAGATGGCTGTTTCCTCTAGTTTGGAGATGCTGTGATGAGGCTAGGTTCTGGGTAGAGTTGAGATCTTTCAGCAAACAGTCACCTTTCACTGAGGCGCTAGCTTCTGAGACACTCACGGAGCCCAGCCTGGAGCGATTCTCAGGGTTTATTTTTTCTCAATTTCAATTGATTGCCAAGGCTGCTAAAGGGATAGGCAGCCTCTGGCTCTGTTTACCCAGTGAAGAAAGTCACTCCTGGGTCTGTTGGCCAGGCTGGGTGACTTTTCCCTGGGTGGAGCTGAGCCTGGCAGGTCAGGTTAGGTTCTTGTGACCTGTTAAATGACTCTTGTTTTCTTCCAAGGCCTGAGTTGGAGCTATGTTTTCAAGTTGACAACATGTGTTAGATCCAAATTAAGTTGTATGTATAAAGCACATTTTGTTTTTAATATATATTTTATTGTAAAGATTCTGTACCAGAGAAGTTACAGTTAAATAAGTAAGGTAATGAGTACATTTTCTATTGAGCATTGTTACCCCCTCCTTTGTTTTTCCCTACCATCTCTTTCCTGTCAACCTCCCCAACTACTTCCCCCCAAGATTGTATAGTTCATTTTCAACATTGTGTCTTGTACATCTCATTGTTACAATGGGTCAACCTTTATCCTTATTTCAGTGTTTTGTTATTTCCTTTCCCCTCTCGCAAATTATAAAAATGTATATACAAGATCCAGGGCATCCATATCAAATACAATGAAAACAGAGGTTATACCAAGGAGGATGAATATACAAGGGAAACAAAATAATCACAAAGTACATTAAAAATATATTAAAACAAGAATAACAAAAGATAAAACCCCTTGTGTCCCTACCTTGGTATTCATTTCATTTAATATCATCTTATATGGTCATATGTATATAGCTTTTGGCCTTTTCTGCTTGTCCTAGACATGTACTAGTTATTGCAAATGAGGGGAACTATGGGACCTATGCTTCTTTGGGCCTGGCTTACTTCCCATAGTGCAATTTTTTCCAAGTCTTTCCATTTCCTAACAAAGGAGGCATTGTCATTTTTTTCTGATGGAGGCATAGAATTCCATTATCTCTCTCTCTCTCTCTTACATTTTCTTCATCCACTCATCTATTGAGGGAATCTGGGTTGGTTCCATATCTAAACTATGGTGAATAATGCTTCGATAAACATAGTTGTGCTGGTAGCTTTAGTATGGCCTTGTTTGTGATCATTTGGGTAAATGCCCAGAAGTGTGATTGCTCAGTCATAGGGGAGCTGTATGTGTATTCTTTTGAGGAACCTCCATACTACTTTCCAGATTGTGTGAACAAGTTTACACTCCCACCAATAGTGCAGTTGTCTTCAATTTTGGTCATATCCTCCCCAGCATCTGTAGTTGTTAGATTTCTGGATTATAGCCATTCTAACGGGGGTGAGATGGAAGCCATTTCTCCCTATGTCTATTGGAGATTTTTATTTCCTGTGCAGAGAAGTCTCTCCTTAGGTCTTTAGCACACTTATTAATGGGGCAGTTGTTTCTTTGAGGATTTTTTTTGGGGAGATTTAATATTTTGAGGTCTGAGTATATTTTAGATATGAGGCCCTGTCTCTTGTAGATATTCTTCCAATCTGTGTGGTTTTTATTGATCTTGCTAGCTATGTCCTTTGCCATGCAGAAGCTCTTCAATTTCATGCAATCCCATTTGTCCAACCTTTCTTTGAATTGTTGTGTTTCTGGGTCCTTATTAAAAAAATTCAGCCTTATTAAAAAAAATTCTTATTCACAGGCTGAATAAGAGTTACTCTTATTCTTTTCTGTAATGTTTCCAGGGTGTCTGCTTTGACTTCAAGGTCTTTGATCCATTAGGAGTTGATTCTGGTGCAGAGTGATATGTAAGTATCTAACTTTATTTTACAGCTGTTTAACCAATTTTACCAGCACCATTGATTGAAGAGGCAGTCTTCTGTCTATCCTATTTTTTTGGCCCCTGTATTGAAGATTAGGTGGCTATATATCTGGGGGTTCATTTTTGGGTCTTCAGTTCAATTCCATTGGTCCTTGGGTCTGTTCTTTAGCCAGTAACAAGCTGTTTTGATTACTATGTCTTTGTAGTAGAGTTTGTAGTTTGGTATTAATATTCCTTCAGTAATGTTCTTTCTGCTAAGGACTGTATTTGGCATTCAGGGTCTTTTATTGTTACATATGAAGTTTTGATTGATTATTCTATTTCACTGAAGAATGAAGTTGGTATATTGGTGGGTGTCGCATTGAATTTGTAGATAGCCTTTGGCAGTGTTGCCATTTTCACAATGTTATTTCTCGAAATCCAGGAGCATGGGAGGTTTTTTCACTTCCTGAGTTCTACTTTACAGTTTTCTGACTTTTATCCAATTTTACCACCCTTGAGTGTGCACGTGTGTGAGTGGGCCTGGGGGACTTCTTTGTCAAATTCATTTTTAGGTCTTCTGATCTGTTTTGTTTTTTTGAGCTTTGTATTTATTTATTTTTTAATTCATTGCTTTTAATTTGTTGGTTTTAAGTGTGAGTTTGGGCAAGTACAATGCTGAGTATGTGAGTAGGGCTGTGTAGTAATTTGTGTTATAATGACTCCTGCAGTACTCTCTTTGCTTCAGATCACTTTGTCATATGGGGTCTTTTGTGCTACTGGTTAAGATTTGGATTGAATTTTTTACTGCTTTGAAGAGTGTCTTTGGGATTTCTTACAAAGTTTGCTTTAATTCTATATATCATTGTGTATGACACAGATGTTTTCACAATATTCCTTTTCCACACCATGACCAATGGAGATATTTTATTTCTTCTTATGTCTTGTACTTTGTTGGTTTTGTTGTTTGATCTCTTTCATTTCCTTGGTGACATTTATAGCTAGGTATTTCAGATAGTTTACATTGGGAAGTGGAATTTGATGATTTCCCTGACTTCTCCCTCAGTCTTGTGATTGTTGTTTTGTAGACAACTTGGCTGAATGTGTTTACCTTGCTTTTGTGATTATTTTTTTAAGTATCATACTGTTCATTTCTTGAAAGTGACAGTTGTTTTGTTGGTCTTGGGGCCTGAACTCTGAGCCTGGGTGCTGTCCCTCAGCTCTTCAGCTTAAGGCTAGTGCTCTACTACTTGAGCCACAGAACCACTTCCTGGTTTTTCTGCTTATGTGGTGCTGACGAATCAAACTCAGGGCCTCATGCATGGAACACAAGCCCTCTACCACTCTTCCCAGCCCCAAAATGACAGTTTTAATGTACTGGGTCACATGTAATTGATTTCCCTGCAGAACTGAGTCTGTTACAAGCAATTTTCACCATAGAAGCTCAATGTGATCTTCAGTGAAGGTTTTAGAGGTCTTATTCCTTAGTCCCCCAGCCTAACACAGTTCTGACCAAGCTTGTGGCTTTTATTTACCCTGTCAACCATCAACTCCCAGTTTACTCTGCTCTTGGCCATTGTTTCCAATCTTAGAAGCTGCTGAGCTGTGATTCCCCCCACAACTGAAAGGAAAGCTTAGAGATGTAGCTGGCCCAATGTTCGTCTCACCTGAGGCCTCTCACCTTAGTTTCACTCACAGCTTTTATGTAGGTGTGTTCAATGTTTCTCTGCTGAGGTGAAGTTTTTCTGTGGGGATGTACTGAAGCTTATTCTTGTTAGTAGTTCAGGTGATGCCACAACTGCAATGATTGTGTATTCACGCTACCTGAAATCCACTCTGGGGTTATTGATTGATTCCAAGCTACTTTGCTTCCTGGCCTCATTTTCTTAGTTCTTCTGCTGTAAGTCATGTGAAAGACTTACTTTTTACTAGAGGGTTCCCACAATGAAGACTAAAAGATATTGTTACTCCATCACATCACTGCTCTCTTCTCTTCTTCTCTTTATTGTTGTTGGTTTATTTTTTTTCTACCATTTTTGGACACTCAGGAACAATGCCCAGGCCCTGAGTTCAAGCCCCTTCCTTTCCTCCCCCTCCACACTCCCCCCCCCCCCGCTCCAACACAATTAAAAATGTTCTTGTTTAAACAGATTGTAAGAAGTGCTCCGTTACAAGAAATAATTGTATATATTTATTGTCCCAAGTTCTATGTATCAAATTAGTGAAAAATGATTAATCAACAATAAATTAAAAATATATCTAGGCATGGAGGAGGAAACTATGATGCTTTGCATATTTTAATCTTAAGTGAAAATCAAAAGATTTTCTACATTGTAATCATTTTTTTGTTTCTCTTTCTGTTTTTTTTTTTTTCACTCCAGCCTCCACCTGAATTGTAAAGTTCATTTTTCGACATAGCCTCTTGTACATCTCATTGTTGAAATAGGTCCACCTGTATCCCTATTTGAACTATTTGGTTTTTTCCTTGCCCTCCACAAATTATATCAACATCAAATACAGTGAAAACATGGGTTATACCATGGGGGTGGGACATAAAAAGCAACAGAAAAATTACATGGTACCTTATAAATTCATTAGAAACAATAGCAAGGAAGAAAAAAAATCACTTGTACCCTTATATTAACACCATCTTATCTGACTTTGTCCTTTTGTTGCAGACATATACAAATCACTGCAACTAAGGGAAACCATGGGACCTATGTTTCTTTGAGCCTGGCTTACTTCACTTAATATAATTTTTTCTAAGTCTTCCCATTTCCTAACAAATGGGGTAATGTCATCCTTTCTGACAGAATTCCATTATCTATCTGTCTATCTATCTATCTTTCTATCTATCTATCTATCTATCTATCTATCTATCTATCTATCTATCTATCTATCTATCTATCTATCTATCTATCTATATTACATTATCTTGATCCATTCATCTAGTGAGTGCCATCTGGGTTGGTTCTATACCTTACCTATGGTAGATAATGCTGCGATAAATATAGTTGTGCTGGTAATTTTAGTATGGACTTGTTTGTGATCATTTGGGTAAATGCCCAAAAGTGGGATTTCTGGGTCATAGGGGAGCTCTAGCTGTAGTCTTTGGCGGAACCTTCATTCAACTTTCCAAAGTAGTTGAACCAGTTTACACTCCCACCAACAATGCAGTAGGATTCCTTTTTTTCCACATCCCCTCCAGCATCTATTGTTATTAGAGCTCTTGAATATAGCCATTCTAATTGGGGTGAGGTAGAATATCTATGTTTTTTTGATTTGCATTTCTTTTTTTTTGTATTTCAAATTTTTTTAATACCATAGAGAGGGGTTACAATTACATGAGCAAGGTAATGAGTACATTTCTTATTCAGCATTGTTGCCTCTTCTTTTGTTTCCCCTTACCGTCCCTTTCAATCACCCCCACCCTCTCCCGCACCAAAATTGTAACGTTCATTTGCCAACATAGTCTCTTGTACATCTCATTGTTACAATGGGTCAGCCTGTATCCCTATTTAAACAATTTGTAAAATTCTCCCTCTTTGCAGATGACATGATATTGTATTTAAAGAATCTCACGGACTCCACTCCCCAATTACTCAAACTGATACAAAACTTTGGCAAAGTAGCAAGGTATAAAATTAACCTTCAAAAATCAATGGCCTTTCTGTATGCCAACAATGAGAAAAGTAGGGCTGAAATTAGGAAAGCAACTCCATTTGTAATAGCCCAACAAAAAATAAAATACCTAGGAATTAACTTAACCAAAGAAGTGAAGGACCTCTATGATGAAAACTATAAAAACTTGAAAAAGGAAATCAAAACAGAACTTAGAAAATGGGAAAAACTCCGATGCTCTTGCATTGCAAAGAGTAACATCGTGAAAATGGCAATACTTCCCAAGGCTATCTACAAATTCAATGCAATACCCATCAAAATTCCAACCTCATTCTTCAAGGAAATAGAAGAGGAAGTCCAAAAATTCATATGGAACAATAAAAGACCCCGAATAGCAAAAACAGTCCTCAACGGAAAGAACACTGCTCGAGGAATATCACTACCAAATTTCTAACTCTATTATAAAGCCATAGTAATCAAAACAGCTTGGTACTGGCACAAGAACAGACCTTAGGACCAATGGAATAGAATTGAAAACCCAGAAATGAACCTACAGACCTATAGCTATCTAATCTTTGATAAGGGAGCTAAAAAAATACAATGGAAGAAAGACAGCCTCTTCAGTAAATGGTGCTGGCAAAATTGGTTAACTACTTGTAGAAAACTAAAGCTAGATCCTTATGTATCAGCCTGCACCAGAATCAATTCCAAATGGACCAAAGACCTCAGAGTCAAAGCAGACACTCTGAAAACATTACAGGATGGAATAGGAGAAACCCTAGGTCTCCTTGGCTCAGGCCGAAATTTTCTGAATAGAGACCCAGAAACACAACAAATCAAAGAAAGGTTGGACAAATGGGATTTCATGAAGTTGCAGAGCTTCAGCATGGCAAAGGACGTAGCCAGCAAGATCAACAGAAAGCCCAAGGATTGGGAGAAGATCTTCACTAGCCATACAACGGACAAGGGTCTCATATCTAAAATATACTTGGAACTCAAAAAATTAAATCCCCCAACAACAAATCCTCAAAGAAAAAACTGCTCAATAAATAAGTGGGCTAATGACTTAAAGAGAAACTTCTCTGAAGGAGAAAGAAGGATGGCCAATAGACACATGAAGAAATGCTCAACCTCCCTAGCCATTAAAGAAATGCAAATCAAAACAACATTGAGATACCACCTCACCCCAGTTAGAATGGCAAAAATCAAGAACTGTAATAACAACAAATGCTAGACGGGATGTGGACAGATGGAACCCTTACTTCATTGTTGGTGGGAGTGTAAACTTGTTCAACCACTTTGGAAAGTAGTATGGAGGTTCCTCATAAGACTCCACATACAGCTCCCCTATGACCCAGCAGTCCCACTTTGGGGCATTTACCCAAATGTTTACAAACAAGACCACACTAAAGCTACTAGCACAACTATGTTTATTGCAGCACTATTTACCATAGGAAAGATCTGGAACCAACCCAGATGCCCCTCAGTAGATGAATGGATCAAGAAAATGTGGTATATATACACAATGGAATTCTATGCCTCCATCAGAAAGAATGACATTGCCCCATTTGTTAGGAAATGGAAATACTTGAAAAAAATTATATTAAGTGAAGTATGCCAGGCCCAAAGAAACATAGGTCCCATGATTTCCCTTATTTGCAATATCTAGTATATGTATGAGTCAAGCAGAAAAGGTCAGATAAGGTGATGTTAGGAAAATGAACCCTAAGATATGTATTTTAAATGTTTTTTTTCTTTCATGCATTTGTTTCTAATGCAATTATAAGATTTTTTTCTTTGTTGCTTTGTATATCCCTCCCCCACAGTATAACCCCTGTTTTCACTGTATTTGATGTCGGTATAATTTGTGGAGGAGAAGGGGAAAAACAAGTCGTTTAAATAAGGATACAAGTGGACCTGTTTCAACAATGGGAAGTACAAGTTGTCATGTTGAAAGCGAACTTTACAACCTGGGGGGGAGAGGAGTGGGTAGGGGGTAGGGAGAATGGGAAAGGATGGGAAGGGTAAAAAAAGGAGGAGGCTATAATGCTTGATGAGAAATGTACTCACTCTCTTGCCCATGTAATTGTAACCCCTCTGTACAGTATTTTCACAATAAAAAAATAAAAATTAAAAAAACAAGTTGTTCTTCTTGAAATGCCCTGGGTATAGTCATTTGTTTGTTTGTTTTTTTTTTAGTTTTCTGTTCTCTTTGTCTTGTATACGAATTTACGTGATCTGTGGAAAGGAAAGTGAATCATAGAAAAATAAGGAGAAAGGATGATCAAATACAGCAGTGTTACTCACTTGGCACTATGTTGGAAATGAAGTATACAATTAGTGGGAATGTAATATGGAGGGGTAAGCAGGAGAAAATGAGCGGGGGTGATAGTTTTTTTTGGGGGTCCGGTCGTGGGGCCTGAACTCTGGGCTTGGGCACTGTCCCTCAGCTCTTCAGCTCAAGGCTAGTGCTCTACCACTTGAGCCAGAGTGCCACTTCCTTCTTTTTTCTTATGTAGTGCTGAGGAATTGAAGCCAGGGCCTCGAGCATGGAAGGCAAGTGCTCTACCACTGAACCACCTTCCCAGCCTGGGGGTGACAGTCTTTAAGAACAAATGTAATTATTACCTTACTTTTGTATTTGTAACCCCTCTGTTCATCACATGATAATAAAGATATTAAAAAAGAAGAAAAGCTGCTGATTTTTGTTGGTTAATATCAGATCTTTCTTCCTTGCCATAGTTTCAAATGAGCTTAAGTAACTTGGGAGAGGAGTCTGTGGGTTTCTTTAAATACAGGATCATGCCATCTGGGAAGAGGGAGAGTTTCACTTCTTTTCATATTTGGATCCCCTTTATGTTTATCTCTTCCCTTCGCAAGCATTAGGTAGGAATTTCAATATTATATTAAAGAGGAGTGGAGAAAGTAGTGTTCCCTGTCTCATTCTTGATTTTGGTGGAAATAGTTTTAAATTTTCATTGTAAATTATCATACTGTCTGTTTGTCCTATACAATCTTTATTATATTAAGGAATGTTCCATGGTTTCCTAGCTTCTCCCTACCTTTTACCATAAAGGGCTAGTGGTTCTTATCTAATACTTTTTGTTATCTATTGAGGTGATCATGTAGTTCTTGTCCTTGTTTCTGTTGTTGTGTTGAATTACATTAATTCCCTTGCAAATATTGAACCAGCTTTGCATTCTTGGAATGAGTCCTGTTTGATCATCGTGTATGATTCTTTTGATTAGTTGTTAAATTCCATTGGCCAGAATTTTATTGAGAAGCCTTTGCTGTTCATCAACGAAATAGGTATATAATTCTCTTTCTTTGATGATTCCCTCTTGCTTTAAAGCATTGATTTTAGCGTAGAGGTCTTTTTCAGGTCTTTTCTTAGGTTTTGAATGCTAGGTATATTTTATAGCCAATATTTGAAGGCATATATGAAATCAATTGTGATTTCAAGTTCAGTTACTTTTATTTAATGTGTTAAAAATTAAGTTTGTTTCAAACAGATAAAAGAGAAGTTATTTTTCCAATTCCAAATAGATTGACTTTTAAATGTAATTTTTGTATTACTTTAAAGTTTCTTGGATATAGGGTAAAAATGGATTTCATTGCAATAATTTTATATGGACCCATAAATTTTTTGGATCTCATATGCCTTTATCCAGTAAGTTTTGTTCCTCTGCTATTTTAAATAATCCTAATGGCCTGCAGCATTTTATTTTATTCATGCATGTAAAATCCCTCATGTTTTCATAGAATATATCTAAAGCTTTTGAAAGGTACAGAAAATCAGATAAAAATTTTCATATAGCATTTGACCCCTAATTACGCCCTGTCCCCCACAAAACCAAGATAGGCAAATCATATCTCACGGGTCAAATCCAGCCTGCTTTTTATGAATAAAGTTTTCTTGGGGCACAAAAGAAATCTAATTTCATGTAGATATGTTTTCCTCATTCCCTTCTTCTTATTTCTCTACTACTTATCTTTGAGCTTCTCTTTTACGTGCCATTGGCTCTCTCCCTGCATGGCATCCATAAAAATTTGCTTCAGCACATCAAACCATCCATGTATTCATAGTCTTCATTCCTTCATTTAAGAGAAAAGAGGGTTGTGTGAATTTAGTGAAATCTCAACTATGACGAAGTTAGTAGGAATTACACAAAACTATGCCAAACACTAAAATCAAATATTTTCCCATCCACTTCATATAACACAATGAGGATTCAGTATTTTACACAGTAATATAAAATCAAATGTAATAATGAAATTGTAAAGTAAGAAAGCTAGACAAAACTCTAGAAACTGACAAAGTATTTTGATCATATCTGGATTACCATAGGGAAGAAGTTGGAAATATAGTATACTTACATGTTCATTTGTTAAACAGCAAGCCCTCATAAAACTTCCTTCATTATACACTGCATTCTCCCAAACCACAAGGGAATTAAATTAGAATTCAACACCAGAAGCCCCCAAAGGAAATCTTGTAACACATGGAAGCTTAACAACCCACTATTGAATCTCGAGTGGGGCAATGAAAAGATTACAAAGGAAATTCATATGATATTCAACAAATTCATGATATTCAACAAAATGATCACACAAATTTCCAGCTCCTCTGGGACACAGCAAAGGCAGTACTCAGAGGCAGGTTTATAGCTCTGAGTTCCTATATCAACAAATTGGAAAGACTTGAAACCAACAATTTAATGAAGCACCTAAAGCTTCTTGAAAAAGAACAACAAGGGCTGGGAAGGTGGCTCAATGGTGGAGTACTTGCCGTGCACGCATGAGGCCCTGGGTTCGATTCCTCAGCACCACATAAGCAAAAAGAAAAAAGCCAGAAGTGAAACTGTGGCTCAAGTGGTAGAGCACTATCCTTGAACTGAAGAGCTGAGGGACAGTGTCCCGGCCCCACGACTGGCCACCAACAAAGAAAACAAAACAATAAATTAAACCCCAATCCACTGGACAGACACCAATAATTAAAATTAAATCGAAAGGAAATCAATTAGAGTAAAAAAACCTATAGAAAAAATGAACAAGACAAAGAGTTCCTTCTTTGTAAAATGAATAAAATTGACAGAACCTTAGTAAATCTTATCAGAAAAAGAAAACACACCAAATGACGAAACTCAGAGATGACAGTGGAAACATCACTACAGAAACAGCCAAGATTCAGAATATAATAAGGGGATACTTCGCAAACATTTATGCTAATAAATTTGAGAATCTGAAAGATATGGATAAATTTCTAGCAAATATTGACATGCCCTAAACTAAGATCATGTAAAACAACAGACTTGTATCAAGCATCAAAATAGAAGCAGAAATAAAAGAGCTCCCAGCCAACAAAAGTCCAGGAATATATATTCCTGGATGTATAGCTGAATTCTACAAGGCATTTAAAGCAGAACTTACAACAATACTCTTCTTTCTCTTTTATAAAAAAGAAAGCAAAAATTCACTACCACATTCTTTTTATAAAACCAGCATAACCCTCATCCCAAAACGAGGGAGGGACTCATTAAAGGACGTCAACCATAGACACATTTTTTTTTTGTTCAATATCTTTCCAACTTCTCAAAAAAATATTGGCCAATCGACTTCAACAACTCATCAAAAGAATCATACACCACAATCAAACAGGATTCATTGCAGGGATGCAAAGCTGGTCCAATAAACCCAAAACAAATAATATAATTCATCATACCAACAAGAGTAAGGATAAGAACCACACAGTTATCTCAATAGATGTAGAAAAAGCATTTCACAAGATCCAATACCACTTTATGATTAAGGTTCTGGAAAATGTAGGAATCCATGGAACATTCCTCAATACAATAAAGGCTGTATATGACAAACATACAGCCAGATTTATACTTAATGACGAAAAGTTAAAGCCATTTCATCTAAGTTCAGGAAAGAGATGAGAGTATCCACTCCCTCAGCTCCTCTTCAACCTAGTATTAGAATGCCTAGCTACAGCAATAAGACAAGATGCAGACATAAAGGGAATCCAAATAGGGAAGGATGAAGTAAAACTCTCCCTCTTTGCAGATGACATGATCTTGTATTTAAAGAACACCATGGACTCCACTCCCAAGTTACTTGAGCTGATCAGAAACTTTGGCAAAGTAACACGGGATAAAATTAACCCTCAAAACTCAATGGCTTTTCTGTATGCCAATAATGAGAAGAGTGCAGCTGAAATTAGAAAGCAACCCCTTTTGTAATAGCCCCACAAAAAATAAAATACTTAGCAGTTAACTTAACAAAAGAGATGAAGGACCTATATGATGAAACATAAAAAATCTGACAATGGAAATTAAAACAGAACTTAGCATGTGGAAACACCTCTCTCCCCCATGCTCCCAGATTGGGAAGATTAACTGAGAAAATGGCAATACTGCCAATGGCTATCTACAAATTCAATGTGATACCTATTAGTATTCCAACCTCATTATGTAATGAAATAGAAGAAGCAATCCACAAATTCATATGAAACAATAAAACCATGATAGCAAAAACAATCTTTACTAAAAAGAATAATGCTGGAGGAATATCAATTCCAAATTTCAAACTCTACTACAAAGCCTTAGTAATCAAAACATCTTGGTACTAACACAAGAACAGACCTGAGGGACAATGGCATAGTACTGAAGACCCAGAAATGAACCCACAGACCTATAGCCACCTAATCTTTGACAAGAGAGCTAAAGAAATAGAATAGAAGAAAGACAGTCTTTTCAGTAAATGGTGCTGGCAAAATTAGTTAAATACTTGTAGAAAAGTAAAACTGGATCCTTATGTACCATTTTACCCAGAATCAACTCCAAATGAATGAAAGACCTCGAAATAAAAGCAGACTCCATGAAAACATTACAGGAATAGGAGAAACTCTAGGGTTTCTTGGCACATGCCTAAATTTTCTTAATAGAGACCCAGAAGGAGAACAAATCAAAGAGAGGTTGGACAAATGAGACTGCATGAAACCGCAGAGCTTCTGCATGACAAAGGACATAGCTAGCAAGATCAACAGAAAGCCCACAGACTTGGAGAAGATCTTCACTAGCCATACAACAGACAAGGGTCTCATATCTAAAATATACTTAGAATTCAAAGAACTCAATTTCCCAACAACAAATCCTCAAAGAAATAATTGCACGATTAACACATGGGCTAAAGACTTAAAGAGAGACTTCTATGAGGAGGAAATGAGAATGGCCAATAGACAAATGAAGAAATGCTCGACCTCTCTAGCCATAATAGAAATGCAAATCAAGATAACATTGAGATTCCACCTCACCGCAGCTAGAATGGCTATAGTCAAGAAATCCTGTAACAACAGATGCACAACAGATGCTAGAGGGGATATGGCCAAAAGGGAACGCTACTGTATTGTTGGTGGGAGTGTAGACTTGTTCAATGACTTTGGAAAGCAGCATGGGGGTTCCTCCAAAGAGTCCACATACTTTTGGGCATTTACCCAAATGTTTACAAACAAGACCACACTAAAAATACCAGCACAACTATGTTTATTGCAGCATTATTTACCATAGCTAAAATATGGAACCAACCCAGATGCCCCTCAGTAGATAAATGGATCAAGAAAATGTGGTATATAGACACAATGGAATTCTATGCTTCCATCAGAAAGAATGACATTGCCCTATTTGTTAGGAAATGGAAAGACTTGGAAAAAATTATATTAAGTGAAGTAAGCCAGGCCCAAAGAAACATAGGTCCCATGGTTTCCCTTATTTGCAATATCTAGTATATGTATGAGTTAAGCAGAAAAGGTCAGATAAGGTGATGTTAGGGAAATGAACCCTAAGATATGTATTGAAATGCTTTTTTTTCTTTCATGTGATTGTCTCTACCACATTTATAAGATGATTTCTTTGTTGCTTTGTATGTCCCTCTCCCACAGTATAACCCCTGCTTTCACTGTATTTGAAATCAGTATAATATGTGGAGAGGAAGGGGAAAAACAAGTCATTAAAATAGGGATACAGGTGGACCCATTGCAACAATGAGATGTACAAGTTCTTATGTCAAACGAACTTTACAACTTTGGTGGTGGGGGTTGGGGAGGGTGGGAGGGGTCGGGGGTGAGGAGGATTGGTTGGGAGGAGCAGGGGAAGGATGGGAGGGGATGGAAAGTGGAAACAATGGAGGAGGCTAAAATGCTTGATAGGAAATGTACTCATTATTTGCCCATGTAATTGTAACCTCTCTGTACAGTATTTTCACAATAAAAAATAAATAAAAATTAAAATAAAGATTCCACATAGAGCTCTCTTATGACCTAGCAATCCCAGTTTTGGGCACTTACCGACAAAATCGTAAAGAAAGTCATACCAAAGCTACCAACACAAGCATATTTATCACAGCATTATTTACCATAGCTAAGATATGGAACCAATCCATATGGGCTCAGTAGATGAATGGATGAAGAAAAAAATATGAATTCTATGCCTCCATCCGCAAGAATGATATTGCCTCTTTTGTTAGGAAATGGAAAGACTTGGAAAAAATTATATTAAGTGAAGTAAGGCCCTGGCTTACCTCATAGTTCCCCTGGTTTTTCTTGTTTACAGTGACTAGTACATGTCTAGGACAAGCAGGAAAAGTCAAAAGTTATGTACATACAACCACATGAGATAATGTTAAGCAAAATATACCCCAAGACAGGGACAGAAGAGGTTTTTTTCCTTACCTGCTAGTGTGTTTAATCTAATTACAATGCACTATGTGATCTTTTTCTTTCTATTTAGAGTATGCTTTTCGCCCCATGGTATAACCCCTGTTTTCAATGGATTTGTTGTTGGTATTCTGCACCTTGTATATACACTTTTGTAATTTGGGGAGTGGAAGAGATATTGCAGAATGCTTAAATGGGGATGCAGGCTGACCCATTGTGAGGACAAGATGTACAAGACCCTATATTGAAAATGAATGTTACAATGTCGGGGTGGGGGTGGCGGGATGAGTTGTGGAAGCAGGGAGGGAAGTTTTGGTAGGGGGAAAATAAAGGAGGAGGTAACAACACTTGCTATGAAATGTGTTCATTACCCTACTCATTTAACTTTAACCCCTCTGTGCAATAAAAAATGAAAAAAAGAAAAATGAGCAAAAGACCCTTATTCATTGAAGTTAAAATCCACATTACAATGTAATAAAACAATGGAAAATGATTCTAGATTTAGATCACACTTTCTGTATCGTAATCAAACATAGGAGATTCTTCATAAGAAAGCTAATTTTTCCTGCTGTGTGGACGTTTTTCCCTAAAGCCATGCAGAGAATTTCTATTGGGCATTAACAATATATTGTAACATTTGGGGACAAAAATGCAGCCTAGGAGCCCTGCACCTGAGGCCAAGATGGAGAAGACCTCCACAGCCATCATGACCTTCCCCTTGGCACTGTGATAGACAGGCAAGAAGGTGAGCCACACACTGCAGAACACCAGCATGCTGAAGGTCAGGAGCTTGGCTTCATTGAGGTGTCAGGCAGGTTCCTGACCAGAAAAGCCACAGTGAAGCTGGCCAGGGCCAGGGAGCCCAGGTATCCCAGGGCAAAGTAGAAGGTGGTAAGGGAGCCCTTGTTGCACAGGATGATGATGTGGCCATGTTCAGAGTGTGCATCTGTGTCCACAAAGGGAGGAGAGGTTCCCAGCCAGAATCCACAGAGGGTCACCTGGATGAGAGTACAGATGGGGATGATGACGTTAGGAGCCCCTGATACCAGCAACCCCCTCATCCTCCTCCCTGGAGAAATGGACTTGAAGGCCAGGACCACAATCACTGTTTTGGCCCACACTGTGGAAACAGCCACAGTGAAGACAAGTCCAAATGTGATCTGCTGCAGGATGCAGGTGACTGTGTTGGGACGGCCAATGAAGAGCAAGGAACAGAGGAAACAGAAGATGAGGGAGATGGCAAGATGTAGCTGAGAGTCCGGTTATTGGCCTTGACAATGGCAGTATCTTGGTGTTTTACAAATATCCCGAAAACAGCAGCAGTTAGCATAGAGAAGCAAATACCCATGCAGGCCAGAACCATGCCCAAAGGATCTCCAAAAGCCAGGAAACTTTCATCTCTCAGGAGGCACTGATTTCTCTGTGTGTTGGCATACTAATGATCTGCACATTTCACACAGTGCTCCATCTCTGATAAAGAGTGTAAGCTATCATTAGTTCTTATTTTGAACTTCTTTTATTTCAAAGAAATTAGGAAATTATTCCCTTAGATGTAATGATAACATATCATTAGTAAATATTAATGCACATTTATATCTTTTCTAAATCATAACCTCCTTCCATTTCCATCTTCTTGTTTATTCAGACTTTTTCATTCAACTCCTTTTTCTTTCAATCATTATAATATGTATTTATAATGTGCATTTTAGGTCAGTCTCATATCCTAACAATATTTTCCTACACGTCTTAACATTTATTAATCGTTTGTCCAATCCACAATAAATACTATGGGTTACACTTAATTACATGTCTTTGTAAAACATTAATTTTATCCCAGTTGCACCTTCTTGAATTCATCTCATCCTATTTTTCTCTGCAACTCATCTGTGAAGGGCCCTTCTTGGGCCCTTTATAGTCATGCTCACTTCTTAAAGTCAATCCACCTTTCTGAGTACTTTCTCTGTGCCATGAACATTGCTGGGCAGAGGGAAACAAAGATGTGCAAAATCTATATTTCCTGTTTGAGTAAAAATGTGAGCACTGTTTAATAAGACATGTTTACGTTCATCTTAGGATTTATACTTGTCTTAATCCTGAGTGATAAGTGGGATTTCTCAAGCTAAGTTTGCCTACTGCAATAGAGTAGAAAATATTACTGAAATATGCAATTCAAGCTCATGACCTATCACATTTCACCTAACAGCACCACCACTTGTCAAATTATTATTATTGTTATTATTATTATTATTATTTGTGTCCTGTTGTGTGATCTGAACTCTGGGCCTGGGCATTGTCCCTCAGCTCTTCAGCTCAAGGCTAGTGCTCTATCACTTGAGCCACAGCACCATTTCTGGCTTTTGTTCTGCTCATGTGGTGCTGAGCAATGAAACCAGGGTCCTCATGCATGCAAATCAAGCACTCTGCCACTGAGCCACCTTCCCAGCCCCTCAAAATTAAATTATTAACAAAGAAAAGGAAAAAGGGGTCTGCAATCACAATGTACAAGTTTTGCATTGACTTGTTTGGTTGAGGAAAACTGAGGAGAGTCTCAGACTTACCTGTCATATTAGCAATCTCATTCTGTGGGCAAGGGGTACAATTAAAGCAACAGGCAGCCTTTCCTTCCTGAGGAGATTTCCTAAATCCAGGACCACAAGGCTCACTGCAGACAGAGTGAGGAGTCTGAGGAAAATCAGGTATCTCTGTCCATAACTCTTCAAACTTTCATAGCTAAAACTCCAAAAACCCATTGTTGGAAAGAATTGGTTATTCAGCATAATGTTTCTATGTGGCTAAGTGCAGTCGATAAATTGAATTGTTATAGACTCCATATCCCATGATTTCTAAAGATTTTTATGCTAGCCTGTTGAACTATAGAACAGTATGGGATCTTTGAAAGGGTGAAACCTGTAATGAGGAAATGAGTCCTCGTTTAAAACCCTACAGAATTTTCTTAAACTCATGTCATTATATGTTGTCTCCTACTTATCTGCGACAAGGGGAAAAGCCTGGTGGATGACCTCCCTTTTATAGGCCCATCATATTTTCCTCTTAGGTTTCCAGTGGTCATGAAGAATGAATCTTCATAATGGCATATTCATCATTCCTTTCACCAAGGATGCCTAAAAGGCAGGTCAACTAACCATTGAATGAAACCTCTACATAATGGAACCCAATAAAGCTTCTGAGCCCATAAATTTATGTGTCAGGTACTTTATCCCAGTGTAGGAAATAGGAAACTATAACCTGACAATATTCTGAATCAAAAGTTAGGAACACATGTAATATTTTTAGTTCCATCCTGGGCTTGAACCCAAAGTCTAGGCACTGGCCTGAGAATTTTTTGCTCAAAGTTATTATTGCATTACTTAGTCACAGCTCAATTTCCAGATTTTTGTTGGTTAATTGGAGATAACAGTCTCACAGACCTTCTTGTTTGAGCTGACTTTTAAATCATGATATTCAGATCTCCAATATCTGAGTAGGTAGGCTTATGGGAGAAAGTTGCTGACACTCAGGCAAGTGTAAATGTAAAGGGTGACTTTTGTTTATTTGTGTGTCGATAAAATTATTAGGATTAGACCCAACTCACCTCTGTATTTCCATGGCCCACTCTACCATATCTTCAGATAAAGACAGTTGATTACCATGTAGAGCATTGGGAGAAAACTTTCCTACTCTCACCTCAAGTTCAAGACCTTCTGGAAAATTCCAAATGTTCAGAATGTCATAATCTGGCTCCAATTTCCTTTTCTCATCCAAAATCACTTGATGTCCAACAGAATCGTGAAATTGGATGTTCTTCAGGAAATGGAGCAACTGAAGAGAGACATCATATTATGGTGAAGTACATCCCAAAGCAAGACACAAAATGTGAATTAAGAAATGATACTCATTACCTAAAGGCAATTTTGAATTCAAGAATAGCACTGAGAATGATTGAAGTATCTGTGTAAGCAATGTAAGGAGGAATAAAAAGAATTTTCTGAATCCTTGTTACTCAGAAAAGGAGTACAAGCCTTTGTTCAAGAGAAACCTATACTATATAACCACGAATGAGACACAGCTAGAGTTTATCAGAAACTCTATTTTTCTTAATGTCTATAGTTTGAAAAAGTTGAGGGAAACTAGATCTCATATGAAAAATACGGAAATATTTTTTTTTTATTTTTGGGTCCAGTCGTGGGGCCTGAACTCTGGGCCTGGGTGCTGTCCCTCAGCTCTTCAGCTTAAGGCTACCACTCTACCACTTGAGCCATAGCTCCATTTCTGGCTTTTTTCTTTTTTCTTATTTGGTACTGGGGAATCGAACCCAGCGCCTCAGGCATGCAAGGCAATCGCTCTACCACTGAGCCACCTTCCCAGCCCCCAATATATGGAAAATTCTGTTCAGCATGTCATCCTTTGGTATTCCTGAAGAAATGTATAGGGAAAATCCTAATTTAGTTTTGAAAAGATTAGCTATGGGCACGTTTTTTTTATTTAAAAGTAAATGAATGTATAAGCTGATTACTGGTTACTCCCACCTGCAATCCCAGTTACTCAGGAGGCTGAGATATAAGTATGACAATTTAAACCAGACTGGGCTTAAAAGCTTGAGACTTGCAAAAATACCTGAAACATTCAATTTCAGAGAATAGCACACCTTCTAGGAAGTGCCTCTGCTCATAGTATGTGCCATCCACATAGATGAAATTACCTGTGCAGGGGAAGGCAGTGTCCCTTTTCTATTTCCCATTATTTGCACTCCTTTCTGATGAAGAAGCATCTCATGGAGAGCCTTAGCCACAGCATACACAGCATTGTATATATTGTAACAGTGTCCAGACATAGTCATGTCAAAAACAGGCCCAGGCAACCAATCCAAAGAGGCATCATGAGGACAGTTGTCCCATGTCACACAGTCAGACTGAGGATTTGAGCAATTAAAAGACAGAAACCATATCCTAGCAAGGAAAATGTCTTCTGGGTATTTGGAAGGTTTAACTGCCTTGACAAAATCTGTGAATCCAGAAATATCTTCATGATGGTGTAAAAAAATGAGAGGTACATGCAATGAGCCTACCATGAAATATTTCCTTTTCATGGTGAAATCCCACTGTGAGTTCATGCTGAAAACCTTGCCTTTTATTAAAAGTTGCTCAATGCACACGATTAAAGGTATTAGTGAACCATTATCACCATGTATGATGTGGACATTTGCTGAAGATTTATTTATATCATTATAAACTGCCATGGCTTGGAGCATATGTGATACTGATTGGCTTGAGATCACTAGCTCATAGGCTATACAAACTCTGTTCTTGGCCATCTCTTCTTTCAATTCAGCAAGAGACCACAAAGCAATCTCATCCTCTAAGTTCAATAGTCCCACCCAGTTCCAGCTGAAGTGAAGCAGTAAGGAGACCATGCCAGTGGCTATTGATGTGTCCTTTGGAGCGATCTGATAGAGAGCAGGAAACTTGTGATGGTCACTCAGGGCATGAGAAAAAGGCCCAAAGGTAAGCTAAAGGGAAAGGAAATTGGATGCTTTATGAATTAGAGCATTGCCATCCATCAAAATTTGAGTCTTGATGTATGTGAAGAAGCAGTTGAAGTAGGTGGAAGGTAGATTTCATTTTAGTTTTTGAAAAAATGCTTCAATTGTTTTTGAGGAGTTGTATAACATATAAATTGTAAAATGTCTCTTGATATTTGTCACTATTTCCATAAACTCCTCCCATCTATATCAACCGCACCCACTCCCTAATTCCATTTTCAAATATGTACAGTGAGTGTTCTGTGTATTCCATCCCATCGATTCCCTATTCCTCTCAAGTTTTCCCTCAACACTTACCCTTCTCAGTTATGCTTCAGGTTTATGGTGTTTATTTTTTTTACTGTCAGTAGATAACAAAAGTCATAGCATCGAGTTCCACCTGTATATACACCATGCTTTAGTCAGCTTCATTACACACACACACACACACACACACACACACACACACACACACATGAAGCTATGTGTGTGATACATGTTTATATTTTAGATCTAGCTCTCCCATATGCGTTTCCCCATTTCACTCTGAGCCTGACTTACTTCATTCAATGTAGTATCTTGTATGTGTGTGTTTGTGTGTGTGTGTTTGTTTGTGTATATGATTGTGAACATACATGCCAGTAGAGGGGCACAAACTCATGTCCTCATGCACTTTGTTGAATTTTTCTTTGAAGACTGTCTACCACTTGAGCCAACTTGTTGCTGGTTAATTCTAGATACAAGTTTCCTGAATTGCTAGAATTACTGGTGTGGGCCATTAGTACTCTGCTTAATATATTCACACTGCCAATTCATTTTCCATTTACCCATTGTTTCAAAGGAGATTATTGATAGGCTTGCAACAATAAATTATCTATTTGTATTCTCTCACTTTTCCATATCCTTTCCCAAAGAGTGGATATATATCTATATATATCTTTAAGTACTTATTCTTTGATACCACAAAATTTGATAGGTTTATAAATCCAGTCTCTCCTATCATTCTCTTCTAATACCTGAAATGACATCAAAATAGACGTTTTTATAACTTTTGACACCACCATTCTTACCTGTGGAAATCTGTAGAGTCCCAGCAATGTTCCAATTTTGTCAGATGTGAATCCTAATGGTCCTGTAAGTACTGCTATAGACTTTCTGTCTCTCATACAGGAGTAGTTTGGAATCATGTACTTCCCAAAGAACCAAATGAAAGGATTCTTAAGCATTGTCCGATCTCTGAATTGAACATCATAGACGTCAAATCCCAGAGTCCAGTTACTTAAAAAATCAGGGTTTTTGTTGATCTCCTCAATAAGCAAAAGCCAAAGCCAACACAAACTGATAGTTCTTGAACACAAACCTGCATAATTGGCATAGGTATATAGGAGGATTATTATAAACTTATGACTTTAGTATAGTAAATACTTGTTTCTTTGCCAATGAATTGTTTAAATTATTACCCCAATTGGAATGGAATATGAATGTAATGTATTATGGTTGTATAGAGAATTAGATGAAGACATGAAGGGCATTTTTCATGAATACGATACAGAAACTCAGTTAAGTAGAGAGAGAGGCTTGCTTCCCCACCACCACCAAACCTTTACTACAGCCAAAATCTGTTGGAATAGATTTTTATGAGACAGGAAATATTCTGTTGCCTTTATCTTAGGGCAACTAGCTACACTTGTGGGAAAAAAAATCTTGTGGTGTTGTCACACACTTTAACTTTTAATAAGTTTTTTATTGTGAGAATACTGTACGGAGGACAAGTTAAAGTTACATGAGCATGGTAATGAGTACATTCCTTTTCAAGCATTGTTGTCTCCTCCTTTGTTTTCTCCTTACCATCCCTTCCCTACCATCTGCACAAATCCCCCCAACTCCCCGCCTAAATTGAAAAGTTCGTTTTTTGGCAAGCATCTTCTACATCTCATTGTTGCAGTGGGTCAACCTGTATCCCTGTTTAAACAATTTGTTTTTCCCTTCCTTTCCACAAATTATATGATCATCAAATACAGTGAAAACAGGGGTTATACCGTGGGGGAGGGACATACAAAACAACAAAAAACCACGTGGTACCTTATAAATATGTTAGAAGCAATAGCAAGAAATGAAAAACCTTTTGTGTCCTTACCTTGTGGTTAATTTGTTTAGCATTATCTTATATGACCTTTTCTGTTTGTCTCAGAGGATATGTACTAGTTATTGCAAATAAGGGAAAGCATTGGACCTATATTTCTTTGGGCCTAGCTTACTTTAATTAATATATTTTTTTCCAAGTCTTTCCATTTCCTAACAAATGAGGCAATGTCATTCTTTCTGATGGAGGCATAGAATTCCATTGTGTATATATACCACATTTTCTTTTTTTTAATTTTAATGTTTATTTTTTGTGAACATACTGTACAGAGGGGTTACAATTACATGGGCAAGATAATGAGTACACTTCTTATCAAGCATTGCATCCTCCTTCTTTGTTTACTCTTCCCATCCCTTCCAAGCTTCCCTTCGTCCCCCCCACAGAATCCCTCCCCCCTTCCCCCACCAAAGTTGTACAGTTCGTTTTCGACATGACAACTTGTGCTTCTCATACTTGCAACGGGTCCACCTGTATCCTTAAATGACTTGTTTTTCCCCAATCTCCTCCATAAATTATACCGACCTCAAATATAGTGAAAGCAGGGGTTATATTGTGGGGGAGGGACATACAAAGCAACAAAGAAATAATCTTATAAATGAGTTAGAAACAAATGCATGAAAGAAATAAAATTTAAATACATATCTAAGGGTTCATTTTCCTAACATCACATTATCTGACCTTTTCTGCTTGGTTCATACATATACTAGATATTGCAAATAAGGGAAACCATGGGACCTATGTTTCTTTGGGCTTGGCTTACTTCACTTAATATAATTTTTTCCAAGCCTTTCCATTTCTTAACAAATGGGGCAATGTCATTCTTTCTGATGGAATCATAGAATTCCATTGTGTATATATACCACATTTTCTTGATCCATTCATCTACTGAGTGGCATCTGGGTTAATTCCATATCTTAGCTATGGTAAATAATGCTGCAATGAACATAGTTGTGCTGGTAGCTTTATGATGTTCTTGTTTGTAAACAATTGGGTAAATGCCCAAAAGTGGGATTGCTGGGTCATAGGGGAGCTCTATGTGAAGTCTTTTGAGGAACCTCCGTACTGCTTTCCAAAGTGGTTGAACAAGTTTATACTCCCACCAACAATGCAGTGAGGTTCCCTTCTGTCCACATCCCCTCCAGCATCTGTTGTTGTTAGCTTTCTTGATTATAGCCATTCTAACTGTTGTGAGGTGGAATCTCAATGTTGTTTTGATTTGCATTTCTTTTATTGCTAGGGAGGTTGAGCATTTCTTCATGTGTCTATTGGCCATCCTTCTTTCTTCTTCAGAGAAGTTTCTCTTTAAGTCTTTAGCCCACTTGTTTATTGGGCAGTTGTTTCTTTGAGCATTTGTTGTTGGGGGATTTAATTTTTTGAATTCCAAGTATATTTTAGATATGAGACCCTTGTCCGTTTTATGGCTAGTGAAGGTCTTCTCCCAATCTGTGAGCTTTCTATTGATCTTGCTAGCTATGTCCTTTGCCATGCAGCAGCTCTGCAAGTTCATGCAATCCTATTTGTCCAACCTTTCTTTGTTTTGTTGTGTTTCCGGGTCTCTATTAAGAAAATTTCGACCTGGAGACCTAGGGTTTCTCCTATTCCATCCTGTAATGTTTTCAGAGTGTCTGCTTTGACTCCGAGGTCTTTGATCCATTTGGAGTTGATTCTGCTGCAGGGTGATATATAAGGATCTAGCTTTAGTTTTCTGCAAGTAGTTAACCAATTTTGCCAGCACCATTTACTGAAGAGGCTGTCTTTCTTCCATTCTATTTTTTTAGCTCCCTTATCGAAGATTAGTTGGCTATAGGTTTGTAGGTTCATTTCTGGGTTTTCAATTCTATTCCATTGGTCCTGAGGTCTGTTCTTATGCCAGTACCAAGCTGTTTTGATTACTATGGCTTTATAGTAGAGTTTGAAATTTAGTTTTATACAACATTTTCTTGATCAATTCATCTACTGAATGGAATCTGGGTTGGTTATATATCTTCACTATGGTAAACAATGCTCCAATAAACATAGTTGTGCAGGTAGCTTTATTATGGTCTTGTTTGTGATCATTTGGGTAAATGTCAAAAAGTGGGATTGCTGCAGCATAGGGGAGCTCTATGTGGAATCTTTTGAGGAATCTCCATAGTACTTTCCAAAGTGGTTGAACAAGTTTACATTCCCACCAACAATGCAGTAAGTTTCCCTTCTGTTCAGATGCCCTCCAGCATCTGTTGTTATTATTTTTGATTCCAGCCATTCTAACTAGGTTGAGGTGGTATGTCAATGCTGCAGGGGACATACTAAGACAGAACACGGGAAAATTTATAGTTCTGAGATCAACAAATTGGAGAAAACACAACTGAACATTTTAGTGATGCAACTCAAAGTCTCAGAAAAACAAGAACAAGGCTAATCCAAAACTAATATACAAAAGTGGATAATAAAAAATAAATCAGAAATAAAGGAATTACAGGGTAAAAAAAAATGAGAGGATGAACAACACAAAAAGCTGGTGCTTTGAAAAATGTAACAAAATTGATAGCCCCTTAGAAAATTTGATGAAAGAAAGAACACCAAATTTAATAAAATGAGACTTGAAAATTGGAACATCAGAACAGAAATAGGCAAGATTCATAATGTTATTAGGGAATACTTCAGAAACCTTTATGACTGTCAATTCAGGAATCTGGGAGAAATAGAAGCATCTCTGGAGAGCATTGATATCCCCAAAATGAACCAAGAAGATTTATCTCAAGCAAATGGATCCATAAGAAATAAAGCCATTGAAATGGCAATAAGGAACCTCCTCTTCAAGAAAAGCGCAGGACCAGATGGAATCACAGCAGAAGTCTATATGGTCTTCAAAGGGCAACTCAGTCTCATACTCCTCAAACTCTTCAATGAAATAGAAAGAGAAAGATCACTACCAAACTCATTCTATGAAGCCAACATAACACTCATTCCAAAAGCAGATAAGAACCCATGAAAGAAGGAGAACTATAGACACATCAATTTGATGGATGTTGATAGATAACTTCTCAACAAAATTCTGGCCAACCGACTTCATCAAGTAATCAAAAAAATTTACATAATATCATCAAGTGGGATTCATCCCAGGATTACAAACTTGGTTCAATATGAGCAAGTCAATTAATGTAATTCATCACATTTGAAATGAGTGGACACCTCTTTATTCTGAAAGCTCTGGACAAACTCAGAATCCATGGAAGGTTCTTCAATATAATGAAGGCTATATATGCCAAAGTTAGGGCCAGCATTATACTTCATGGGGAAAAATTGAAACCAATCTCTCTGAAATCAGGAACAAGACAAAGGTTCCCATTGTCTACATTCGTCCTCAGCATAGTGCTAGAATTCCTACCAAGAGAAAAAAGGGAAGAGGAACACATAAAGGGGATCTAAATAGAAAAAGTAATTCTATCCTTCTTTACAGACAATATGATCATGTATTAAATAATCTTACATAATCCTCACCTAAACTATTTGAGTTGATTTAAACCTTTGGCAAAATAGTGTGGTATAAAATCAACCCACAAAAGTCAGTTGTCTTCCTGTGTGCCAACAATACTGAAATCAGAAAAGCAACATAATTTGTAATCACCTCAGAAAAGAGAAAATACTTTGGAAGTAACCAAAGTTGGGAATCATATATTTTTCAAAGCCATAGTAAGAAAAATAGCTTATTAGTGTCACAAGACTAGGCCTGAAGACAAATACAATGGAACAGAAGATTTAGGAACAATCCCACAAATATAGAACCCCTTAATATTTGATAAGTGAGCCCAAAATACAGTTTGGAAGAAAGATATCCTGTTACACAAATGGTGCTGGCAAAATTGGGTTAGCTACATGCAGAAAACTGAAGCTAGATACCCATATATCACCTAGTACCAGAATCAAGTGTAAGTGGACCAAAGACCATGTAGTATGCAAAAATTACAGGAAGAGGTAAGGGAAATCCTGAACCTTCTTGGAATGGGGCAAGAGTTTCTAAAAACAAACAAATTAAAGAATAACTGGATAAATGAGATTGTATTAAACTGAAGAATTTCTGCCTAGCATGGGACATAGCTAACAAGATAAATAACATACAGCATGAGAAAAAAATCTTCATTTAGTACACATGAGACAAATGCCTCATATCTAAAATATAGACAGGGCTCAAAAAATTAACCCTCCAAAAAAACTCCCCAAACTCAACAACTCAATCAATAAATAGGCTGACTTAAAGAGAGACTTCTCTGAGGAAGCAAAAGAATGACCAATAGACACACAAATGAACAAGTGTTCAACATCTCTGGCTACAAGACAAGTGCAAATCAAAATAACATTGAGATTCCACCTCACTCAAATTAGAGTGGACTTTATCAGGAAAACTGGCAATACCAAATGTTGGCAGGGATGACTCCTAAAAGGAATACTATGAAACTGTTGGTGGGACTGTCAACTTGTTCAACTAGTCTGGAAAGCGGTATGGAGGTTCCTGAAAAGACTAAACAGAGAGCTTCCTTTTGTCCCAGCAATGCCACTCCTGGGCATCTATCCAATGGACCATAAACCAGACCACACTAAATCCCCAAGCTTTAAACAACCATGTTTATTGCAGCCTTGTTTACCATAACCAAGGTATGAAATCAACAAAGATGAGTTTCAGTGGAGAAATAGAAGAAAATTTGGTATATATACAAAATGGAATTCTACTTAGTGTCAGAAAAAATGATAATTTACCATTTGTTCGGTAATGGAACGACTTTCAAAAAATTATATTAAGCAATGTAAGCCAGAGCCAAAGAAATAGAGGTTGCATGTTTTCCCTCGTTTTCTGTAAGTGGAATATATCTAGAAATCTACAAGTAAACACACTGAAAATATGTAAATATATAAATATGTAAATAAATATATGAGCACACACACTTATATAGGCCCCTAGACATTAACATATGTAGGCCAAGAGAGGACAAGCATAGGAATAGGGGATGGTGGCTCAATAGTTATATAATATATGGCCATATAAAATCATATGCTATGAAATTAACTCTAAGAAAAGGAAACAAAAGACATTTTTGTTTCCCATCAAAGCTCTTTTTTGGTCTCTTCTCCTTTTGTTTATATTTGGGAGTGTAAGGGGTGGAACATAAAAGCTGGAACAAGGAGGAACAAGTGTTAACCACTAGACACTACGTGGAAGGTGAACTGGCCATCTTGTGTGTATTGACTGGAGGGAAAGACTGGGAGAAAGAGATGGAAGGGGAGACATGGTTAAAAAAGAATTGTGTTCAATATTGATTACCTAACACATGTCACTGTGAGCCTTCTGTGTATCAACTCTATAGTAACAATGCAAAATAAAACCAAATATATAAATTAAAATGAACAAACCGACCCATTAGAAACAATGAGATTGAACTGGCAATAGCAGATATCACTTCCAAGAAAAGCCCAGGACTTGATGCCTTCACAACCAAATTCTATAATACCGATAAAGGAGAATTATCAATTATAAAACCCTTCAATGAAAATGAAAGTGAGGGAACACTATTTATTCTATGATGCAGGCATTACAGGTATCCACAAAATAGATAAGGCCACATTGAGGAAAGGGAACTTCAGGTCTATCTCCTTGATGAACATTGATGAGACAGTTCTCAACAAAATACTGGTACATGAACTACAAACTAATGAAAGAACTCATATAGCATGGTCAAAATGGATTTGTCCCAGGGATGCAAATTTGGTTTAAACTATATAAGTCAGTTAGCATACTACAACACATCAACAGAAACAAAGATAAGAACCACATAATCATCCTGATCAATGCAGAAAAATCCAACACCCCTTTGTGATAAAAACCCTGGAGAAGCTAGGAATCCTTGTAATGTTGCTCAATATTATAAATGCTGTATATGACAAACCTACAGCCAGCATTATGCTCAATGGTGAACAAGTAAAGCCATTTCCCTAAACTCAGGAACAAGACAAGGACATCTATTCTCTCCATTCCTCTTCAACATAGCATTGGAATTCCCAGCAAGAGTAGTAAGCAAGAGAAAGACATATAGGGGAACCAAATAGGGAAGCAAGAAGTAAAACAGATATTATACTGTACTAAAAGGACTCCAAAAAACTCCTCTCTCAAGCTACTAGAGTTGATATAGAACTTTGGCAAAATCGGCAGGTATGAAATCACCCCCCATATCGATTGCTTTCTTTATGCTGTTGAATAAAACCAGTCCGATATTAAATGCATTGAAAGTGTGTTTACTGAGCACAGATGTCCATCACACTGTAGTGATGCCAGAAATCAACAAGGAAAACAATAAAAACATGCACAGAATATGCAACTACTATGAATAATTTGTGAAGCATAAATGAATAAATTAATATAATTAAAAATATTCCATTTAATTAACTGATTACTAATTGCTTAAATGAGGTGTTTTCAAGGAAAATTTCTTTTTTTAAATTTTATTATAAAGATGTTATACCTGAGTAAGGTAATGATTGTATTTCTTGCCAAACATTGTTACCCACCCCTTTGTTTTTCTCCCACTATCCCTTCCCTCCCCTACTCCTCCTTGCCTCCCCCAAAGTTGCAAAGTTCATTTCCTACTTAGTGTCTTGTGTGTATCATTGTTGCATGGTTCATCCTTTGTCCTTGTTTCAGCATTTTGTTATTCCCCTTGCCCAAATCAGATAAATGTACACACAAAAACATAGGGTACTGGAATCAAAGAAGTGATTGCCAGGGGTAAACCAAAGAAAAAATAAAAATTAAATTAAATAAGAAGAAAGAACCAGATACAGTATATTGGCAACAACAAGGTCCACAACCAAAAAAAAAACCTGTTGATCCATGTTTGCATGTTTATTTCAATTAGTATCATTTAGTTGGTTAATATGTACATAGCTATTGAGCTATTATGGTTCTCTGTCAGGACTATCTAAGGGACAAACTAATTATGTCCAATGAGGGAAACTATGGAGTCTCTGTTTCTTTGGGACTGGCTTACTAAACCTAATATGATTGGCTTACTTAACCTAATATATTGGTACAGACTTGGACATCAGACCTCAGTGTTCTGATGGATGGATGCCAGTCATCCGAAAAATAAAGATGTCTTGTCTTCAGGTCTGTGTTTGGTTCCCTAGACACTGTTCTTGTCAGGGGAATCACCCTTTCCTCTGCTCTTCCTGGGACTGGGGGGGTTAGGTCCCCGGTGACACTTATAGCCTTGAGTCTTCACTTTCTCCGGGTGGGGATCATGCTTTGAAGCCAGCTTGGGCAGGCATGTTAGTGAGATTCTTATCTCTTTTTAACCAGCCAAAATTGCCATAGGTGGATCTGTGGTTCAAATGCTAGGGCCCTAGCATTAAGCAAAAGTGTTCAGCGATAGTGCTCAGGCCTTGAGTTCCAAGGACCAGCACAAAGGAAGAAAGATAAACATATCAATGACATATAAGATAAGGCCATATATCTTTCATAGCACAGAAGAGTAATTTCTATCCTGGGATCACTGCTCTCAATTGGGGGTAGCTACCTCAGGGTCTACTTGTCATACCAGCCCTTTTAAACAAGTGAAAATGATAGACACAATGACATGTTCTCTTTCAGTAGGAATCAAATAATAGTTTGCTAGAATTTCTTGATGTTCTGCAAGTCATTTTTCTTTTCATTTGGTCAAGCTCTATGTTCAAGACCATAAACAAAAAACATGCATGAGCACATGTAAAATAGAACTCACCTTAGGCAGATAAAATTTTCCTTTAAGCCATCTTTATAATGCTAACCTGCCTGATAAAACATATGTTGTGTAGTATATCTGACATAAAATAATGACACAAGCCTTATTTTGAAACAGTAACTACTTCTCTCCATTGAGAGAGTGAAAGAGAAAGAGAGAGAGAGAGTGAGGCAGAGATAGAGATAGATAGATAGATAGATAGATAGATAGATAGATAGATAGAGAGAGAGAGAGAGAGAGAGAGAGAGAGAGAGTCCTTGGGCATGAAATCAGTGCCCAGACACTGTCCATGAGCTTTTTTCCTCCAGGCTAACACTCTATCACTTGAGCCACAGCTTCACTTCCAGGTTTTGCTAGGTTAATTGGAGATAAAAGTCTCCCAGATATTCCTGCATGGGCTGGCTTCAAATACTGATCCTCAATATCAGCATCAAGAGCAAAGTTAAAAAGCAAGAGCCACCAGCTGATGATAAGAAATTTTATCCATGTTCTCAAAATATAGGGGTTCCTAAAGCAAAGTTCTCATTCTATTGACCTAAGAATGAAGGAAATATGTTTGCAGACTTTTAGTACAGATCTCATACCAGTGACTCAGAGGAATTGTAGTAACATCACTTCATTTTCTACAATGACAGATGAAATGGAGGAGATACAGGCATGCTGGAGAAAAGTGAAGAATTTACCAGCTTAGAAAGAAGAAGCTGTATGGAAGGAAATAAAACAAAATCCTGTCCTACTAGCAAGCAGAAAATTGCTTAACAGTAGATGTAAGAGAAAATATTGAAGATGAGCTGCTCCTGAAGTTCAGCATAGAAAAGGCAGGGAACATTGATGTGTGCATCCAGATTTTCCTTAATCTTTACCCATCCTCAGAGTTAAACAGCAAATGGGAATAGAATGATGAATTACTTACGGTGTGTGCTCTTCTTGACTGGAAACATGGCTGTTACTGTGGTCTATTCCAAAAGTGTTCAGAGGGGAAAACCCAGTTATGGTCACATCTCCATCCATGTGTGCTCGTTGCTTCATAGTAGAGAAGCAGCTATTGCCAGCCAAGGACCTGACCAGGAGGGGAAGCTGGAGAAGAAAGAAAGTGAAAGTCAAAAGGTACATGCCTGAAGCCTCTGCCAAGCTGAATTTCTGTCTGGATGTGAAGCCAACCTGTTTGCTATGCATATTCATATATGTTTTTATATATGCCTATGTGTCTTTTATCGATAGAGATCTACACTATAACTCGTCTTTCATGAAAGCCTCTTGTGAGTCCCGAGAAGTCATGTGTAAAAGTATTCCCTGGAGCTCTACATCTGTGGCCTTCATCCAGGAGAAAAACATGAGTTGGAAAACATGTTTGTCCATTTGTGTTCTTCACCCAGGAGTTATGATTTCATCAAAGACCACAGATAGTGAGGCCCCAGAGATAGAGTTATCCAGGATGTAGTTTGTCCAGCATCTGTGTCAAGAAACTTTGCATGAAAGCCATTTGGGATGGTGCAGCTGAATTCCCTCAGAGGATGCCATGTGCTGTGCATGGTGAAATGTCCACCCAAAGTCTGTGCCTGTGAGATGTCAGCTAAAGTTTTAAGAACATCACACCCAGAGGGTCTATTCCCACACACAATGTAAATAACAGCCATAAAATCTTAGTGGTTAATGCCAGCAGCTTTCAATACGAATTTCATGTGAAGAGACCTCCAGAAATACAGCCATTTATTCTTGCCTGAGGAGTCAGTGTCCAATGATATGTCAATCACTCACAGCCGATGCCAAAATTGAGTTCTACTTTGGCATTCTGAAATTTTGTGGTCAAGTTGGTAATTGTATTTATGCATGCAAATATAGATGAAGACATTTCCATGATGCACTGGGTTGAGAACACTTGGTAGTAGAGGAGTTTCTTTTCTATAACAAGCTAAAGCCGTATCAAAAGCAACTCTATGTTTTCAAGTTGACAACATATGTTAGCCCCAAATTCCATGCAGAGGCCCTGGAGAACAGAGCTACTTCAGGGCAGTGGACACACTCTACACAAGGATGTAGTGCTGGATGCATATTTTGTTCCAATTCTTCACAAATATTGCACTGGGTATCAAAATACATATCACATATGTACTTTAAAAACACAGGTGGATGGAAGCATAGAATTCTGTTGTATGAATACAGCACATGTTCTTTTTTAATATATAATTTTATTGTAAAAATACTGTACAGAGGGGTTGCAGTTGCATGAGTAAGGTAATGAGTACATATTCTATCGAGCATTGTTATCTTCTCCTTTGTTTTCCCGCTACCATCTCTTCTCTCCTCACTTCCCCTACTCCTTCCGCCAGCACTGTAAAGGTCATTTTCAACTTAGCGTCTTGTAAATCTTATTGTTACAATGAGTCAACTTGCATCCTTATTTCAGCATTTTGTTATTTCCCTTCTCCTCTCCAAATTATCAAAATTTGTACACAAGGTGCAGGGCACTGGAATCAAATACAACGAAAACAGGGGTTATAACCTGGGGGAAGAATATACAAGGGAAACAAAATAATCATATAGTATACTATACTATAAATACATTAAAACAATAGCAACAGAGTATAAAACCTCTTGTGTCTCTATCTTGTGGTCATTTCGCTTAACATCACCTTATATGGTTATATATACATACCTTTTGACCTTTTCTGCTCGTCCTAGTCATATACTAGTTATTGCAAATAAGGGAAACTATGGGACCTATGTTTCTTTGGGCCTGGCTTTCTTCACATAGTACAATTTTTTCCAAGTCTTTCCATTTCCTAACAAATGGGTCAGTATCATTCTGATACTGATAAAGGCATAGAATTCCACTCTATCTTTCTCTCTCTCTCTGTCTCTGTCTCCACACACACGTGTGTGTGTGTGTGTGTGTGTGTGTGTGTGTGTGTGTATGTGTATATATATATATATATATATATATATATATATATATTCCATTTTCTTCACTCATCTACTGAGGGCAACTGGGTTGGTTCCATATGTAAACTATGGTAAATAATGCTGAGATAAACATGGTTGTGCTGGTAGCTTTAATATGGCCTTGTTTGTGATCATTTGGGTAAATGCCCAGAAGTGGGATTTTTGGGGTTATAGGAGATCTCTTTATGTATTCTTTTGAGAAACCTCCATACTGCTTTCCAGATTGGTAGAACATTTACCCTCCCACGAACAGTGCAGTTGCTTTCAATTTTAGCCATATCCCCTCCCCCCAGCATCTGTTGTTAGTTTTCTTGATTATAGCAATTGTAACTGGAGTGAGGTGGAATCTCAGTGTTGTTTTGATTTGCATTTCTTTTATGACCAGAGAAGTTGGCCATTTCTTCATGTGTCTATTGGCCAATCTTATTTCCTCTGTAGAGAAGTCTCTCTTTAATTTTGAGCACACTGATTAATTGGGCAGTTGTTTCTTTGTGCATTTTTGGGGGGATTTAATATTTTGAGGTCTGAGTATATTTTAGAGATGAGGCCCTTGTCTCTTGTAGATATTCTCCAATCTGTGTGCTTTCTCTAAATCTTGCTAGCTATGTCCTTTGCCATGCAGAAGTTCTGCAGTTTCATGCAATCCCATTTGTCCAACTTTTCTTTGAATTGTTGTGTTTCTGGGTCATTATTAATAAAAAATTTCAGCCTGTGCCAAGGAGCGTCAGAGTTACTCTTATTCATTCCTGTAATGTTTTCAGGGTGTCTGCTTTGCCTTCAAGGTCTTTGATTCATTTGGAGTTGATTCTGTTGCAGGGTGATATATCAGGATCTAACTATAGTTCTCTATAGATGTCTAACCAATTTTGAAGAGGCAATCTTCTGTCTATCCTATTTTTTTTGGCCCTTGTATTGAAGCTTAGGTGGCTATAGGTCTGTGGGTTCATTTCTGGGTCTTCTGTTCTATTTCATTGGTCCTCAGGTCTGTTCTTGAGCCAATACCAAGCTGTTTTGATTACTATGTCTTTGTAGTAGAGTTTGTAGCTTGGTATTGATATTCCTTCAGTAATGTTCTTTCTGCTAAGAATTGTATTAGCTATTCGGGTCTTTTATTGTTACATATGAAGTTTTGATTGCTTATTATATTTCATTGAAGAATGATATTGGTAATGCAGTAGGGTTCCCTTCTGGCCACATCCCCTCCAGCAACTATTGTTAATAGAGTTCTTGATTATAGCCATTCTAACTGCGGTGAGGTGGTATCTCATTGTTGTTTTGACTTGCATTTCTTTTTATGGCTAGAGAGGTTCAGCATTTCTTCATGTTTCTATTCTCCATCCTTTTTTCCTCTTCAGAGAAGTTTCTCTGTAAGCCTTTAGCTCACTTATTTATCGGGCAGTTGTTTCTTTGAGGATTTGTTGTTGGGGGATTTAATTTGTTGAGTTCCAGGTATATTTTAGATATGAGACCCTTGTCTGTTGTATGGCTAGTGAAGATCTTCTCCCAATCTGTGGGCTTTCTATTGCTCTTGCTAGCTATATCCTTTGCCATGCAAAAGCTCTGCAATTTCATGCAATCCAATTTGTCCAACCTTTCTTTGATTTGATGTGTTTCTGGGTTTCTATTATAAAAATTTTGGCCTGTGCCAAGGAGACCTAGGGTTTCTCCTATTCTTTTCTGTAATGTTTTTAGAGTGTCTGCGTTGAGTTCGAGGTCTTTGATACATTTAGAGTTGGTTCTGCTGAGTGTGATATGTTAATGTCTAGATTTGGTTTTCTACAAGTGATTAACCAATTTTGCCTGCACCATTGACTGAAGAGTCTGTCTTTCTTGCATTCAATTTTTTTTAGGTCCCTTATCAAAGATTAGATGGTTATAGGTCTGTGGGTTCATTTCTGGGTTTTGAATTCTATTCCATTGGTCCTGAGGTCCTTTCTTGTGCCAGTACTAAGATGATATAATTGCTTTTTAGTATGGCTTTTTAATAGAGTTTGAAATTTGGAATTGATATTTCTCCAGTACTGTTCTTTCTGTTAAGGAGCGTTTTTTTTTTTTTTTTTTTTTTTTTATTCAGGGTCTTTTATTGTTCCACATCAGTTTTTCAACTGCCTCTTCTATTTCCTTGAAGAATCAGGTTGGAATAGTGACATATATCGCATTGAATTTGTACATAATCTTGGGAAGGATATCAATGTTCACGATGTTGATCCTCCCATTCCAGGAGAATAAGAGGTTTTTCCACTTCCAAAGTTCTGTTTTGATTTCTTTCAGGTATTTAAAATTTTTATCATAGAGGTCCTTCACTTCTTTAGTTAATTCCTAATGATTTTATTTTTTTGTGGAGCTATTACAAAAGGAATTGCTTTCCTGGTTTCAGCCGAATTCTTCTCATTGTTGGCATACAGAAAAGCCATTGGTTTTTGAGGGTTAACTTTATACCCTGGTTCTTTGCCAAACTTTCAAATCAGCTCAAGTAATTTGGGAGTGGAGTCCGTGGGATTCTTTAAATACAAGATCATATCATCTGCAAAGTCGGAGAGTTTTACTTCATGTTTCATTTTTGCATTCCCTTTATGTTTTCATCTTGTCTTATTGCTGTAGCTAGGCATTCTAATACTAAATTGAAGAGAAGTGGAGAGAGTGGACATCCTTTTCTCGTTCCTCAGTTTAGAGCAAATGGCTTCAGTTCGCCATTCATTATAATTCTGGCTGTAGGTTTGTCAAATACAGCCTTTATTGTATTGAGTAATGTTCCATTGATTCCTAGTTTTTCAAGAGCCTTGATCATAAAGAGGTGTTGGATCTTGTCAAGCGCATTTTTGCATCTATTGAGATAACCATGTAGTTCTTATCCTTGAACTTGTTGATGTGATGAATTATATTATTTTTTTTGCATATATTGAACTTGCTTTGCATCCCTGAAATGAATCCTGTTTGATTGTGGTTTATGATATTTTGAATGAAGTGTTGAAGTCGATTGGCCAAAATTTTGTTGAGAAGAAGTTTTTCATGGATGTTCATCAAAGAAATGGGCCTATATTTCCACTTTCTTTGGTGAGTCCCTGCCTGGTTTTGGGATGAGGGTTAAGATGGCTTCATGAAAGAGTTCTATAGTAAACTTTCTATTTCAATTTCATTGATTAGTCAGAGAAGTATTGGTGTGAGTTCTGTTTTGAAGTCCTTGTAGAATTCTGCTGTAAATCCATCTGGTCCTGGGCTTTTCTTAGATGGGAGGTGTCTTATTGCTGTTTCTATTTCAGTGCTTGATATGGGCCTTTATGTTTGTTTAACTCATCTTGGTTTAGTTTTGGAATGTCGATATTTGCTAGGAAATGTACATTTCTTCCAGATTCTCAAACTTCTTAGCATAAAGGTTAGAGAAGTATTCCCTTATAATGTTCTGAATCATGGTTGCTTCTATGGCGATGTTTCCATTCTCATCTTTGAGTTTGTTTAGCTGTGTGTGTTCTTTTTTTTTTCTGATAAGATTTATCAATTTTGTTCTTTTTTTTGAGAACTCTTTTTAAAGAATTTTTTTTTTTGTTACCGTACAGAGGGGTTACAATTACATGAGCAAGGTAATGAGTACATTTCTTTTTTTTTTTTTTTTAAATTGTGAAAATACTGTATAGAGGGGTTACAATTACATGGGCAAGATAATGAGTACATTTCTTATCAAGCATTTTAGCCTCCTCCTATGTTTCCCCTTCCCATCCCTCTCCATCCTCCGGATCCCCCCACCCAATGCACCCCGCTCCCCTCCTCCCTCCCCCCCTCCGCACAAAGGTGTAAAGTTCGTTTTGTTTTTCTTTTTTTTTTTATTGTGAAAATACTGTACAGAGGGTTACAATTACATGGGCAAGATAATGAATACATTTCTTATCAAGCATTATAGCCTCCTCCTTTGTTTCCCCTTCCCATCCCTTTCCATCCTGCCCCCGCCCACCCACCCAATCCTCCCCGCTACCCTCCCCCCCACCAAAGTTGTAAAGTTCATTTTTCGACATAACTACTTGTACATCTCATTGTTGCAATGGGCCAACCTGTATCTCTATTTAAACGATTAGTTTTTCCCCTTCTCCTTCAAAAATTATACCGACATCAAATACAGTGAAAGCAGGGGTTATACTGTGGGGGAGGGACATACAAAGCAACAAAGAAATAATCTTATAAATGTGTTAGAAACAATCGCATGAAAGAAAAAAAAACATGTGAGTACATGTCTTAGGGTGCATTTCCCTAACATCACCTTATCAGACATTTTCTGCTTGACTCAGACATATGCTAGATATTACAAATAAGGAAAACCATGGGCCCTACGTTTCTTTGGGACTGGCTTACTTCACTTAATATAATTTTTTCCAAGCCTTTCCATTTCCTAACAAATGGGGCAATGTCATTCTTTCTGATGGAGTCATAGAATTCCATTGTGTATATATACCACATTTTCTTGATCCATTCATCTACTGAGGGACATCTGGGTTGGTTCCATATCTTAGCTATAGTAAATAGTGCTGCAATAAGCACAGTCCTGCTGGTATTTTTAGTGTGGTCTTGTTTGTAAACATTTGGGTAAATGCCCAAAAGTGGGATTGCTGGGCCATAGGGGTACTCTATGTGGAGTCTTTTGAGGAACCTCCATACTGCTTTCCAAAGTGGTTGAACAAGACTACAGTCCCCCCAACAATGCAATAAGATTCCCTTCTGTCCACATCCTCTCCAGCATCTGTTGTTATTAGAGTTCTTGATTATAGCCATTCTAACTGGGATGAGATGGTATCTCAATGTTGTTTTGATTTGCATTTCTTTTATGGCTGGGGAGGTTGAGCATTTCTTCATGTGTCTATTGGTCATCCTTCTTTCCTCTTCAGAGAAGTTTCTCTTAAGTCTTTATCCCAGTTATTTATTGGGCAGTTGTTTCTTTGAGGAATTGTTGTTGGGGGATTTAATTTTTTAGTTCAAAGTATATTTTAGATATGAGACCCTTGTCCATCGTATGGCTAGTGAGGATCTTCTCTCAATCTGTAGGCTTTCTATTGATCTTGGTAGCTATGTCCTTTGCCATGCAGAAGCTCTGCAACTTCATGCAATCCCATTTGTCCAACCTTTCTTTGATTTGTTGTGTTTCTGGGTCTCTATTAAGAAAATTTCGGCCTGTGCCAAGGAGACCTAGGGTTTCTCTTATTCCATTCTGTAATGTTTTCAGAGTGTCTGCTTTGACTCCGAGATCTTTGATTCATTTGGAGATGATTCTGGTATAGCGTGATATATAAGGATCTAGCTTTAGTTTTCTTCAAGTTGTTAACTAATTTTGCCAGCACCATGTACTGAAGAGGCTGTCTTTCTTCCATTTTATTTTTTTTAGCTCCCTTATCGAAGATTAGATGGCTATAGGTCTGTAGGTTCATTTCTGGGTTTTCAATTGTATTCCATTGGTCCTGAGGTCTGTTCTTGTGCCAGTACCAAGCTGCTTTGATTACTATGGCTTTATAATAGAGTTTGAAATTTGGTATTGATATTCCTCCAGCAGTGTTCTTTCTGTTGAGGATCGTTTTTGCTGTTCGGGGTCTTTTATTGTTACACATGAATTTTTGTATTGCGTCTTCTATTTCCTTGAAGAATGAGGTTGGAATTTTGATGGGTATCGCATTGAATTTGTAGATAGCCTTGGGAAGTATTGCCATTTTCACGGTGTTGATCTTTCCAATGCAGGAGCATGGGAGTTTTTCCCATTTTCTAAGTTCTGTTTTGATTTCCTTTTTCAAGTTTTTAAAGTTTTCTTCATAGAGGTCCTTCATTTCTTTGGTTAAGTTAGTTATTTCATTTTTTGTGGGACTATTACTAATGGAGATGCTTTCCTAATTTCAGCCCCACTTTTCTCATTGTTGGCATTGATGGAAATCAATGGAAAAGCCATTGATTTTTGAGGGTTAATTTTATACCCTGGTACTTTGCCAAAGTTTTGAATCAGTTTTAGTAATTTGGGAGTGGAGTCTATGCGATTCTTTAAATACAAAATCATGTTATCTGCAAAGAGGGAGAGTTTTACTTCTTCTTTCCCTATTTGGATCCCCTTTATGTTTGCATCTTGTCTTATTGCTGTAGCTAGGCATTCTAATACTAGATTGAAGAGAAGTGGAGAGAGTAAACATCCTTGTCTTGTTCCTGAGTTAAGAGGAAATGGCTTTAGTTTTTCACCATTAAGTATAATGCTGGCTGTAGGTTTGTCATATACAGCCTTTATTGTATTGAGGAATGTTCCATGGATTCCTAATTATTCCAAGACCTTCATCAATGAGTCCCTTTGTTATCAAGCATTGTTGCCTTGTCATTTTGTTTCCCTTTACCATCCCTGCCCTCCTTTCCCCCCTTTGCCAACTTTTTTTTAAAAATTTTGTTTTTCAACATAATGTCTTTTAATTCTCATTGTTGCAATGGGTCCACCAGCATCTCTTTTTATTATTATTATTTTTTATTGTGACAATATTGTACAGAGGGGTTAAAATTACATGGGCAAGATAATGAGTATATTTCTTATCAAGCATTTTAGCCTCCTCCTTTGTTTTCCCTTCCAATCCCTTCTAGCCTCCCCCCAACCCCCACCCAATCCTCCTCCCCCAACCCACCAAAGTTGTAAAGTTCATTTTCAACATAACAACCTCTACATCTCATTGTTGCAATGGGTCCACCTGTTTCTCTATTTAAATGATTTGTTTTTCCCCTTCCACTCCACAAATTATACTGACATCAAATACAGTGAAAGCAGGGGTTATATCGTGGGGGAGGGACATACAAAGCAACAAAGAAATAATCTTATAAATGTGTTAGAAATAATCGAATGCAAAAAAATCTGAATACATATCTTAGGGTTTATTTCCCTAACATCAACTTATCTGACCTTTTCTGCTTGACTCAGACATATACTAGTTATTGCAAATAAGGGAAACCATGAGACCTAAGTTTCTTTGGGCCTGGCATACTTCACTTAATATAATTTTTTCCAAGTCTTTCCATTTCCTAACAAATGGGGCAATGTCATTCTTTCTGATGGAGGCATAGAATTCCATTGTGTATATATACCACATTTTCTTGATCCATTTATGTACTGAGGGCCATCTGGCTTGGTCCCATATCTTAGCAATGGCAAATAAGGCTGCAATAAACATAGTTGTGCTGATAGCTTTAGTGTGGTCTTGGTTGTGAACATTTGGATAAATGCCCAAAAATGGGATTGCTAGGTCATAGGGGAGCTCTATGTTGAGTCTTTAGTGAAATCTCCATACTGCTTTCCAAAGTGGTTGAACAATGCAGTAAACGTCCCTTCTGTCCACATCACCTGTAGCATCTGTTGTTAGAGTTCTTGATTTTAGCCATTCTTACTGGGGTGAGGTGGTATCTCAATGTGGTTTTGATTTGCATTTCTTTTATTGCTAGGGAGACTGAGCATTTCTTCTTGTGTTTATTGGCCATCCTTCTTTCCTCTTCAGAGAAGTTTGTCTTAAGTCTTTATCCCAGTTATTTATTGGGCAGTTGTTTCTTTGAAGATTTGTTATTGGGGGATTTAATTTTTTGTGTTGCAGATATATTTTAGATATGACACCCTTGTCTGTTGTATGGCCAGTGAAGGTCTTCTCCCAATTGGTGGCCTTTCTATTAATCTTGCTAGCTATGTCCTTTGCCCTACAGAAGCTCTGCAATTTCATGCAATCCCATTTGTCCAACCTTTCTTTGATTTTTTTGTGTTTCCGGGTCTCTATTAAGAAAATTTCAGCCTTTGCCAAAGAGTCCTAGAATATCTTCTACCCCCTCCTGTAATGTTTTCAGGGTGACTGCTTTGAATAAGTCTCAATTTTTATCACATGGTATTGTACATGGTCATCTGTTGAAACATTTCTTTTTAACTGATCTTAGTTTAAAAAAGTTATAGACACTGTGAGTTCTGTATAAACTGGTGGACAGCAAATTATTTCCTTTTTTCTGACTGACAAGCCTCAACTTCACTGAAGGATAAAGAATGAGGCCAAAGAAAGCATAATGGGTCACTCTTATAGAACAGTATTGTTTGTATAATTTGAAGCTTTCTGAATGGACGAGTTCAGGCCCGATCTAACTGTAAAAAGATTACTTAATGAATACACTATATGGAAATCATACAAAATGTTATTAACTTTAATCATTAATAGTTTAAACAGTACTCTATTACTATCTGCTATTCAAAACCCAAAGCTTCCCTGGGCCCTAGCAGGGGGCGGCTGTTGGCGCTCCCTCCTCCTGCATGCCTCATGCTGAGGGGTGGAGTATTTGGCTTTCAGAATCCCAGGCATTTAAAGAATGGCTTCAGTTGTCAAAAGGAGTACAGGAGGGCTGTGCTTTAGTAATGCACACCCTAGCAGAGGGGCTGGAGGTGCAGGACAGTCCTACTGTCAGAGCTAGGGGACTCTGGTGCATAGGACAAGACAAGGAGAGAAAGCAATCCCTTTGAAACAAAATCTGAAAATAAAAAATATGTTCACAGTGGTTTATATCAACAGTATGCATTTCATGACAGTAACATGTACAGACTCAGAGCACCCTAGGGGTCTTTATATCCTAAAGAAAATGAGCATTTACACTATTCATGGTTTGCACTGAATTAAAAAAATCAATTGTACACTTACTCCTCCGACAGGATAAACTGTCCTGGGTGTACAGCTTTAGCACCATCATTAACGTTGTTTGCAAAAGGAATAGGGTATTTAAAAACAAAATCATTTTTCTTTCATTTACTGTTATAACTAGCAAATTCCACCCTTAAGTTGAGGAGGGGAGGGCCCACAGCACAGGTCTATCTGAGCAGGTTGACCGGCTGCATGTGCGGTCTGAAAAATGAAGGCTATCTATAATTCTATGGCACAAGTCCTGACTGAGAGGCAGGGCGAGGCTATTTCTTTGCTTGCTTTGTGACCATACCGCAGGATGGCGTGACAGATCTCATGGCATTCGGCTTCTTTTTCTCTGCAGGCTTTAAAATCTGGAAGGAACACATCAGCCTCTAGTCCACGTCCATCATGGCCCCCGCATTGTCAAACTCTCCACAGTAGACTGGCGCAGAGAACAGAGTGACCAACTGCCTCTTCGCAAAAAATTCATATCCGTCTTCAACCACCTGATGGGCTCTACAAATAAGGTCCAAATCATGTTTATGGAGGAATTTGGCAACCACTTCTGCACCAAACGTGATGGACACGCCTCTGTCATTTTCACCTCAACCTAAGACATCTTTATCGGGGTCAGACCACAAAAGATCACAAAGAAGATCTTGATCAGGCACATCAGTTGGTCACATAATTCGCAGAATCTTCTCCATAGATTGAAGATCTGGTGATAAGCCCCCATGACAGCAGAATATTTTCTCATCCACAATAGCTGCTATTGGCAAGCAGTTAAAACAGTCTGTGAAAGTCTTCCATAGTTTAATGTGTATCTTCTTTTACATTCATCATAAAACCCATAAATTCTATTAATGCTGGCGCTCTGTGGTTGCTTCTAAGAAGAACGACCTTCTCGGGGTACTTGATCTTGTAGGCCAGTAAGAGGCAGATGGTCTCCAGGGACTGCTTCCCCCTGTCCAAGTAGTCCCCCAGAAAGAGATAGTTGCTTTCTGGCTGGAATTCCCCGCATTCTAAAAGTCGAAGCAAATCATAGTATTGCCCGTGGATGTCACCACATATTTTGAGTGGTGCTTCAAGTTCTAGTAGGATAGGCTGACTGAGAAAGATCTCGCGGGACTTCAAGCACAGTCCTCTGTTTTCATTCTCCTGCAGCTGGACATTCTTACCTGGCTTGGACCCTCTCACTTCAAGCAGCAGTTGGATGATGCTGTCGATGTTGAGTTTGTTGATATCCGCCATCGCCGTCCTGCCACCGACCCTCCCGCAGCAGCGGCTCATGCCCGGGACTCACGCTCACTGCTTCCTCCTTCGATCCCTACTGGAACCACCACTAATCTATTGCTTGACTCACTGGTTATTCAACAGAGTGTTATTCAGCCTCCATGTGTTATAAGACTTTTTCTGTTGACTTTTGCTGTTAAGTTCTAATTTTATTCCCTTGTGGTCTGAGAGAATTCAGGGCATAACTTCAATGTTTCTGAATTTGGACAAATTTACTATGTGACCTAAAATGTAGTCTGTTTTGGAAAATGTTCTGTGTGCTGCTGAGAAGGACATATATTCTGAGGCTGCTGGGTGAAATGTTTCCCAGACCTCTGTTAAATCTAGTTGATCTATGTAATTGATTAGATCTGCGGTTTCTCTGTTGAGTTTTTGTCGGGTTGATCTATCTAGTGGGGATAGCGGTGGGTTAAAAGTCCCCAACAATTAATGTCTTTGGATCTCTGTGAGATTTGAGGGAAAGTAGTGTTTCTTGGATAAATTTGGGTGCTGTATTGTTTGGTGAATAGGTATTTAGAACTGTAATATTCTCCTAAAGGAGAGATCCCTTAATTAGTATGTAGTGACCTTCTTTATCTCTTCTCAGAAATTTTAATTTGAACTCTCTTTTATCTGATATTAGGATTGCAATTCCTGTCTGTTTATGGGGGCCATTTGCGTGGTACATTTTATTCCAGCCTTTCACTTTCAAAATATGTTTCTTTTTATGGCCAAGGTGTGACTCTTGAAGGCAGCATATAGAAGGATCTTGCCTTTTATGCCAATTATGTCGCTTAATTGGAGAGTTAAGCCCATGATATTGAGAGTTCGGGCCATATCCCCTCCAGCATCTGTTGTTATTAGAGTTCTTGATTATAGCCATTCTCACTGGGATGAAGTGGAATCTCAATGTTTTGATTTGCCTTTTATGACTATCGAGTTTGAACATTTGTTCATATGTCCATTGTTCTTTCTTATTTCCTCTTCAGAGAAATTTCTTAAGTCCTTAGCCACTTATTTATCATACCGTTGTTTCTTTGAAGATTTGTTGTTGGGTGATTTATTTTTTTGAGCTCCAAATATATTTTAGATATGAGACCCTTGTCCATTGTATGGCTAGTGAAGATCTTCTCCCAATCCTTGGGCTTTCTATTGATCTTGCTTGCTATGTCCTTTGCCATGCAGAAGCTCTGCGGTTTCATGCAATCCCATTTATGCAACCTTTCTTTGATTTGTTGTCTTTCTGGTCTTTATGTAGAAAATTTCTCTCTGTGTGAAGGAGCCCTAGAGTTTCTCCTATTCCTTCCTGTAATGTTTTTAGTGTGTCTTTTTTGACTTCGAGGGTATTGGCCATTGTTATTTCGTCTTCAGAGAAGTCTGTCTTTAAGTCTTCAGCCCAAGTTTTAATCGGTTAGTATTATTCCAAGGATTTGCCTTTTGGGGTTTTAACTTTTTAAGCTTCAAGTATACTTTTGGTTATGATGGCATTCTGTTATGAGTAGCTTGTAAAGACCATTTCCCATTCTGTGGGCTGTATATTTATCCTGCTAGCTATACTTTGCCATGCAAAATTCTTCAGTTCAATGCAGTTGTGTTTATCCAGTCTTTATTTGTTCTGTTGTGATTTTGGATCTGTATTTAGGAAGTTTTGACCTGTGCCAAGGACTCCTAATGTTCCCTCTATGCCTTCCAGTAATATTGTCAGAGTATCTGGTGTCATATTGAGGTCTTTTTCATAATTTGAAATTGATTCTGGTGCAAGATGATATATAAAAATCTAACTCCAGTTTTCTGCACATGTATAGCCAATTCTGCAAGCATCATTTGTTGAAGATGCTGTTTTTCTTTCATCCTGTGCTTTTTACTCCCCCATCAAAGTTTATGTGGCCATAGTTCTTTGTACTAATTTCCTAGTTCTTTATTCTATTCATTAATCCTCAGGGCTGTTCATGTGTCACTGTAAATGCATTTTTTTAATTTTTCTTTTTTTTATTGTGAAAATACTGTACAGAGGTGTTACAATTACATGAGCAAGATAACGAGTACATTTCTTATCAAACATTGTAGCCTCCTCCTTTGTTTCCCCTTCCCATCCCATCTTCACCTCCCCTCGCCCCTCCACCCAACCCTCCTCCCCCCGTACCAAAGTTGTAAAGTTCGTTTTCTACATAACGATTTGTACGTCTCATTGTTGCAATGGGTCCACCTCTATCCCTATTTAAGCGATTTGTTTTTCCACTCCCCTTCACAAATTATACCAACATCAAATACAGTGAAAGCAGGGGTTATCCCATGGGGGAGGGACATACAAAGTAACAAAGAAATAATCTTATAAATGTGTTAGAGACAATTGCATCAAAGAAAAATTTGAATACATATCTTAGGGTTCATTTCCCTAACATCAACTTATCTGATGTTTTCTGCTTGACTCAGACATATACTAGTTATTGCAAATAAGGGAAACTGTGAGACCTATGTTTTTTGGGCCTGACTTACTTCACTTAATATAATGTTTTCCAAGTCTTTCCATTTCCTAACAAATGGGGAAATGTCATTCTTTCTGAAGGAGGTATAGAATTCCATTGTGTATATATACCACATTTACTTGATCCATTCATCTACTGAGGGGCATCTGGGTTGGTTCCATATCTTAGCAATGGTAAATAAGGCTGCAATAAACATAGTCTTCTGGGTAGCTTTAGTGTGGTCTTGTTTGTGAACATTTGGGTAAATGCCCAAAAGTGGGATTGCTGGGTCATAAAGGGAGCACTACGTGGAGTCTTTTGAGGAACCTCCGTACTGCTTTCCAAAGTAGTTGAATAAGACTACCCTGCTACTTTGCCAAAGTTTTGAATCAGCTTGAGTAATTTGGGAGTGGAGTCTGTGGGATTCTTTAAATACAAGAACATGTCATCTGCAAAGAGGGAGAGTTTTACTTCTTCTTTTCCTATTTAGATCTCCTTTATGTTTGCATCTTGTCTTATTGGTGTAGTTAGGCATTCTAATACTAGAATGAAGAGAAGTGGAGAGAGTGGGCATCCTTGTCTTGTTCCTGAGTTAAGAGGAAATGGCTTTAGTTTTTCACCATTAAGTATAGTGCTGGCTGTAGGCTTGTCAGAGACAATCATTATTGTATTGAGGAATGTTCTCTGGATTCCTAATTTTTCCAGAACCTTCATCAAAAAGGGGTGTTGGATCAGGTCAAATGCTTTTTCTGCATCTATTGAGATAACCATGTGGTTCTTATCCTTGCTGCTGTTGATGTGATGAATTATATTAATTGATTTGTGCATATTGAACCAGCTTTGCATCCCTGAAATGAATACTGTTTGATCGTGGTGTTTGATTTTTTGGATGAATTGTTGAAGTCGATTGGCCAAAATTTGGTTGAGAAGTTTTGCATCAATGTTTGTCAAAGAAATGGGTCTATAGTTCTCTTTCTTTGATGAGTCCCTGCCTGGTTTTGGGATGAGAGTTATGATAACTTCATAGAATGAGTTTGGTAGTGAACTTTCTCTTTCAATTTCATTGAAGAGTTGGAGGAATACTGGCGTGAGCTCTGCTTTGAATGCCTTGTAGAATTCTGCTGTAAAACCATCTGGTCCTGGACTTTTCTTAGCTGGGAGGTCTCTTATTGCTGTTTCTATTTCAATGCTTGATATGGGCCTGTTAAGATTGCTTAACTCATCTTGGTTTAGTTTTGGCATGTCAATAATTGCTAGGAAAAGGTCCATTTCTGCCAAGTTCTCAAACTTATTAGTATAACGTTTTGAGAAGTATTCCCTTATAATGTTCTGAATCTTGGTTGTTTCTGTGGTGATGTTTCCATTCTCATCTTTGAGTTTATGGATTTTGGTGTGTACCCTTCTTTTTTCTGATAAGACTTGCTAAGGGTCTGTCAAGTTTGTTAATTTTTTCGAAGAACCTACTCTTTGTTTTGTTGATTCTTTCTATGTTTTTTTTAATTCTAATTCATTTAATTCTGATTTAATTTTAATTATTTCTTTCCGTCTACTGGATTGGGGTTTATCTTGCTGCTCTTGTTCAAGGAGGCTCAGATATTTCATTAAATTGTTGGTTTCAGATCTCTCAGTTTGGTTGAGGTTTGTTTGCATTTATTTTGGTCTTGTCGGTTTTGTGTGTGTAGGACATCTCTAAGAATCTTTTGTAGGGCTGGTTTGGTGGAGATATATTGTTTCAATTTTTCTTTGTTATGGAAGATATTTATTTGACCTTCAGTTATGAAGGAGAATTTAGCTGGGTACAGTATTCTTGGTTGATAGTTGTTTGTCTTTAGGGCATTTCATACAGCATTCCAGGCTCTTCTTGCTTTGATTGTCTCTGCTGAGAAACCTGAGGTTTCTCAGCCTTTATAGGTGATTGATCTATTCTCCTTGACAGTTTTAAGGATCTCTTCCTTGGTCTGGATTGATCCTGTGTGGATTATAATGTGATGATGGGATGTCCTATTCTGGTCTGGTCTATTTGGAGTTCTAAAAGCTTCTTGTATCTGAATAGGCCTATCTTTTTGCATGTTTGGGAAGTTCTCTGCTAGGATCTTGTTAAACAAATTTCCTAGACCATTAACTTTTGTTTCTAGGTGCTCCTGTACACCCCTTATCCTCAGATTAAGCCTTCTGATGGTATCTTCCAAGTGTTGGATAGATCTATCATATTTCTTGGATATGTCTTGGTTGTATGTTCTTTCTCTATAATATCTAGGCTGTCTTCAATCCCCGAAATTTGATCTTCTGCATGGTCTAACCTCCTGTCAAGACTTTCTACTTTGTTTTTTATTTCTTTTCCTTCTAATTGGTCAGCTTTGATGGCTTCAAATTCTTTGTTGAAGCTTTGTTTTAGATCTTGTATGAACTTCTTTACTTCCTTAATTTGGTGTTCAGTGTTTATTCTCAAATCACTTAGTTGATTGGTTATGGTTTCCTTGGACTGCCATTCCTTCTGTTGGATTCCATTCAGCATTCCCTTTGTAGTCTCCCTGACTTCCTTCAGCTCTTTGTTAATGGATCCCATGAATGCCTTTAGTGATCTTTGTGTATTCTCATCCTGCTCTCTCAATTCTTGTATTACTCTTTGCTTAGCTTCCTCCCCTTCATGCCATTCCTGTAGTTCTCTTTGAGTGTTCTCAGCCTGTTCACGCCATTCCTGCCTTTCTCTTTGAATATTCTCAAGCTGCTCATGAAAATCCTGTATTCGTTTTTGAGCAGCTTCCTCACGCTCTTGATATTCCTGCATAAACCTTTTGTTTGCCTCCTCTCTCTCCCTATCACACTCATACAGAGTCCTTTGTAGGTTTTCAATCTTTTCGTTTACCATCAGTGTTTGTAAAGCTATTTGGGAACTCTCCTCTGGATTATTCATTATCTGTTGTGTCCCCTGATTATCATGAGTGGGAGTTAGATACCCAGACTTGCCATTTTTCTTGTGTTTTTTCCGGCTTAATCTGCCCATTTGGGATGAAAGTAACACCAGTTTTTAGCTAGAACACTATCTTAAGGCAAGCATCAACCAATATCTGTAGTTGCACAGTCAAAACTTTGCAGATACAATCTAGTTCAACAGATATATTTATTCAACATCAAACAACTCTATATTAATGGGCTACGAACCACAAAGAAGAATTTGGCAAACCAGAAATTATTAGGTTTAGGGAGAGATGTGGGTAAAAATAGGAATAGAGGGATGTGGGAAGGCACAGGGAGTGTTAACTAAGTCCTAATCTCAAAGCAGGAAACAGGTTGGATAGGATGAAAGTAGAGAGAGAGAAAAAAAGAAGAAAGAGAAAGAGAAAAAAAGCGAAGAAAGAATAGAAAAGCAAAAATTAAAAATTAAAAAGTGCGATGCTTAAAAATTATGCAAATTTGAAAGTGAAATATTCAGATAAGAACGTGGATATAATCAGAGAAGGGGAGGGATATAGAGGAGACGTGAAAAACTTAAAAATAAGAATACTTAAAATATTATATAGGTATTAAGAGGTAGTACTGCTATTAAGGAATTTAAGTCTAAAAGGTTTTCAATTGAGTAATAAGTTTCTGGATTAAGTGTGTACACAATGGGGGGTAAGGTGTAATAATCGACTAAGGGTGTATCTGAGGATGTACAGAACAGTAATTAAGTCACACAGAGAAGAAAAGGTGAAAAGAATGAGAAAGAAAGAAAAAAAGATCAAAAGTTCAGTAGAGCTAAACAAAAAACTAAAAATTTTTTAAAAAGCAAAAAAAAGAAGAAAGAAAAACGCACACACCTATACCCCTAAAATAAAAATTATAAGAGGAAGAAAAAAAGTTACTAGAAAACAATTTTTAAAGGTAAAAATTAAAAATTAAAAAAAGTTTTAGAAAAATTTTTTTTTATAAAAGGTACAAGAAAAAAAAAGTTCTTTGATTTTTTTTGGGAGGGTTGGGAAGATCCTGTATCTCCCTTGTGTCCCTAACCAGTTTCTTGTTGGAGTCATTGGTCTGCTTGTGATGTTTGATTTTCCTGTGGCTTGATTGGTTTCTTAAGTCAGTTTGTTTGAGCAGCCAGAAAAATGCTCTGCTTTACCCAGGATTTTCTGATCCTCCTCCCAGGCTAGTTCAATGGGACGGAGATCTGCTTTGAGTATCACAAAATGGGGAGATGGCTGTTTCCTCTAGTTTGGAGATGCTATGATGAGGCTAGGTTCTGGGTAGAGTTGAGGCCTTTCAGCAAACAGTAGTTTTTCCCTGAGGGGCTAGCTTGTGAGAAACTCACAGAGCCCAGCCTGGAGTCATTCTCAGGGTTTATGTTTACTGAATTTCAATTGATTGTCAAGGCTGCTAAAGGGAGGGGCAGCCTCTGGCTCTGTTTACCCAGTGAAGAAAGCCCTTCTTGGGGCTGGTGGCCTGGGCTGGGTGACTTTTCCCTGGGTGGAGCTGAGTCTGGCAGGTCAGTTTAAGTTCTTGTGACCTGCTAAATGACTCTTGTTTTCTTCCAAGGCCTGAGTTGGAGCTAGCAGCTCAGCTGGGCCTTTGTCAGTATCAAAGATGGATATCTCTGGTAGTGGGGGGTTGGGGGAAGGGTGGCCTTCCCTCCTCTGCTCCCTGAGTAGGAGTGAGGATATCAGACTTCTACTCATGCTGAGTCTTGATTCCTGGGTCGTCTCTGGTCTGCGAACTGCAGGATGAAGATGTGTGCTCCTTGTCAGTTCTTGCTGGTGTTGAGTAGAATCCACTTGCCTGCCGCATCTGCCTCCTTCGTCCCAGACTCTCTGTGTTGCAGGTATGGCAGCTATGGCCGCCGCCACTGCAGCTGCAGCAGCCACATCTGCTGACAAGTGCTCAGATCTGTCTCTTTGCCTGGATTTTCCCTTTCTGGCCTAACTCTGTACTGTGATGGCACACTTGGTGTGATTCTCTGGCTTAGGACTGTTCACTGGAACACTAAAACTGCTTTCTATGTGAGAGCTTCTTTAGCCTCCAGCTTCTCCTCCGCTAACTTCCTGGAACTTTGTCTGTTTCAGTTTTTCTTCGCTATGGAAGGTTTTTATTTGACCTTCAATAATGAAGGAGAGTTTAGCTGGGTACAGTATTCTTGGTTGATAGTTGTTTGTCTTTAGGGCATTTCATACAGCATTCCAGGCTCTTCTTGCTTTGATTGTCTCTGCTGAGAAACCTGAGGTGATTCTACTTGGTTTCCCTTCATAGGTGATTGATCTTTTCTCCTTGACAGTTTTAAGGATCTTTTCCTTGGTCTGGATTAATCCTGTGTGGATTATAATGTGATGGTGGGATGTCCTATTCTGGTCTGGTCTATTTGGAGTTCTAAAAGCTTCTTGTATCTGAATAGGCCTATCTTTTTGCATGTTTGGGAAGTTCTCTGCTAGGATCCTGTTAAACAAATTTCCTAGACCATTAACTTCTGTCTCTAGGTGCTCCTGTACACCTATTATCCTCAGATTAGGCCTTCTGATGGTGTCTTCCAAGTGTTGAATAGATCTATCATATTTCTTGGATTTGTCTTGGATGGTTGTATGTTCTTTCTCTATAATATCTAGGCAGTCTTCAATCCCCGAAATTTGATCTTCTGCATGGTCTAACCTACTATCAATACTTTCTAATTTGTTTATTTCTTTTCCTTCTAGTTGGTCGGCTTTGATGGCTTCAAATTCTTTGTTGAAGCTTTGTTTTAGATCTTGTATGAACTTCTTTTCTTCCTTAATTTGGTGTTCAGTGTTTATTCTCAAATCACTTAGTTGATTGGTTATGGTTTCCTTGGACTGCCATTCCTTCTATTGGGTCTCCCTGACTTCTTTCAGCTCTCTGTTTATGGATTCCATGAATGCCTTTAGTGATCTTTATGTATTCTCATCCTGCTCTCTCAATTCCAGTATTACTCTTTGATTAGCTTCTTTCTGTTCACGCAATTACTGTAGTTCTCTTTGAGTGTTCTTAGCTTGCTCACACCATTCCTCACTTTCCCTTTGTCTGTTTTATGCCAGCTCTCGCAATTCCTATGTCTTTGACTCATCTCAGCCTGCTCACGGCATTCCTTTATTTCTCTTTGAGTGTTCTCAAGTTGCTCACACAATTCCTGTATTAATCTTTGAGTAGTTTCCTCAAGCTCATGATAGTCCTGTATTGACCTTTAGTTTGCCTTCTCTCTCTCCCTATCATGCTCATATAGAGTCCTTTGCAGGTTTTCCATCTTTTCATTTACCATGTTTACCAGTAGTGTTTGTAGAGCTTTTTGGGAACTCTCCTCTGGATTATTCATTATCTGTTCTGTCACCTGATTATCATGAGTGGGAGTTGAGATACCGGGACTTGCCATTTTTCTTGTGTTTTTCCGACTTACTCTGCCCATTTGGGATGAAAGTAACACCAGTTTTTAGCTAGAACACTATCTTAAGGCAAGCATTAATCAAAGTCTGTAGTTGCACAGTCAAAAGTTTGCATATACAATCTAGTTCAACAGATATATCTATTCAGCATCAAACAACTATGTATTAATGGGCTACAAACTGCAAAGAATTTGGCAAACCAATAATTATTAGGTTTAGGGAGAAATGTGGGTAAAAATAGGAATAGAGGGACGTGGAAAGGCAGAGGGAGAGTTAACTCAACTAAGTTCTAATATCAAAGCGGGAAATAGGTTGGATAGAATGATAGTAGAGAAAGAGAAAAAAAGAAAGAAAGAAAGAAAAAAAAAGAGAAGAAAAATCAGAAAATAAAATTAAAAATTAATGTGTGAAAAACATAAAAATTATGCAAATTTAAAAACGTAATATTAAGAGAAGAATATTGATAGGATAAGAGAAGCGTAGGGATAGAAAGGAGACGTGAAAAATTTAAAAATAAAAGTGCATAAAATATTATATAGGCATAAAGAGGTAGTAGTGCTATTATGGAATTTAAGTCTATGATGTTTTGAATTTAGTAATAAATTTCCGAATTCAGTGTGTATACAATGGAGGATAAGGTCTAATAATTGGCTATGGGTATATCTGAGGATGAGCAGAACAGCAATTTAGTCATGCAATGAAGAACAAAAGAGAAGAAAAAGTGAAAAGAATGAGATGGAAATTAAAAAAAATGATCAAAATGTCAGTAGAGCTAAAGAAAAAAAAGTTAAATAAAAGGAAAAAAAGAAAAAAAGAACGAATAAAAAAAGCACACACATATATACCCCTAAAATAAAAATGATAAGAGGAAGAAAAAAAAGTTAAAGAAAACAATTTAAAAAAAAGTTAAAAATTAAAAATTAAAGGTAATTTTAGAATTTTTTAAATAAATGGTATAAAAAAAAGAGTTCTTTCTTTTTTTGGGGGTGGGGGAAGGATGGGAAGATCCTGTGTCTCCCTTGTGTCCCTAACCAGTCTCTTGTTGGAGTTTCTGGTCTGCTTGCGGTGTTTTTCCTGTGGATTGGTTGTTTTCTGAAGTCAGTTTGTTTGAGCAGGCAGAAAAATGCTCTGCTTGACCCAAGATTTTGTGATCCTCCTCCTAGGCTAGTTCAATGGGAGGGAGATCTGCTTTGAGTATCACAAAATGGGGAGATGGCTGTTTCCTCTAGTTTGGAGATGCTGTGATGAGGCTAGGTTCTGGGTAGAATTGAGGCCTTTCAGCAAACAGTAACCTTTCCCTGAGGGGCTAACTTCTGAGACACTCACGGAGCCCAGCCTGGAGCCATTCTCAGGGTTTATTTTTTCTGAATTTCAATTGATTGTCAAGGCTGCTGTAGGGAGGGGCAGTCTCTGGCTCTGTTTACCCAGTGAAGAAAGCCACTCCTGGGTCTGTTGGCCGGGCTGGGTGACTTTTCCCTGGGTGGAGCTGAGCCTGGCAGGTCAGGTTAGGTTCCTGTGACCTGCTAAATGACTCTTGTTTTCTTCCAAGGCCTGAGTTGGAGCTTTGTTTTCAAGTTGACAACATGTGTTAGACCCAAATTAAGTTGTATGTATAAAGCACATTTTGTTTTTAATATATATTTTATTGTAAAGATTCTGTACCAGAGAAGTTACAGTTAAATAAGTAAGGTAATGAGTACATTTTCTATTGAGCATTGTTATCCCCTCCTTTGTTTTTCCCTACCATCTCTTTCCTATCCATCTCCCCAACTACTTCCCCCAACATTGTAAAGTTCATTTTCAACATAGTGTCTTTTACATCTCATTTTTACAATGGGTCAACCTTTATCCTTATTTCAGTGTTTTGTTATTTCCTTTCACCTTTCGCAAATTATAAAAATGTGTATACAAGATCCAGGGCACCCACATCGAATACAATGAAAACAGAGGTTATACCAAGGGGGATGAATATACAAGGGAAACAAAATAATCACATAGTACATTAAAAATATATTAAAACAAGAGTAACAAAAGATAAAACCCCTTGTGTCCCTACCTTGGCATTCATTTCATTATATATGGTCATATGTATATAGCTTTTGGCCTTTTCTGCTTGTCCTAGACATGTACTAGTTATTGCAAATGAGGGAAACTATGGGACCTATGCTTGTTTGGGCCTGGCTTACTTCCCATAGTACAATTTTTTCCAAGTCTTTCCATTTCCTAACAAAGGAGGCATTGTCATTTTTTCTGATGGAGGCATAGAATTCCATTATCTCTCTCTCTCTCTCTCTCTCTCTCTCTCTCTCTCTCTCTTACATTTTCTTCATCCACTCATCTATTGAGGGAATCTGGGTTGGTTCCATATCTAAACTATGGTGAATAATGCTTCGATAAACATAGTTGTGCTGGTAGCTTTAGTATGGCCTTGTTTGTGATCATTTGGGTAAATGCCCAGAAGTGTGATTGCTCAGTCATAGGGGAACTGTATGTGTATTCTTTTGAGGAACCTCCATACTACTTTTCAGATTGGGTGAACAAGTTTACACTCCCACCAAGAGTGCAATTGTCTTCAATTTTGGCCATATCCTCCCCAGCATCTGTAGTTGTTAGGTTTCTGGATTATAGCCATTCTAACTGGGGTGAGATGGAAGCTCAAAATTGTTTTGATTTGCCTTTCTTTTATGACCAGGGAAGTTGGCCATTTCTCCCTATGTCTATTGGAGATTTTTATTTCCTGTGCAGAGAACTTCTCCTTAGGTCTTTAGCACACTTATTAATGGGGCAGTTGTTTCTTTGAGGATTTTTTTTGGGAGATATAATATTTTGAGGTCTGAGTATATTTTAGATATGAGGCCCTTGTCTCTTGTAGATATTCTTCCAATCTGTGTGGTTTTTATTGATCTTGCTAGCTATGTCCTTTGCCATGCAGAAGCTCTTCAATTTCATGCAATCCCATTTGTCCAACCTTTCTTTGAATTGTTGTGTTTCTGGGTCCTTATTAAAAAAATTCAGCCTGTGCCAAGGACCCTTAGAGTTACTCTTATTCTTTTCTGTAATGTTTCCAGGGTGTCTGCTTTCACTTCAAGGTCTTTGATCCATTTGGAGTTGATTCTGGTGCAGAGTGATATGTAAGGATCTAACTTTATTTTACAGCTGTTTAACCAATTTTACCAGCACCATTGATTGAAGAGGCAATCTTCTGTCTATCCTATTTTTTTTGGCCCCTGTATTGAAGATTAGGTGGCTATATTTCTAAGGGTTTATTTTTGGGTCTTCAGTTCGATTCCATTGGTCCTTGGGTCTGTTCTTGAGCCAGTACCAAGCTGTTTTTTTTTTTTTTTTTTTTGGGTCAGGTCTTGGGGCCTGAACTCTGGGCCTGAGCGCTGTCCCTCAACTCTTCAGCTCAAGGCTAGCACTCTACCACTTGAGCCACAGCCACTTCTGGCTTTTTTCACATAAGCATGAGGAATCGAACCCAGGACCTCAGGCATGCAAGGTAAGTGCTCTACCACTGAGCCAACTTCCCAGCCCTACCAAGCTGTTTTGATTAATATGTCTTTGTAGTAGAGTTTGTACTTTGGTATTGATATTCCTTCAGTAATGTTCTTTCTGCTAAGGATTGTATTTGGCATTCAGGGTCTTTTATTGTTACATATGAAGTTTTGATTGATTATTCTATTTCACTGAAGAATGAAGTTGGTATATTGGTGGGTATTGCATTGAATTTGTAGATAGCCTTTGGCAGTGTTGCCATTTTCACAACGTTATTTCTCCCAATCCAGGAGCATAGGAGGTTTTTTCACTTCCTGAGTTCTACTTTACAGTTTTCTGACTTTTATCCAATTTTACCACCCTTGAGTGTGTACGTGTGTGAGTGGGTCTGGGGGACTTCTTTGTCAAATTCATTTTTAGGTCTTCTGATCTGTTTTGTTGTTTTTTTGAGCTTTGTATTTATTTATTTTTTAATTCGTTGCTTTTAATTTGTTGGTTTTAAGTGTGAGTTTGGGCAAGTACAATGCTGAGTATGTGAGTAGGGCTGTGTAGTAATTTGTGTTATAATGACTCCTACAGTACTCTCTTTGCTTCAGATCACTTTGTCATTTAGGGGTCTTTTGTGGTACTGGTTAAGTTTTTGGATTGAATGTTCTACTGCTTTGAAGAGTGTCTTTGGGATTTCTTATAAGGATTGCTTTAATTCTATATATCATTGTGTGTGACACAGATGTTTTCACAATATTCCTTTTCCAAACCATGACCAATGGAGATATTTTATTTCTTCTTATGTCTTGTACTTTGTTGGTTTTGTTGTTTGATCTCTTTCATTTCCTTGGTGACATTTATAGCTAGGTATTTCAGATAGTTTACATTGGGAAGTGGAATTTGATGATTTCCCTGACTTCTCCCTCAGTCTTGTGATTGTTGTTTTGTAGACAACTGGGCTGAATGTGTTTATCTTGCTTTTGTGATTATTTTTTTTAAGTATCATACTGTTCATTTCTTGAAAGTGACAGTTGTTTTGTTGGTCTTGGGGCCTGAACTCTGGGCCTGTGTGCTGTCCCTCAGCTCTTCAGCTTAAGGCTAGTGCTCTACTACTTGAGCCACAGAACCACTTCCTGGTTTTTCTGCTTATGTGGTGCTGACGAATCAAACTCAGGGCCTCATGCATGGAAGACAAGCACTCTACCACTCTTCCCAACCCAAAAATGACAGTTTTAATGTACTGGGTCACATGTAATTGATTTCCCTGCAGAACTGAGTCTGTTACAAGCAATTTTCACCATAGAAGCTCAATGTGATCTTCAGTGAAGGTTTTAGAGGTCTTATTCCTTAGTCCCCCAGCCTAACACAGTTCTGACCAAGCTTGTGGCTTTTATATACCCTGTCAACCATCAACTCCCAGTTTATTCTGCTCTTGGCCATTGTTTCCAATCTTAGAAGTTGCTGAGCTGTGATTCCCCCCACAACCAAAAAGACAGCTTAGAGATGTAGCTGGCCCAATGTTCGTCTCACCTTAGTTTCACTCACAGCTTTTATGTAGGTGTGTTCAATGTTTCTCTGCTGAGGTGAAGTTTTTCTGTGGGGATATACTGAAGCTTATTCTTGTTGGTCGTTCAGGTGATGCCACAACTGCAATGATTGTGTATTCACGCTACCTGAAATCCACTCTGGGGCTATTGATTGATTCCAAGCTACTTTGCTTCCTGGCCTCATTTTCTTAGTTCTTCTGCTGTAAGTCATGTGAAAGACTTACTTTTTACTAGAGGGTTCCCACAATGAAGACTAAAAGATATTGTTACTCCATCACATCACTGCTCTCTTCTCTTCTTCTCTTTATTGTTGTTGTTTTTTTTTTTCCTACCATTCCTGGACACTCAGGAACAATGCCCAGGCCCTGAGTTGAAGCCCCGTCCCCCCCCCCCCGCACCAACACAATTAAAAATGTTCTTGTTTCAACAGATTGGAAGAAGTGCTATGTTACAAGAAATAATTGTATATATTTATTGTTCCAAATTCTATGTATGAAATTAGTGAAAAATGATTAATCAACAATAAATTAAAAATATATCTAGGCATGGAGGAGGAAACTGATGCTTTGTATATTTTAATCTTAAGTGAAAATCAAAAGATTTTCTACATTGTAATCATTTTTTTGTTTTTCTTTCTGTTTTTTTTTTCACTCCAGCCTCCACCTGAATTGTAAAGTTCATTTTTCGACATAGCCTCTTGTACATCTCATTGTTGAAATGGGTCCACCTGTATCCCTATTTGAACTATTTGTTTTTTTCCTTCCCCTCCACAAATTATACCAACATCAAATACAGTGAAAACATTGGTTATACCATGGGGGAGGGACATAAAAAGCAACAGAAAAATTACATAGTACCTTATAAATTCATTAGAAACAATAGCAAGAAAGAAAAAAAATCACTTGTACCCTTATATTAACACTGTCTTATCTCACCTTGTCCTCTTGTTGCAGACATATACAAGTCACTGCAACTAAGGGAAACCATGAGACCTATGTTTCTTTGAGCCTGGCTTACTTCATTTAATATAATTTTTTCTAAGTCTTCCCATTTCCTAACAAATGGGGCAATGTCATTCTTTCTGAGAGAATTCCATTATATATATATATATATATATATATTTATCGAAGCATTATCTACCATAGGTAAGGTGTAGAACCAACCCAGATGGCCTCACTAGATGAATGGATCCAGATAATGTAATATATACTTATATATTACATTATCTGGATCCATTCATCATATATATATATATTACATTATATTGATCCATTCATCATATATATATATTACATTATCTTGATCCATTCATCATATATATATATATATATATATATATATATATATATATATATATCACATTATCTTGATCCATTCATCTAGTGAGGGCCATCTGGGTTGGTTCTATACCTTACCTATGGTAGATAATGCTGCGATAAATATAGTTGTGCTGGTATTTTTAGTATGGACTTGTTTGTGATCATTTGGGTAAATGCACAAAAGTGGGATTGCTGGGGCATAGGGGAGCTCTAGGTGTAGTCTTTGGAGGAACCTTCATTCAACTTTCCAAAGTAGTTGAACCAGTTTACACTCCCACCAACAATGCAGTAGGATTCCTTTTTTTCCACATCCCCTTCAGCATCTATTGTTATTAGAGCTCTTGAATATAGCCATTCTAATTGGGGTGAGGTAGAATATCTATGTTGTTTTGATTTGCATTACTTTTTTTTTTTGTTTTGGGTCCAGTTATGGGGCCTGAACTCTGGGCCTGGGCGCTGTCCCTCAGCTCTTCAGCTCAAGCCTAGCACTTTACCACTTGAGCCACAGCATGACTTCGGCTTTTTTCTTTTTCCTTATATGGTGCTGAGGAATTGAACCGAGGGTCTCAGGCTTGCAAGGCAAGCTCTCTACCACTGAGCCACCTTCCCAGCCCTTCTTTTCTTTTGTATTTCAAATTTTTTTAGTGTAAAAATACCATAGAGAGGGGTTACAATTACATGAGCAAGGTTATGAGTACATTTCTTATTAAGCATTGTGCCTCTTCTTTTTTTCCCCTTACCATCCCTTCCAATCACCCCCACCCCCTCCCGCACCAAAATTATGACGTTCGTTTGTCAACATAGTCTCTTGTACATCTCATTGTTACAATGGGTCAGCCTGTATCCCTATTTAAACAATTTGTAAAACTCTCCCTCTTTGCAGATGACGAGATATTGTATTTAAAGAATCTTATGGACTCCACTCCCAAATTACTCAAACTGATTCAAAACTTGGCAAAGTAGCAAGGTATAAAATTAACCTTAAAAAATCAATGGCTTTGGAGAGGGAGGACCAAGATGGCTACGGGGAAGTAGGGAAACGCCACAGCTCTCTCCAACCAAAAAGAGAGTTCGAGTTCCAACGTTTAATCTCCCCAAGAGACTGACAACAACAAAAAGACGAACACTCAGAGAAAAACCAGAGGTGGAAAATAACAAAAAAAGAAAGAGAGGAAAAGAAGAAATTCAGAACAGAGAAGAGCGAAGACCCCTCCCCCAACCTTTACTGGCCGCACGGCAGTGTGCCAAGCCGCCGGCCAGCCGGCCCGGCGGGGGCTGCTGGAGCCCCAGAGAAACAGGGGGCTGCTTGCAGATCACCAGGTACCGGATTGCAGAACAGCGGATCGCCAGGAACAGAGAAACCTACCAGCCGGGAGTCTCCATGAGGATCCCACCCCCACCCCTCACTCTCCACCGGAGTGGAGAGGCTCCATCCCGCCAAAGCCGCCCGGCACCAGCAGCGCGACAAAGGGACCTGTCGGCAGACCACCCGCCCAATCGCAATTGCAACTACCCAGCGGGGGGCCGCCCAACCCAGCCCGCAACCACCCCAACTGAACTCGGATTAAAACAACAACTGACAACCTACAGGGTGAGTACCCAACAGGGGACAGTGAATCCATCAAGGGAGACCAGGGCTGGAGGGAATCCCCAGACCCTGACCTAGACTCCCTACCCCAAAACCCGGACCACAGGACATACTAAAACTGGGAACTGTTCGAGAGCTCCACCAGCCGGTGGAGCACACTCTGCTGGCCAGGACAGAGCAAGAGCGCCCCTGGAAGGGAGCTTAAATGCACAAGCCAGGAACAGCGCCCCTGGGTCAAGACTACCAACAGTAGAAGAAATTTGAACTGTGTCCTCCAGGCTGCATAACCTAGGTGGTATACACATTAGCATAGGCCTAACGAGCGCTCTCCAGGCTGGGGCCGGAACCACCCCTGGGGACCGGCGCCTGAACAAAGCAAAAAGGGTCAGAAGTGGGGCTGTGGCTCAAATGGTAGGGTGCCAGCCTTGAGCTGAAGAGCTGAGGGACAGCACCCAAACCTAGAGTTCAAGCCCACAACCAGCCCAAAACAAACAAACAAAAACACATCAGGAGCCCATAGCAGACTCCAGTATTTGGGAGAGTGCATCCAGAGCATCTGATCTTCCCAAGAGCACCCGCAGGAGCAAACACAAGCAGTCTAGGCTGCTCAACCCTTCCAAAGGCGGGAATTGCCAGCAATCTACAGCAGAGAGCTGAGAATCCTAAGTAAGTCAGAATAGCAGCTGGAAATAGGCTCCCAACAGAATCCAGATCAGGCACAGACTCTCTCTACCAATACAGAATCAGCAACCAAGCAAAGACAGACACACCAAAACAAGATTGAAGAGCAGTCTCCTGAACCCCCATGCGAAAATCACAGAGAAAAATCACAAGGTTTACCATTACCCAAAACAGCAAGCTCACCTCAAAAGCCAGCAGCCACGCAGGGGAGAGCCCCAGTGGGAGCAAAGCAGGAATGGAAGACAAAAGCTACATCCAAGGGTTGCTGGAGGCAATGACTCAAGAAATAAAGCGAGAAATGGATCAGAAATTGAAAGAGCACAAGGATGAACTATCAAAAGAGATACAGGATATCAAACAAAAGTTGGATGCAAAAATAGAAGCTGCACAAACCTCAGTAAGAAGTGAGATAAACGCCAAATTAGAGGTAATGCATACTGATCTCACCTCTCAATGAGGTGAGAACCAACATTGAATCCATAAAGGGATCCATTTCCACCATGCAAACCACAATAGAAGCCATGGTCAACAGAGTGAATGAAATGGAAGGTAGAGTGTCAGATACAGAAGACAGAATACACCAACTGGACCAAAAAGTGACAGATATGGAAAAATCACTCAAATTAAACAAAAGGGAAATTCAAGAGCAAGCAGATAATGCTAAAAAATTTAACCTTCGCATAATCGGAGTGGACGAAGGTGAGGAATTCCAGAGCAAGGGAATGCAGCACCTATTTAACAAGATAGTCAATGAAAATTTTCCCCACCTCAAAAACGACCATCTTAACTACATCACAAAAGCTTATGGAACACCCAACAAGCAAGATCCCAGGAGAAACACTTCTAGGCACATTATAGTAAAAATGATGGATCTGAATAATAAGGAAACAATCCTGCATGCAGCAAAAATGAAGAAGGAGCTATACTACAACGGGAAAAAAATTGGAATCACTGCAGATCTCTCCACACAAACAATGAATGCAAGAAAAGCCTGGGAAAGCACCATACGAGCCCTGAGAGCCAATAACTGCCAACCCAGACTGATATACCCGGCAAAGCTAGCATTCACATTCGATGGAGAACTGAAAACTTTTAATAGCAAAGAAAAACTAAATGAATACATAAACATTAAGCCAGCATTACAAAGAATTCTAAGAGGGGGGACACAACCTGAAGAAAGCAACCAGGAACTGGGACCTGCCCCAAACAGGCATTACTCAAAGTCTAACTGAGCAAGCACAGGAGGAAAGGAAAGAAGAAAAACTTAGGAAAACGGAATGGCAGGGACAACAATGCATCTCTCTATACTTTCTCTTAATATAAATGGGCTGAATTCGCCAATTAAAAGAAAACGAACTGAGGACTGGATCAGAAAACAAGACCCATCCATCTGTTGCCTTCAGGAGACCCACCTCTCAGCCAAACATACAAACAAACTCAGAGTGAAGGGGTGGAAAAGGATCTACCAATCAAATTCCCCCAATAAGAAAGCAGGTGTAGCTATCCTGATATCTGACAAAATAAACTTTTCATTAAAATCAGTACAGAAAGACAAGGACGGACACTACATATTAATAAAGGGAACAATCCAAGAGGAGGATATAACCATCATCAACTTATATGCCCCAAATATCGGTGCACCCAGATATGTTAAACAAATGCTCTCAAACTTACAGAATAAAATAGATCCCAATACGATAATACTAGGAGACTTTAACACGCCACTCTCACCAAAGGACAGGTCTACCAACCAGAGGATTGGCAAAGAAGCTACCAAATTAAGTGAGGCCATACTTCAAGTGTTATTAACTGACATCTACCGAGTATTTCACCCTAAAACAACACAGTACACATTCTTCTCAGCAGCTCATGGAACTTTCTCCAAAATAGACCATATCATAGTTCATGCAAGGAACTTAAGCAAATACAAAGGGATTGACATAATCCCCTGTATCCTATCTGACCACAGTGGAATCAAGCTAGCTCTCAATAACAAAGCATACCGCAGAAATTTCTCTAATACATGGAAATTGAACAGCACACTCCTTAACAAGGCCTGGGTAATAGAAGACATCAGAGAAGAAATAAAGCATTTCCTACAACTCAATGAAAATGAAAACACCTCACAAAGAAACTTGTGGGACACAGCAAAAGCAGTCCTGAGGGGCAAATTTATCGCCCTCAGTGCCCACATCAAGAGAATGGAGACAGACCAAGTAAATAATCTCATGTTGCAACTAAAACAGCTAGAAAAACAAGAAAAAATGGGACCTAAAGCTACTAGACGAAGTCAGATAACCAAATTGAGAGCAGAGATTAACCAATTAGAAAATCAGAAAACCATAACCAAAATAAACCAAACAAAAAGCTGGTTCTTTGAAAAAATAAACAAAATTGATGGCCCGTTGGCAAGATTAATTAAAAAAAGAAGAGAGGAAACCCATATTAATACGATTAGGGATGCCACGGGAAACATCACAACGCGTACCTAAGATATCCAAACAATTCTAACAGACTACTTTCAAAAGCTATACTCTCTAAAGGAAGAAAATCTGGCAGAAATGGATGCATTTTTAGAGAAATACAAGTTACCCAAACTGAGCAAAGAAGAAGTTAACCAATTAAATAAGCCAATATCCTATAATGAGATACAGGAAGCAATCAAAAGTCTTCCAACAAAAAAAAGCCCAGGACCAGATGGATTCACAGCAGAATTCTATAAGACCTTTAAAGAACTAATACCCATACTCCTCAAGCTCTTCAGAGAAACAGAGAAGGAGGGAGCTATCCCAAACTCATTCTACGAAGCCAATATCACACTCATCCCCAAACCAGGCAAAGACCCAACCAAAAAGGAGAATTACAGGCCAATTTCCTTGATGAACACAGATGCAAAGATCCTTAACAAGATTCTAGCTAACAGAATCCAGAAACACATTAAAAAAATAATACACTATGATCAGGTAGGCTTCATCCCAGAGACACAGGGATGGTTTAACATACGTAAGTCAATAAATGTAATCCAGCATATCAACAGAGCCAAGGTCAAGAATCACATGATTATCGCCACAGATGCAGAAAAGGCCTTTGATAAAATTCAACATTCATTCATGCTAAAAGCTCTGGAGAAAATAGGAATAGAAGGAACATTTCTAAAAACAATAAAAGCCATTTATGACAGACCAATAGCCAATATTATACTTAATGGGGAAAAGCTACAACCAATCCTCCTAAAAACAGGAACAAGGCAAGGATGTCCACTGTCTCCACTCCTCTTCAACATAGTCCTAGAACCCTTAGCCAGGGCAATAAGGCAAGAAAAAGACATTAAAGTTATCCGCATAGGGAAAGAAGAAGTTAAACTACCCCTTTTTGCAGACGACATGATACTATACCTCCACGATCCCAAAAACTCCATCCCCAAACTTTTAGAAATCATAAGTCACTTCGGCAAAATAGCAGGATACAAAATAAACCCACAAAAATCAGTTGCCTTCCTATACACTGATAACGTACAGGAAGAGAGGGAAATAAAGGGAGCAACCCCATTCACAATAACCTCCCAAAAAATAAAATATTTAGGAATTAACCTAACCAAAGATGTAAAAGAACTATTTAATGAGAACTATAATAAGTTAAAGAAAGAAATTGCAGAAGACACTAGGAAATGGAAAGACCTCCCATGCTCCTGGATAGGCCGACTTAATATAGTAAAGATGGTGACACTTCCAAAACTAATATACAAATTCAATGCAATTCCTATTAAAATCCCAATGACGTACATCACTGAAATACAGAAAACAGTCCAAAAATTTATATGGAACAACAAAAGACCTAGAATAGCCAAAACAATTCTAGGGGATAAAGACAATATGGGAGGGCTATCCATACCGAACTTCAAACTCTACTACAGAGCTATAATCACAAAGACAGCATGGTACTGGCACAAAAACAGACCCGAAGACCAATGGAACAGAATAGAAGTTCCAGATATAAATCTACAGGCCTACAGCCAGCTGATATTCGACAAAGGAGCCAAAGACATACAATGGAAGAAACACAGCCTCTTCAACCGCTGGTGCTGGGAAAACTGGGCAGCCACATGCAGAAAACTAAAAGTGGACCCCAGCCTATCACCATGCACCAACGTCAACTCAAAATGGATTAAAGACCTTAACATTAAACCTGAATCTCTGAAACTACTGCAGGACAGAGTAGGAGAGACACTTGAACTAATAGGCACAGGAAGGAACTTCCTGAACAGAGTCCCAGGGTCACAACAAGTTGGAGAGAGACTCGACAAATGGGACTACCTTAAAATAAAAAGCTTCTGCACAGATAAATCTATCGCAACTAAGCTAGAAAGACAACCAACTAATTGGGAAAAAATATTTACCAGCAATATATCAGACAAGGGGTTAACATCCTGTATATACAGGGAACTCAAGAAACTAATCCCTCCCAAACCTAACAAACCAATTACTAAATGGGCAAGGGAACTAAAGAGGGACTTCTCAAATGAAGAAATAAAAATGGCAAAGAAACACATGAGGAAATGTTCATCATCCCTGGTGGTGAAGGAAATGCAAATAAAGACAACCCTGAGATACCACCTTACCCCAGTCAGAATGTCCCACATCCACAAATCAGCCAACGACAAATGCTGGAGGGGATGTGGAGAAAGAGGAACCCTATTACACTGCTGGTGGGAATGTACACTTATACAACCACTTTGGAAAGCAGTCTGGAGGGTCCTTAGAAAGCTAAAGATTGACCTCCCTTATGACCCAGTCATACCACTTCTAGGCATCTACCCTGAACAACAGGAACCAATATACAAGGACACGTGCACCTCCATGTTTATTGCAGCACTGTTCGCAATAGCTAGGATATGGAAACAACCTAGGTGCCCCACCACAGATGAATGGATCCAAAAATTGTGGTATCTATACACAATGGAATATTATGCAGCCATTAGAAATGACAAAATAATGGCATTTGCAGGGAAATGGATGGAGCTAGAAGGAATCATGTTGAGCGAGGTAAGCCAAGAACGAAGAGACAAACGGTACATGGTCTCCCTGATAAGTGGATGCTAAATCCAAAAGGTTAGGTGATTCGACAAAACTAACAGGACTTAAGAAACAAAGAACTCCCGCTCATCTGGTTGAACCACTACTAAATATCCCCATGCTGCTGATCACAAATATGGTATATAACATGTGAACACTGTTATATATTACAGACTGTGGTAGACAATTTGCTCCAGGCAAGTTAGAATGAACTTGTGACTTTGAAATTATGTAATCATTTAATCACAATCAAAAAAAAAAAAAAAGAACCTCGGGGAAGGGAGGGAGGGACGGGATGGTAGGGGGAAAACAATGGAGGGGGTAACAATGTTCAAGAGGAAGTGTACTCTTAACCTCACTCATGTAACTGTAACCCTCGGTATAGTAGCTTTACAATAAAAAAAAAAATCAATGGCTTTTCTGTATGCCAACAATGAGAAAAGTGGGGCTCAAATTAGGAAAGCAACTCCATTTGTAATAGCTCCACAAAATTAAAATACCTAGGAATTAACTTAACCAAAAAAGTGAAGGACCTCTATGATGAATACTTTAAGAACTTGAAAAAGGAAATCAAAACAGAACTTAGAAAATGGGAAAAACTCCCATGCTCCTGGATTGGAAAGATTAACATCGTGAAAATGGCAATACTTCCCAAGGCTATCTACAAATTTAATGTGATACCTATCAATATTCCAACCTCATTCTTCAAGGAAATAGAAGAGGAAATCCAAAAATTCATATGGAACAATAAAAGATCCCGAATAGCAAAAACGCTCCTCAACGGAAAGAACACTGCTGGAGGAATATCAATACCAAATTTCAAACTCTACTATAAAGCCATAGTAATCAAAACAGGTTTGTACGGGCACAAGAAGAGACCTCAGGACCAATGGAATAGAATTGAAAACCCAGAAATGAACCTACAGACCTATAGCCATCTAATCTTTGATAAAGGAGCTAAAAAAATAGAATGGAAGAAAGACAGCCTCTTCAGTAAATGGTGCTGTCAAAATTGGTTAACTACTTGTAGAAAACTAAAGCTAGATCCTTATATATCACCCTGCACCAGAATCAACTCCAAATGGATCAAAGACCTCGGAGTCAAAGCAGACACTCTGAAAACATTACAGGATGGAATAGGAGAAACCCTAGGTCTCCTTGGCTCAGGCTGAAATTTTCTTAATAGAGACCCGGAAACACAACAAATCAAAGAAAGGTTGGACAAATGGAATTGCATGAAGTTGCAGAGCTGCTGCATGGCAAAGGACATAGCTATCAAGATCAATAGAAAGCCCACGGATTGGGAGAAGATCTACACTAGCCATACAAGGGACGAGGGTCTCATATCTAAAATATACTTGGAACTCAAAAAATTAAATCCCCCAACAACAAATCCTCAAAGAAACAACTGCCCAATAAACAAGTGGGCTAAAGACTTAAAGAGAAACTTCTCTGAAGAAGAAAGAAGGATGGCCAATAGATACATGAAGAAATGCTCAACCTCCCTAGCCATAAAAGAAATGCAAATCAAAACAACATTGACATACCACCTCACCCCAGTTAGAATGGCAAAAATCAATAACTCTAATAACAACAGATGTGGGAGGGGATGTGGACAGAAGAGGACCTTACTTCATTGTTGGTGGGAATGTAAACTTGTTCAACCACTTTGGAAAGCAATATGGAGGTTCCTCAAAAGTCTCCACATAGAGCTCCCCTATGACCCAGCCGTCCCACTTTGGGGCATTTACCCAAATGTTTCCAAACAAGACCACACTAAAACTACCAGCACAACTATGTTTATTGCAGCACTATTTACCATAGCTACGATCTGGAACCAACCCAGATGTCCCTCAGTAGATGAATGGATCAAGAAAATGTGTTATATATATACAATGGAATTCTATGCCTCCATCAGAAGAATGACATTGCCCCATTTGTTAGGAAATGGAAAAACTTGGAAAAAATTATATTAAGTGAAGTAAGCCAGGCCCAAAGAAACATAGGTCCTATGGTTTCCCTTATTTGCAATACCTAGTATATATATGAGTCAAGGGGAAAAGGTCAGATAATGTAATGTTAGGAAAATGAACCCTTAGACATGTATTTTAATGTTCTTTTCTTTCATGCATTTGTTTCTAATGCATTTATAAGATTATCTCTTTCTTGCTTTGTATGTCCCTCCCCCTCAGTATAACCCGTGCTTTCACTGTATTTGATGTCGGTATAATTTGAGGAAGGGAATGGGAAAAACAAATCGTTTAAATAAGGATACAGGAGGACCTGTTGCAACAATGAGAAGTACAAGTTGTCATGTCAAAAACTACCTTTACAACGTTGGTGGGGGGGGAGGGGGGGAGGCGGGAACGATTTTTTTTGGGGGGGTGGGGGGGAAGCTGGGAAGGAATGTGAAGGATAAACAAAGGAGGAGGCTGCAATGCTTGAAAAGAAATGTACGCATTATCCTGCCCATGTAATTGTAACCCCTCTGTACAAAAAGAAAAAAGAAAAAAAAAAAAAGGAAAATGAACCCTAAGATATGTGTTTTAAATGTTTTTTTCTTTCATGCATTTGTTTATAACGCAAATATAAGATTATTTCTTTGAAACTAATGCTAGATCCTTATATATCACCCTGCAACAGAATCAACTCCAAATGGATCAAAGATCTCCAAGTCAAAGCAGACACTCTGAAAACATTACAGGATGGAATAGGAGAAACCCTAGGTCTCCTTGACTCAGGCTGAAATTTTCTGAATAGAGTCCCGGAAACTCTACAAATCAAAGAAAGGTTGGACAAATGGAATTGCATGAAGTTGCAGAGCTTCTGCATGGCAAAGGACATAGCTAGCAAGATCAATAGAAAGCCCACGGATTGGGAGAAGATCTTTACTAGCCATACAACGGACAAGGGTCTCATATCTAAAATATACTTGGAACTCAAAAAATTAAATCCCCCAACAACAAATCCTCGAAGAAACAACTGCCCAATAAACAAGTGGGCGAAAGACTTAAAGAGAAACTTCTCTGAAGAAGAAAGAAGGATGGCCAATAGACACATGAAGAAATGCTCAACATCCCTAGCCATAAAAGAAATGCAAATCAAAACAACATTGAGATACCACCTCACTCCAGTTAGAATGGCAAAAATCAAGAACTCTTGAGGGGATGTGGACAGAAGGGAACCTTATTTCATTGTTGGTGCGAATGTAAACTTGTTCAACCACTTTGGAAAGCAGTATGGAGGTTCCTCAAAAGACTCTACATAGAACTCCCCTATGACCCAGCAATCCCACTGTTGGGCATTTACCCAAATGTTTCCAAACAAGACCACACTAAAGCTACCAGCACAACTATGTTTATTGTAGCACTATTTACCATAGCTACGATCTGGAACCAACCCAGATGTCCCTCAGTAGATGAATGGATCAAGAAAATGTGGTATATATACACAATGGAATTCTATGCCTCCATCAGAAGAATGACATTACCCCATTTGTTAGGAAATGGAAAGACTTGGAAAAAATTATATGAAGCGAATTAAGCCAGGCCCAAAGAAACATAGGCCCCATGGTTTCCCTTATTTGCAATATCTAGTATATGTATGAGTCAAGTGGAAAAGGTCAGATAATGTGATGTTAGGAAAATGAGCCCTTAGATATGTATTTTAATGTTTTTTTCTTTCATGCATGTGTTTCTAACGCATTTATAAGATTATTTCTTTGTTGCTTTGTATGTCCCTCCCCCACAGTATAACCCCTGCTTTCACTGTATTTGATGTCGGTATAATTTGTGGAGGGGCAGGGGAAAAACAAGTCGTTTAAATAAGGATACAGGTGGACCTGTTGCAACAATGAGAAGTACAAATTGTCATGTGGAAAACGAATTTTACAACTTGGGGAGGGAGGATTGGGTAGGGGGGAGGGAGGATGGGAAGGGATGGGAAGGGTAATGCTTGATGAGAAATGTACTCACTATCTTGCCCATGTAATTGTAACACCTGTGTACAGTATTTTCACAATTAAAAAATAAAAATTAAAAAAAAAGAAATGTAATTATTACCTTACTTATGTATTTGTAACCCCGGTGTTCATCACATGATAATAAAGATATTCAAAAAGAAGAAAAGCTGCTGATATTTGTTGGTTAATATCAGATCCTTCTTCCTTGTCATAGTTTCAGATGAGCTTAAGTAACTTGGGAGAGGAGTCTGTGGGTTTCTTTAAATACAGGATCATGCCATCTGGGAAGAGGGAGAGTTTCACTTCTTTTCATAGTTGGATCCCCTTTTTGTTTGTCTAATCCCTTTGCAAGCGTGAGGTAGCAATTTCAATATTATATTAAAGAGGAGTGGAGAAAGTAGTGTTCCCTGTCTCATTCTTGATTTTGGTGGAAATAGTTTTAAAGTTTCATTGTAAATTATCATACTGTCTGTTTGTCCTATACAATCTTTATTATATTGAGGAATGTTCCATCTTTTCCTAGCTTCTCCCTACCTTTTACCGTAAAGGGCTAGTGGGTCTTATCTAATGCTTTTTTGTTATCTATTGAGGTGATCATGTAGTTCTTGTCCTTGTTTCTGTTGTTAATTGTCGTGCATATATTGAACCAGCTTTGCATTCTTGGAATGAGTCCTGTTTGATCATCGTGTATGATTGTTTTGATTAGTTGTTAAGTTTCGTTGGCCAGAATTTTATTGAGAAGTCTTTGCTGTTCATCAACGAAATAGGTATATAATTCTCTTTCTTTGATGAGTCCCTCTTGCTTCAAAGCATTGATTTTAGTGTAGAGGTCTTTTTCAGGTCTTTTCTTAGGTTTTGAATGCTAGGTAATTTTTATAACCAATATTTGAAGGCATATATGAAATCAATTGTAATTTTGAGTTCAGTTACTTTTATTTAATGTGTTAAAAATTAAGTTTGTTTCAAATAGATAAAAGAGAAGTTATTTTTCCAATTTCAAATAGATTGACTTTTAAATGTAATTTTTGTATTACTTTAAAGTTTCTAGGATATAGGGTAAAAATGGATTTCATTGCAATAATTTTATATGGACCCATAAATTATTTGGATCTCATATGCCTTTATCCATTTTGTTCCTCTGCTATTTTAAATGATCCTAATGGCCTGCAGCAATTTATTGTATTCATGCATGTAAAATCCCTCATGTCCCGACCCGCAGGACGTCAACGAGGGCAATGAACCTAAGCGAGAAGGAATGAAGGGACAAGAGACACAAAGAATGACAGCAAGACAAGGATTGTGATCAAGCTGCCAATTTTTATTTTTCACACAAGGGTATTTATATGCTTGGACTTAGGGCATGGTGAAAAGGTGGTCTTTAGCTGCAGGGTGTTTACTTAGGGCGTGGTGAAAAGGTGGGATTCTGTAAACTCAGCCTCAGGAAGTTCCAGTGAGATAGTTAAGCCGATTATGTTGAGAGACTTAACTTTTGGCTCCTAACACCCTTATGTTTTCATAGACTATATCTAAAGCTTTTGAAAGGTACAGAAAATCAGATAAAAATTTTCATATAGCATTTGACCCTAATTACGCCCTGTCCCCCACAAAACCAAGATAGGCAAATCATATCTCACGGGTCAAATCCAGCCTGCTTTTTATGAATAAAGTTTTTTTGGGGCACAAAAGAAATCTAATTTCATGTAGATATGTTTTCCTCATTCGATTCTTCTTATTTCTGTCCTATTTATCTTTGAGCTTCTCTTTTATGTGCCATTGGCTTTCTCCCTGCATGGCATCCATAAAAACTTGCTTCAACACATCAAACCATCCATGTATGCATTCTCTTCATTCCTTCATTTAAGAGAAAAGAGGGTTGTGTGAATTTACTGAAATCTCAACTATGATGAAATTAGCAGGAATTACACAAAACTATGCCAAACACTAAAATCAAATATTTTCCCATCCACTTCATATAACACAATGAGGATTCAGTATTTTACACAGTAATATAAAATCAAATGTAATAATGAAATTGTAAAGTAAGAAAGCTAGACAAAACTCTAGAAACTGACAAAGTATTTTGATCATATCTGGATTACCATAGGGAAGAAGTTGGAAATATAGTATACTTACATGTTCATTTGTTAAACAGCTGGCCCTCATAAAAATTCCTTCATTATACCCTGCATTCTCCCAAACCACAAGGGAATTAAATTAGAATTCAACACCAGAAGCCCCCAAAGGAAATCTTGTAACACATGGAAGCTTAACAACCCAGTGTTGAATCTCAAGTGGGGCATGGAAAAGATTAGAAAGGAAATTCATATGTTCATGATATTCAACAAAATGATCACACAAATTTCCTGCTCCCCTGGGACCCAGCAAAGGCAGTACTCAGAGGCAGGTTTATAGCTCTGAGTTCCTATATCAACAAATTGGAAAGACCTGAAACCAACAATTTAATGAAGCACCTAAAGCTCCTTGAAAAAGAACAACAAGGTCTGGGAAGGTGGCTCAGTGTTGGAGCACTTGCCTTGCATGCATGAGGTCCTGGGTTCAATTCCTCAGTACCACATAAGCAAAAAGGAAAAAGCCAGAAGTGACACTGTGGCTCAAGTGGTAGAGTGCTATCCTTGAGCTGAAGAGCTGAGGGACAGTGTCCAGGTCCCACGACTGGCCACCAAAAATGAAAAAAAAAAACAATAAAACCCCAATCCACTAGATGGACACCAATAATTAAAATTAAATCCAAAGTAAATCAATTAGAGTACCAAAACTTATAGAAAAAATGAACAAGACAAAGAGTTCCTTCTTTGTAAAATGAATAAAATTGAGAGAACCTTAGCAAATCTTATCAGAAAAAGAAAACACACCCAAATGACGAAACTCAGAGATGACAGTGGAAACATCACTACAGAAACAGCCAAGATTCAGAATAAAATAAGGGGATACTTGTCAAACATTTATGCTAATAAATTTGATAATCTGAAAGATATGGATAAATTTGTAGCAAATATTGACATGCCCTAAACTAAGATCATTTAAAACAACAGACCCGTATCAAGCATCAAAATAGAAGCAGAAATAAAAGGGCTCCCAGCCAAAATAAGTCCAGGAACTAATGGATGTATAGCTGAATTCTACAAGGCATTTAAAGCAGAACCTACAACAATACTCTTCCTTCTTTTTAATAAAAAGGAAAGCAAAAATTCACTACCACACTGTTTTTATAAAGGAAGTATAACCCTCATCCCAAAACGAGGGAGGGACTCATTAAAGAACGTGAACCATAGACACATTTTTTGTTCAATATCTTTCAAAACTTCTCAAAAAAAAATGTTGGCCAATCGACTTCAACAACTCATCAAAAGAATCATACACCACGATCAAACAGGATTCATTTCAGGGATGCAAAGCTGGTTCAATAAACCCAAAACAAATAATATAATTCATCAAACCAACAAGAGCAAGGATAAGAACCACACAGTTATCTCAATAGATGTAGAAAAAGCATTTCAAAAGATCCAATATCCCTTTATGATTAAGGTTCTGGAAAATCTAGGAATCCATGGAACATTCCTCAATACAATAAAGGCTGTATATGACAAACCTACAGCCAGAATTATACTTAATGACGAAAAGTTAAAGCCATTTCATCTAAGTTCAGGAAAGAGATGAGAGTGTCCACTCTCCCAGCTCCTCTTCAACCTAGTATTAGAATGCCTAGCTACAGCAAGATGCAGTCATAAAGGGAATCCACATAGGGAAGGATAAAGTAAAACTCTCCCTCTTTGCAGATGACACTATCTTGTATTTAAAGAACACCATGGACTCCACTCCCAAGTTACTTGAGCTGATCAGAAACTTTGGCAAAGTAACACGGGATAAAATTAACCCTCAAAACTCAATGGCTTTCCTGTATGCCAATAATGAGAAGAGTGCGGCTGAAATTAGAAAGCAACCCCTTTTGTAATAGCCCCACAAAAAATAAAATACTTAGCAGTTAACTTAACAAAATAGATGAAGGACTTGTATGATGAAAACTTTAAAAATCTGGCAAAGGAAATTAAAACAGAACTAAGCATGTGGAAACACCCCTCTCCCCCATGCTCCCAGATTGGGAAGATTAACACTGAGAAAATGGCAGTACTGCCAATGGCTATCTACAAATTCAATGTGATACCTATCAGTATTCCAACCTCATTATGTAATGAAATATAAGAAGCAATCCACAAATTCATATGGAACAATAAAACCACGGATAGCAAAAACAATCTTTACTAAAAAGAATAGTGCTGGAGGAATATCAATTCCAAATTTCAAACTCTACTACAAAGCCTTAGTAATCAAAACATCTTGGTACTGACACAAGAACAGACCTGAGGGACAATGGGATAGGACTGAAGACCCAGAAATGAACCCACAGACCTATAGCCACCTAATCTTTGACAAGAGAGCTAAAGAAATAGAATAGAAGAAAGACAGTCTTTTCAGTAATGGTGCTGGCAAAATTAGTTAAATACTTGTAGAAAAATAAAACTGGATCCGTATGTATCATTTTACCCAGAATCAACTCCAAATGAATGAAAGACCTTGAAATAAAAGCAGACTCCATGAAAACATTACAGGAAGGAATAGGAGAAACTCTAGGGCTCCTTGGTACAGGCCTAAATTTTCTTAATAGAGACCCAGAAGGAGAACCAATCAAAGAAAGGTTGGACAAATGAGACTGCATGAAACCGCAGAGCTTCTGCATGACAATGGACATAGCTAGCAAGATCAACAGAAAGCCCCCAGACTTGTAGAAGATCTTTAGTAGCCATACAACAGACAAGGGTCTCATATCTAAAATCTACTTAGAATTCCAAAAACTCAATTTCCCAACAACAAATCCTCAAAGAAATAACTGCAAGATTAACACATGGGCTAAAGACTTAAAGAGAGACTTCTATGAGGAGGAAATGAGAATGGCCAATAGACAAATGAAGAAATGCTCGACCTCTCTAGCCCTAATAGAAATGCAAATCAAGATAACATTGAGATTCCACCTCTTGACTATAGCCATAGTCAAGAAATCCTGTAACAACAGATCCACAACAGATGCTAGAGGGGATATGGCCAAAGGGAATCCTACTGTATTGTTGGTGGGAGTGTAGACTTGTTCAATGACTCTGGAAAGCAGTATGGAGGTTCCTCAAAAGATTCCACATACTTTTGGGCATTTACCCAAATGTTTACAAACAAGACCACACTAAACATACCAGCAGGACTATGTTTATTGTAGCATTATTTACCATAGCTAAAATATGGAACCAACCCAGATGCCCCTCAGTAGATGAATGGATCAAGAAAATGTGGTATATATACACAATGGAATTCTATGCTTCCATCAGAAAGAATGACATTGCCCCATTTGTTAGGAAATGGAAAAACTTGGAAAAAATTATATTAAGTGAAGTAAGCCAGGCCCAAAGAAACATAGGTCCCATGGTTTCCCTTATTTGCAATATCTAGTATATGTCTGAGTTAAGCAGAAAAGGTCAGATAAGGTGATGTTAGGGAAATGAACCCTAAGATATGTATTGAAATGTTTTTTTTTTCTTTCATGCGATTGTCTCTAACACATTTATAAGATGATTTCTTGTTGCTTTGTATGTCCCTCTCCCACAGTATAACCCCTGCTTTCAGTGTATTTGACTTCAGTATAATTTGTGGAGGGGAAGGGGAAAAACATGTCGTTTAAATAGGTGTACAGGTGGACTCATTGCAACAATGAGATGTACAAGTTGTTATGTCAAACGAACTTTACAACTTTGGTGGGGGGGGTGGGGAGGATTGGGTGGGAGCAGCAAGGGAAGGATGGAAAGGGATGGGAAGGGGAAACAAAGGAGGAGGCTACAATGCTTGATAGGAAATGTACTCGTTATCTTGCCCATGTAATTGTAACCCCTCTGTACAGTATTTTCACAATAAAAAAAATAAATAAAATTAAAATAAAGATTCCACATAGAGCTATCTTATGACCTAGCAATCCCACTTTTGGGCACTTACCAAAAAAATCATGAAGAAAGTCATACCAAAGCTACCAGCACAAACATATTTATCACAGCATTATTTACCATAGCTAAGATATGGAACCAATCCATATGGGCTCAGTAGATGAATGGATCAAGAAAAAAATATGAATTCTATGCCTCCATCAGAAAGAATGATATTGCCTCTTTTGTTAGGAAATGGAAAGACTTGGAAAAAATTATATTAAGTGAAGTAAGCTCCTTGCTTACTTCATAGGTCCCCTGGTTTCTCTTGTTTACAGTGACTAGTACATGTCTAGGACAAGCAGAAAAAGTCAAAAGTTGTGTACATACAACCACATGAGATAATGTTAAGCAAAATATACCCCAAGACAGGGACAGAAGAGGTTTTTTTCCTTGCTTGCTAGTGTGTTTAATCTAATTACAATGCACTATGTGATCTTTTTCTTTCTATTTAGTGTATGCTTTCCCCCCATGGTATAACCCCTGTTTTCAATGGATTTCTTGCTGGTATTCTGCACCTTGTATATACACTTTTGTAATTTGGGGAGTGGAAGAGATATTGCAGAATGCTTAAATGGGGATGCAGGCTGACCCATTGTGAGGACAAGATGTACAGGACCCTATATTGAAAATGAATGTTACAATGTCAGGGTGGGGGGTGGCGGGAGGAGTTGTCGGAGCAGGGAGGGAAGTTTTGGTAGAAGGAAAATAAAGGAGGAGGTAACAACACTTGCTATGAAATGTGTTCATTACCCTATTCATGTAACTTTAACCCCTCTGGGCAATAAAAAATGAAAAAAAGACAAATAAGCAAAAGACCCTTATTCATTGAAGTTAAAATCCACATTACAATGTAATAAAACAATGGAAAATGACTCTAGATTTAGAGAAAACCATGTGTATAGTAATCAAACATAGGAGATTCTTCATAAGAAAACTAATTTTTCCTACTATGTTGATGTTTTTCCCTAAAGCCATGCAGAGAATTTCTGTTGGGCATTAACACTATATTGTAACATTTGGGGACAAAAATGCAGCCTAGGAGCCCTGCACCAGAGGCCAAGATGGAGAAGACCTCCACAGCCACCATGACCTTCCCCTTGGCACTATGATAGACAGGGAGGAAGGTGAGCCACACACTGCAGAACACCAGCATGCTGAAGGTCAGGAATTTAGCTTCGTTGAAGGTGTCAGGCAGGTTCCTGGCCAGAAAAGCTACAGTGAAGCTGGCCAGGGCCAGGGAGCCCAGGTATCCCAGGACACAATAGAAGGCAGTGAGGGAACCCTTGTTGCACAGGATGATGATGTGGCCATGTTCAGAGTGTGCATCTGTATCCACAAAGGGAGGAGAGGTTCCCAGCCAGAATCCACAGAGAGTCACCTGGATGAGAGTACAGATGGGGATGATGAGGTTAGGAGCCCCTGAAACCAACAACCCCCTCATTCTTCTCCCTGGAGAAATGGACTTGAAGGCCAGGACCACAATCACTGTTTTTGCCAACACTGTGGAAACAGCCACAGTGAAGACAAGTCCAAATGTGATCTGCTGCAGGATGCAGGTGACTGTGTTGGGACAGCCAATGAAGAGCAAGGAACAGAGGAAACAGAAGATGAGGGAGATGAGTAGGATGTAGCTGAGAGCCCTGTTATTGGCCTTGACAATGGCAGTGTCATGGTGTTTCACAAACATCCCAAGAACAGCAGCAGTTAGCATAGAGAAGCAAATACCCATGCAGGCCAGGGCCATGCCCAAAGGATCTCCAAAAGCCAGGAAACTTTCATCTCTCAGGAGGCACTGATTTCTCTGTGTGTTGGCATACTGATGATCTGCACATTTCACACAGTGCTCCATCTCTGATAAAGAGTGTATGCTATCATTAGTTCTTGTTTTGAACTTCTTTTACTTCATAAAAATAGGAAATTATTCCCGTAGATGTAATGATAACATGTCATTAGTAACATTTATATCTTTTCTAAATCATAACCTCCTCCCATTTCCATCTACTTGTTTATTCAGCCTTTTTCATTCAACTCCTTTTTCTTTCAGTCATTATCATATGTAGTGATAATGTGCACTTTGGGTCATTCTCATGTCCTTACAACAATTTCTTACATGTCTTAACATTTATTAACTGTTTGTGCAATCCACAATAAATACTATGGGTTACACTTAATTACATGTCTTTGTAAAACATTAATTTTATCCCAGTTGCACCTTCTTGAATTCATCTCATCCCATTTTTCTCTCCAACCCATCTGTGAAGCAATAGGAAGAGAGAAACCCTTCTTGGGCCCTTTATAGTCATGCTCACTTCTTAAAGTCAATCCACCATTCTGAGTACTTTCTCTGTGCCATGAACAGTGCTGGGCAGAGAGAAATAAAGATGTGTAAAATGTATGTTTCCTGTGTGAATAAAAAGGTGAGCACGGTCCAATAATACATGTTTACTTTCATCTTAGGGTTTATACTTGTCTTAACTCTGAGTGATAAGAGGGATTTCTGGAACTAAGTTTGCCTGCTGCAGTAGAGTAGAAAATATTACTGAAATATGCAATTCAAGCTCATGACCTATTTCACCTAACAGTACCACGACTTGTCAAATTATTATTATTATTATTATTATTTGTGGCAAGTTGTGTGGTCTAAAATCTGGGCCTGGGCACTGTCCCTCAGCTCTTCAGCTCAAGGCTAGTGCTTTTTTTCTGGCTTTTGTTCTGCTCATGTGGTGCTGAACAATGAAACCAGGGTCCTCATGCATTCAAATCAAGCACTCTGCCACCTAGCCACCTTCCCAGCCCCTCAAAATTAAATTATTAACAGAGAAAAGGAAAAAGGGGTCTGCAATCACAATGTACAAGTTTTGCATTGACTTGTTTGGTTGAGGAAAACTGAGGAGAGTCTCAGACTTACCTGTCATATTAGCAATCTCATTCTGTGGGCAAGGGGTGCAATTAAAGCAACAGGCAGCCTTTCCTTCCTGAGGAGATTTCCTAAATCCAGTACCACAAGGCTCACTGCAGACAGAGCGAGGAGTCTGAGGAAAATCAGGTATCTGTGCATAAATCTTCAAACTTTCATAGCTAAAACTCCAAAAACCCATTGTTGGAAAGAATTGGTTATTCAGCATAATGTTTCTATGTAGCTAAGTGCAGTCGATAAATTGAATTGTTATAGATTCCATATCCCATGGTTTCTAAAGACTTTTGTGCTAGCCTGTTGAACTAGAGAACAGTATGGGATCTTTGAAAGGGTGAAACCTACGGTGAGGAAATGAGTCCTCATTCATAACCCTACAGAATTTTCTTAAACTCATGTCATTATATATATCTGCGACAAGGGGAAAAGCCTGGTGGATGACCTTCCTTTTATAGGCCCATCATATTTTCCTCTTAGGTTTCCAGTGGTCATGAAAAATGAATCTTCAGTCATTCCTTTCACCAAGGATGCCTAAAAGGCAGGTCAACTAACCATTGAATGAAACCTCTACATAATGGAAACCAATAAAGCTTCTGAGCCCATAAATTTATTTATCAGGTACTTTATCACAGTGTAGGAAATAGGAAACTATAACCTGACAATATTCTGAATCAAAAATTAGGAACACATGTAATATTTTTAGTTCCCATCCTGGGCTTGAACCCAATGTCTAGGCACTGGCCTTGAGAATGTTTTGCTCAGTTATTATTGCATTACTCAGTCACAGCTCAACTTCCAGATTTTTGTTGGTTAATTGGCGATAACAGTCTCACAGAACTTCTTGTTAGGGCTGACTTTTAAATCATGATATTCAGATCTCAAGGATCTGAGTAGGTAGGCTTATGGGCGAAAGTTGCTGACACTTAGGCAAGTGTAAATATAAAGGGTGACTTGTTTATTTGTGTGTCAATAAAATTATTAGGATTAGACCCAACTCACCTCTGTATTTCCAATGGCCCACTCTACCATATCTTCAGATAAAAACAGTTGATTACCATGTAGAGCATTGGGAGAAAACTTTCCTACTCTCACCTCAAGTTCAAGACCTTCTGGAAAATTCCAAATGTTCAGAATGTCATAGTCTGGCTCCAATTTCCTTTTCTCATCCAAAAACACTTGATGTCCAACAGAATTGTGAAATTGGATGTTCTTCAGAAAATGGAGCAACTGAAGAGAGACATCATATTATGGGGAAGTACATCCCAAGGCAAGACACAAAATGTGAATTAAGAAATGCTACTCATTACCTAAAGGCAATTCTGAATTCAAGAATAGCACTGAGAATGATTGAAGTATCTGTGTAAACAATCTAAGGAGGAATAAAAATAATTTTCTGAATCCTGGTTACTCAGAATAGAGTACAGGTCTTTGTTCAAGAGAAACCTATACTATATAGCCACGAATGAGACAATTCTCAGTTACACAGCTAGAGTTGATCAGAAACTATTTTTATTAATGTCTATAGTTTGAGAATGTTTCATTTTTATTACCAAAGTTGAGGGAAACTATATCCCATATGAAAAATGGAAAATTCTCTTCAGTATGTTATCCTTTGGTATTCCTGAAGAAATGTATAGGGAAAATCCTAATTTAGTTTTCAAAAGATTAGCTATGGGCACATTGTGGTTATTTATAAGTAAATGAATTTATAAGCTGATTACTGGTTACTCACACCTGTAATCCCAGTTACCCAGGAGGCTGAAATATGAGTATGACAATTTAAACCAGACTGGGCTTAAATGTTTGAGACTTGCAAAAATACCAGAACCATTCAATTTCAGAGAATAACACCCCTTCTAGGAAGTGCCTCTGCTCATAGTATGTGCCATCCACATAGATGAAATTACCTGTGCAGGGGAAGGCAGTGTCCCTTTTCTATTTCCCATTATTTGAACTTCTGTCTGATGAAGAAGCATCTCATGGAGAGCCTTGGCCACAGCATACACAGCATTGTATATATTGTAACTGTGTCCAGACATAGTCATGTCTAAAACACGCCCAGGCAACCAATCCAAAGAGGCATCATGAGGACAGTTGTCCCATGTTACACAGTCAGACTGAGGATTTGAGCAATTAAAAGACAGAAACCATATCCTAGCAAGAAAAATGTCTTCTGGGTATTTGGAAGGATTAACTGCCTTGACAAAATCTGTGAATCCAGAAATATCTTCATGATGGTGTAAAAAAATGAGAGGTATATGCAATGAGCCTACCATGAAATATTTCCTTTTCGTGGTGAAATCCCACTCTGAGTTCATGATACAAACTTTGCCTTTTATTAAAAGTTGCTCAATGAACACGTTTAAAGGTATTAGTGAACCATTATCACCATGTATGATGTGGACATTTGCTGAAGATTTATTTATATCATTATAAACTGCCATGGATTGGAGTACATGTGATACTGATTGGCTTGAGATCACTAGCTCATAAGCTACACAAACTCTGTTCTTGGCCATCTCTTCTTTCAGTTCAGCAAGAGACCACAATCCATTCTCATCCTCTAAGTTCAATAGTCCCACCCAGTTCCAGCTGAAGTGAAGCAGTATAGAGACCATGGCTGTCGCTATCGATGTGTCCTTTGGGGCCATCTGATAGAGAGCAGGAAACTTGTGATGGTCACTCAGGGCATGAGAAAAAGGCCCAAAGGTAAGCTAAATGGAAAGGAAATTGGATGCTTTATGAATTAGAGCATTATCATCCATCAAAATTTGAGTCTTGATGTATGTGAAGAAGCAGTTGAAGTAGGTGGAAGGTAGATTTCATTTTAGTTTTTGAAAAAATGTTTCAATTGTTTTTGAGGAGTTGTATAACATATAAATTGTAAAATGTCTCTTGATCTTTGTCACTATTTCCATAAACTCCTCCCATCTATATCAACTCCATCCACTCCCTAATTCCATTTTCACATATGTACAGTGAGTGTTCTGTGTATTCCTTTCCATCGATTCCCTATTCCTCTCACGTTTTGCCTCAACACTTACCCTTCTCAGTTATGCTTCAGGTTTATGGTGTTTATTTTTGTACTGTCAGTAGATAAGAAAAGTCATAGCATCGAGTTCCACCTGTATATATACCATGCTTTAGTCAGGTTGGTTATACACACACACACACACACACACATACACATACACACACACACATGAAGCTATGTGTGTGATACATGTTTATATTTTAGATCTAGCTCTCCCATATGTGAGAAAACATTCCCCATCTCAATCTGAGCCTAACTTACTTCATTCAACATAATATCTTGTGTGTATGTGTTTGTGTGTGTGTTTATGTGTGTGTATGATTGTGCACATACATTCTAGTAGAGGGGCACAAATTCATGTCCTCATGCACTTTGTTGGATTTTTCTCTAAAGACTGTCTACCACTTGAGCCAACTTGTTGGTATACCAGCTTGTGGCTGGTTAATTCTAGATAGAAGTTTCCTGAATTGCTAGAATTACGGGTTTGCGCCATTAGTACTCTGCTTAATATATTCACACTGCAAATTCATTTTACATTTACTCATTCTATCACAGGAGATTATTGATAGGCTTGCAACAATAAATTATCTATTTGTCTTTTCTAACTTTTCCGTATCCTTTTCCAAACAGTGGATATATATATCTATATATATCTTTATATACTTATTCTTTGATACCACAAAATTTGATAGGTTTATAAATCCAGTCTCTCCTATCATTCTCTTCTAACACCTGAAATGACATCAAAGTAGATGTTTTTCTAACTTTTCACACCACCATTCTTACCTGTGGAAATCTGTAGAGTCCCAGCAATGTTCCAATTTTGTCAGATATGAATCCTAATGGTCCTGTAAGTACTGCTATAGACCTTCTGTCTCTCATACAGGAGTAGTTTGGAATCTTGTACTTCCCAAAGAACCAAATGAAGGGATTCTTAAACATTGTCCAAGTTCTGACTTGAACATCATAGACATCAAATCCCAGAGTCCAGTTACTTAAAAAATCAGGGTTTTTGTTGATCTCCTCAATAGCAAAAGCCAAAGCCAACACAAACTGATAGTTCTTGAACACAAAGCTGAATAATTGGCATAGACATACAGGAGGATTATTAAAAACTTATGACTTAGTATAGTAAATACTTGCTTCTTTGCGAATGAATTGTTTAAATTATTACCATAATTGGAATGGAATATGCATGTAATATGTTATGGTTGTATAGAGAATTAGATGAAGACATGAAGGGCATTTGTCATGAAAATGATTGAGAAACAGTTAAGTAGAGAGAGAGAGCTTGCTTCCCCACCACCACCAGACCTTTACTACAGCCAAAATCTGTTGGAATAGATTTTTATGAGACAGGAAATATTCTGTTGCCTTTATCTTAGGGCAACTAGCTATACTTGTGTGAAAATAAATCTTGTGGTTTTGTCACCCACTTTAATTTTTAAATTTTTTCCTTTGTAGAATTCTGTATGGAGGACAAGTTACAGTTACATGAGCACAGTAATGAGTACAATCCTTTTCAAGCATTGTTGTCTCCTCCTTTGTTTTCCCCTTACCATCCCTTCCCTACCATCTCCACAAATCCCCCCCACTCCCCGACTAAATTGAAATGTTCGTTTTTTGGTAAGCATCTTCTACATCTCATTGTTGCAGTGGGTCAACCTGTATCCCCATTTAAACAATTTGTTTTCCCTTCCTTTCCATAAATTATTTGACAGCAAATACAGTGAAAACAGAGGTTATACCATGGGGGTAGGACAAACAAAGCATCAAAAAACCAAGTGGTACCTTATAAATATGTTAGAAGCAATAGCAAGAAATGAAAAACCTATTGTGTCCTTATCTTGTGGTTAATTTAGTTCACATCATCTTATATGACCTTTTCTGTTTGTCTCAGAGAATATGTACTAGTTATTGCTAATAAGGGAAAGCAATCGATCTATATTTCTTTGGGCCTAGCTTACTTTAATTAATATAATTTTTTCCAAGTCTTTGCATTTCCTAACAAATGGGGAAATATCATTCTTTCTGATGGAGGCATAAAATTCCATTGTGTATATATATATACCACATATTCTTAATCCATTCATCTGCTGAGGGACATCTGGGTTGGTTCTATATCTTCACTATGGCAAACAATGCTCCAATAAACATAGTTGTGCTGGTAGTTTTATTATGGTCTTGTTTGTGATCATTTGGGTAAATGCCAAAAAGTAGGATTGCTGGGGCATAGGGGAGCTCTATGTGGAGTCTTTTGGGGAATCTCCATACTACTTTCCAAAGTGGTTGAACAAGTTTACATTCCCACCAACAATGCCTCTATGGAGGCACCTGGGAACACCAGAACTCACCTCTACACAGGAAAGAAGGCTAGAAACTATTACCTCCCCTATTACATTTCCCACACAGCATCTCTGATGGGAGCAGCAGCATATAGCTCCAGTATCAAGAAGGGTCAAATTACAATTTAGAAATAAGTCTCTGCTTCTAAAGGAGTCCTAACTTAGGTAATTCCCATAGAAACTGCAATGCAGAATAGCTCTGATCTCTAGCACACTGAACAGAAATCCTTACTTATTTTTAAGAACAGAAAACCTCACAACCCCTAAAGCTGCAAATAGCCCAGTAGTAATTACCAGACACCCCTCAGTCCTAACCCTCAATATTTATGGACTTAACTCTCCAATTAAAGACATAGACTGACTACTTGGATCCAAAAGCAAGATCTGTCCATATATTGCTTAAACAAGACAAAATTTGCTGACAGAGCATTCTCCAATTGAAAGTTTGGAATAAAGAGGATAGAGTACCAATCCTAATATCCTAATATGCTAAAATAGACTTCAAAATAAAATCAGTAAAGAAAGAGAAACAAGATCATTACATACTAATAAAGAGAACTATACAATTATACTATATTTTGATATATATATGAATGTTAAAGTATATACTATATATTGCAATTATACTGTATATACTATATACTGATTATACTACACAAACTAAACAAATAACAAACGATACAAAAGATATGACAATTCTAAATATCTTCAAACTCTGGAGCACCCAACTTCATCAAACACATACTACTTGATTTAAAAATACACATAGATCAAAACACATTGATAATTGGAGACTTCAACTTATCACTCTTATCTCTGGGTATATTAGCTAGGCAAAACTCACCAAAGCAACCTCAGAAGTATAAACTAAATCGACCTAGTAGATTGAATACACATCTACAGACTCTTACCCAACAGCATTAGAATATACATTCTTCTCAGTAGCCCCGGCAATGCTTCAAAATAGACCACATGTTAGGTCACAAAGCAAACCTGTGCAAATTAAAAAAAAAATTGTCCTTACTCCCTTTAATCCTATCAGACCACACTGGATGAAAATTAGAGATGAACCTGAAAATCTGTCAGAGAAAAATCTGACTTATAGACAAATAAACAACATATTATTGATTGAGCAATGGATACTCGAGGAGATTAGAAGGGAAATCCAAATCATTACACAATGTAAGAACAATGACTAAAAAGAAACCCAGCTCCTCTGGGACATACTAAAGACAGAACACAGGAAAATTTATAGTTCTAAGATCAACAAATTGGAGAAAACACAAATGAACATTTTAGTGATGCAACTCAATGTCTGAGAAAAACAGGACCAAGGATAATCCAAAATTAATATACAGAAGTGGATAATAAAAAATGAATCAGATATAAAGGAATTAGAGGGTAAAAAAATTAGAGGATGAACAACACAAAAAGCTGGTCCTTTGAAAAATGTAAAAAAATTGATAACCCCTTAGAAAATTTGGTGAAAGAAAGAACATCAAAATTAATAAAATTAGACTTGAAAATTGGAACATCAGAACAGAAATATGCAAGATTCATAATGTTATTAGGGAATACTTCAGAAACCTTTATGACTGTCAATTCAGGAATCTGGGAGAAATGGAAGCATCTCTGGAGAGCATTGATATCCCCAAAATGAACTAAGAAGATTTATCTCAACCAAATGGATCCATAACAACTAATGCCATTGAAATGGCAATAAGGAACCTCCTCTTCAAGAAAAGCCCAGGACCAGCTGGAATCACAGCAGAAGTCTATATGGTCTTCAAAGGGCAACTCAGTCTCATACTCCTCAAACTCTTCAATGAAATAGAGGAGAAAGATCACTACCAAACTCATTCTATGAAGCCAACATAACACTCATTCCAAAAGCAGATAAGAACCCACGAAAGAAGGAGAACTATAGACACATCAATTTGATGGATGTTGATAGATAACTTCTCAACAAAATTCTGGCTTAACAAGTTCATCAAGTAATCAAAAAAATTTACATATTATGATCAAATGGGATTCATTCCAGGATTACAAACTTGGTTCAATATAAGCAAGTCAATTAATGTAATTCAACACATCAACAGAAGCAAGCATATGAACCACATGTTCATCTCAATAGATGCAAAGAATCATTTGACATGAGTCAACACCTCTTTATTCTGAAAGCTCTGGACAAACTCAGAATCCATGGAAGCTTCTTCTATATAATGAAGGCTATATATGCCAAACTTAGGGCCAGCATTATACTTAATGGGGAAAAATTGAAACCAATCTCTCTGAAATCAGGACCAAGACAAAGGTTCCGACTCTCTCCATTCGTCTTCATCATAGTGCTAGAATTCCTACCAAGAGAAAAAAGGGAAGAGGAACACATAAAGGGGATCTAAAAAGAAAAAGTAATTCTATCCTTCTTTGCAGACAAAAGAATCTTACATATTCCTCACCCAAGCTATTTGAGTTGATTTAAACTTTTGGCAAAATAGTGTGGTATAAAATCAACCCACAAAAACAGTTGTCTTCCTGTTTTCCAACAATACTGAAATCAGAAAAGCAACATCATTTGTAATCACCGCAGAAAAAAGAAAATACTTTGAAATTAACCAAAGATGGGAATCATGTTTATTTCAAAGCCATAGTAAGAAAAATAGCTTATTAGTGTTACAAGACTAGGCCTGAGGACAAATACAATGGAACAGAAGATGCAGAAACAATCCCACAAATATAGAACCCCTTAATATTTGATAAGGGAGCCCAAAACACAGTTTGGAAGAAAGATATCCTGTTACACAAATGGTGCTGGCAAAATTGGGTTAGCTACATGCAGAAAACTGAAGCTAGATACATATATATCACCTAGTACCAGAATCAAGTGTAAGTGGACTAAAGACCATGTAGTATGCAAATATTACAGGAAGAGATAAGGGATATCCTAAACCTTCTTGGAATGGGACAAGAGTTTCTATAAGATACAGAATCAAACAAATTAAAGAATAAATGGATAAATGAGATTGTATTAAAGTGAAGAGTTTCTGCATAGCATGGGACATAGCTATCAAGATAAATAACACAGCATGAGAGAAAATCTTCATTCAGTACACATGAGACAAATGCCTCATATCTCAAATATAGACAGGGCTCAAAAAATTAACCCTCCAAAGAAACCTCCCCAAACTCAACAACTCAATCAATAAATAGGCTGACTTAAAGAGAGACTTTTCTGAGGAAGAAAAAGAATGGCCAATAGACACACAAACGAACAAGTGTTCAACATCTCTGGCCACAAGACAAGTGCAAATCAAAATAACATTGAGATTCCACCTCACTCCAATTAGAGCGGTCTTTATCAGAAAAAGTAACAATACCAAATGTTGGCAGGGATGTCTCCTAAAAGGAATACTATGAAACTGTTGGTGGGAGTGTAAACTTTTTCAACCAATCTGGAAAGCAGTGTGGAGGTTCCTTAAAAAACTAAGCATACAGCTTCCGTTTGGCCCAGCAATTCCACTCCTAGGCATATATCCAGTGGACCACAAATCAGACTACACTAAAGCCCCAAGTTTTATGTGTCTTTTTTTTTTTTTTAAACTAGGGCTGAGAGCCGAACCCACGGCCTTGGGCGCGCCAGGCGGGCGCCCCTCCGCTGGTAAAGCCCCAAGTTTTAAACAACCATTTAAACAACAAGGACATCCTTTCTGTCCATTCCTCTTCAACATAGCATTGGAATTCCCAGCAAGATTAGTAAGCAAGAGAAAGACATTTAGGGGAACCAAATAGGGAAGCAAGAAGTAAAACAGATATTATACTGTACTAAAAGGCCTCCAAAAATCTCCTCTCTCAAGCTACTAGAGTTGATATAGAACTTTGGCAAAATTGGCAGGTATGAAATCAACCCCATATCGATTGCTTTCTTTAGGTTATTGAATAAAACCAGTCAGATATTAAAGGTATTGAAAGTGTGTTTATTGACACACGTGCCCATCACACTGTAGTGAGGCCAGAAATCAACAAAGAAAGCAGTAAAAACATGCACAGAATATGGAAATGCTATGAATTATTTGTCATACATAAATGAATAAATTAATATAATTAAAAATATTCAATTTAATTAACTGATTACTAATTGCTTAAATGAGATGTTTTCAAGGAAAATTTCTTTTTTAAAAATTTTATTTTTTTATAAAGATGTTAGTACCTGAGTAAGGTAATGATTATATTCCTTGTCAAACATTGTTACCCACCCCTTTGTTTGTCTCCCACTATCCCTTCCCTCCCCTACTCTTCCTTGCCTCCGCCAAAGTTGTAAAGTTCATTTCCTACATAGTGTCTTGTATGTATCATTGTTGCATGCTTCATCCTTTGTCCTTGTTTCAGCATTTTGTTATTCCCCTTGCCCAAATCAGATAAATGTACACACAAAAACATAGGATACTGGAATCAAAGACAGTGATTGCCAGGGATAAACCAAAGAAAAAATAAAAATTAAATTAATAAGAAGAAAGAACCAGATACAGCATATTGGCAACAACAAGGTCAACAACCAAAAAAAAAAAGACCTGTTGTTCCAAGTCTGGGTGTTAATTATATATGTATATATGTACATATGTACATAGCTATTGATCTATTATGGTTCTCTGTCAGGACTATCTAAGGGACAAACTAATTATTTCCAATGAGGGAAACTATAGAGCCTCTGTTTCTTTGGGACTGGCTTGCTAAACCTAATATAATTGGCTTACTTAACCTAATATATTGGCACAGACTTGGACATCAGAGCTCAAGGTTCTGATGGATGGATGCCAGTCATCCTAAAAATAAAGATGTCTTGTCTTCAGGTCTGTGTTTGGTTGCCTAGGCACTGTTCTTATCAGGGGAATCACCCTTTCTTCTGCTCTCCCTGGGACTGGGGGGGTTAGGTCCCCAGTGACACTCCTAGCCTTGAGTCTTCACTTTCTCCGGGTGGGGATCATGCTTTGAAGCCAGCTTGGGCAGGGATGTTGGTGAGATTCTTATCTCCCTTTAACCATCCAAAATTGCCATAGGTGGATCTGTGGCTCAAATGCTAGAGTACTGGCCTTAAGCAAAAGTGTTCAGCGATAGTGCCCAGGCCTTGAGTTCCAAGGACCAGCACAAAGGAAGACAGACAAACATACCAATGACACATAAGATAAGGCCTTATCTCTTTCATAGCTCAGAAGAGAGTAATTGCTATTCTAGTATCACTGCTCTTGATTGTGGGCAGCTACCTCAGTGTCTAATTGTCACACCAGCCCTTGTAAACAAGTGCAAATGATAGACACAATGCCATTTTCTTTTGCAATAGGAATCAAATAGTTTGCTAGAGTTTCTTGATGATCTTCAAGTCATTTTTCTTTTTTTTTGGGAGGGGATAGCCTTTTATTAGTGAGGCTCTCTGTTCAAGAGCAAAAACAAGCAACATACATGAGCACAAGTAAAATAGAACTTGGGCAGATAAAATTTTTCTGTAAGTGATCTTTATAATGCTAACCTGCCTGGTAAGGCATGTTTTGTGTAGCATATCTGACATAAAGTAATGACACAAGGCTTAGGGAAACAGTAACTACTTCTCTCCAGGGAGAGAGTGAGAGAGAAAGAGAGAGAGAGGCAGTGTGTGTGTGTGTGTGTGTGTGTGTGTGTGTGTGTTAGACAGTCCTAGGGCACGAAATCAGTGCCCAGACACTGTCCTTGAGCTTTTTTCCTCCAGTCTAACACTCTGTCACTTGAGCAACAGCTTCATTTCCAGCTTTTGGTTGATTAATTGGAGATAAAAGTCTCCCAGATGTTCCTGCCTGAGCTGGCTTCAAGTACTGATCCTTAATATCAGCACCAAGAGTAAAATTAACAAGCATGAGCCACCAGCTGATGATAAGAAATTTTATCCATGTTCTCAAAATAAAGGGGTTCCTAAAGCAAAGCTCTCACAGTACTGACCTAAGCATGAAGGAAATGTGTTTGCAGACTTTTAGTACAGATCTCATTGCAGTGACTCGGGGTGGTTGTAGTAACATCACTTCATCTTCTGCAATGATAGATAAGGCATGCTGGAGAAAAGTGAAGAATTTACCAGCTTGGAAAGAAGAAGCTGTATGGAAAGAAATGAAACAAAATCCTGTCCTACTAGCAAGCAGAAAATTGCTTAACAGTAGATGTAAGATAAATAATGGAATTGAGCTGCTCCTGGTACAATAGAGCATAGAAAAGACACAGAACATTGATGTGTGCACCTAGATTCTCCTTAGTGTTTGCCCATCCTCAGAATGAGATAGTAAATGCGAATAGAATGATGAATTACTTACGGTGTGTGCTCTTCTTGGCTGGAAACATGGCTGTTACTGTAGCCTATTCCAAAAGTGTTCAGAGGGAAAACCCCAGTGATGGTCACATCTCCATCGATGTGTGCTCGGCGCTTCATAGTAGAGAAGCAGCTATTGCCAGCCAAGGACCTGAAGAGGAGGGGAAGCTGGAGAAGAAGGAGTTTGAAAGTCAAAAGGTACATGCCCTAAGCCTCTGCCAAGCTGCAATTCTGTCTGGATGTGAAGACAACATGTTAGGCATGCATATTCATATATGTTTTACATGTGCATATATGTCTTTTTATTGATAGAGATCTACACTATAGCTCTCCTTTCACCACAGCCTCTTGTGAGTCCTCACAAGTCATGTGTATAAGTATTCCCTGGAGCTCTACATCTGTGGCCTTCATCCAGGAGAAAAACATGAGTTGGAAAACATGTTTGTCCATTTGTGTTCTTCACCCAGAAGTTATGATTTCATCAAAGACAACAGATAGTGAGGCCCCAGAGGTAGAGTTATCCAGGATGTAGTTTGTCCAGCATCTCTGTCACAAAACTGTTTGCATGAAAGCCATTTGGGATGGTGCAACTGATTTCCCTCAGAGGATGCCATGCCCTGTGCATGGTGAAATGTCCACACAAAATCTATGCCTGTGAGGTATCAGCTAACATTTTGAGAACATCACACTCAGAGGGTCAATTCACACACACAATGTAAATAACAGCCATAGAATCTTAGCGGTTGATACCAGCAGCTTTCATACGAATTCCATATGAAAAGGCCTCTAGAAATACAGCCATTTACTATTGCTTGAGGAAGCAGTATTGCTTATGAACCCAGCAATGATATGCCAATCACTCACAACCAACGTCGAAAGTGATTTCTACTTTGACATTCTGAAATGTTGCCGTCAAATTGGTAATTGAATTTATACATGCAAATATAGATGAAGATATTTCCATGCTGCACTGGGTTGAGAATAAGTGGTAGGAAAGGAAATTCTTCTGTATCACAATGCTAAAGCAGTATCAAAAGCAACTGTATATTTTCAAATTGACAACATGTGTTACACCCATATTCCATGCAGAGACTTCAGAGGCCCTGGAGAACAGAACTACCTCAGGGTAGTGGACATATTTTCTTCCACTTGTTCACAATCATGCACTGGGCATCAAAATACATACCACATATGTACTTTTAAAACACAGTTGGATAGAAGCATAGAATTCTGTTGTATGAGTATAGCACATTTTATTTTTAATATATATGTTTATTGTAAAAGTACTGTATAGTTAATAGTTACATGAGTAAGGTAATGAGTACATTTTCTATCAGGCATTGTTATCCTCTCCTTTGTTTTTACCCTACCAAGTCTTCCCTCCCCACTTCCCCTACTCCTTCCCCCAGCATTGTACAGTTCATTTTCAACATAGTGTCTTGTACATCTTATTATTACAATGGGTCAAACTGTATCCATATTTCAGCATTTCATTATTTCCCTTCTCCTCTCCAAATTATCAAAATGTGTATACAAGATGTAGGGCACTGGAATCAAATACAGTGAAAACAGGGTTATGCTATGGGGGAAGAATATACAAGGGAAACAAAATAATCACATAGTACACAATAAATACATTAAAACAATAGCAACCCAAGATAAAACCTCTTGTGTCTCTATCTTGTGGTCATTTTGCTTAACATTACCTTATATGGTTATATGTACATATCTTTTGACCGTCTCTGCTTGTCCTATTCATATACTAGTTATTACAAATAAGGGAAACTGTAGGACCTATGTTTCTTTGGGCCTGGCTTACTTCACTTAATGTAATTTTTTCTAAGTCTTTCCATATCCTTACAAATGCGACAGTATCATTTTTTCTGATAAAGGCTTAGAATTCCTCTCTCTCTCTCTCTCTCTCCATATATATATATAACGTTTTCTTTTTTTATTGTGAAAATACTGTACAGAGGGTTACAATTACATGGGCAAGATAATGAGTACATTTCTTATCAAGCATTGTAGCCTCCTCTTTTGTTTCTCCTTCCTATCCCTTCCCATCCTCCCCCCTGCCCTGCCACTCAATCTTCCTCTCTCCTTCCCCCCACCCAAAGGGTGGCAGCCAGGGCGAGAGCAATGGCACATAATAGAGAATCTGACAGATAAATAGAAACACAGAAATAGAAAAAAATGGAACAAGGAAAATGTAGCCATATAAAATTATTTTTCTTGGGGCAGGGAAGGTGGCTCAGTGGTAGAGCGCTTGCCTTGCATGCCTTAGGCCCTTGGTTCGATTCCTCAGCACCACATAAGCAAAAAGAAACAAACCGGAAGTGGCACTGTGGCTCAAGTGGTAGAGTGCTAGCCTTGAGCTGAAGAGTTCAGGCCTCATGAATGGACTCAAAAATTTTTTTTTTCTTTTGTGTTATAATAAAACTTTATTCATAAAAGGAAGGCTGGATTTGGCCTCTGCGTCAAGGTTTCCCTATCTTTGTTTTGTGAGTGCATGTGTATGTGTGTGTGTGTGTGTGTGTGTGTGTGTGTGTGTGTGTGTATGTGTATGCACATGTGTATGTGCATATGTCTTTCTGTCTTTCTGTCTGTGTCTGTGTCTGTATCAAGTGGTATTGGGAATGAAATGTCAAATGAAAATTTTATCTGATTTGTTGTTTTTTTCAACGGTTTAGATATAATACTGTGGAATCATTAGGGACTATGCATGAATGAAAACAAAATACAGCAGGCAATTAGGGTAATTTAATGTTTTAGAGGAAATAAAAAGTAATGGATAAAGATGCATCAGATAAAAAGACTTCATGTGCCCTATAATACTATCATAATGAAAACCATTTGTACCATATACACTAGAAAATTTGAAGTAATACAAAAATTAAATTTAAAAGACAGTCCACTTACAGTTGGAAAAATAACTTCTCTTTGGCCTGTTTGCCTAAACTTAATTTTTTTTGTAGTTGGTGATGGGATTATGAACTGTGGACCTGGGTACTGTAGCTCAGCTCATCAGCTCAAGGCGAGCACTCTACCACTTGAGCCACAGTGCCACATGTAGTTTTCTGGTGGTTTATTGGAGATAAGAGTCTCATGCACTTTCTTTCTGGGCTGGCTTTGAAACCTGACCCTCATATCTCAGCCTCCTGAGTAAATAGGATTACAGGCATGAGCCCCCATGCAGAGATAAACTTAATTTTTAATCCATTAAGGTAAACTAAACAGAACCTCATAATTGATCCTATATATATCTTGAAATGTCAGCTTTACAAAAAAAATCTAGGATTTAAAACCTAATGTAGGATCTGTAAAAGATTTCTACAGTGAAAGTTAAAGCTTTAAAGTAAGAAATTGGGAAAGCAGACAATAGAAAGAATTCCTTTTTTTTTCTTTTTTTTATTGTGAAAATACTGTACAGAGGGGTTACAATTACATGGGCAAGATAATGAATACATTTCTTACCAAGCATTGCAGCCTCCTTCTTTGTTTCCCCTTCCCAACCCTTCCAATTCTTCCCTGCACCCCTCCCCAGAAAGTTGTAAAGTTAGTTTTCAACATAAAGACATGTACATCTCATTGTTGCAATGGCTCCACCTGTACCCTTATTTAAACTATTTGTTTTTTGCCATTCCCCTCCATAAATTATACCAACATCAAATACAGTGAAAGCAGGGGTTATATCGTGGGGGAGGGACATACAAAGCAACAAAGAAATAATCTTATAAATGTGTTAGAAACAATCGCATGAAAGAAAAAAAAAACATTTGAATACATATCTTAGGGTTCATTTCCCTAACGTCACTTTATCTGACTTTTTCTGTTTGACTCAGACATATACTAGTTATTGAAAATAAGGGAAACCATGGGCCCTATGGTTCTTTGGGCCTCGCTTACTTCACTCAATATAATTTTTTCCAAGCCTTTCCATTTCCTAACAAATGGGGCAATGTCATTCTTTCTGCTGGAGGCATAGAATTCCATTGTGTATATATACCACATTTTCTTGATCCATTCATCTACTGAGGGGCATCTGGGTTGGTTCCAGATCTTAGCTATGGCAAATAATGCTACAATATACATAGTCTTGTGTGTAGCTTTAGTGTGGTCTTGTTTGTAAACATTTGGATAAAGCCCAAAAGTAGGATTGCTGGGTCATAGGGGAGTCTATGTGGAGTCTTTTGAGGAACCTCCATACAGCTTTCTAAATTGGTTGAACAAGTTTACACTCCCACCAACAATGCAGTAAGGTTCCCTTCTGTCCACATCCCCTCCAGCATCTGTTGTTATTAGAGTTCTTGCTTATAGCCATTCTAACTGGGGTGAGGTGGTATCTCAATGTTGTTTTGATTTGCATTTCTTTTATGGCTCAGGAGGTTGAGCATTTCTTCATGTGTCTATTGGCCATCCTTCTTTCTTCTTCAGAGAAGTTTCTGTTTAAGTCCTTGGCCCAGTTATTTATTGGGCAGTTGTTTCTTTGAAGATTTGTTGCTGGGGGATTTAATTTTTTGAGATCCAGGTATATTTGAGACATGAGACCCTTGTCCGTTGTATGGTAGTGAAGATTTTCTCCCAATCTGTGGGCTTTCTATTGATCTTGCTAGCTATGTTCTTTGTCATGCAGAAATTCTGCAGCTTCATGCAATCCCATTTTTCAAACCTTTCTTTGATTTGTTGTGTTTCTGGGTCTTGTATAGTGAGTTCTTCCAGCACCATTTGTTGAATATGCTTTCTTCAATCCCGTGTTGTTTGTTCCCTTATCACAGTTTAGGTGGCCGACGTTCTTTGTATTTATTTCTTGGACCTTAATTCTACTCATTAATCCTGAGGTGTGTTCATGTGCCAGTGCGAATGTATTTTTATAAATGCAGTTTCATAATAGAGTTTGAAGTTTTGTATTGACATTGTTCCAGCACTGTTCTTTCTGGTAAGGATTGTTTTTGCTATTTGGAGTCTTCTATTATTCCACAGGGATTTTGGGATTGTGTTTTGTATTTCAATGAGGAATGTTGTTGGGATTTTGATGGGCATTGCATTGAGTTTGTAGAGAGCTTTGAGCAGTATTGTCATTTCATGGTATGAATCTTCCCAATCCAGGAACATGGGAGGCTTTTCCATTTTTTTTTTTGCTGGCTGTTGAGTCTGCACTCTGGGATTGGGCAGTGTCCCTCAGCTCTTCAGCGTAAGATTAGTGTTCTACCCCTTGAACCACAGGACCACTTCTGGCCTTTTCTGTTTATGCAGTGCAGAGAAATTGAACCCATGGCCTCATACATAAAAGGCAAGCACTCTACCCCTTAGCTACCTTCCTAGCCCAGTTTTTCCACTTTTTAAAATTTTCTTAGATTTCCTTTTGTTGATGTTTGTAAAGTTTTCTCCATAGAAGTTCTTCACATCCTTGGTTAAGTTAATTGCTAATTTTTTTTGAGGCTACTGCAAAAGTAGATGCTTTCCTGATTTCAGCTTTGCTATTCTCATTGTTGGCATTCATAAAAGCTACTGAAGGTTGCATGGCTTCCCTAGTTTGTACTAACTAGAATATGTCTATGATATTCTTAAGAGGGAATCTCAATAGCCCAATTGCTAAGTGCATAGGAACATATGTAATGAAGTATATCAGCATAAACTCCAGGAATTGAAAACAAGTTGTTCTTGAAATGCCCTGTGTATAGTCATTTCTTTTGTTTTGTTTGTTTTAGTTTTCTGTTCTCTTTGTCTTGCATACGAGTTTATGTGATCTGTGGAAAGGAAAGCAAATCATAGAAAAATAAGGAGAAAGGATGATCAAATACCACAGTGGTACTCACTTGACACTATGTTGTAAAATGAAGTATACAACTTGGGGGGAAGTTAATATGGAGGGGTAATCAGGAGAAAATGAGGGAGGGGTGACAGTGTTTAAAAAGAAATGTAATTATTACCTTACTTATGTATTTGTAAATCCCCTGTTCATCACGTGATAATAAAGATATTAAAAAAGAAGAAAAGCTGCTGATTTTTGTTGGTTAATATCAGACCCTTCTTCCTTGTCATAGTTTCAGATGAGCTCAAGTAACTTGGCACAGGAGTCTGTGGTTTTCTTTAAATACAGGATCATGCCATCTGGGAAGAGGGAGATTTTCACTTCTTTTCATATTTGGATCCCCTTTATGTTTGTCTCTTCCCTTCCCTAGAGTTAGGTAGGAATTTCAATATTATATTAAAGAGGAGTGGAGAAAGTCGTGTTCCCTGTCTCATTCTTGATTTTGGTGGAAATAGTTTTAACTTTTCACTGTAAATTATCATTCTGTCTGTTTGTGTCCTATACAAGCTTTATTATACTGAGGAAAGTTCCATGGTTTCCTAGCTTCTCCCTACCTTTTACCATAAAGGGCTAGTGGGTCTTATCTAATGCTGTTTTTGTTATCTATTGAGGTCTTCATGTAGTTTTTGTCCTTGTTTCTGTTGTTGTGTTGAATTACATTAATTGCCTTGCATATATTGAACCAGCTTTGTATTCTTTTAATAAGTCCTGTTTGATCATCGAGTATGATTCTTTTGATTAGTTGTTAATTTCAGTTGGCCCAAATTTTATTGAGAAGCCTTAGCTGTTCATCAACGAAATAGGTATATAATTCTCTTTCTTTGATGAGTCCCTCTTGCTTCAAAGCATTGATTTTAGCATAGAGGTCTTTTCTTAGGTTTTGAATGCTAGGTATATTTTATAGCCAATATTTGAAGGTATATATGAAATCAATTGTGATTTTGAGTTAAGTTACTTTTATTTAATGTGTTAAAAATAAAGTTTGTTTCAAACAGATAAAAGAGAGCTTGTTTTTCCAATTCCAAATAGATTGACTTTTAAATGTAATTTTTGTATTACTTAAAAGTTTCTAGGATATAGGGTAAAAATGGATTTCATTGCAATAATTTTATTTGGACCCACAAATTCTTTGGATCTCATATGGCTTTATCCATTAAGTTTTGTTCCTCTGCTATTTTAAATTATCCTAATGGCCTGCAGCATTTTATTTTATTCATGCATGTAAAATCCCTCATGTTTTCATAGAATATATCTAAAGCTTTTGAAAGGTACAGAAAATCAGATAAAAATTTCATATAGCATTTGACCCCTAATTACACCCTGTCCCCCACAAAACCAAGAGAGGCAAATCATATCTCACGGGTCAAATCCAGCCTGCTTTTTATGAATAAAGTTTTCTTGGGGCACAAAAGAAATCTAATTTCATGTAGATATGTTTTCCTCATTCGATTCTTCCTTTTTCTGTCCTATTTTTATTCGAACTTCTCTTTTATGTGCCATTGGCTTTCTCCATGCATGGCTTCTATAAAAACTTGCTTCAACACATCAAACCATCCATGTATGCATTCTCTTCATTCCTTCATTTAAGAGAAAAGAGGGTTGTGTGAATTTACTGAAATCTCTACTATGACAAAGTTAGCAGGAATTACACAAAACTATGCCAAACACTAAAATCAAATATTTTCCCATCCACTTCATATAACACAATGAGGATTCAGTATTTTACACAGTGATATAAAATCAAATGTAATAATGAAATTGTAAAGTAAGAAAGCTAGACAAAACTCTAGAAACTGACAAAGTATTTTGATCATATCTGGATTACCATAGGGAAGAAGTTGGAAATATAGTATACTTACATGCTCATTTGTTAAACAGCTGGCCCTCATAAAAATTCCTTCATTATACCCTGCAGTCTCCCAAACCACAAGGGAATTAAATTAGAATTCAACACCAGAAGCCCCCAAAGGAAATCTTATAACACATGGAAGCTTAACAATCCATTGTTGAATCTCAAGTGGGGCATGGAAAAGATTAGAAAGGAAATTCATATGCTAATGATATTCAACAAAATGATCACACAAATTTCCAGCTCCTCTGGGTCCCAGCAAAGGCAGTACTCAGAGGCAGGGTTATAGCTCTGAGTTCCTATATCAACAAATTGGAAAGACCTGAAACCAACAATTTAATGAAGCACCTAAAGCTCCTTGAAAAAGAACAACAAGGACTGGGAAGGTGGCTCAGTGGTAGAGCGCTTGCCTTGCATGCATGAAGCCCTGGGTTCGACTCCTCAGCACCACATAAGCAAAAAGAAAAAAGCCAGAAGTGGCACTGTGGCTCAAGTGGTAGAGCGCTATCCTTGAGCTGAAGAGCTGAGGGACAGTATCCAGGCCTCACGACTGGCCACCAAAAAAGAAAAAAAAAAATAAATTATACCCCAATCCACTAGATGGACACCAATAATTAAAATTAAATCCAAAGTAAATCAATTAGAGTACCAAAACCAAGAGAAAAAATGAAAAAGACAAAGAGTTCGTTCTTTGTAAAATGAATAAAATTGACAGACCCTTAACAAATCTTACCAGAAAAAGAAGAGAACACACCCAAATGACGAAACTCAGAGATGACAGTGGAAACAACATTACAGAAACAACCAAGATTGAGGATATAATAAGGGGATACTCTCAAACATTAATGCTAATAAATTTGAGAATCTGAAAGATATGGATAAATTTGTAGCAAATATTGACATGCCCTAAACTAAGATGATTTAAAACAACAGACCTGTATCAAGCATCAAAATCGAAGCAGAAATAGAAGAGCTCCCAGCCAACAAAAGTCCAGGAACTAATGGATGTACAACTGAATTCTACAAGGTGTTTAAAGCAGAATTTACAACAATACTCCTCCTTCTCTTTAATAAAAGGAAAGCAAAAATCACTACCACATTCTTTGTATAAAACCAGCATAACCCTCATACCAAAACGAGGGAGGGACTCATTAAAGAACGTGAACCATAGACACATTTTTGTTCAATATCTTTCAAAGAAAATGTTGGCCAATCGACTTCAACAACTCATCAAAAGAATTGTACACCATGATCCAACAGGATTCATTTCAGGGATGCAAAGCTGGTTGGATATACGCAAAACAAATAGGATAATTCATCACACCAACAAGAGCAAGGATAAGAACCACAGAGTTATCTCAATAGATGTAGGAAAAGCATTTCACAAGATCCAACACGCCTTTATGATGAAGGTTTTAGAAAATCTAAGAATCCATGGAACATTCCTCAATACAATAAAGGCTGTATATGACAAACCTACAGCCAGAATTACACTTAATGATGAAAAGTTAAAGCCATTTCATCTAAATTCAGGAATGAGACGACGGTGTCCACTCTCCCAGCTCCTCTTCAACCTAGTATTAGAATGCCTAGCTACAGCAATAAGACAAGATGCAGACATAAAGGGAATCCACATAGGGAAAGATGAAGTAAAACTCTCCCTCTTTCAGATGACACTATCTTGTATTTAAAGAACACCATGGACTCCACTCCCAAGTTACTTGAGCTGATCAGAAACTTTGGCAAAGTTGCACAGGATAAAATTAACCCTCAAGATTGCATAAAGTTGCAGAGCTTCTGCAGGGCAAATGACATAGCTAGCAAGATCAATAGAAAGCCCACGGATTGGGAGAAGATCTTTACTAGCCATACAACGGACAAGGGTCTCATATCTAAAATATACTTGGAACTCAAAAAATTAAACCCCCCAACAACAAATCCTCAAAGAAACAACTGCCCAATAAATAAGTGGGCGAAAGACTTAAAGAGAAACTTCTCTAAAGAAGAAATAAGGATGGCCAATAGACACATGAAGAAATGTTCAACATCCCTAGCCATAAAAGAAATGCAAATCAAAACAACATTGAGATATCACCTCACTCCAGTTAGAATGGCAAAAATCAAGAACTCTAACAACAACAGATGCTGGAGGGGATGTGGACAGAAAGGAACCTTACTTCATTGTTGGTGGGAATGTAAACTTGTTCAACCACTTTGGAAAGCAGTATGGAGGTTCCTCAAAAGACTCCACATAAAGCTCCCCTATGACCCAGCAATCCCACTTTTGGGCATTTACCCAAATGTTTACAAACAAGACCACACTAAAGCTACCAGCACAACTATGTTTATTGCAGCATTATTTACCATAGCTAAGATATGGAACCAACCCAGATGCCCCTCAGTAGATGAATGGATCAAGAAAATGTGGTATATATACACAATGGAATTCTGTGCCTCCATCAGAAAGAATGACATTGCCCCATTTGTTAGGAAATGGAAAAACTTGGAAAAAATTATATTAAGTGAAGTAAGCCAGGCCCAAAGAAACGTAGGTCCCATGGTTTCCCTTATTTGTAATATCTAGTATATGTATGAGTCAAGCGGAAAAGGTCAGATAATGTGATGTCAGGAAAATGAACCCTTAGATGTGTATTTTAAGGTTTTTTTCTTTCATGCATGTGTTTCTAACACATTTATAAGATTATCTCTTTGTTGCTTTGTATGTCCCTCCCCCACAGTATAACTCTTGCTTTCACTATATTTGATGTCAGTATAACTTGTGGAGGAGATGGGGAAAAACCAGTTGTTTAAGGATACAGGTGGACCTGTTGCAACAATGAGAAGTACAAGTTGTCATGTCCAAAACGAACTTTACAACGTTGGTGCGGGGGGGGGGGGGGGGGGGGGGGCTGGGGGGAGGAGGAAGGAGAAGGATTGGGATTAGGGGGGGAGGGGGGAGGCTGGGAAGGGATGTGAAGGGTAAACAAAGGAGGAGGCTGCAATGCTTGGTAAGAAATGTACACATTATCCTGCCCATGTAACGGTAACTCCTCTGTACAGTATGTTCACAAATAAAATTAAATTAAATTAAAAAAAAAATTAACCCTCAAAACTCAATGGCTTTCCTGTATGCCAATAATGAGAAGAGTGCGGCTGAAATTAGAAAGCAACCCCTTTTGTAATAGCCCCACAAAAAATAAAATACTTAGCAGTTAACTTAACAAAATAGATGAAGGACCTGTATGATGAAAACTTTAAAAATCTGACAAAGGAAATTAAAACAGAACTAAGCATGTGGAAACACCCCTCTCCCTTATGCTCCCAGATTGGGAAGATTAACATTGAGAAATGGCAATACTGCCAATGGCTATCTACAAATTCAATGTGATACCTATCAGTACTCCAACCTCATTATGTAATGAAATAGAAGAAGCAATCCACAAATTCATATGGAACAATAAAACCACGGATAGCAAAAACAATCTTTACTAAAAAGAATAGTGCTGGAGGAATATCAATTCCAAATTTCAAACTTTACTACAAAGCCCTAGTAATCAAAACAGTTTGGTACTGACACAAGAACAGACCTGAGGGAAAATGGCATAGGACTGAAGACCCAGAAATGCACCCACAGACCTATAGCCACCTAATCTTTGACAAGAGAGCTAAAGAAATAGAATAGAAGAAAGACTGTCTTTTCAGTAAATGGTGCTGGTAAAATTGGTTAAACACTTTTAGAAAACTAAAACTGGATCCATATGTATCATCTTACCAAGAATCAAATCCAAATGGATGAAAGACCTCCAAATAAAATCAGACTGCATGAAAATATTACAGGACGGAATAGGGGTCCTTGGCACAGGCCTAAATTTTTTTAATAGAGACCCAGAAGTAGAACAAATCAAAGAAAGTTTGGACCAATGAGAATGCATGAAACTGCAGAGCTTTTGCATGACAAAGGACATAGCTAGCAAGATAAACAGAAAGCCCACAGACTTGGAGAAGATCTTTAGTAGCCATAAAACAGACAAGCGTCTCATATCTAAAATATACTTAGAATTCCAAAAACTCAATTTCCCAACAACAAATCCTCAAAGAAACAACTGCATGATTAACAAATGGGCTAAAGAGTAAAGAGAGACTTCTATGAGGAGGAAATGAGAATGACCAATAGACAAATGAAGAAATGCTTGACCTCTTTAGCCATAATAGAAATGCAAATCAAGATAACCTTGAGATTCCCCAGCTAGAATGGCTATAGTCAAGAAATCCTGTAACAACAAATGCTAGAGGGGATGTGGCCAAAAGGGAACCCTACTGCATTGTTGGTGGGAGGGTAAACTTATTGAATGACTTTGGAAAGCAGTAAGGAGGTTCTTCAAAAGATTCCACATGATCTAGCATTCCCACTTTTGGGCATTTACCAAAAAAATCGTAAAGAAAGTCATACCAAAACTACCAGCACAAGCATATTTATCGCAGCATAGCTAAGATATGGACCCAATCCATATGGGCACAGTAGATGAATGGATCAAGAAAAAAATATGAATTCTATGCCTCCATCAGAAAGAATGATATTGCCTCTTTTGTTGGGAAATGGAAAAACTTGGAAAAAATTATATTAAGTGAAGGAAGCCAAGCCCAAAGAAACATAGGTCACCTGGTTTCCCTTGTTTACAATGACTAGTACATGTCTAGGACAAGCAGAGAAAGTCAAAGGGTATGTACATACAACCACATGAGATAATGTTAAGCAAAATATACCCCAAGACAGGGACAGAGAGGTTTTTTTTTTCGTACGTGCTAGTGTGTTTAATGTAGTTACAATGCACTATGTGATCCTTTTCTTTCTATTTGTTGTATGTTTTCCCCCTATGGTATTACCCGTGTTTTCACTGGATTTGTTGCTGGTATTCTGCACCTTGTATATACATTTTTGTAATTTGGGGAGTGGAAGAGATATTGCAGCATGCTTAAATGGGGATGCAGGCTGACCCATTGTGAGGACAAGATGTACAGGACCCTATATTGAAAATGAATGTTACAATGTCAGGGAGGGGGTGGCGGGACGAGTTGTGGAAGCAGGGCTGGAAGTTTTGGTAGGGGGAAAATAAAGGAGGAGGTAACAACACTTGCTATGAAATGTGTTCATTACCCTATTCATGCAACTGTAACCCCTCTGTGCAATAGAAAATGAAAAAAAGACAAATGAGCAAAAGACCCTTATTCATTGAAGTTAAAATCCACATTACAATGTAATAAAACAATGGAAAATGATTCTGGATTTAGATCACACCTTCTGTATCGTAATCAAACATAGGAGATTCTTCATAAGAAAGCTAATTTTTCCTACTATGTTGACGTTTTTCCCTAAAACCATGCAGAGAATTTCTATTGGGCATTAACAATATATTGTAACATTTGGGGACAAAAATGCAGCCTAGGAGCCCTGCACCAGAGGCCAAGATGGAGAAAATCTCCACAGCCACCATCACCTTCCCCTTGGCACTGTGATAGACAGGGAGGAAGGTGAGCCACACACTGCAGAACACCAGCATGCTGAAGGTCAGGAATTTAGCTTCGTTGAAGGTGTCAGGCAGGTTCCTGGCCAGAAAAGCCACAGTAAAGCTGGCCAGGGCCAGGGAGCCCAGGTATCCCAGGGCACAGTAGAAGCTGGTAAGGGAGCCCTTGTTGCACAGGATGATGATGTGGCCATGTTCAGAGTGTGCATCTGTATCCACAAAGGGAGGAGAGGTTCCGAGCCAGAGTCCACAGAGAGTCACCTGGATGAGGGTACAGATGGGGATGATGAGGTTAGGAGCCCCTGATACCAGCAACCCCCTCATCCTTCTCCCTGGAGAAATGGACTTGAAGGCCAGGACCACAATCACTGTTTTGGCCCACACTGTGGAAACAGCCACAGTGAAGACAAGTCCAAATGTGATCTGCTGCAGGATGCAGGTGACTGTGTTGGGACGGCCAATGAAGAGCAAGGAACAGAGGAAACAGAAGATGAGGGAGATGAGCAAGATGGGGCTGAGAGTCCGGTTATTGGCCTTGACAATGGCAGTATCTTGGTGTTTCACAAATATTATCAAAACAGCAGCAGTTAGCATGGAGAAGCAAAGAGCCATACAAGCCAGAGCCATGCCCAAAGATCTCCAAAAGCCAGGAAACTTTCATCTCTCAGGAGGCACTGATTTCTCTGTGTGTTGGCATACTGATGATCTGCACATTTCACACAGTGCTCCATCTCTGATAAAGAGTGTAAGCTATCATTAGTTCTTATTTTGAACTTCTTTTACTTCAAAGAAATTAGGAAATTATTCCCTTAGATGTAATGATAACATATCATTAGTAAATATTAATGCACATTTATGTCTTTTCTAAATCATAACCTCCTCCCATTTCCATCTACTTGTTTTTTCAGACTTTTTCATTCAACTCCTTTTTCTTTCAGTCATTATAATATGTATTTATAATGTGCACTTTGGGTCATTTCTCATGTCCTAACAATATTTTACTTAACATTTATTAACTGTTTGTGCAATCCACAATAAATACTATGGGTTACACTTAATTACATGTCTTTGTAAAACATTAATTTTATCCCAGTTGCACCTTCTTGAATTCATCTCATCCTATTTTTCTCTCCAACTCATCTGTGAAGGACCCTTCTTGGGCCCTTTATAGTCATGCTCACTTTTTAAAGTCAATCCACCTTTCTGAGTACTTTCTCTGTGCCATGAACATTGCTGGGCAGAGAGAAACAAAGATGTGCAAGATCTATATTTCCTGTTTGAGTAAAAAGGTGAGCACTGTCCAATAAGACATGTTTACTTTCATCTTAGGGTTTATACTTGTCTTAACTCTGAGTGATAAGTGGGATTTCTGGAGCTAAGTTTGCCTGCTGCAATAGAGTAGAAAATATTACTGAAATATGCAATTCAAGCTCATGACCTATCACATTTCACCTAACAGTACCACCACTTGTCAAATTATTATTATCATTATTATTATTATTATTATTATTTGTGGCCTGTTGTGTGGTCTGAACTCTGGGCTTGGGCACTGTCTCTCAGCTCTTCAGCTCAAGGATAGTGCTCTATCACTTGAGCCACAGCAGCACCTCTGGCTTTTTTTCTGCTCATGTGGTGGTGAGGAATCAAACCCAGGGCCTCATGCATGCAAATCAAGCACTCTACCACCCAACCACCTTTCCAGCCCCTCAAAATTAAATTATTAACAGAGAAAAGGAAAAAGGGGTCTGTAATCACAATGTACAAGTTTTGCATTGACTTGTTTGGTTGAGGAAAACTGAGGAGAGTCTCAGACTTACCTGTCATATTAGCAATCTCATTCTGTGGGCAAGGGGTACAATTAAAGCAACAGGCAGCCTTTCCTTCCTGAGGAGATTTCCTAAATCCAGGACCACAAGGCTCACTGCAGACAGAGCGAGGAGTCTGAGGAAAATCAGGTATCTGTCCATAACTTTTCAAACTTTCATAGCTAAAACTCCAAAAACCCATTGTTGGAAAGAATTGGTTATTCAGCATAATGTTGCTATGTAGCTAAGTGCAGTTGATAAATTGAATTGTGTTATAGACTCCATATCCCATGATTTCTAAAGACTTTTGTGCTAGCCTGTTGAACTAAAGTACAGTATGGGATCTTTGAAAGGGTGAACCATGTGGTGAGGAAATGAGTCCTCGTTTATAACCCTACAGAATTTTCTTAAACTCATGTCATTATATGTTGTCTCCTACTTATCTGCGACAAGGGGAAAAACCTGGTGGATGACCTCCCTTTTATAGGCCCATCATATTTTCCTCTTAGGTTTCCAGTGGTCATGAAGAATGAATCTTCATAATGGCATATTCAGTCAGTCCTTTCACCAAAGATGCCTAAAAGGCAGATCAACTAACCATTGAATGAAACCTCTACATAATGGAAACCAATAAAGCTTCTGAGCACATAAATGTATGTGTCAGGTCCTTTATCCCAGTGTAGGAAATAGGATACTATAACCTGACAATATTCTGAATCAAAAATTACGAACACATGTAAAATTTTTAGTTCCCATCCTGGGCTTGAACCCAATGTCTAGGCACTGGCCTTGAGAATTTTTTGCTGAAAGTTATTATTGCATTATTCAGTCACAGCTCAAATTCCAGATTTTTGTTGGTTAATTGGAGATAACAGTCTCACAAACCTTCTTGTTTGAGCTGACTTTTAAATCATGATATTCAGATCTCAACTATCTGAGTAGGTAGGTTTATGGGAGAAAGTTTTTGACACTCAGTCAAGTGTAAATGTAAAGGGTGACTTTTGTTTATTTGTGTGTTGATAAAATTATTAAGACTAGACCCAACTCACCTCTGTATTTCCAGTGCCCCACTCTACCATATCTTCAGATAAAGACAGTTGATTACCGCGTAGAGCATTGGGAGAAAACTTTCCTACTCTCACCTCAAGTTCAAGACCTTCTGGAAAATTCCAAATGTTCAGAATGTCATAGTCTGGCTCCAATTTCCTTTTCTCATCCAAAATCACTTGATGTCCAACAGAATTGTGAAATTGGATGTTCTTCAGAAAATGGAGCAACTGAAGAGAGACATCATATTATGGTGAAGTAAATCCCAAAGGTAAAACACAAAATGTGAATTAAGAAATGCTACTCATTACCTAAAGGCAATTCTGAATTCAAGAATAGCACTGAGAATGATTGAAGTATCTGTCTAAACAATGTAAGGAGGAATAAAAATAATTTTCTGAATTCTTGTCACTCAGAAAAGAGTACAAGCTTTTGTTCAAGAGAAACCTATACTATATAGCCAGGAATGAGACAATTCTCAGTTGCATAGCTAGAGTTGATCAGAAACTATTTTTATTAATGTCTATAGTTTGAGAATGTTCAATTTTTATTACCAAATTTGAGGGAAACTAGATCCCATATTTAAAAATTATGGAAAATTCTGTTCAGCATGTCATCCTTTGGTATTCCTGAAGAAATGTATAGGGAAAATCCTAATTTAGTTTTCAAAAGATTAGCTATGGGCAAGTTGTGGTTATTTACAAGTAAATGAATTTATAAGCTGATTACTGGTTATTCACACCTGTAATCCCAGTTACTCAGGAGGCTGAGATATGAGTATGACAATTTAAACCAGACTGGGCTGAAAAGTTTGAGACTTGAAAAAATACCTGAAACATTCAATTTCAGAGAATAACACACCTTCTAGGTAGTGCCACTCCTCATAGTATGTGCCATCCACATAGATGGAATTACCTGTGCAGGGGAAGGCAGTATCCCTTTTCTATTTCCCATTATTTGAACTTCTGTCTGATGAAGAAGCATCTCATGGAGAGCCTGGGCCACAGCATACACAGCGTTGTATATATTGTAACTGTGTCCAGACATAGTCATGTCTAAAACACGCCCAGGCAACCAATCCAAAGAGGCATCATGGGGACAGTTGTCCCATGTCACACAGTCAAACTGAGGATTTGAGCAATTAAAAGACAGAAACCATATCCTAGCAAGGAAAATGTCTTCTGGGTATTTGGAAGGATTAACTGCCTTGACAAAATCTGTGAATCCAGAAACATGTTCATGATGGTGTAAAAAAATGAGAGGTACATGCAATGAGCCTAGCATGAAATATTTCCTTTTCATGGTGAAATCCCACTGTGAGTTCATGATACAAACTTTGCCTTTTATTAAAAGTTGCTCAATGCACACAATTACAGGTATTAGTGAACCATTATCACCATGTATGATGTATACATTTGTTGAAGATTTATTTATATCATTATAAACTGCCATGGCTTGGAGTATATGTGATATTGATTGGCTTGAGATCACTAGCTCAGAGGCTATACAAACTCTGTTCTTGGCCATCTCTTCTTTCAATTCAGCTAGAGACCACAATCCATTCTCATCCTCCAAGTTCAATAGTCCCACCCAGTTCCAGCTGAAGTGAAGCAGTAAGGAGACCATGGCAGTGGCTATCGATGTGTCCTTTGGAGCCATCTGATAGAGAGCAGGAAACTTGTGATGGTCACTCAGGGCATGAGAAAAAGGCCCAAAGGTAAGCTAAATGGAAAGGAAATTGGATGCTTTATGAATTAGAGCATTACCATCCATCAAAACTTGAGTCGTGATGTATGTGAAGAAGCAGTTGAAGTAGGTGGAAGGTAGATTTCATTTTAGTTTTTGAAAAAATGTTTTAATTGTTTTTGAGGAGTTGTATAACATATAAATTGTAAAATGTCTCTTGATCTTTGTCACTATTTCCTTAAACTCCTCCCATCTATATCAACCCCACCCACTCTATAGTTCCATTTTCACATATGTACAGTGAGTGTTCTGTGTATTCCATCCCATCGATTCCCTATTCCTCTCATGTTTTCCCTCAACACTTACCCTTCTCAGTTATGCTTCAGGTTTATGGTGTTTATTTTTGTACTGTCAGTAGATAACAAAAGTCATAGCATCTTGTTTCACCTGTTTATATACCATTCTTTAGTCACGTTGGTTACACACACACACACACACACACACACACACACACACACACACGAAGCTATGTGTGTGATACATGTTTATATTTTAGATCTAGCTCTCCCATATTAGAGAACACATTCCCCATCTCAATCTGAGCCTAACTTACTTCATTCAACATAATATCTTGTGTATGTGTTTGTTTGTGTGTGTGTGTTTATGTGTGTGTATGATTGTGCACATACATTCCAGTAGAGGGGCACAAACTCATGTCCTCATGCACTTTGTTGGATTTTTCTCTCAAGTCTGCCTACCACTTGAGCCAACTTGTTGGTATACCAGCTTGTTGCTGGTTAATTCTAGGTACAAGTTTCCTGAATTGCTAGAATTACTGGTGTGGACCAGTAGTACTCTGCTTAATATATTCACAGTGCCAATTCATTTTACATTTACTCATTCTTTCAAAGGAGATTATTGATAGGCTTGCAACAATAAATTATCTATTTGTCTTTTCTAACTTTTCCATACCCTTTTCCAAACAGTGGATATATATATCTATATATATCTTTATATACTTATCCTTTGATACCACAAAATTTGATAGGTTTATAAATCCAGTCTCTCCTATCCTTCTCTTCTAACACCTGAAATGACATCAAAGTAGACATTGTTATAACTTTTCACACCACCATTCTTACCTGTGGAAATCTGTAGAGTCCCAGCAATGTTCCAATTTTGTCAGATGTGAATCCTAATGGTCCTGTAAGTACTGCTATAGACCTTCTGTCTCTCATACAGGAATAGTTTGGAATCTTGTACTTCCCAAAGAGCCACATGAAGGGATTCTTATACATTGTGAAATCTCTGACTTGAACATCATAGACGTCAAATCCCAGAGTCCAGTTACTTAAAAAATCAGGGTTTTTGTTGATCTCCTCAATAGCAAAAGCCAAAGCCAACACAAACTGATAGTTCTTGAACACAAAGCTGCATAATTGGCATAGACATATAGGAGGATTATTAAAAACTTATGACTTTAGTATAGTAAATACTTGCTTCTTTGCCAATGAATTGTTTAAATTATTACCCCAATTGGAATGGAATATGAATGTAATGTGTTATGCTTGTATAGAGAATTAGAGGAAGACATGAAGGGCATTTGTCATGAATATGATTCAGAAACTCAGTTAAGTAGAGAGAGAGAGCTTGTTTCCCCCCCACCAAACTTTCACTACAGCCAAAATCTGTTGGAATAGATTTTTATGAGACAGGAAATATTCTGTTGCCTTTATCTTAGGGCAACTAGCTACACCTGTGTGAAAATAAATCTTGTGGTTTTGTCACCCACTTTATTTTTTTAAATGTTTTTCATTGTGAGAATACTCTACGGAGGACAAGTTAGTTACATGAGCACGGTAATGAGTACAATCCTTTTCTTTTTTCTTTTTTTTTATGTTGTGTGCAAATAGAATTTATTTTTTTTTTAAGCTTTTTTTTAAAAATTTTATTTTATTTTATTTGAGAACATACTGTAAAGAGGGGTTACAATTACATGGGCAGGATAATGCATACATTTCTTACCAAGCATTGCAGCCTCCTCCTTTGTTTACCCTTCACCTCCCTTCCCAGCCTCCCCCCTCCCTCCCACCCAATCATATCCCCCCCCCCACCGACATTGTAAAGCTGGTTTTGACATGACATTTTAGTACAATCCTTTTCAAGCATTGTTGTCCTCTCCTTTGTTTTCCCCTTACCATCCCTTCCCTACCATCTCCACAAATCCCTCCCTCTCCCTGACTAAATTGAAAAGTTCATTTTTTGGTAAGCATCTTCTACATCTCATTGTTGCAGTGGGTCAACCTGTATCCCTCTTTAAACAATTTGTTTTTCCCTTCCTTTCCACAAATTATATGATCATCAAATACAGTGAAAAGAGGGGTTATACCATGGGAGAGGGACATAGAAAGCAACAAAAAACCACGTGGTACCTTATAAATATGTTAGAAGCAATAGCAAGAAATGAAAAACCTTTTGTGTCCTTACCTTGTGGTTAATTTGCTTAACATCATCTTATATGACCTTTTCTGTTTGTCTCAGAGGATATGTACTAGGTATTGCAAATAAGGGAAAGCATTGGACCTGTATTTCTTTGGGCCTAGCTTACTTTAATTAATATATTTTTTTTCAAGTCTTTCCATTTCCTAACAAATGGGGCAATGTCATTCTTTCTGATGGAGGCATAGAATTCCATTGTGTTTATATACCACATTTTCTTGATCCATTCATCTACTGAATGGAATCTGGGTTGGTTCTATATCTGCACTATAGTAAACAATGCTCCAATAAACATAGTTGTGCTGATGGCTTTATTATGGTCTTGTTTGTGATCATTTGGGTAAATGTCAAAAAGTGGGATTGCTGCAGCATAGGGGAGCTCTATGTGGAATCTTTTGAGGAATCTCCATACTACTTTCCAAAGTGGTTGAACAAGTTTACATTCCCACCAACAATGTGGTAAGGTTCCCTTCTGTTCAGATGCCCTCCAGCATCTGTTGTTATTATTTTTGATTACAGCCATTCTAACTAGGTTGTGGTGGTATGTAATGCTAGAGGGGATGTGGACAGAAGGGAACCCTACTGCATTGTTGGTGGGAGTGTAAGCTTCTTCAACCACTTTGAAATTAGTATGGAGGTTCCTCAAAAGACTCCACATAGAGTTCCCCTATGACCCAGCAATCCCACTTTTGGGCATTTATACAAATGATAACAAACAAGACCATACTAAAGCTACCAGCACAACTATGTTTGTTGCAGCATTATTTACCATAGCTAAGATATGGAACCAACCCAGATGCCCCTCAGTAGATGAATGGATCAAGAAAATGTGGTATATATACACAATGAAATTCTATGCCTCAATCAGAAAGAATGACATTGCCCCATTTGTTAGGAAATGGAGAGAGTTGGAAAAAATTATACTAAATGAAGTAAGCCACGCCCAAAGAAACATAGGTCTCATGATTTCTCTTATTTGCAGTAACTAGTATATGTCTGAGACAAGCAGAAATGGTCAGATAAGTTGATGTTAGTCGAAATGAACCTGAAGATAAGGACTCAAATGTTTTCTCTTTCTTGCGATTGTTTCCAACATATTTATAAGATGATTTCTTGGTTGCTCTGTATGTCCCTTCCCCACGGTGTAACCCCTGTTTTCACTGTATTTGATGTTGGTATAATTTGTGGAGGGGAAGGGAAAAAACAAATTGTTTAAATAGGGATACAAGTGGACCCATTGCAACAATGAGATGTGCAAGACGCTATGTCGAAAAATGAACTTTGTTTTGACTTTCATTTCTTTTATGGCTAGAGAGGTTGAGCATTTCTTCCTGTGTCTATTGGCCATTTTTATTTCCTCTTCGGAGAAGTTTCTCTGAAATCTTTAGCCCACTTGTTTATTGGGTGGTTGTTTCTTTGAGGATTTGTTGTTGGGGGATTTATTTTTTTGAGTTCCAAGTATATTTTAGATATGAGACCTCTGTCCATTTTATTACTAGTGAAGATCTGCTCCCAATCCGTAGGCTTTCTTTTGATCTTGCTAGCTATGTCCTTTGTCATGCAGGAGTTTTGCAGCTTCATGCAAACCCATTTGTCTGACCTTTCTTTGATTTCTTGTCTTTCTGGGACTCTATTAAGAAAATTTTGGCCTGTGCCAAGGAGACCTAGGGTTTCTCCTATTCCATCCTGTAATGTTTTCAGGTAGTCTGCTTTGACTCCAAGGTCTTTGATCCATTTGGTGTTGATTGTGGTGTAGAGTGATAGATAAGGATCTAGCTTTAGTTTTCTACAAGTGATTAATTTTGCCAGCACCTTGTACTGAAGAGGCTGTCTTTCTTCCATTCTATTTTTTGTATCTCCCTTATAGAAGATTAGATGGATATATGTCTTTGGGTTCATTTCCGTCACCCAGATATTATGTGTTTATATGGCAGGTCGGGCTAATCAATCAATGTTCAATTTAAGAGCAACTTTCAGAAGCAAAGTGTTATTTGTGAACTATCCTGTAGCAAGCTGTGCTCATATACCCAGCATATTGAACAGCTCTTACCGCAATAACCAGCAGAACAAGAGCTCTAATACCTGCTGATGGATTTTTATTTTTATTTATGTAACAAAACAAAAGAGATGCATCCAATTCCAAGGAACTCATTACGGAGAGAAGAACCCACAATATGAGCGTTGAAGAGAGAATTGTAAACAATCTTTACGTTCAAATCCCAGTTCCAAGGCCCCCATGGTAAAAATGCAGTGATCGTTACTGTCTTCCCAGTACACTTAGAGTGAAAAACTGAAAAGAGGCCAAAGAGCAAAATAAATAGGCTCAAAGTACTTTTCCTTTTTTCTGTGTGTCTTTTGTTTGTGTCTGTGTGTGTATTTGTGTGTTCATATGTTCAAGTGCCTCCATTCACTTGTATGTATCCTAAAGACATTAGTGAAATTAACTGGCATTGTTTAAGAGGAAACAATGAAGGCACATTTGAAATATTAATGAAAGGATTATCTTAGTCAACATATACTGTAGGTATATATGAAATGATCACAATGAAAGCCTATAATTTTTTGTGAAGTATTCTAAACAGGAAAGTATAGTGAGCTTGAGGAAAAACATAATTAACATACATATATTTATGAATAAACAAAGCAAGAATGAAGATGTATGGAAAAGGTTTGGTAAAAGTTGACAACCGTATTTTGAAAAAAAAAAAAAACAAATGTAGAGAAGAATTCAATGTAGAGAAAAATTCAATGACCTAAACATGAAAGGATAATCAGACTTTTGACTATGACATCTATAGCAAGCTGTCTTATGATGAAACACTCACAGTTGAAATGTATATACAGGGAAGGTTCTCAAAAGTATAATAGAAATGGGACCCATATCATATAGGTGTGCCCCCATTTTCCTAAGAGCTTACTCTTCAGCAGATTCCATATAAGTCAGGAGAACATGGCAGGAGATCATTGTAGTACAGAGGATTAAAAAATAATTATCCACCAAAATTATTTTATCTAGCAAAGATACCCTTAGAAATGAAGGAAGAATAAAGATATTCCCAGAGAAACACAGGTAAGCGATTATATCTCCACTAGACCATTCCCACCAGCAATATTAACGTAAGTTTTTCAGTCCAAAATAAAAATAAAAATATACAAGGCTGTATATCCTGTATTCTGTGAATTCAATAAAAGTTGAGTGTAACGGCAACACCAATCACAGAAAATACTTGCTCCTGGAAACTGAAGAATTCATTGCATACTCTTCAGTAGGTTTTTGAGGAAAAAGCAATGAAATTTAATTGTTTTTTGGATTTAATGGAAAAGAATACATAAAATGTCAAATGTGGCACACAACAAGGCAGTTCTCAGGCCAATTCATGTCTGTACGTGCTTATATCAACAACAGAAAATCTCAAGTCAATACCGTAATGATTGCACTTCAAAGACAGACCTGACAATTTCAGGAAGAAGGTGCATCATCACAAGTCAACTCCCTATGTGTTTCTGCTGAAACAGACACTTAGGGTACCAGCACATATGTTACCTTAAGAGCTGCACTCCAATCAAACTTTACACAGAGACTCATTCTATGTTTTTTTTTTTTTTTTGGCTCCGGTCCTGGGGCCTGAACTCTGGGCCTAGGTGCTGTCCCTCAGCTCTTCAGCTCAAGGCTAGTGCTCTACCACTTGAGCCAAAGTGCCACTTCCATCTTTTTTTCCCCCCTGCTTATGTGGTGCTGAGGAATCGAACCCAGGGCCTCTAGCGTGCAAGGCAAGCGTTCTACCACTGAGCTTCCTTCCCAGCCTTAGACTCATTCTTTTTTTTTCTTCAAATTTTTATTGTGATTTAGTGGTTACATAATTCCCCAAATTTCACAGCATTATGGGATTGTGATACTAAGTTAAAGTCACAAACACATTCTAACTTTCCTGGTGCAAATTGTCCATTACAGTCTATAACATTTATGAGTTCTAAGATCTTTTTGATACAGTTATTTCTTCCACATTGGGCGATATGTACATTTCTTTGTTTTGTATAGCATCAGCTGTTGCCTCTTTCCCACTTGTTCCCTCCTTCCCATCACTGCCATGGAGTTGCTTAGTTCATTTTGGTCTATGTCCAGTGCAGCTGATGGGTCCTTTGGTTACAGAGACTAATTCTAATAAAGAAGAAATCTCCTGGCAGAAACACAAAAGCAGAAAACTTCAAGACAGCATGCAGACTCCTGCTGAGCAGCTGCAGCCTAGGCTCCTTGCCTCCCCAGGCAGCCCTGGGAGACTAAGAAGGACATGCCTGAAATGCCACACTTATAACAGAAGACCAGTGTAATGCTGAAGAAATCACACCACACTGAAGTAACCTTAGGAACACAAAGAGGAAACACAGGTCAGATCTGAAATCAGCTTTGAGGACCCTTACTGAGAGGCTGCTACAGCTGCCACAACACAGTGGAGGAGAGAGAAATCACAGGACCAGTGTGTGTGTATGGGGGTGGGGGAATGAAGAGGACATTGAGATTGCCACATTCAGACACAGAGGCCCCTCACCAAGACTCCTCTTGCCAGCTCAGAACAGGCTCCAAAATCCTCCACTGGGACCCTCCCTGGAGGACCAGCTCCTTGTGGTTATCCAAAATGCCCTAACTGAATCTCCTGCCTAAGGAGGAGGGAGCATATTTGAAGAGGGCAAGAAACCAAACTCTTTCCCCATACTGTTTGTCACTCACTACTAGGGGAGTCCCCTGAGACTTAGCTCTGCCTCTCTGCCAGGAAACTACAACTCCAAAATCTCTCCCAAACTCCTGCCAGGGGATACCAATGCTACATGTAGCCAGGGAGTCAACTGGGAAAACAACTCCATGATCTGCACCTGTGCCAACAAAATACAACTCCCAAACTCTGATGAGAACTTCCACCAGCAGACCCCAACACACATAGGGAACACATACCTCCATGGAGGCACCTGGAAACACCAGAACTCACCTCTACACAGGAAAGAAGGCTAAAAACTATTACCTCCCCTATTACATTTCCCACACAGCATCACTGCTGGTAGCAGCTGCATATAGCTCCAGTATCAAGAAGAGTCAAATTACAATTTGGAAATAAGGCTCTTCCTCTAAAGGAGTCCCAACTTAGGCAATTCCCATAGAAACTGCAATGCAGAATAGCCCTGATCTCTGGCACACTGAATAGAGATCCTTACTTATTTTTAAGAACAGGAAAAGCTCGCAACCCCTAAAGCTGGAAATAGCACAGCAGGAATTACCAGACACCCCTTCGTCCTAACCCTCAATATTTATGGACTTAACTCTCCAATTAAAGACATAGACTGACTACTTGGATCCAAAAGCAAGATCTGTCCATCTGTTGCCTACACTAGACAAAACTTGCTGACAGAGCATTCTCCAATTGAAAGTTTGGAATAAAGAGGATAGAGTACCAATCCTAATATCCTAATATGCTAAAATAGACTTCAAATTAAAATCAGTAAAGAAAGAGAAACAAGATCATTACATACTAATAAAGAGAACTATACAATTATACTATATTTTGATATATATATCAATTTTATACTATATACTATATATGGCAATTATTTAGTGTATATTATACTGATTGTACTACACTAACTAAACAAATAACAAACTATATAAAAGATATGACAATTCGAAATATCTTCAAAGGCTGGAGCACCCAACTTCATCAAACACATACTACTTGATTTAAATATACACATAGTCAAAACATATTGATAATGGGAGACTTCAGCTTATCACTCTTATCTCTGGGTATATTAACTAGGCAAAACTCACCAAAGCAACCTTCGAACTATAAACTAAATCGACCAAGTAGATTGAATACACATCTACAGACTCTTACCCAACAGCATTAGAATATATATTCTTCTCAGCAGCACATGGCAATCCTTCATAATAGGCCACATGTTAGGTCACAAAGCAAACCTGTGCAAATTAAAAAAAAATTATCCTTACCCCCTTTAATCCTATCAGACGACACTGGATGAAAATTAGAGCTCAACCCGAAAAGCTGTCAGAGAAAAATCTAACTTATAGAGAACAACATAGTATTGAATGAGCAATGGGTACTTGAGGAGATTAGAAGGGAAATCCAAATCATTACACAATGTAAGAACAATGACTACAAAGAAACCCCAGCTCCTCTGGGACATACTAAAGACAGAACACAGGAAAATTTATAGTTCTGAGATCAACAAATTGGAGAAAACACAAATGAACATTTTAGTGATGCAACTCAATGTCTGAGAACAAGAAGAACAAGACTAATCCAAAGTTAATATACAAAAGTGGATAATAAAAAATAAATCAGAAATAAAGGTATTAGAGGTAAAAAAAATTAGAGGATGAACAACACGGAAGGCTGGTCCTTTGAAAAATGTAACAAAATTGATAGCCCCTTAGAAAATCTGATGAAAGAAAGAACACCAAAATTCATAAAATTAGACTTGAAAATGAGATCATCAGAACAGAAATAGGCAAGATTCATAATGGTATTAGGGAATACTTCAGAAACCTTTATGACTGTCAATTCAGGAATCTGGGAGAAAAAGAAGCATCTCTGGAGATCATTGATATCCCCAAAATGAACCAAGAAGATTTATCTCAACCAAATGGATCCATAAGAAATAAAGCCATTGAAATGGCAATAAGGAACCTCCTCTTCAAGAAAAGCCCAGGACCAGCTGGAATCACAGCAGAAGTCTATATGGTCTTCAAAGGGCAACTCAGTCTCATACTCCTCAAACTATTCAATGAAATAGAAAGAGAAAGATCACTACCAAACTCATTCTATGAAGCCAACATAACACTCATTCCAAAAGCAGATAAGAACCCATGAAAGAAGGAGAACTATAGACACATCAATTTGATGGATGTTGATAGATAACTTATCAACAAAATTCTGGCCAACCGAGTTCATCGAGTAATCAAAAAATTTGTATATTATGATCAAGTGGGATTCATTCCAGGATTGCAAACTTGGTTCAGTATAAGCAAGTCAATTAATGTAATTCAACACATCAACAGAAGCAAGCATATGAACCACATGTTCATCTCAATAGATGCAAAGAATCATTTGACATGAGTCAACACCTCTTTATTCTGAAAGCTCTGGACAAACTCAGAATCCATGGAAGGTTCTTCAATATAATGAAGGCTATATATGCCAAATTTAGGGCCAGCATTATACTTAATGGGGAAATATTGAAACCAATCTCTCTGAAAACAGGAACAAGACAAAGGTTCCCACTGTCTCCATTCGTCTTCAGCATAGTGCTAGAATTCCTACCAAGAGAAAAAAGGGAAGAGGAACACATAAAGGGGATCTAAATAGAAAAAGGAATTCTATCCTTCTTTACAGACAATATGATCATGTATTTAAAGAATCTTACATAATCCTCACCCAAGCTATTTGAGTTGATTTAAACCTTTGGCAAAATAGTGTGGTATAAAATCAACCCACAAAAGTCAGTTGTCTTCCTGTTTTCCAACAATACTGAAATCAGAAAAGCAACATCATTTGTAATAGCCGCAGAGAAAAGAAAATACTTTGGAATTAACCAAAGATGGGAATCATGTTTATTTCAAAGCCATAGTAAGAAAAATACCTTATTAGTGTCACAAGACTAGGCCTGAGGACAAATACAATGGAACAGAAGATGCAGAAACAATCTCACAAATATAGAACCCCTCAATATTTGATAAGGGATCCCAAAACACAGTTTGGAAGAAAGATATCCTGTTACACAAATAGTGCTGACAAAATTGGGTTAGCTACATGCAGAAAACCAAAGCTAGATACCCATATGTCACCTAGTAACAAAATCAAGTGTAGGTGGACTAAAGACCATGTTGTATGCAAATATTACAGGAAGAGATAAGGGATATCCTAAACCTTCTTAGAATGGGACAAGAGTTTCTAAAAGATACAGAATCAAACAAATTAAAGAATAACTGGATAAATGAGATTGTATTAAAATGAAGAGTTTCTGCATAGCATGGGACATAGCTAACAAGATAAATTACACACAGCATGAGAGAAAATCTTCATTCAGTACACATGAGACAAATTCCTCATATCTAAAATATAGACAGGGCTCAAAAAATTAACCCTCCACAAAACCTCCCCAAACTCAACAACTCAATCAATAAATAGGCTGACTTAAAGAGAGACTTCTCTGAGGAAGAAAAAGAATGGCTAATAGACACACAAACGAACAAGTGTTCAATATCTGTGGCCACAAGACAAGTGCAAATCAAAATAACATTGAGATTCCACCTCACTCCAATTAGAGTGGATTTTATCAGGAAAAGTAACAATACCAAAAGTTGGCAGGGATATGTCCTAAAAGGAATACTATGAAACTGTTGGTGGGACTGGAAACTTGTTCAACCAGTCTGGAAAAGCGGTATGGAGGTTCCTTAAAAGACTAAACAGAGAGCTTCCTTTTGTCCCAGCAATGCCACTCCTGGGCATATATCCAATGGACCACAAACTAGACCACACTAAAGCCCCAAGCTTTAAACAGCCATGTTTATTGCAGCCTTGTTTAAAATAGCCAAGGTATGAAATCAACCCAGATGAACCTCAGTGGACAAATAGAAGAAAATTTGGTATAGATGCAAAATGGAATTCTACTCATCTGTCAGAAAAAATGATAATTTACCATTCGTAAGGTAATGGAAAGACTTTGAAAAAATTATATTAAGCAATGTAAGCCAGAGCCAAAGAAATATCGTTTGCATGTTTTCCTTGGTTTTCTGTAAGTGGAATATATCTAGAAATCTACAAGTAAACACACTGACAAATATGTAAATATATAAATATGTAAATAAATATATGTGCACACACACTTATATAGGACACTAGACATTAACATACGTAGGCCAAGAGAGGACAAGCACAGGAATAGGGGATGATGGCTCAATAGCTATATAATATATGGCCATATAAAATCATATACTATGAAATGAACTCTAAGAAAAGGAAACAAAAGACTTTTGTTTCCCATCAAGGCTCTTTTTTGGTCTCTTCTCCTTTTGTTTGTATTTGTGAGGGTAATGGGGATACATAAAAGTTGGAACAATGAGGAACAAGTGTTAACCACTAGACACTATGTGGAAGATGAACTGGCCATCTTGTGTGTATGGACTGGAGGGAAAGACTGGGAGAAAGAGATGGAAGGGGAGACATGGTTAAAAAAGAATTGTGTTCAGTATTGATTACCTAACACATGTCACTGTGAGCCTTCTGTGTATCAACTCTATAGTAACAATGCAAAGTAAAACCAAATATATAAATTAAAATGAACACACCGACCCATTAGAAACAATGAGATTGAACTGGCAATAGCATATCTCACTTCCAACAAAAGCCCAGGGCTTGATGCCTTTACAACCAAATTCTAAAATATGGATAAAGGAGAATTATCAATTATAAAACCCTTCAATGAAAATGAAAGTGAGGGAACACTATTCATTCTATGAAGCAGGCATTACAATTATCCACAAAGTAGATAAGGCCACATTGAGGAAAGGGAACTTCAGGTCTATCTCCTTCATGAACATTGATGAGATAGTTCTCAACAAAATACTGGTACATGAACTCCAAGCTAATGAAAGAACTCATATAGCATGGTCAAACTGGATTTCTTCCAGGGATGCCAATTTGGTTTAACCTATATGTCAGTTAGCATACAACAACACATCAACAGAAACAAAGATAAGAACCACATGATCATCCTGATCAATGCAGAAAAATCCAACACCCTGGAGAAGCTAGGAATCCTTGTAATGTTCCTCAATATTATAAATGCTGTATAAGACAAACCTACAGCCAGCATTAAGCTCAATGGTGAACAAGTAAAGCCATTACCCTAAAATCAGGAACAAGACAAGAACATCCATTCTCTCCATTCCTCTTCAACATAGCATTGGAATTTCCAGCAAGAGTAGTAAACAAGAGAAAGACATTTAGGGGAACCAAATAGGGAAGCAAGAAGTAAAACAGATATTATACTGTACTAAAAGGACTCTAAAAATCTCCTGTCTCAATCCACTAGAGTTGATATAGAACTTTGGCAAAATAGCCAGGTATGAAATCACCCCCATATCGATTGCTTTCTTTATGCTGTTGAATGAAACCAGTCAGATATTAAATGCATTGAAAGTGTGTTTATTTATTTATTTATTTTTTAATTTAATTTAATTTTATTTGTGAACATACTGTACAGAGGGGTTACAATTTCATGGGCAGGATAATGCGTACATTTCTTACCAAGCATTGCAGCCTGAAAGTGTGTTTATTGACACACGTGCCCATCACACTGTAGTGAGGCCAGAAATCAACAAGGAAAACAATAAAAACATGCACAGAATATGGAAATGCTATGAATTATTTGTCAAGCATAAATGCATAAATTAATATAATTAAGAAGATTCAATTTAATTAACTGATTACTAATTGCTTAAATGAGGTGTTTTCAAGGAAAATTTCTTTTTAAAAAATTTTATTTTTTTATAAAGATGTTAGTACCTGAGTAAGGTAATGATTATATTTCTTGTCAAACATTGTTACCACCGCTTTGTTTTTCTCCCACTATCCCTTCCCTCCCCTACTCTTCCTTGCCTCCCCCAAAGTTGTAAAGTTCATTTCCTACATAGTGTCTTGTATGTATCATTGTTGCATGGTTCATCCTTCGTCCTTGTTTCAGCATTTTGTTATTCCCCTTGCCCAAATCAGATAAATGTACACACAAAAACATACGGTACTGGAATCAAAGACAGTGATTGCCAGGAGTAAACCAAAGAAAAAATAAAAATTAAATTAAATAAGTAGAAAGAACCAGATACAATATATTGGCAACAACAAGGTCAACAACCAAAAAGAAGACCTGTTGTTCCAGGTCTGGGTGTTAGTTATGTATATGTACATAACTATTGAGCTATTATGGTTCTCTGTCAGGACTGTCTAAGGGACAAATTAATTATTTCCAATGAGGGAAACTATAGAGCCTCTGTTTGTTTCGGACTGGCTTACTAAACCTAATATGATTGGCTTACTTAACCTAATATATTGGCACAGACTTGGACATCAGAGCTCAGGGTTCTGATGGATGGATGCCAGTCATCCTAAAAATAAAGATGTCTTGTCTTCAGGTCTGTGTTTGGTTGCCTAGGCACTGTTCTTATCAGGGGAACCACATTTTCCTCTGCTCTCCCTGGGACTGCGGGGTTAGGTCCCCAGTGACACTCCTACCCTTGAGTCTTCACTTTCTCTGGGTGGGGATCATGCTTTGAAGCCAGCTTGGGCAGGGATGTTGGTGAGATTCTTATCTCCCTTTAACCATCCAAAATTGCCATAGGTGGATCTGTGGCTCAAATGCTAGAGTACTGGCCTTAAGTAAAAGTATTCAGTGATAGTGCCCAGGCCTTGAGTTCCAAGGACCAGCACAAAGAAAGAAAGATAAACATATCAATGACACATAAGATAAGGCCATATCTCTTTCATAGCTTAGAAGAGAGTAATTGCTATTCTAGTATCACTGCTCTTGATTGTGGGCAGCTACCTCAGTGTCTAATTGTCACACCAGCCCTTTTAAACAAGTGCAAATGATAGACACAATGACATTTTCTCTTGCAATAGGAATCAAATAGTTTGCTAGAATTTCTTGATGTTCTGCAAGTCATTTTTCTTTTTTTTTGGTATAGCCTTTTATTAGTGAGGCTTTCTGTTCAAGACCAAAAACAAGCAACATACATGAGCACAAGTAAAATAGAACTTGGGCAGATGAAATTTTTCTGTAAGAGATCTTTATAATGCTAACCTGCCTGGTAAGACATGTTTTGTGTAGCATATCTCACATAAAGTAATGACACAAGGCTTAGGGAAACAGTAACTACTTCTCTCCAGTGAGAGAGTGAGAGAGAAAGAGAGAGAGAGAGGCAGTGTGTGTGTGTGTGTGTGTGTGTGTGTGTGTGTGTGTGTGTTAGACAGTCCTAGGACATGAAATCAGTGCCTGGACACTGTCCTTGAGCTTTTTTTCCTCCAGCCTAACACTCTGTCACTTGAGCCACAGCTTCACTTCCAGCTTTTGGTTGTTTAATTGGAGATAAAATTCTCCCAGATGTTCCTTCCTGGGCTGGCTTCAAGTACTGATCCTTAATATTAGCACCAAGAGTAAAATTAACAAGGATGGGCCACCAGCTGATGATAAGAAATTTTATCCATGTTCCTAAAGCAAAGTTCTCACAGTACTGACCTAAGCATGAAGGAAATGTGTTTGCAGACTTTTAGTACAGATCTCATTGCAGTGACTCAGGGTGATTGTAGTAACATCACTTCATCTTCTGCAATGATAGATAAAATGGAGGAGATACAGGCATGCTGGAGAAAAGTGAAAATTTACGAGCTGTGAAAGAAGAAGCTGTATGCAAGGAAATAAAATTCTGTTTGTCTAGCAAGCAGAAAATTGCTTAACAGTATATGTAAGATAAAATAATGAAATTGAGCTGCTCCTGATACAATAGAGATGGAGTTCATCATAGAAAAGACAGAGAACATTGATGTGTGCACCCAGATTTTCCTTAGTCTTTGCCCATCCTCAGATTGAAATAGTAAATGGGAATAGAATAATGAATTACTTACGGTGTGTGCTCTTCTTGACTGGAAACATGGCTGTTACTGTGGTCTATTCCAAAACTGTTCAAAGGGAAAAACCCAGTGATGGTCACATCTCCATCCATGTGTGCTCGGCGCTTCATAGTAGAGAAGCAGCTATTGCCAGCCAAGGACCTGAAGAGGAGGGGAAGCTGGAGAAGAAGGAGTTTGAAAGTCAAAAGGTACATGCCTTAAGCCTCTGCCAAGCTGCAATTCTGTCTGGATGTGAAGACAACCTGTTAGGCATGCATATTCATATATGTTTTATATGTGCATATGTGTCTTTTATTCATAGAGATCTACACTATAACTCCCCTTTCATGAAAGCCTCTTGTGAGTCCCGAGAAGTCATGTGTATAAGTGTTCCCTGGAGCTCTACATCTGTGGCCTTCATCCAGGAGAAAAACATGAGTTGGAAAACATGTTTGTCCGTTTGTGTTCTTTACCCAGGAGTTATGATTTCATCAAAGACAACAGATAGTGAGGCCCCAGAGGTAGAGTTATCCAGGATGTAGTTTGTCCAGCATGTCTGTCACAAAACTGTTTGCATGAAAGCCATTTGGGATGGTGCAACTGATTTCCCTCAGAGGATGCCATGCCCTGTGCATGGTGAAATGTCCACACAAAATCTATGCCTGTGAGGTATCAGCTAACATTTTGAGAACATCACACTCAGAGGGTCAATTCACACACCGAATGTAAATAACAGCCATAGAATCTTAGCGGTTGATACCAGCAGCTTTCAATACGAATTCCATATGAAAAGGCCTCTAGAAGTACAGCCATTTACTATTGCCTGAGGAAGCAGTATTGCTTATGAACCCACCAATGATATGCCAATCACTCACAACCAACGTCGAAAGTGATTTCTACTTTGACATTCTGAAATGTTGCCGTCAAATTGGTAATTGAATTTATACATTCAAATATAGATGTAGATATTTCCATGCTGCACTGGGTTGAGAATAAGTGGTAGGAAAGGAAATTCTTCTGTATCACAATGCTAAAGCAGTATCAAAAGCAACTGTATGTTTTCAAATTGACAACATGTGTTACACCCATATTCCATGCAGAGACTTCAGAGGCCCTGGAGAACAGAACTACCTCAGGGTAGTCGACATATTTTGTTCCACTTGTTCACAATCATGCACTGGGTACCAAAATACATACCACATATGTGCTTTTTTTTTTTTTATTGTAAAGCTACTATACAGAGGGTTACAGTTACATGAGTGAGGTAATGAGTACACTTCCTCTTGAACATTGTTACCCCCTCCATTGTTTTCCCCCTACCATCCCCTCCCTCCCTCCCTTCCCCGAGGTTCTTTTTTTTTTTTTTTTTTGATTGTGATTAAATGATTACATAATTTCAAAGTCACAAGTTCATTCTAACTTCCCTGGAGCCAATTGTCTACCACAGTCTGTAATATATAACAGTGTTCACATGTTATATACCATATTTGTGATCAGCAGCATGGGGATATTTAGTAGTGGTTCAACCAGATGAGCGGGAGTTCTTTGTTTCTTAAGTCCTGTTAGTTTTGTCGAATCACCTAACCTTTTGGATTTAGCATCCACTTATCAGGGAGACCATGTACCGTTTGTCTCTTCGTTCTTGGCTTACCTCGCTCAACATGATTCCTTCTAGCTCCATCCATTTCCCTGCAAATGCCATTATTTTGTCATTTCTAATGGCTGCATAATATTCCATGGTGTATAGATACCACAATTTTTGGATCCATTCATCTGTGGTGGGGCATCTATGTTGTTTCCATATCCTAGCTATTGCGAACAGTGCTGCAATAAACATGGAGGTGCACGTGTCCTTGTATATTGGTTCCTGTTGTTCAGGGTAGATGCCTAGAAGTGGTATGACTGGGTCGTAAGGGAGGTCAATCTTTAGCTTTCTAAGGACCCTCCAGACTGCTTTCCAAAGTGGTTGTATAAGTGTACATTCCCACCAGCAGTGCAATAGGGTTCCTCTTTCTCCACATCCCCTCCAGCATTTGTCGTTGGCTGATTTGTGGGTGTGGGACATTCTGACTGGGGTAAGGTGGTATCTCAGGGTTGTCTTTATTTGCATTTCCTTCACCACCAGGGATGATGAACATTTCCTCATGTGTTTCTTTGCCATTTTTATTTCTTCATTTGAGAAGTCCCTCTTTAGTTCCCTTGCCCATTTAGTAATTGGTTTGTTAGGTTTGGGAGGGATTAGTTTCTTGAGTTCCCTGTATATACAGGATGTTAACCCCTTGTCTGATATATTGCTGGTAAATATTTTTTCCCAATTAGTTGGTTGTCTTTCTAGCTTAGTTGCGATAGATTTAGCTGTGCAGAAGCTTTTTATTTTAAGGTAGTCCCATTTGTCGAGTCTCTCTCCAACTTGTTGTGACCCTGGGACTCTGTTCAGGAAGTTCCTTCCTGTGCCTATTAGTTCAAGTGTCTCTCCTACTCTGTCCTGCAGTAGTTTCAGAGATTCAGGTTTAATGTTAAGGTCTTTAATCCATTTTGAGTTGATGTTGGTGCATGGTGATAGGCTGGGGTCCACTTTTAGTTTTCTGCATGTGGCTGCCCAGTTTTCCCAGCACCAGAGGTTGAAGAGGCTGTGTTTCTTCCATTGTATGTCTTTGGCTCCTTTGTCGAATATCAGCTGGCTGTAGGCCTGTGGATTTATATCTGGATCTTCTATTCTGTTCCATTGGTCTTCGGGTCTGTTTTTGTGCCAGTACCATGCTGTCTTTGTGATTATAGCTCTGTAGTAGAGTTTGAAGTTCGGCATGGATAGCCCTCCCATATTGTCTTTATCCCCTAGAATTGTTTTGGCTATTCTAGGTCTTTTGTTGTTCCATATAAATTTTTGGACTGTTTTCTGTATTTCAGTGATGTACGTCATTGGGATTTTAATAGGAATTGCATTGAATTTGTATATTAGTTTTGGAAGTATCACCATCTTTACTATATTAAGTCGGCCTATCCAGGAGCATGGGAGGTCTTTCCATTTCCTAGTGTCTTCTGCAATTTCTTTCTTTAACTTTTTATAGTTCTCATTAAATAGTTCTTTTACATCTTTGGTTAGGTTAATTCCTAAATATTTTATTTTTTGGGAGGTTATTGTGAATGGGGTTGCTCCCTTTATTTCCTTCTCTTCCTGTACGTTGTCAGTGTATAGGAAGGCAACTGATTTTTGTGGGTTTATTTTGTATCCTGCTATTTTGCCGAAGTGACTTATGATTTCTAAAAGTTTGGGGATGGAGTTTTTGGGATCGTGGAGGTATAGTATCATGTCGTCTGCAAAAAGGGATAGTTTAACTTCTTCTTTCCCTATGCGGATCCCTTTAATGTCTTTTTCTTGCCTTATTGCCCTGGCTAAGGGTTCTAGGACTATGTTGAAGAGGAGTGGAGACAGTGGGCATCCTTGCCTTGTTCCTGTTTTTAGGAGGATTGGTTGTAGCTTTTCCCCATTAAGTATAATATTGGCTATTGTTCTGTCATAAATGGCTTTTATTGTTTTTAGAAATGTTCCTTCTATTCCTATTTTCTCCAGAGCTTTTAGCATGAATGAATGTTGAATTTTATCAAAGGCCTTTTCTGCATCTGTGGCGATAATCATGTGATTCTTGACCTTGGCTCTGTTGATATGCTGGATTACATTTATTGACTTACGTATGTTAAACCATCCCTGTGTCTCTGGGATGAAGCCTACCTGATCATAGTGTATTATTTTTTTTATGTGTTTCTGGATTCTGTTAGCTAGAATCTTGTTAAGGATCTTTGCATCTGTGTTCATCAAGGAAATTGGCCTGTAATTCTCCTTTTTGGTTGGGTCTTTGCCTGGTTTGGGGATGAGTGTGATATTGGCTTCGTAGAATGAGTTTGGGATAGCTCCCTCCTTCTCTGTTTCTCTGAAGAGCTTGAGGAGTATGGGTATTAGTTCTTCTTTAAAGGTCTTATAGAATTCTGCTGTGAATCTATCTGGTCCTGGGCTTTTTTTTTGTTGGAAGACTTTTGATAGCTTCCTGTAACTCATTATAGGATATTGGCTTATTTAATTGGTTAACTTCTTCTTTGCTCAGTTTGGGTAACTTGTATTTCTCTAAAAATGCATCCATTTCCGCCAGATTTTCTTCCTTTAGAGAGTATAGCTTTTGAAAGTAGTCTGTTAGAATTGTTTGGATATCTTGGGTACGTGTTGTGATGTTCCCCGTGGCATCCCTAATCCTATTAATATGGGTTTCCTCTCTTCTTTTTTTAATTAATCTTGCCAACGGGCCATCAATTTTGTTTATTTTTTCAAAGAACTAGCTTTTTGTTTGGTTTATTTTGGTTATGGCTTTCTGATTTTCTAATTGGTTAATCTCTGCTCTCAATTTGGTTATCTGACTTCGTCTAGTAGCTTTAGGTCCCATTTTTTCTTGTTTTTCTAGCTGTTTTAGTTGCAACATGAGATTATTTACTTGGTCTGTCTCCATTCTCTTGATGTGGGCACTGAGGGCAATAAATTTGCCCCTCAGGACTGCTTTTGCTGTGTCCCCCAAGTTTCTTTGTGAGGTGTTTTCATTTTCATTGAGTTGTAGGAAATGCTTTATTTCTTCTCTGATCTCTTCTGTTACCCAGGCCTTGTTAAGGAGTGTGCTGTTCAATTTCCATGTATTAGAGAAATTTCTGTGGTATGCTTTGTTATTGAGAGCTAGCTTGATTCCACTATGGTCAGATAGGATACAGGGGATTATGTCAATCCCTTTGTATTTGCTTAAGTTCCTTGCATGAACTATGATATGGTCTATTTTGAAGAAAGTTCCATGAGCTGCTGAGAAGAATGTGTACTGTGTTGTTTTAGGGTGAAATACTCGGTAGATGTCAGTTAATTCCGCTTGAAGTATGGCCTCACTTAATTCGGTAGCTTCTTTGCCAATCCTCTGGTTGGTAGACCTGTCTTTGGTGAGAGTGGCGTGTTAAAGTCTCCTAGTATTATCGTATTGGGATCTATTTTATTCTGTAAGTTTGAGAGCATTTGTTTAACATATCTGGGTGCACCGATATTTGGGGCATATAAGTTGATGATGGTTATATCCTCCTCTTGGATTGTTCCCTTTATTAATATGTAGTGTCCGTCCTTGTCTTTCTGTACTGATTTTAATGAAAAGTTTATTTTGTCAGATATCAGGATAGCTACACCTGCTTTCTTATTGGGGGAATTTGATTGGTAGATCCTTTTCCACCCCTTCACTCTGAGTTTGTTTGTATGTTTGGCTGAGAGGTGGGTCTCCTGAAGGCAACAGATGGATGGGTCTTGTTTTCTGATCCAGTCCTCAGTTCGTTTTCTTTTAATTGGCGAATTCAGCCCATTTATATTAAGAGAAAGTATAGAGAGATGCATTGTTGTCCCTGCCATTCCGTTTTCCTAAGTTTTTCTTCTTTCCTTTCCTCCTGTGCTAGCTCAGTTAGACTTTGAGTAATGCCTGTTTGGGGCAGGTCCCAGTTCCTGGTTGCTTTCTTCAGGTTGTGTCCCCCCTCTTAGAATTCTTTGTAATGCTGGCTTAATGTTTATGTATTCATTTAGTTTTTCTTTGCTATTAAAAGTTTTCAGTTCTCCATCGAATGTGAATGCTAGCTTTGCCGGGTATATCAGTCTGGGTTGGCAGTTATTGGCTCTCAGGGTTCGTATGGTGCTTTCCCAGGCTTTTCTTGCATTCATTGTTTGTGTGGAGAGATCTGCAGTGATTCTAATTTTTTTTCCCGTTGTAGTATAGCTCCTTCTTCATTTTTGCTGCATGCAGGATTGTTTCCTTATTATTCAGATCCATCATTTTTACTATAATGTGTCTAGAAGTGTTTCTCCTGGGATCTTGTTTGTTGGGTGTTCGATAAGCTTTTGTGATGTAGTCAAGATGGTCGTTTTTGAGGTGGGGAAAATTTTCATTGACTATCTTGTTAAATAGGTGTTGCATTCCCTTGCTTTGGAATTCCTCACCTTCGTCCACTCTGATTATGCGAAGGTTAAATTTTTTAGCATTATCTGCTTGCTCTTGAATTTCCCTTTGGTTTAATTTGAATGATTTTTCCATATCTGTCACTTTTTGGTCCAGTTGGTGTATTCTGTCTTCTGTATCTGACACTCTACCTTCCATTTCATTCACTCTGTTGACCGTGCCTTCTATTGTGGTTTGCATGGAGGAAATGGATCCCTTTATGGATTCAATGTTGGTTCTCAGAGTACTGATCTCACCTCTCAATGAGGTGAGATCATTATGCATTACCTCTAATTTGGCGTTTATCTCACTTCTTACTGAGGTTTGTGCAGCTTCTATTTTTGCATCCAACTTTTGTTTGATATCCTGTATCTCTTTTGATAGTTCATCCTTGTGCTCTTTCAATTTCTGATCCATTTCTCGCTTTATTTCTTGAGTCATTGCCTCCAGCAACCCTTGGATGTAGCTTTTGTCTTCCATTCCTGCTTTGCTCCCACTGGGGCTCTCCCCTGCGTGGCTGCTGGCTTTTGAGGTGAGCTTGCTGTCCTGGGTAGTGGTAAACCTTGTGATTTTTCTCTGTGATTTTCGCATGGGGGTTCAGGAGACTGGCCTTCAATCTTGTTTTGGTGTGTCTGTCTTTGCTTGGTTGCTGATTCTGTATTGGTAGAGAGAGTCTGTGCCTGATCTGGATTCTGTTGGGAGCCTATTTCCAGCTGCTATTCTGACTTACTTAGGATTCTCAGCTCTCTGCTGTAGATTGCTGGCAATTCCCGCCTTTGGAAGGGTTGAGCAACCTAGACTGCTTGTGTTTGCTCCTGCGGGTGCTCTTGGGAAGATCAGATGCTCTGGATGCACTCTCCCAAATACTGGAGTCTGCTATGGGCTCCTGATGTGTTTTTGTTTGTTTGTTTTGGGCTGGTTGTGGGCTTGAACTCTAGGTTTGGGTGCTGTCCCTCAGCTCTTCAGCTCAAGGCTGGCACCCTATCATTTGAGCCACAGCCCCACTTCTGACCCTTTTTGCTTTGTTCAGGCACCGGTCCCGGGGCCTGGTTCCGGCCCCAGCCTGTCAATATTTGCTAGTAAAAGGTCCATTTCTGTAAAGTTCTCAAACTTATTAGCATAAAGTTTTGAGAAGTATTCCCTTATAATGTTCTGAATCTTGCTTGTTTCCGTGGTGATGTTTCCATTCTCATCTCTGAGTTTATTAATTTGGGTGTGTTCTCTTCTTTTTCTGATAAGATTTGCTAAGGGTCTGTCAATTTTGTTAAGTTTTTCGAAGAACCAACTCTTTGTTTTGTTGATTCTTTCTATAGTTTTTTTGGATTCTAATTCATTTAATTCTGATTTAATTTTGATTATTTCTTTCTGTCTACTGGATTGGGGTTTATCTTGCTGCTCTTTTTCAAGGAGGTTTAGATGTGTCATTAAATTGTTAGTTTCAGATCTCTCCAATTTGTTGATGTAGGAGCTCAGAGCTATAAACTTGCCTCTGAGTACTGCCTTTGCTGTGTCCCAGAGGAGCTGGTATTTTGTGTGTTCATTTTTGTTGAATAGCATGAACATTTGAATTTCCTTTCTAATCTCTTCCATGACCCACTCATGATTCAGCAGTGTGTTGTTCAGCCTCCATGTGATACCGGACTTTCTTTGGTGGCTTTTGGTGTTGAGTTCTAACTTTATTCCCTTGTGGTCAGAGAGAATGCAAGGTATAACTTCAATGTTTCTGAATTTAGACAAGTTTGCTTTGTGGCCTAAAATGTGGTCTATTTTAGAAAACGTTCCATGTGCTGCTGAGAAAAACGTGTATTCTGATGCTGCTGGGTGAAATGTTCGGTAAATGTCTGTTAAGTCTAGTTGATCTATGCAGCTGTTTAGATCTGCGGTTTCTCTGTTGAGTTTTTGCCGAGTTGATCTATCTAGTGGGGAGAGTGGTGTGTTAAAATCCCCAACGATTAATGTCTTTGGATCTATATGGGATTTGAGGGAAAGTAGTGTTTCTTTGATAAATTTGGGTGCTCCATTGTTTGGCGAATAGATATTTTGAATTGTAATATCCTCCTGAAGGAGAGATCCTTTAATTAGTATGTAGCGACCTTCTTTATCTCTTCTCACGAATTTTAATTTGAAGTCTATTTTATCTGATATTAGGATTGCAACTCCCGCCTGTTTATGCAGTCCGTTTGCTTGGTAGATTTTGTTCCAGCCTTTAACATTGAAAATGTGTTTGTTTTTACGGGCAAGATGTGACTCCTGCAGGCAGCAGATAGAAGGGTCTTGTTTTTTAATCCAACTAGACAGTCTATGTCGCTTAATTGGAGAGTTCAGTCCGTTAACATTAAGAGATAGGACTGAGAGGTATTTGGGAGTTCCTGCCATGTTATCTACCTTCTTGGGGGCTGCGAAAACTGGGTTCTTCCTATGGTTCTTGGATTCTCAGTTTGGGTGCAGTTTCTTGGCCTTTATTGCTGTCTTGTTGGTTTTCTATGTGTAGGACATCTTTAAGAATCTTTTGTAGGGCCGGTTTGGTGGAGATGTATTGTTTCAATTTTTCTTTGCTATGGAAGGTTTTTATTTGGCCTTCAGTTATGAAGGAGAGTTTAGCTGGGTACAGTATTCTTGGTTGATAGTTGTTTGTTTTTAGGGCATGGCATACATCATTCCAGGCTCTTCTTGCTTTGATTGTCTCTGCTGAGAAATCTGAGGTGATTCTAATTGGTTTCCCTTTATAAGTGATTACCCTTTTCTCTCTGACAGCTTTAAGGATCTTTTCCTTGTTCTGAGTTGATCCTGTGTGGATTATAATGTGACGGTGGGATGTCCTATTCTGGTCTGGTCTATTTGGGGTTCTAAAGGCTTCTTGTATCTGGACAGGCCTATCTTTTTGCATGTTTGGGAAGTTCTCTGCTAGGATCCTGTTAAACAGATTTCCTAGACCATTAACTTCTGTTTCTAGGTGTTCCTCTACACCCATTATCCTTAGATTAGGCCTTCTGATGGTGTCTTCCAGGTGTTGGATAGATCTATCATATTTCTTGGACTTGTTTTGGATGGTTGTATGTTCTTTCTCTATAATATCTAGGCTGTCTTCAATCCCTGAGATTCGATCTTCTGCATGGTCTAACCTGCTGTCAAGACTCTCTACTTTGTTTTTTATCTCTTTTCCTTCTAGTTGGTCAGCTTTGATGGCTTCAAGTTCTTTGTTGAAGCTCTGTTTTAGGTCTTGTATGAATTTCTTTACTTCCTTAATTTGGTGTTCAGTGTTTGTCCTCAAATCACTTAGTTGATTGGTTATGGTTTCTTTGGGCTCCCATTCCTTCTGTTGGGTTCCATTCAGCATTCCCTTTGTGGTCTCCCTGACTTCCTTCAGCTCTTTGTTAATGGATTCCATGAATGCCTTTAGTGATCTTTGTGTGTTCTCTACCTGGTCTCTCAATTCCTGTATTACTCTTTGATTAGCTTCCTCCCGTTCGTGGGATTCCTGCAGATCTCTTTGAGTGTTCTCAGCCTGCTCAAGCCATTCCTCCCTTTCTCTTTGAGTATTCTCAAGTTGTTCACGCAAATCCTGTATCAGTTTTTGAGTAGCTTCCTCACGCTTATGATATTCCTGTATAAACTTCTGGGATGCCTCCTCTCTCTCCCTATCACGCTCATACAGAGTCCTTTGTACGTTGTCAAACTTTTCATTTATCATGTTTGCCAGCAGTGTTTGTAGAGCTGTTTGGGAACTCTCCTCTGGATTATTCATTATCTGTTCTAACCCCTGATTATCAGGATTGGGAATTGAGATACCCGGATTTGCCATTTTTCTTGTGTTTTTCCGGCTTACCCTGCCCATTTGAGATGAAGATAGCACCAGTTTTGTGCTAGGACACTATCTTAAGGCAACCATCAACCAAAGTTTGCATTTGTACAGTCAATAGTCTACAGATACAATCTAGTTGAACAGATACATCTATTCGACATCAAACAACTATATGTTAAAGGACTTCGAACCACAGAGAAAATTTGGAAAACCAGAAATTATTAGGGTTAGGGAGAAATGTGGGTAAAAAATAGGAATAGATTGGTGTGGGGAGGCACAGGGAGAGTTAACTATGTCCTAATCACATGCAGGAAATAGGTTGGGTAGGATGTAAGTAGAGAGAGAGAGAAAAAGAAGAAAGGGGAAGGGGAATGAAAAGAGACCAGAAAAAAAAATAGAAACGTAAAAATTAATGTTATTTTAGAGATTAAAAGACCATCTATTTATAGAGGAATATGAATATGTTGAGAGAAAGGGAGGGACATAGAGGAGATGAGAAAAACTTTAAAAAAATGCTTAAGATATTATATAGGTATAAAGAGGTAGTACTGCTATTAATGAATTTAAGTCTCAGAGGTTTTGAATTGAGTAATAAGTTTGTGGATTAAGTGTGTACACAATGGGGGATAGGGTCCACTGGTTAACTACGGGTTTATCTGAGGATGTGCAGGACAAGAGTTAAGTCACATAAAGATGAACAAAGAGGAAAAGATGGAAAGGATAGGAAAGTGAGAAGAAAAGATCAGAAGTTCAGTAGAGCTAGAAAAAAAAACAAAAAGATAATTAAGAATGAAAGAAAAAGAGAAAGAAGGCAAGAAAGAAAAGAAAACACACATTCACGTATTCCTAAAATAAAAATTATAAGAGGAGAAAAAAAAATTAATGGAAAACAATTATTTTTTCAGAAGAGGCAAAAATTAAAGATTAATAAAAGTTTTAGGAAAGCAAAAAAAAATTTTTATATATATATAAGGTAACAAAAAACCAAAAAAAACAAAACAAGAAAAAAAGAAAAGAAGAAGAAGAAAAAAAAAGTTCTTTGATTTTTTTTTTTTTTTTTGGGAGGGGTGGGAAGAGTCCTGTATCTCCCTTTTGTCTGTAACCAGAGTCTGGTTGGAGTCTCTGGTCAGCTTGAGGTCCTGTGGCTTGATTAGTTTCTTAAGTCAGTTTGTTGGAACAGGCAGAAAAATGCTCTGCTTTACCCAAGATTTTGAGATCCCCCTCCCAGGTTAGTTTACTGGGAGGGTGATCTGCTTTGAGAATCACAAAAGAGGGGGATGCAGTGAGGTTCTGGGTAGAGTTCTGGGTAGGTTCTGGGTAGAGTTGAGGCCTTTCAATGAACAGTAGCTTTTCCCTGGGGCTATTTTGTGAAAAAAACTCACAGCACCCAGCCTGGAGCCATTCTCAGGGTTTCTGTTTTTCAATTGATTGTGGTGGCTGCTAGAGGGAGGGGCAGCCTCTGGGTCTGGTTACCCAGTGAGGAGAGCCACTCCAATGGCTGGCGCCTGAGCTGGGTGACTTTTCCCTGGATGGAACTGAGTCTGTGAGGTCACTTCGCCGTTAAGTTCTTGTGACCTGCTAAATGACTAGTTTTATTCCAAGGCCTGAGCTGGAGCTAGCCGCTCCTCCGAGCTTTGTTGGTATCCAAGATGGAGATCACCGGTGCTGGGGGGGGGAGGGGTGGCCTTCCCTCCTCTGTTCCCAGAGAAGGAGTGAGGAAGTGGGGCTTCTACTCACGCGGAGTCTTGGATCCCGGGTCGTCTCTGGTCTGCAAAGTGCAGGATGAAGTTGTCCGCTCCTTGTCGGTTCTTGCTGGTGTTGAGTAGAATCTGCTCGTCCGCTGCGTCTGGCTCCTTCGTCCCAGACTGCGTCTCAGGTATGCCTCCGCGGCGGTGGTCGCCGCTGCGACCCTGCCTCCGCAGCGGCAGTTGCTCAGATGTGTCTGCTTGGCTTCCCCTCTCTTGACTAACTTTCTGTCCTGTGATGGCACACTTGGTGTGATTCTCTGGCTTGGGACTGTTCACTGGAACTCTGAAACTGTTTTCTATGCAAGAGCTTGTTCAGATTCCAGCTTCTCCTCCGCCATCTTCCCGGAACTTGTACTTCTCATTGTTGCAACAGGTCCACCTGTATCCTTAAACAACTGGTTTTTCCCCATCTCCTCCACAAGTTATAGTGACATCAAATGTAGTGAAAGCAGGGGTTATACTGTGGGGGAGGGACATACAAAGCAACAAAGAGATAATCTTATAAATGTGTTAGAAACACATGCATGAAAGAAAAAAAACATTAAAATACACATCTAAGGGTTCATTTTCGAACTCTCTTTTTGGTTGGAGAGAGCTGTGGCGTTTCCCTACTGCCCCGTCGCCATCTTGGTCCCCCCTCACCCACATATGTACTTTTAAAACACAGTTGGATAGAAGCATAGAATTCTGTTGTATGAGTACAGCACATTTTCTTTTTTAATATATACATTTTTTGTAAAAGTACTGTACAGTTAACAGTTACATGAGTAAGGTAATGAGTACATTTTCTATCAGGAATTGTTATCCTCTCCTTTGTTTTTACCCTACCAAGTCTTCCCTCCCCACTTCCCCTACTCCTTCCCCCAGCATTGTACAGTTCATTTTCAACATAGTGTCTTGTACATCTTATTATTACAATGGGTCAAACTGTATCTATATTTCAGCATTTTATTATTTCCCTTCTCCTCTCCAAATTATCAAAATGTGTATACAAGATGTAGGACACTGGAATCAAATACAGTGAAAACAGGGTTATGCTATGGGGGAAGAATATACAAGGGAAACAAAATAATCACATAGTACACTATAAATACATGAAAACAATAGCAACTGAAGATAAAACCTCTTGTGTCTCTATCTTGTGGTCACCTTATATGGTTATATGGACATACCTTTTGACCTTTTCTGCTTGTCCTCTTCATATACTAGTTATTACAAATAAGGGAAACTATAGGACCCATGTTTCTTTGGGTCTGTCTTACTTCATTTAATATAATTTTTTCTAAGTCTTTCCATATCCTTACAAATGCGACAGTATCATTTTTTCTGATAAAGGCTTAGAATTCCACTCTTTCTCCCTCTCTCTCTCTCTCTCTCTCTCTCTCTCCACATGTGTATATATATATATATATGTATATATGTAACATTTTCTTTTTTATTGTGAAAATACTGTACAGAGGGGTTACAATTACATGGCCAAATAATGAGTACATTTCTTATCAAGCAATGAGTACATTTCTTATCAAGCATTGTAGCCTCCTCTTTTGTTTCTCCTTCCTATCCCTTCCCATACTCCCCTAGCCGCCACTTAATCCTCCTCTCTCCCTTTCCCCCACCCAAAGGGTGGCAGGCAGGGAGAGAATAATGGCACATAATAGAGAATCTGACAGATAAATAGAAACACAGAAATAGAAAAAATGGAACAATGAAAAATGTAGCCATATAAAATTATTTTTCTTGGGGCTGGGAAGGTGGCTCAGTGGTAGATTGCTTGCCTTGCATGCCTGAGGTCCTTGGTTCGATTCCTCAGCACCACATAAGCAAAAAGAAAAAAGCGGGAAGTGGCACTGTGGCTTAAGTGGTAGAGCGCTAGCCTTGAGCTGAAGAGCTGAGGGATAGCCCCTAGGCCCAGTGTTTAGGCCCCACGAACGGACCCCAAAAATACATTTTTTTCTTTTGTGTTATAATAAAACTTTATTCATTAAAGGAAGGCTGGATTTGGCCTCTGCGTCAAGGTTTCCTTATCTTTGTTTTGTGAGTGCATGTGTGTGTGTGTGTGTGTGTGTGTGTGTGTGTATGTGTATGCACATATGTATGTGCATATGTCTGTATGTCTTTCTGTCTGTGTCTGTGTCTGTGTCAAGTGGTATTGGGAATGAAATGCCAAATGAAAATTTTATCTGATTTGTTGTTGTTTTCAAAGGTTTAAATATATACTGTGGAAACATTAGGGATTTTCTATGCATGAATGAAAATAAAATACTGCAGGCAATTAGGGTAATTTAATGTTTTAGTGGAAATAAAAAGTAATGGATAAAGATGCATCAGATAAAAAGCCTTCATGTACCCTATCATACTGTCATAATGAAAACCATTTGTACCATATACACTAGAAAATTTAAAGTAATACAAAAATTAAATTTAAAAGACAGTCCACTTACAGTTGGAAAAATAACTTCTCTTTGGCCTGTTTGCCTAAACTTAATTGTTTTTTTTTGTTGTCGGTGATGGGATTTGAACTGTGGACCTGGGTACTGTAGCTCAGCTCTTCAGGTCAAGGCAAGCACTCTACCACTTGAGCCACAGTGCCACATGTAGTTTTCTGGTGGTTTATTTGAGATAAGAGTCTCATGCACTTTCTTTCTGGGCTGGCTTTGAAACCTGACCCTCATATCTCAGCCTCCTGAGTAAATAGGATTACAGGCATGAGCCCCCATGCAGATATAAACTTAATTTTTAATCCATTAAGGTAAGCTAAACAGAACCTCATAATTGATCCTATATATATCTTGAAATGTCAGCTTTACAAAAAAAATCTAGGATTTAAAACCTAATGTAGGATCTGTAAAAGATTTCTACAGAGAAAGTTAAAGCTTTAAAGTAAGAAATTGGGAAAGCAGACAATAGAAAGAATTCCCTTTTTTTTCTTTTTCTTTTTTATTGTGGAAATACTGTACTGAGGGGTTACAATTACATGGGCAAGATAATGAGTACATTTCTTACCAAGCATTGTAGCTTCCTCCTTTGTTTCGCCTTCCCAGCCCTTCCCATTCTTCCCTGCCCCCCTCACCAGAAAGTTGTAAAGTTAATTTTCAACATAACAACATGTACATCTCATTGTTGCAATGGGTCCACCTGTATCCCTATTTAAACTATTGGTTTTTTTCCATTCCCTCCACAAATTATACCAAAATCAAATACAGTGAAAGGAGGGGTTATATCATGGGGGAGGGACATACAAAGCAACAAATAAATAATCTTATAACTGTGTTAGAAACAATCGCATGAAAGAAAAAAACATTTGAATACATATCTTAGGGTTCATTTCCCTAACATCACATTACCTGACGTTTGCTGCTTGACTCAGACATATACTAGTTATTGAAAATAAGGGAAACCATGGGCCCTATGGTTCTTTGGGCCTGGCTTACTTCACTCAATATAATTTTTTCCAAGCCTTTCCATTTCCTAACAAATGGGGCAATGTCATTCTTTCTGCTGGAGGCGTAGAATTCCATTGTGTATATATACCACATTTTCTTGATCCATTCATCTACTGAGGGGCATCTGGGTTGGTTCCATATCTTAGCTATGGCAAATAATGCTGCAATAATCATACTCTTGTGGGTAGCTTTAGTGTGGTCTTGTTTGTAAACATTTGGATAAAGCCCAAAAGTAGGATTGCTGGGTCATAGGGGAGTCTATGTGGAGTCTTTTGAGGAACCTCCATAAGGCTTTCTAAATTGGTTGAACAAGTTTACACTCCCACCAACAATGCAGTAAGGTTCCCTTCTGTCCACATCCCCTCCAGCATCTGTTGTTATTAGAGTTCTTGCTTATAGCCATTCTAACTGGGGTGAGGTGGTATCTCAATGTTGTTTTGATTTGCATTTCTTTTATGGCTAGGGAGGTTGAGCATTTCTTCATGTGTCTATTGGCCATCCTTCTTTCTTCTTCAGAGAAGTTTCTGTTTAAGTCCTTGGCCCAGTTATTTATTGGGCAGTTGTTTCTTTGAGGATTTGTTGTTGGATGATTTAAATTTTTGAGTTCCAGGTATGTTTTAGATATGAGACCCTTGTCCATCGTCTGGCTAGTGAAGATCTTTTCCCAGTCCGTGGGCTTTCTATTCATCTTGCTAGCTATGTCCTTTGCCATGCAGAAGCTCTGCAATTTCCTGGAATCCCATTTGTCCAACCTTTCTTTGATTTGTTCTGTTTCTGGGTCTCCATTAAGAAAATTTCGGCCTTTGCCAAGGAGACCTAGGATTTCTCCTATGCCATCCTGTAATGTTTTCAGAGTGTCTGCTTTGTCTCCGAGGTCTTTGATCCATTTGGAGTTGATTCTGGTGCAGGGTGATATGTAAGGATCTAGCTTTAGTTTTCTACAAGTAGTTAACCAATTTTGCCAGCACCATTTACTGAAGAGGCTGTCTTTCTTCCATTCTATTGTTTTAGCTCCCATATTGAAGATTAGATGGCTATAGGTCTGTAGGTTCATTTCTAGGTTTTCAATTCTATTCCATTGGTCCTGAGGACTGCTCTTGTGCTAGTACCAAGCTGTTTTGATTACTATGGTTTTATAGTAGACTTTGAAATTTGGTATTGATATTTCTCCAGCAGTGTTCATTCCGTTGAGGAGCATTTTTGCTATTCAGGGTCTTTTATTGTTCCCTATGTATTTTTGGATTGCCTCTTCTATTTCCTTGAAAAATGAGGTTGGAATTTTGATGGGTATCGCATTGAATTTGTTGATAGCCTTGGGAAGCATTGCTATTTGCACGATGTTAATCTTTCCAATCCAGGAGCATGGGAATATTTGCCACTTTCTAAGTTCTGTTTTGATTTCCTTTTTCAAGTTTTTAAAGTTTGCATCATAGATGTTCTTCACTTCTTTGGTTAAGTTAATTCCTACGTATTTTATTTTTTTGTGGGGCTATTAAGAATGAGTTGCTTTTCTAATTTCAGCCACACTTTTCTCGTTGTTGGCATACAGAAAAGCCATTTATTTTTGAAGGTTAATTTTATACCGTGCTACTTTGCCAAAGTTTTGACTCAGGTTGAGTAACTGGGGAGAGGAGTCTGTGAGATTCTTTAAATACAATATCATGCCATCTGCAAAGAGGGAGAATTTTACTTTTTCTTTCCCTATTTGGATCCCCTTATGTTTGCATCTCGTCTTATTGCTGTAACTAGGCATTGCAACACTATATTGAAGAGACGTGGTGACAGTGGACATCCTTGTCTTGTTCCTGAGTTAAGAGGAAATGGCTTTAGTGTTTCACCATTAAGTATTATGCTAGCTACAGTTTATTGTATTGAGGAATGTTGCATGAATTCCTAATTTTTCCAGAACCTTCATAATAAAGGGTTGTTGGATCTTGTCAAATGCTTTTCCTGCATCTATTGAGATAACCAGGTGGTTCTTATCCTTGCTCCTGTTGATGTGATGAATAACATTAATTGGTTTGCGTATATTGAACCAGCTTCCCCCACCCTCCCACAGCAAAATCGTATCGTTCATTTCTTAACATAGTCTCTTGTGCATCTCATTGTTGCAATGGGTCAGCCTGTATCTCTATTTAAACAATTTGTTTTTTCCCTTCCCCTCCTAAAATTATACCAACATCAAATACAGTGAAAACAGGGGTTATACCGTGGGGGAGGGACATACAATGCAACAAAGAAATCGTCTTATAAATATGTTAGAAACAATAGCAAGCAAGACAAAGCATTTCAGTCCTTATCTTGGCGTTCATTTTGCCCCACATCAACTTATCTGACCATTTGTGCTTGTCTCAGACATATAGCAGTTTTTTTCAAATTGGGAAGGCATGGGACCTAAGTTTCTTTAGGCCTCACTTACTTCACTTAAAATAATTTTTTTCAAGTCTTTCCATTTTCCTAACAAATGGAGCAATGTCATTCTTTCTCACGGATGCATAGAATACCATTGTGTATATATACCACCTTTTCTTGAACCGTTCATTTATTGAGGGGCATCTGGGTTGGTTCCATGCCTTAGCTATGGTAAATAATGCTGCAACAAACATAGTTGTGCTGGTAGCTTTTGTATGGTCTTGTTTGTGATCATTTGGGTAAATGTACCAAAGGGATTGCTGTGTTGTCTTTTGAGGAAACTCCATACCAATTTCCAATGTGGTTGAACAAGTTTACATTCCCTCCATCAATTCAGTTGGGTTCCCTTCTGTCCACATCCCCTCCAGCATCTGTTGTTATTAGAGTTCTTGAGTCCAGCCATTCTAACTGGGCTGAGTTGGTAACTCAGTGTTGTTTTGATTTGCATTTCTTTTATGGCCAAGGAAGTTTAGCATTTCTTCATGCCAATAGTGGCCACCCTTCTTTCTTCTTCAGAGAACTTTCTCTGTAACCCCACTTATTTATTGGGCAGTTGTTTCTTTGAAGATTTGTTGCTGGGGGATTCATGTAGATATGTTTTCCTCATTCCCTTTTTCTTATTTCTGTCCTATTTATCTTTGAGCTTCTCTTTTATGTGTCATTGGCTTTCTCCCTGCATGGCATCCATAAAAACTTTCTTCAACACATCAACCCATCCATATATGCATTCTCTTTATTCCTTCATTTAAGAGAAAAGAGGGTTGTGTGAATTTACTGAAATCTCAACTATGACGAAATTAGCAGGAATTACACAAAACTATGCCAAACACTAAAATCAAATATTTTCCCATCCACTTCATATAACACAATGAGGATTCAGTATTTTACACAGTAATATAAAATCAAATCTAATAATGAAATTGTAAAGTAAGAAAGCTAGACAAAACTCTAGAAACTGACAAAGTATTTTGATCATATCTGGATTATCATAGGGAGGAAGTTGGAAATATAGTGTACTTACATCTTCATTTATTGTTTTTTTTGATGGTTTACGAGATATATGTGCTTGTAATAGTTCATCACTAGTAATACTTGATAATCAAGAGCAAATTAATAAACTAACATTTAAAAATGTATACTTCAATAAGTATAGAATACATAAACAACTTGGTACACTTGTGGAGAAGCTGACCAAGATTATATAAATTAGGAGATACAAGTATTCATCTATATTTTCTATATTTCATTTTCTCAGGATATTTATTAAGGTTGTTTAATATACAGTTTTGTACTTTTCATTTTGGAAGTCCTTTATTATTAAGATAATTCTTTGATGATAGACAGCAGCCTCAGTAATTATTCTGGACCACCACATTGGATAAATTCCATTTCTACTTGAGATATGTTTCCTTCTGTATTTCTGAGGTAATGTTTTTAATATTGCTGCAGTGTCTGGTGGAACCTGATGCATCACATCTGGTGATTTACTTCCTTTAGCATGCTGGGAGACCAAAGAAGAGTGAGGTAGGAGCCCTGCAGACCGCAAAGCTTCCGATGCACTGAGTTTAGGATTGTCTCTTCTGTTAGGAAGTCTTATTAATGGAGCATGTGGCTTGACTACCTGAACAACCCTGCTGGCAGATGCCATCTTGCTGCCCATCATGACCCCAGGAAGGGGCAGCTTCTTGGGCACGAGTGAGCTGAGCCGCTCTGCTGCTCCCCCAAGTAATGTTCATTTGTTAAACAGCAGGCCCTCATAAAAATTCTTTCATTATACCCTGCATTCTCCAAAACCACAAGGGAATTAAATTAGAATTCAACACCAGAAGCCCCCAAAGGAAATCTTATAACACATAGAAGCTTAACAACCCACTGTTGAATCTCAAGTGGGGCATGGAAGAGATTAGAAAGGAAATTCATATGTTCATGATGTTCAACAAAATGATCACACAAATTTCCAGCTCCTCTGGGAACCAGCAAAGGCAGTACTCAGAGGCAGGGTTATAGCTCTGAGTTCCTATATCAACAAATTGGAACAACCTGAAATGAACAATTTAATGAAGCACCTAAAGCTCCTTGAAAAAGAACAACAAGGGCAGGGAAGGTGGCTCACTGTGATAGCGCTTGCCTTGCATGCATGAGGCCCTGGGTTCAATTCCTCAGCACCACATAAGCAAAAAGAAAAAAGCGAAAAGTGGCACTGTGGCTCAAGTGGTAGAGCACTATCCTTGAGCTGAAGAGGTGAGGGACAGTGCCCAAGCCCCATAACTGGCCACCAAAAAAGAAAAAAAAACAATAAATTGTACCCCAATCAACTAGATGGACACCCATAATTAAAATTAAATCCAAAGTAAATCAATTAGAGTACCAAAACCAAGAGAAAAAATGAAAAAGACAAAGAGTTTGTTCTTTGTAAAATGAATAAAATTGACAGACCCTTAGCAAATCTTACCAGAAAAAGAAGAGAACACACCCAAATAATGAAACTCAGAGATGACAGTGGAAACATCACTACAGAAACAGCCAAGATTTAGAATATAATAAGGGGATACTTCTCAAACATTTATGCTAATAAATTTGAGAATCTGAAAGATATGGATAAATTTGTAGCAAATATTGACATGCCCTAAAGTAAGATGATTTAAAACAACACACCCGTATCAAGCATCAAAATAGAAGCAGAAATAAAAAAGCTCCCAGCCAACAAAAGTCCAGGAACTAATGGATGTATAGCTGAATTTTACAAGGTGTTTAAAGCAGAACTTACAACAATACTCCTCCTTCTCTTTAATAAATAGGAAATCAAAAATTCACTACCACATTCTTTTTACAAAACCAGCATAACTCTCATCCCAAAACGAGGGAGGGACTCATTAAAGAACGTGAACCATAGACACATTTTTTTTGTTCAATATCTTTCAAAACTTCTCAAAAAAAAATGTTGGCTAATCGACTTCAAAAACTCATCAAAAGGGTTGGGAAGGTGGCTTAGTGGTAGAGCGCTTGCCTTGCATGCTTGAGGCCCTGGGTTCGATTCCTCAGTACCACATAAGCAAAAAGGTAAAAAGCCGGAAGTGGCGCTGTGGCTCAAGTGGTAGAGCACTAGCCTTGAGCTAAAGAGGTGAGGAACAGCGCCGAGGCCCAGAGTTCAGGCCCCATGACCGGAACCAAAAAAAAAAAAAAACTCATCAAAAGAATTGAGCACCATGATCAAACAGGATTCATTTCAGGGATGCAAAGCATGTTCAATATATGCAAAACAAATAATATAATTCATCACACCAACAAGAGCAAGGATAAAAACCACAGAGTTATCTCAATAGATGTAGGAAAAGCATTTCACAAGATCCAATACCCCTTTATGATAAAGGTTTTGGAAAATCTAGGAATCCATGGAACATTCCTCAATACAATAAAGGCTGTATATGACAAACCTACAGCCAGAATTATACTTAATGATGAAAAGTTAAAGCCATTTCATCTAAGTTCAGGAAAGAGATGAGAGTGTCCACTCTCTCAGCTCCTCTTCAACCTAGTATTAGAATGCCTAACTACAGCAATAAGACAAGATGCAGACATAAAGGGAATCCAAATAGGGAAGGATGAAGTAAAACTCTCCCTCTTTGCAGATGACATGATCTTGTATTTAAAGAACACCATGGACTCCACTCCCAAGTTACTTGAGCTGATCAGAAACTTTGGCAAAATAGCACGGGATAAAATTAACCCTCAAAACTCAATGGCTTTCCTGTATGCCAATAATGAGAAGAGTGCGGCTGAAATTAGAAAGCAACCCTTTTTGTAATAGCCCCACAAAAAATAAAATACTTAGCAGTTAACTTAACAAAATAGATGAAGGACCTGTATGATGAAAACTTTAAAAATCTGACAAAGGAAATTAAAACAGAACTAAGCATGTGGAAACACCTCTCTCCCCCATGCTCCCAGATTGGGAGGATTAACTTTGAGAAAATGACAATACCGATAACGGCTATCTACAAATTCAATGTGATACCTATCAGTACTCCAACCTCATTATGTAATGAAATAGAAGAAGCAATCCACAAATTCATATGGAACAATAAAACTACAGATAGCAAAAACAATCTTTAGTAAAAAGAACAGTGCTGGAGGAATATCAATTCCAAATTTCAAACTCAACTACAAAGCCCTAGTAATCAAAACAGCTTGGTACTGACACAAGAACAGACCTGAGGGATAATGGCATAGGACTGAAGACCCAGAAATGAACCCACAGACCTATAGCCACCTAATCTTTGACAAGAGAGCTAAAGAAATAGAATAGAAGAAAGACAGTCTTTTCAGTAAATGGTGCTGGTAAAACTGGTGAAACACTTGCAGAAAACTAAAACTGGATCCGTATATATCACCTTACCCAGAATCAACTCCAAATGGATGAAAGACCTTGAAATAAAAGCAGACTCCATGAAAACATTACAGGAAGGAATAGGAGAAATTCTAGGGCTCCTTGGCACAGGCCTAAATTTTCTTAATAGAGACCCAGAAGTAGAACAAATCAAAGAAAGTTTGGACCAATGAGAATGCATGAAACTGCAGAGCTTCTGCATGACAAAGGACATAGCTAGCAAGATAAACAGAAAGCCCACAGACTTGGAGAAGCTCTTTAGTAGCCATAAAACAGACAAGCATCTCATATCTAAAATATACTTAGAATTCCAAAAACTCAATTTCCCAACAACAAATCCTCAAAGTAACAACTGCACTATTAACACATGGGCTACACTGAAAGAGAGTCTTCTATGAGGAGGAAATGAGAATGATCAATAGACAAATGAAGAAATGCTCGACCTCTCTAGCCATAATAGAAATGCAAACCAAGATAACATTGAGATTCCACCTCACCCCAGCTAGAATGGCTATAGTCAAGAAATCCTGTAACAACAGATGCTAGAGTTGATGTGGCCAAATGGGAACCCTACTGCGTTGTTGGTGGGAGTGTAAACATGTTAAATGACTTTGGAAAGCAGCATGGAGGTTCCTCAAAAGATTCCACATGACCAAGTACCCATTTTTGGGCATTTACCCAAAAATTTGTAAAGAAAGTCATACCAAAGCTACCAGCACAAGCATACTCATTACAGCATTATTTACCGTAGCTAAGATATGGACCCAATCCATATGGGCACAGTAGATGAATGAATCAAGAAAAAAAATATGAATTCTATGCCTCCATCAGAAAGAATGATATTGCCTCTTTTGTTAGGAAATGGAAAGACTTGGAAAAAATTATATTCAGTGAAGGAAGCCAGGCCCAAAGAAACATAGGTCACCTGGTTTCCCTTGTTTACAGTAACTAGTACATGTCTAGGACAAGCAGACAAAGTCAAAAGTATGTACATACAACCACATGAGATAATGTTAAGCAAAATAAACCCCAAGACAGGGACAGAAGAGTTTTTTTTTCCTTACATGCTAGTGTTTTTAATGTAGTTACAATGCACTATGTGGTCCTTTTCTTTCTATTTATTGTATGTTTTCCCCCTATGGTATAACCCCTGTTTTCACTGGATTTGTTGCTGGTATTCTGCACCTTGTATATACATTTTTGTAATTTGGGGAGTGGAAGAGATATTGCAGAATGCTTAAATGGGGATGCAGGCTGACCCATTATGAGGACGAGATGTACAGGACCCTATATTGAAAATGAATGTTACAATGTCAGGGAGGGGGTGGCGGGATGAGTTGTGGAAGCAGGGAGGGAAGTTTTGGTAGGGGGAAAATAAAGGAGGAGGTAACAACACTTGCTATGAAATGTGTTCATTACCCTATTCATGCAACTGTAACCCCTCTGTGCAATAAAAAATGAAATAAAAAGAAAAATGAGCAAAAGACCCTTACTCTTGAAGTTAAAATCCACATTACAATATAATAAAACAATGGAAAATGATTCTAGATTTAGATCACACCTTCTGTATCGTAATCAAACATAGGAGATTCTTCATAAGAAAGCTAATTTTTCCTGCTATGTGGACGTTTTTTCCTAAAGCCATGCAGAGAATTTCTATTGGGCATTAACAATATATTGTAACCTTTGGGGACAAAAATGCAGCCTAGGAGCCCTGCACCTGAGGCCAAGATGGAGAAGACCTCCACAGCCACCATGACCTTCCCTTTGGCACTGTGATAGACAGGCAGGAAGGAGAGCCACACACTGCAGAACACCAGCATGCTGAAGGTCAGGAATTTAGCTTCGTTGAAGGTGTCAGGCAGGTTCCTGGCCAGAAAAGCTACAGTGAAGCTGGCCAGGGCCAGGGAGCCCAGGTATCCCAGGACACAATAGAACGCAGTGAGGGAGCCCTTGTTGCACAGGATGATGATGTGGCCATGTTCAGAGTGTGCATCTGTGTCCACAAAGGGAGGAGAGGTTCCCAGCCAAAGTCCACAGAGGGTCACCTGGATGAGAGTACAGATGGGGATGATGAGGTTAGGAGCCCCTGATACCAGCAACTCCCTCATCCTTCTCCCTGGAGAAATGGACTTGAAGGCCAGGACCACAATCACTGTTTTGGCCAACACTGTGGAAACAGCCACAGTGAAGACAAGTCCAAATGTGATCTGCTGCAGGATGCAGGTGACTGTGTTGGGACGGCCAATGAAGAACAAGGAACAGAGGAAACAGAAGATGAGGGAGATGAGCAAGATGTAGCTGAGAGTCCGGTTATTGGCCTTGACAATGGCAGTGTCTCGGTGTTTCACAAATATCCCCAAAACAGCAGCAGTTAGAATCGAGAAGCAGAGAGCCAGGCAGGCCAGAGCCATGCCCAAAGGATCTCCAAAAGCCAGGAAACTTTCATCTCTCAGGAGGCACTGATTTCTCTGTGTGTTGGCATACTGATGATCTGCACATTTCACACAGTGCTCCATCTCTGATAAAGAGTGTAAGCTATCATTAGTTCTTATTTTGAACTTCTTTTACTTCAAAGAAATTAGGAAATTATTCCCTTAGATGTAATGATAACATGTCATTAGTAAATATTAATGCACATTTATATCTTTTCTAAATCATAACCTCCTCCCATTTCCATCTACTTGTTTATTCAGATTTTTTCATCCAACTCATTTTTCTTTCAGTCATTATCAAATGTATTGATAATGAGCACTTTGGGTCATTCTCATGTCCTAACAACAATTTCCTACACGGCTTAACATTTATTAACTGTTCGTGCAAACCACAATAAATACTATGGGTGACACTTAATCACATGTCTTTGTAATTTTATTTTTTATTTTTATAATTTTTATAAATATTTTTATAATTTTTTTACTTTTATAATTTTATTTTTAATTTTATCCCAATTGGACATTCTTGAATTCATCTCATCCTATTTTTCTCTCCAACTCATATGTGAAGCAATAGCAAGAGAGAAAACCTTCTTGGTCCCTTTATAGTCATGCTCACTTCTTAAAGTCAATCCACCTTTTTGAGGGGCTGGGAAGGTGGCTCAGTGGAAGAGCACTTGCCTTGCATGCCTGAGGCCCTGGGTTGGATTCCTCAGCACCACATAAGCAAAAAGGAAACAGCCAGAAGTGCCACTGTGGCTCAAGTGGTAGAGTGCTAGCCTTGAGCTGAAGAGCTGAGGGACAGCGCCCAGGCCCAGAGTTCAGGCCCCAAGACCGGACCAAAAAAAAAAGTCCACCTTCACGAGTACTTTCTCTGTGCCATGAACAGTGCAGGGCAGAGAGAAATAAAGATGTGCAAGGTCTATGTTTCCTGTCTGAATAAAAAGGTGAGCAATGTCCAATAAGACATGTTTACTTTCATCTTAGGGTTTATACTTGTCTCAACTCTGAGTGATAAGTGGGATTTCTGGAGCTAAGTTTGCCTGCTGCAATAGAGTAGAAAATATTACTGACATATGCAATTCAAGCTCATGACCTATCACATTTCACCTAACAGTTCCACCACTTGTCAAATTATTATTATTATTATTATTATTATTTTTATTACTATTTTTTGGCCAGTTGTGTGGTCTGACCTCTGGGCCTGGGCACTGTCCCTCAGCTCTTCAGCTCAAGGCTAGTGCTCTATCGCTTGAGCCACAGCACCACTTCTGGCTTTTGTTCTGCTCATGTGGTGCTGAGGAATCAAACACAGGGCCTCATGCCTGCAAATCAAGCACACTACCACCGAGCAACCTTCCCAGCCCCTCAAAATTAAATTATTAACAGAGAAAAGGAAAAAGGGGTCTGCAATCACAATGTACAAGTTTTGCATTGATTTGTTTGGTTGAGGAAAACTGAGGAGAGTCTCAGACTTACCTGTCATATTAGCAATCTCATTCTGTGGGCAAGGGGTACAATTAAAGCAACAGGCAGCCTTTCCTTCCTGAGGAGATTTCCTAAATCCAGGACCACAAGGCTCACTGCAGACAGAGCAAGGAGTCTGAGGAAAATCAAGTATCTGTCCATAACTCTTCAAACTTTCATAGCTAAAACTCCAAAAACCCATTGTTGGAAAGAATTGGTTATTCAGCATAATGTTGCTATGTAGCTAAGTGCAGTCGATAAATTGAATTGTGTTATAGACTCCATATCCCATGATTTCTAAAGACTTTTGTGCTAGCCTGTTGAACTGTATAACAGTATGGGATCTTTGAAAGGGTGAACCCTGTGGTGAGGAAATGAGTCCTCGTTTATAACCCTACAGAATTTTCTTAAACTCATGTCATTATATGTTGTCTCCTACTTATCTGCGACAAGGGGAAAAGCCTGGTGGATGACCTCCCTTTTATAGGCCCATCATATTTTCCTCTTAGGTTTCCAGTGGTCATGAAGAATGAATCTTCATAATGGCATATTCAGTCATTCCTTTCACCAAAGATGCCTAAAAGGCAGATCAGCTAACCATTGAATGAAACTTCTACATAATGGAACCCAATAAAGCTTCTGAGCCCATAAATTTGTGTCAGGTACTTTATCCCAGTGTAGGAAATAGGAAACTATAGCCTGACAATATTCTGAATCAAAAATTAGGAACACATGTAATACTTTTAGTTCCCATCCTGGGCTTGAATCCAATGTCTAGGCACTGGCCTTGAGAATTTTTTGCTGAAAGTTATTATTGCATTACTCAGTCACAGCTCAACTTCCAGATTTTTGTTGGTTAATTGGCGATAACTGTCTCACAGACCTTGTTTGAGCTGACTTTTAGATCATGATACTCAGATCTCAACTATCTGAGTAGGTAGGCTTATGGGAGAAAGTTGCTGACACTCAGTCAAGTATAAATGTAAAGGGTGACTTTTGTTTATTTGTGTGTTGATAAAATTATTAGGATTAGACCCAACTCACCTCTGTATTTCCAGTGGTCCACTCTACCATATCTTCAGATAAAGAGAGTTGATTACCATGTAAAGCATTGGGAGAAAACTTTCCTACTCTCACCTCAAATTCAAGACCTTCTGGAAAATTCCAAATATTCAGAATGTCATAGTCTGGCTCCAATTTCCTTTTTTCATCCAAAATCACTTGATGTCCAACAGAATTGTGAAACTGGATGTTCTTTAGAAAATGGAGCAACTGAAGAGAGACATCATATTATTGTGAAGTACATTCCAATGGTAAGACACAAAATGTGAATTAAGAAATGCTACTCATTACCTAAAGGCAATTCTGAATTCAAGAATAGCACTGAGAATGATTGAAGTATCTGTCTAAACAATGTAATGAGGAATAAAAATAATTTTCCGAATCCTGGTTACTCAGAAAAGGAGTACAAGCCTTTGTTCAAGAGAAACCTACACTATATAGCCACGAATGAGACAATTCTCATTTGCACAGCTAAAGTTTATCAGAAACTCTATTTTTACTAATGTCTATAGTTTGAGAATGTTCCATTTTTATTACCAAAGTTGAGGGAAACTAGATCCCATATGAAAAATATGGAAAATTCTGTTGAGCATGCCATCCTTTGGTATTCCTGAAGAAATGTATAGAGAAAATCCTTATTTAGTTTTCAAAAGATTTGCTATGGGCACGTTGTGGTTATTTATAAGTAAATTAATTTATAAGCTGATTACTGGCTACTCACACCTGTCATCCCAGTTACTCCAGAGGCTGAGATATGAGTATGACAATTTAAACTGGACTGGGCTGAAAAGTTTGAGACTTGCAAAAATACCTGAAACATTCAATTTCAGAGAATAACACACCTTCTAGGAAGTTCCTCTGCTCATAGTATGTGCCATCCACATAGATGAAATTACCTGTGCAGGGGAAGGCAGTGTCCCTTTTCTATTTCCCATTATTTGAACTTCTGTCTGATGAAGAAGCATCTCATGGAGAGCCTTGGCCACAGCATACACAGCATTGTATATATTGTAACAGTGTCCAGATATAGTCATGTCAAAAACACGTCCAGGCAACCAATCCAAAGAGGCATCATGGGGACAGTTGTCCCATGTCACACAGTCAGACTGAGGATTTGAGCAATTAAAAGACAGAAACCAGATCCTAGCAAGAAAAATGTCTTCTGGGTATTTGGAAGGATTAACTGCCTTGACAAAATCTATGAATCCAGAAACATCTTCATGATGGTGTAAAAAATGAGAGGTACATGCAATGAGCCTACCATGAAATATTTCCTTTTCATGGTGAAATCCCACTGTGAGTTCATGATACAAACTTTGCCTTTTATTAAAAGTTGCTCAATGCTCACGATTAAAGGTATTAGTGAACCATTATCACCATGTATGATGTGGACATTTGCTGAAGATTTATTCATATCATTATAAACTGCCATGGCTTTGAGTATATGTGATATTGATTGCCTTGAGATCACTAGCTCGTAGGCTATACAAACTCTGTTCTTGGCCATCTATTCTTTCAATTCAGCAAGAGACAACAAAGCATTCTCATCCTCTAAGTTCAATAGTCCCACCCATTTCCAGCTGAAGTGAAGCAGTAAGGAGACCATGGCAGTGGCTATGGATCTGTCCTTTGGAGCCATCTGATAGAGAGCAGGAAACTTTTGATGGTCACTCAGGGCATGAGAAAAAGGCCCAAAGGTAAGCTAAAGGGAAAGGAAATTGGATGCTTTATGAATTAGAGTATTGCCATCCATCAAAATTTGAGTCTTGATGTATGTGAAGAAGCAGTTGAAGTAGGTGGAAGGTAGATTTCATTTTAGTTTTTGAAAAAATGTTTTAATTGTTTTTGAGGAGTTGTATAACATATAAATTGTATAATGTCTCTTGATCTTTGTCACTATTTCCATAAACTCCTCCCATCAATATCAACCCCACCCACTCCCTAATTCCATTTTCACATATGTACAGTGAGTGTTCTGTGTATTCCATCACCTTTATTCCCTATTCCTCTCATGTTTTCCCTCAACACTTACCCTTCTCAGTTATGCTTCAGGTTTATGGTGTTTATTTTTGTACTGTCATTAGATAAGAAAAGTCATAGCATTGAGCTCCACCTGTGTATATACCATGCTTTAGTCAGGTTGGTTACACACACACACACACATACACACACACACACACATGAAGCTATGTGTGTGATACATGTTTATATTTTAGATCTAGCTGTCTCATACGAGAGAACACATTCCCCATCTCAAGCTGAGCCTAACTTAGTTCATTTAACATAATATCTTGTGTGTGTGTGTTTGTGTGTGTGTTTATGTGTGTGTATGATTGTGCACATACATTCCAGTAGAGGGGCACAAACTCATGTCCTCATGCACTTTGTTGGATTTTTCTCTCAAGACTGTCTACCACTTGAGCCAACTTTTTGGTCTACCAGCTTGTTGCTGGTCAATTCTTGATAGAAGTTTCCTGAATTGCTAGAATTACTGGTGTGGACCATTCGTACTCTGCTTAATATATTCAAACTGCCAATTAATTTTACATTTACTCATTCTTTCATAGGAGATTATTGATAGGATTGCAACAATAAATTATCTACTTGTCTTTTGTAACTTTTCCATATCCTTTTCCAAACAGTAGATATATATCTATATATATCTTTATATACTTATTCTTTGATACCACAAAATTTGATAGGTTTATAAATCCAGTCTCTCCTATCATTCTCTGATATGTCTGAAATGACATCAAAGTAGATGTTTTTCTAACTTTTCACACCACCATTCTTACCTGTGGAAATCTGTAGAGTCCCAGTAATGTTCCAATTTTGTCCTAATGGTCCTGTAAGTACTGCTATAGACCTTCTGTCTCTCATACAGGAGTAGTTTGGAATCTTGTACTTCCCAAAGAACCAAATGAAGGGATTCTTAAACATTGTCCAAGTTCTGAATTGAATATCATAGACGTCAAATCCCAGAGTCCAGTTACTTAAAAAATCAGGGTTTTTGTTGATCTCCTCAATAGCAAAAGCCAAAGCCAACACAAACTGATAGTTCTTGAACACAAAGCTGCATAATTGGCATAGACATATAGGAGGATTATTAAAAACTTATGACTTTAGTATAGTAAATACTTGCTTGTTTACCAATGAATTGTTTAAATTATTACCCCAAATGGAATGGAATATGAATGTAATGTGTTATGCTTGTATAGAGAATTAGATGAAGACATGAAGGGCATTTGTCATGAATATGATTCAGAAACTCAGTTAAGTAGAGAGAGAGAGAGTATGCTTCTCCCCCCCCCCCCACCAAACCATCACTACAGCCAAAATCTGTTGGAATAGATTTTTATGAGACAGGAAATATTCTGTTGCCTTTATCTTAGGGCAACTAGCTACACCTGTGTGAAAAAAAATCTAGTGGTTTTGTCACCAACTTTAACTTTTAATAAGTTTTTTATTGTGAGAATAGTGTAGGGAGGACAAGTTACAGTTACATGAGCACGATAATGAGTACAATACTTTTGAAGCATTGTTGTCTCCTCCTTTGTTTTCTCCATATCATCCCTTCCCTACCATCTCCACAAATCCCCTCCACTCCCCGCCTAAATTGAAAAGTTCGTTTTTTGGTAAGCATCTTCTACATATCATTGTTGCAGTGGCTCAACCTGTATCCCGGTTGAAAAAATTTGTTTTTCCCTTCCTTTCCACAAATTATATGATCATCAAATACAGTGAAAACAGGGATTATACCGTGGGGGAGGGACATACAAAGCAACAAAAAAACACGTGGTACCTTATAAATATGTTAGAGGCAATAGCAAGAAATGAAAATCCTCTTGTGTCCTTACCTTGTGGTTAATTTAGTTCACATCATCTTATATGACCTTTTCTGTTTGTCTCATAGAATATGTACTAGTTATTGCAAATAAGGGAAAACAATGCACCTATATTTCTTTGGGCCTAGCTTACTTTAATTAATATAATTTTTTCCAAGTCTTTCCATTTCCTAACAAATGGGGAAATGTCATTCTTTCTGATGGAGGCATAGAATTCCATTGTGTATATATAGCACATTTTCTTAATCCATTCATCTGAGGGACATCGGGGTTGGTTCTATATCTTCACTATGGTAAACAGTGCTCCAATAACCATAGTTGTGCTGGCAGTTTTATTATGGTATTGTTTGTGATCATTTGGGTAAATGCCAAAAAGTGGGATTGCTGGGGCATTGGGGAGCTCTATGTGGAGTCTTTTGAGGAATCTCCATACTACTTTTCAAAGTGGTTGAACAAGTTTACATTCCCACCAACAATGTGGTAAGGTTCCCTTCTGTTCAGATGCCCTCCAGCATCTGTTGTTATTATTTTTGATTACAGCCATTCTAACTAGGTTGAGGTGGTATGTCAATGCTGGAGGGGATGTGGACAGAAGGGAACCCTACTGCATTGTTGGTGGGAGTGTAAGCTTCTTCAACCACTTTGAAATTAGTATGGAGGTTCCTCAAAAGACTCCACATAAGTTCCCCTATGACCCAGCAATCCCACTTTTGGGCATTTATACAAATGATCACAAACAAGACCATACTAAAGCTACCAGCACTACTATGTTTATTGCAGCATTATTTACCATAGCTAAGATATGGAAACAACCCAGATGCCCCTCAGTAGATGAATGGATCAAGAAAATGTGGTATATATACACAATGGAATTCTATGCCTCCATCAGAAAGAATGACATTGCCCCATTTGTTAGGAAATTGAGAGAGTTGGAAAAAATTATACTAAATGAAGTAAGCCAGGCCCAAAGAAACATAGGTCCCATGGTTTCCCTTATTTACAATAACTTGCATATGGCTGAAAGAAGCAGAAACGGTGAGATAAGTTGATGTTAGGCGAAATGAACCCCAAGATGAGGACTCAAATGTTTTCTCTTTCTTGCGATTGTTTCCAACATATTTATAAGATGATTTCTTGGATGCTCTGTATGTCCCTTCCCCATGGTAAAATCCCTGTTTTCACTGTATTTGATGTTGAGTGCAACAGCAACACCAATCATAGAAAATACTTGCTCATGGAAACTGAAGAATTCATTTCATAGTCTTCAGTAGGTTTTTCAGGTAAAAGAAATGAAATTCAATTTTTTTTTTTGATTCAAAGGAAAAGAATACATAAAATATCAAATGTGGCACACAACAAGGCAGTTCTTAGGACAATTCATGGCTGTACATGCTTATATCAACAACAGAAAATCTCAAGTCAATACCCTAATGATTGCACTTCAAAGACTGACCTGACAATTCCGGGAAGAAGGTGCTTCATCACAAGTCAACTCCCTATGTATCTGCTGAAACAGACACTTAGCGTACCAGCACATATGTCACCTTAAGAGCTGCACTCCAATAAAAGTTTACACAGAGATTCATTCTATTTTTTTTTTTTTGGCTCTGGTCCTGGGGCCTGAACTCTGGGCCTGGGCGCTGTCCCTCAGCTCTTCAGCTCAAGGCTAGCACTCTACCACTCGAGCCAAAGCACCACCTCCATCTTCTTTTCCCTTGCTTATGTGGTGCTGAGGAATCGAAACCAGGGCCTCTAGCATACAAGGCAAGCATTCTACCACTGAGCTACCTTCCCAGCCTGAGACTCATTCTTTTTTTTTTTTTTTTTTCAAATTTTTATTGTGATTTAGTGGTTACATAATTCCCCAAATTTCACAGTATTGTGGGATTGTGATACTCAGTTAAAGTCACAAACACATTCTAACTTTCCTGGTGCAAATTGTCCATTACAGTCTATAACATTTATGAGGTCTATGATCTTTGCGATACAGTTATTTCTTCCACATTGGGCAATATGTACATTTCTTTGTTTTGTATAGCATCAGCTGTTGCCTCTTTCCCACTTGTTCCCTCCTTCCCATCACTGCCATTGAGTTGCTTAGTTCATTTTGGTCAATGTCCAGTGCAGCTGATGGGTCCCTCTGTCACAGAGACTCATTCTAATAAAGAAGAAATCTCCTGGCAGAAACACAAACTCAGAAAACATCAAAACAGCATGCAGACTCCTGCTGAGCAGCTGCAGCCTAGGCTACTTGCCTCCCCAGGCAGCCCTGGGAGACTCAGAAGGACATGCCTGAAATGCCACACCTTAAACAGAAGACCAGTGTAATGCTGAAGAAATCACACCACACTGCAGTAACCTTAGGAACACAAAGAGGAAACACAGGTCAGATCTGAAATCAGCTTTGAGGACCCCTACTGAGAGGCTGCTACAGCTGCCACAACACAGTGGAGGAGAGAGAAATCACAGGACCCTTGTGTGTGTGTGGGGGGGGGGGGGATGAAGAGGGGATTGAGATTGCTGCATTCAGACACAGAGGCCCCTCACCAAGAGTCCTTTTGCCAGCTCAGAACAGGCTCCAGAATCTGTGAATCCTCATCTGGGACCCTCCCTGAAGGACCAGCTCCTTGTGGTTATCCAAAATGCCCAGACTGAATCTCCTGCCTAAGGAGGAGGGAGCATATTTGAAGAGGGCAAGAAACCAAACTCTTTCCCCATACTGTTTGTCACTCAATACTAGGGGAGTCCCCTGAGACTTAGCTCTGCCTCTCTGCCAGGAAACTACAACTCCAAAATCTCTCCCAAACTCCTGCCAGGGGATACCAATGCTACATGTAGCCAGGGAATCAACTGGGAAAACAACTCCATGATCTGCACCTGTGCCAACAAACTACAACTCCCAAACTCTGATGAGAACTTCCACCAGCAGATCCCAACACACATAGGGAACACATACCTCCATGGAGGCACCTGGAAACACCAGAACTCACCTCTACACAGGAAAGAAGGCTAAAAACTATTACCTCCCCTATTACATTTCCCACACAGCATCACTGCTGGTAGCAGCTGCATATAGCTCCAGTATCAAGAAGAGTCAAATTACAATTTGGAAATAAGGCTCTTCCTCTAAAGGAGTCCCAACTTAGGCAATTCCCATAGAAACTGCAATGCAGAATAGCCCTGATCTCTGGCACACTGAATAGAGATCCTTACTTATTTTTAAGAACAGGAAAAACTCACAACCCCTAAAGCTGGAAATAGCACAGCAGTAATTACCAGACACCCCTCAGTCCTAACCCTCAATATTTATGGACTTAACTCTCCAATTAAAGACATAGACTGACTACTTGGATCCAAAAGCAAGATCTGTCCATCTGTTGCCTACACTAGACAAAACTTGCTAACAGAGCATTCTCCAATTGAAAGTTTGGAATAAAGAGGATAGAGTACCAATCCTAATATCCTAATATGCTAAAATAGACTTCAAATTAAAATCAGTAAAGAAAGAGAAACAAGATCATTACATACTAATAAAGAGAACTATACAATTATACTATATTTTGATATATATATCAATTTTATACTATATACTATATATAGCAATTATTTAGTGTATATTATACTGATTGTACTACACTAACTAAACAAATAACAAACTATATAAAAGATATGACAATTTGAAATATCTTCAAAGGCTGGAGCACCCAACTTCATCAAACACATACTACTTGATTTAAATATACACATAGTCAAAACATATTGATAATGGGAGACTTCAGCTTATCACTCTTATCTCTGGGTATATTAACTAGGCAAAACTCACCAAAGCAACCTTCGAACTATAAACTAAATCGACCAAGTAGATTGAATACACATCTACAGACTCTTACCCAACAGCATTAGAATATATATTCTTCTCAGCAGCACATGGCAATCCTTCATAATAGGCCACATGTTAGGTCACAAAGCAAACCTGTGCAAATTAAAAAAAAATTATCCTTACCCCCTTTAATCCTATCAGACGACACTGGATGAAAATTAGAGCTCAACCCGAAAAGCTGTCAGAGAAAAATCTAACTTATAGAGAACAACATAGTATTGAATGAGCAATGGGTACTTGAGGAGATTAGAAGGGAAATCCAAATCATTACACAATGTAAGAACAATGACTACAAAGAAACCACTATAGAATGATAGTATATTTTGATATCTATATGAATTTTATAGTATATACTATATATGGCAATTATTGTACTTCACTACACTACACTAACTAAACAAATAACAAACTATACAAAAGATATGACAATTCTAAGTATCTTCAAAGGCTGGAGCACCCAACTTCATCAAACACATACTACTTGATTTAAATATACACATAGTCAAAACACATTGATAATTGGAGACTTCAACTTATCACTCTTATCTCTGGGTATATTAACTAGGCAAAATTCACCAAAGCAACTTTAGAACTATAAACTAAATCGACCAAGTAGATTGAACACACATCTACAGACTCTTACCCAACAGCATTGGAATATATATTCTTCTCAGCAGTCCATGGCAATCCTTCAAAATAGGCCACATGTTAGGTCACAAAGCAAACCTGTGCAAATCAAAAAAATATTGTCCTTACTCCCTTTAATCCTATCAGACCACACTGGATGAAAATTAGAGCTCAACCCCAAAAGCTGTTAGAGAAAAATCTAACTTATAGAGAAAAAAACAACAAACTAGTGAATGAGTCAAGGATACTTGAGGAGATTAGAAGGGAAATCCAAATCATTACACAATGTAAGAACAATGACTACAAAGAAACCCCAGCTCTTCTGAGACATACTAAGACAGAACACGGGAAAATTTATAGTTCTGAGATCAACAAATTGGAGAAAACACAAATGAACATTTTAGTGATGCAACTCAATGTCTGAGAAAAACAGGACGAAGGCTAATCTAAAATTAATATACAAAAGTTGATAATAAAAAATGAATCAGAAATAAAGGAATTAGAGGGTAAAAAAATGAGAGGATGAACAACACAAAAAGCTGGTGCTTTCAAAAATGTAACAAAATTGATAGCTCCTTAGAAAATTTGATGAAAGAAAGAACACCAAAATTAATAAAATTAGACTTGAAAATGAGATCATCAGAACAGAAATAGGCAAGATTCATAATGTTATTAGGGAATACTTCAGAAACCTTTATGACTGTCAATTCAGGAATCTGGGAGAAATAGAAGCATCTCTGGAGAGCATTGATATCCCCAAAATGAACCAAGAAGATTTATCTCAAGCAAATGGATCCATAAGAAATAAAGCCATTGAAATGGCAATAAGGAACCTCCTCTTCAAGAAAAGCCCAGGACCAGATGAAATCACAGCAGAAGTCTATATGGTCTTCAAAGGGCAACTCAGTCTCATACTCCTCAAACTCTTCAATGAAATAGAAGGAGAAAGATCACTACCAAACTCATTCTATGAAGCCAACATAACACTCATTCCAAAAGCAGATAAGAACCCACGAAAGAAGGAGAACTATAGACACATCAATTTGATGGATGTTGATAGATAACCTCTCAACAAAATTCTGGCCAACCAAGTTCATCGAGTAATCAAAAAATTTACATATTATGATCAAATGGGATTCATTCCAGGATTGCAAACGTGGTTCAATATAAGCAAGTCAATTAATGTAATTCAACACATCAACAGAAGCAAGCATATGAACCACATGTTCATCTCAACATATGCAAAGAATCATTTGACATGAGTCAACACCTCTTTATTCTGAAAACTCAGAATCCATGGAAGGTTCTTCAATATAATGAAGGCTATATATGCCAAATTTAGGGCCAGCATTATACTTCATGGGGAAAAATTAAAACCAATCTCCCTGAAATCAGGAACAAGACAAAGGTTCCCACTGTCTCCATTCGTCTTCAGCATAGTGCTAGAATTCCTACCAAGAGAAAAAAAGGGAAGAGGAACACATAAAGGGGATCTAAATAGAAAAAGGAATTCTATCCTTCTTTACAGACAATATGATCATGTATTTAAAGAATCTTACATATTCCTCACCTAAGCTATTTGAGTTGACTTAAACATTTGGCAAAGTAATGTGGTATAAAATCAACCCACAAAAATTAGTTGTCTTCCTGTGTGCCAACAACACTGAAATCAGAAAAGCAACATCATTTGTAATCGCCTCAGAAAAAAGAAAATACTTTGGCATTAACAAAAGTTGGGAATCATATATATTCCAAAGCCATAGTAAGAAAAATAGCTGATTAGTGTCACAAGACTAGGCCTGAGGAAAAATACAATGGAACAGAAGATGCAGAAACAATCCCACCAATATAGAACCCCTTAGTATTTGATAAGGGAGCCCAAAACACAATTTGGAAGAAAGATATCCTGTTACACAAATTTGCTGGAAAATTGGGTTAGCTACATGCAGAAAACTGAAGCTAGATATCCATATATCACCTAGTACCAGAACAAGTGTAGGTGGACTAAAAACCATGTAGTATGCAAATATTACAGGAAGAGATAAGGGAAATCCTAAACCTTCTTGGAATAAGGCAAGAGTTTCTAAAAGATACAGAATCAAACAAATTGAAGAATAACTGGATAAATGAGATTGGATTAAACTGAAGAATTTCTGCATAGCATGGGACATAGTTAACAAGGTAAATAACACACAGCATGAGAGAAAATCTTCATTCAGTACACATGAGACAAATGCCTCATATATAAAATATAGACATGGCTCAAAAAATTAACCCTCCAAAGAAACCTCCCCAAACTCAACAACTCAATCAATAAATAGGCTCACTTAAAGAGAGACTTCTCTGAGGAAGAAAAAGAATGGCCAATAGACACACAAACGAACAAGTGTTCAACATCTCTGGCCACAAGACAAGTGCAAATCAAAATAACATTGAGATTCTACCTCACTCCAATTAGAGCCGACTTTATCAGGAAAATTAACAATACCAAAAGTTGGCAGGGATGAGTCCTAAAAGGAATACTATGAAACTGTTGGTGGGAGTGTAAACTTGTCCAACTAGTCTGGAAAGTGGTATGGAGGTTCCTTAAAAGACTAAACACAGAGCTTCCTTTAGTCCCAGCAATGCCACTCCTGGGCATATATCCAATGGACCACAAACCAGACCATACTAAAGCCCCAAGCTTTAAACAGCCACGTTTATTGCAGCCTTGTTTACCATAGCCAAGATATGAAATCAACCCATGTCAACCTTAGTGGACAAATAGAAGAAAATTTGGTATATATATACAAAATGGAATTCTATTCATCTGTCAGAAAAAATGATAATTTACCATTCGTAAGGCAATGGAAAGACTTTGAAAAAAATTAGATTAAGTAATGTAAGCCAGAGCCAAAGAAATATCGTTTGCATGTTTTCCCTGGTTTTCTGTAAGTGGAATATATCTAGAAATCTACAAGTAAACACACTGAAAATATGTAAATATATAAATATGTAAATAAATATATGTGCACACGCACTTATATAGGACCATAGACATTAACATACATAGGCCAAGAGAGGACAAGCATAGGAATAGGGGATGCTGGCTCAATAGCTATGTAATATATGGCCATATAAAATCATATGCTATGAAATGAACTCTAAGAAAAGGAAACAAAAGACTTTTTTGTTTCCCATCAAAGCTCTTTTTCGGTCTCCTCCCCTTTTGTTTATATTTGGGAGGGTAAGGGGGGCACATAAAGATTGGAACAAGGAGGAACAAGTGTTAACCATTAGACACTATGTGGAAGATGAACTGGCCATCTTGTGTGTATGGACTGGAGGAAAAGACTGGGAGAAAGAGATGGAAGGGGAGATATGGTTCAAAAAGAATTGTGTTCAGGTTTGATTACCTAACACATGTCACTGTGAGCCTTCTGTGTATCAACTCTATAGTAAGAATGCAAAGTAAACAAATATATAAATTAAAATGAACACACCGACCCATTAGAAACAATGAGATTGAACTGGCAATAGCAGATCTCACTTCCAACAAAAGCCCAGGACTTGATGCCTTTACAACCAAATTCAAAATACCTATAAAGGAGAATTATCAATTATAAAACCCTTCAATGAAAACGAAAGTGAGGGAACACTATTCATTCTATGAAGCAGGCATTACAGTTATCCACAAAGCAGATATGTATACATTGAGGAAAGGGAACTTCAGGTTTATCTCCTTGATGAACATTGATGAGACAATTCTCAACAAAATACTGGTACATGAACTCCAAACTAATGAAAGAACTCATATAGCATGGTGAAAATGGATTTGTCCCAGGGATGCAAATTTGGTTTAAACTATATAAGTCAGTTAGCATACCACAATACATCAACAGAAACAAAGATAAGAACCACATGATCATCCTGATCAATGCAGAAAAATCCAACACCCCTTTGTGATAGAAAACCCTGGAGAGGCTAGGAATCCTTGTAATGTTTCTCAATATTATAAATGCTGTATATGACAAACCTACAGCCAGCATTATGCTCAATGGTGAACAAGTAAAGCCATTTCCCTAAAATCAGGAACAAGACAAGGACATCCATTCTCTCCATTCCTCTTCAACATAGCATTGGAATTCCCAGCAAGAGTAGTAAGCAAGAGAAAGACATTTAGGGGAACCAAATAGGGAAGCAAGAAGTAAAACAGTTACTATACTGTACTAAAAGGACTCTAAAAAATCTCCTCTCTCAAGCTACTAGAGATGATATAGAACTTTGACAAAATCGACAGGTATGAAATCAACCCCCCATATCGATTGCTTTCTTTATGCTGTTGAATAAAACCAGTGAGATATTAAATGTATTGAATGTGTGTTTATTGAGCACACGTGCCCATCACACTGTAGTGAGGCCAGAAATCAACAAGGAAAACAGTAAAAACATGCACAGAATATGGAAATGCTATGAATTATTTGTCAACCATAAATGAATAAATTAGTATAATTAAATATATTCAATTTAATTAACTGATTATTAATTGCTTAAATGAGGTGTTTTCAAGGAAAATTTCTTTTATTAAAATTTTATTTTATTATAAAGATGCTAGTACCTGAGTAAGGTAATGATTATATTTCTTGTCAAACATTGTTACCCATCCCTTTGTTTTTCTCTCACTCTCCCTTCCCTCCCCTACTCCTCCTTGCCTCCCCCAAAGTTGTAAAGTTCATTTCTTACATAGTGTCTTGTGGGTATTATTGTTGCATGGTTCATCCTTTGTCCTTGTTTCAGGATTTTGTTATTCCCCTTGCCCAAATCAGATAAATGTACCCACAAAAACATATGGAATTGCAATCAAAGACAGTGATTGCCAGGGGTAAACCAAAGAAAAAGTAAAAATTAAATTAAATAAGAAGAAAGAACTATATACGGTATATTGGCAACAACAAGGTCAACAACCAAAAAAAAGACCTGTTGTTCCAGGTCTGGGTGTTAGTTATATATGTACATATGTACAGATATATATTGAGCTATTATGGTTCTCTGTCAGGACTATCTAATGGACAAACTAATTATTTCCAATGAGGGAAACTATAGAGTTTCTGTTTCTTTGGGACTGGCTTACTAAACCTAATATGATTGGCTTACTTAACCTAATATATTGGCACAGACTTGGACATCAGAGCTCAGGGTTCTGATGGATGGATGCCAGTCATCCTAAAAATAAAGATGTCTTGTCTTCAGGTCTGTGTTTGGTTGCCTAGGCACTGTTCTTATCCGGGGAATCACCCTTTCCTCTGCTCTCCCTAGTACTGGGGGGGGAGGGGATTAGGTCCCCAGTGACACTCCTAGCCTTGAGTCTTCACTTTCTCTGGGTGCGGATCATGCTTTGAAGCCAGCTTGGGCAGGGATGTTGGTGAGATTCTTATCTCCCTTTAACCACCCAAAATTGCCATAGGTGGATCTGTGGCTCAAATGCTAGAGTACTGGCCTTAAGCAAAAGTGTTCAGCAATAGTGCCCGGGCCTTGAGTTCCAAGGACCAGCACTAAAGAAGAAAGATAAACATACCAATGACATATAAGATAAGGCCATATCTCTTTCATAGCTCAGAAGGGAGTAATTACTATCCTGGTATCACTGCTCTCAATTGTGGGCAGCTACCTCAGGGTCTACCTGTCAAACCAGCCCTTTTAAATAAGTGCAAATGATAGATCCAATGATATTATCTCTCGCAATAGAATTCAAATAGTTTGCTAGAATATGTTGATGTTCTGCAAGTTATTTTTCTTTCTTTTTTTTTTTTTTTTTTGGTATAGCCCTTTATTAGTGAGGCTCTCTGTTCAAGACCAAAAAGAAGACACATATATGACAACAAGTAAAATAGAACTTTGGCAGTTAAAATTTTTCTGTAAGTGATCTTTATAATGCTAACCTGCCTGGTAAGGCATGTGTTGTGTAGCATATCTGACATAAAGTAATGACACAAGGCTTAGGGGAACAGTAACTACTTCTCTCCAGTGAGAGAGTGAAAGAGAAAGAGAGAGAGAGAGGCAGTGTGTGTGTGTGTGTGTGTGTGTGTGTGTGTGTGTGTGTGTGTGAGAGAGAGAGAGAGAGAGAGAGAGAGAGAGACAGTCCTAGGACATGAAATCAGTGCCTGCACACTGTCCTTGAGCTTTTTTCCTCCAGGATAACACTCTGTCACTTGAGCCACAGCTTCACTTCCAGGTTTTGCTAGGTTAATTGGAGATAAAAGTCTCCCAGATGTTCCTGCATGGGTTGGCTTCAAGTACTGATCCTTAATATCAGCACCAAGAGTAAAATTAACAAGCATGAGCCACCAGCTGATGATAAAAAATTTTATCCATGTTCTCAAAATATAGGGGTTCCTAAAGCAAAGTTCTCACACTACTGACCTAAGCATTAAGGAAATGTGGTTGCAGACTTTTAGTACAGATCTCATTCCAGTGACTCAGGGTGATTGTATTAACATCACTTCATCTTCTGCAATGACAGATGAAATGGAGGAGATACAGGCATGCTGGAGAGAAGTGCAGAATTTACCAGCTTGGAAAGAAGAAGCTGTATGGAAGGAAATAAAATCCTGTCCTACTAGCAAGCAGAAAATTGCTTAACAGTAGATGTAAGATAAAATAATGAAATTGAGCTGCTCCTGGTACAATAGAGATGGAGTTCCACATAGAAAAGACAGAGAACATTGATGTGTGCACCTAGATTTTCCTTAGTCTTTGCCCATCCTCAGAATGAAACAGCAAATGGGAATAGAATGATGAATTCGTTACGGTGTGTGCTCTTCTTGACTGGAAACATGGCTGTTACTGTGGTCTATTCCAAAAGTGTTCAGAGGGAAAAACCCAGTGATGGTCACATCTCCATCCATGTGTGCTCGGCGCTTCATAGTAGAGAAGCAGCTATTGCCAGCCAAGGACCTGAAGAGGAGGGGAAGCTGGAGAAGAAGGAGTTTGAAAGTCAGAAGGTACATGCCTTAAGCCTCTGCCAAGCTGAAATTCTGTCTGGATGTGAAGCCAACATGTTAGGCATGCATATTCATATATGTTTTTATAAGTGCACATGTGCCTTTTTATTCATAGAGATCTACACTGGAGCTCACCTTTCATCAAAGCCTCTTGTGAGTCCCCACAAGTCATGTGTATAAGTATTCCCTGGAGCTCTACATCTGTGGCCTTCATCCAGGAGAAAAACATGGGTTGGAAAACATGTTTGTCCATTTGTGTTCTTCACCCAGGAGTTATGATTTCATCAAAGACCACAGGTAGTGAGGCCCCAGAGATAGAGTTATCCAGGATGTAGTTTGTCCATCATGTCCGTTACAAAACTGTTTGCATGAAAGCCATTTGGGATGGTGCAACTGATTTCCCTCAGAGGATGCCATGCCCTGTGCATGGTGAAATGTCCATCCAAAATCTATGCCTGTGAGATGTCAGCTAACATTTTGAGAACATCACACACAAAGGGTCAATTAACACACATAATGTAAATAACAGCCATAGAATCTTAGTGGTTGATACCAGAAGCTTTCAACATGAATTCCATATGATAAGGCCTCTAGAAATACAGCTATTTATTATTGCCTGAGGAAGCAGTGCTGCTTATGAACCCAGGAATGATATGCCAATCACAACCAATGCCAAAATTGATTTCCACTTTGGCATTCTGAAATTTTGCCATCAAATGGTAATTGTATTTATACATGCAAATATAGATGAAGATATTTCCATGCTGCACTGGGTTGATAACAAGTGGTAGGAAAGGAAATTCTTCTGTATCACAATGCTAAAGCAGTATCAAAATTGTTTTCAAATTGACAACATGTGTTACACCCAAATTCCATGCAGAGACTTCAGAGGCCCTGGAGAACAGAACTACTTCAGGGCAGTGGACATATTTTGTTCCACTTGTTCACAATCATGCACTGGGTATCAAAATACATATCACATATGTACTTTTAAAACACAGGTGGATAGAAGCATAGAATTCTGTTGTATGAATACAGCACATTTTCTTTTTTAATATATATGTTTATTTTAAAAGTACTGTACAGTTAACAGTTACATGAGTAAGGTAATGAGTACATTTTCTATCAGGCATTGTTATCCTCTCCTTTGTTTTTACCCTACCATCTCTTCCCTCCCCACTCTCCCTACTCCTTCCCACAGCATTGTACAGTTCATTTTCAGCATAGTGTCTTATTATTCCAATGGGTCAAACTGTATCCATTTTTCAGCATTTCATTATTTCCCTTCTCCTCTCCAAATTATCAAAATGTGTATACAAGATGTAAGACACTGGAATCCAATACAGTGAAAACAGGGGTTATTCTACGGGGGAAGAATATACAAGGGAAACAAAAGAATCACATAGTACATTATAAATACATTAAAACAATAGCAACCGAAGATAAATCCTCTTGTATCTCTATCTTATGCTCATTTTGCTTAACATCACCTTATATGGTTATATGTACATACCTTTTGACTTTTCCTGCTTGTCCTATTCATATACTAGTTATTGCAAATAAGAGAAACTGTGGGACCTATGTTTCTTTGGGCCTGGCTTACTTCACTTAATATAATTTTTTGTAAGTCTTTCGATATCCTTACAAATGCAACAGTATCATTTTTCTGATAAAGGCATAGAATTCCTCTCTCTCTGTCTTCATATATATATGTCACATTTTCTTTTTTTCTTGTGAAAATACTGTACAGAGGGGTTGCAATTACATGGGCAAGATAATGAGTACATTTCTTATCAAGCAATGAGTACATTTCTTATCAAGCATTATAGCATCCTCTTTTGTTTCCCCTTACCATCCCTTCCCATCCTCCGCCCGACCCCCAATCACCACCCTCCCCCCTCCTCCCCACCCAATGAGTGTAAGGCAGTGAGAAAGTAATGGCACATAATAGAGAATCTGAGAGATAAATAGAAGCACAGAAATATAAAAATGGAACAAGAAAAATGTAGCCATATAAAATTATTTTTCTTGGGGCTGGGAAGGTGGCTCAGTGGTAAGGTGCTTGCCTTGCATACCTGAGGTCCTGGGTTCGATTCCTCAGCACCACATAGGCAAAAAGGAAAAAGCCGGAAGTGGCACTGTGGCTCAAGTGTTATAGTGCTAGACTTGAACTGAAGACCTGTGGGATAGCACATAGGCCCAGAGTTCAGGCCCCATGAATGGACCCCAAAAATATTTTTTTTCTTTTGTGTTATAATAAAACTTTATTCATAAAAGGAAGGCTGGATTTGGCCTCTGAGTCAAGGTTTCTCTATCTTTGTTTTGTGAATGTGTGTGTGTGTGTGTGTGTGTGTGTGTGTATGCACATGTATATGTGCATATGTCTGTATGTCTTTCTGTCTGTGTCTTTGTCTGTGTCAAGTGGTATTTGGAATGAAATGCCAAATGAAAATTTTATCTGATTTGTTGTTGTTTTCAAAGGTTTAAATATATACTGTGGAAACATTAGGGATTTTCTATGCATGAATGAAAATAAAATACTGCAGGCAATTAGGGTAATTTAATGTTTTAGTGGAAATAAAAAGTAATGGATAAAGATGCATCAGATAAAAAGCCTTCATGTACCCTATCATACTGTCATAATGAAAACCATTTGTACCATATACACTAGAAAATTTAAAGTAATACAAAAATTAAATTTAAAAGACAGTCCACTTACAGTTGGAAAAATAACTTCTCTTTGGCCTGTTTGCCTAAACTTAATTGTTTTTTTTTGTTGTCGGTGATGGGATTTGAACTGTGGACCTGGGTACTGTAGCTCAGCTCTTCAGGTCAAGGCAAGCACTCTACCACTTGAGCCACAGTGCCACATGTAGTTTTCTGGTGGTTTATTTGAGATAAGAGTCTCATGCACTTTCTTTCTGGGCTGGCTTTCAAACCTGATCCTCATATCTCAGCCTCCTGAGTAGCTAGGATTACAGGCATAAGCCCCCATGCAGAGATAAACTTAATTTTTAATCCATTAAGGTAAACTAAACAGAACCTCATAATTAATTTTATATATACCTAGAAATGTCAGCTATACAAAAAAAAATCTAGGATTTAAAACCTAATGGAGGATCTGTAAAAGATCTCTACACTGAAAGTTAATGCTTTAAAGTAAGAAATTTGGAAAGCAGAAAATAGAAAGAATTCCTTTTTTTATTCTTTTTTTATTGTGAAAATACTGCACAGAGGGGTTACAATTACAAGGGCAAGAAAATGAGTACATTTCATACCAAGCATTGTAGCCTGCTCCTCTGTTTCCCCTTTCCATCCCTTCCCATTCTTCCCTGCCCCACCATAAAGTTGTAAAGTTCGTTTTCAACATAACGACATGTACATCTCATTGTTGCAATGGGTCCACCTGTATCCCTATTTAAATGATTTGTTTTCCCATTCCCCTCCAGAAATTATACCGACATCAAATACAGGGAAAGCAGGGCTTATATCGTGGGGGAGGGACATGCAAAGCAAGAAAGAAATAATCTTATAAATGTTTTAGAAACAATCGCATGAAAGGAAAAAAGAAACATTTGAATACATATCTTAGGGTTCATTACCCTAACATCAATTTATCTGACCTTTTCTGCTTGACTCAGACATATGCTAGTTATTGCAAATAAGGGAAACCATGAGACCTATGTTTCTTTGGGCCTGGCTTAACTTCATTTAGTATAATTTTTTCCAAGTCTTTCCATTTCCTAACAAATGGGGCAATGTCATTCTTTCTGATGGAGGCATAGAATTCCACTTATGTATATATACCATATTTTCTTGTTCCATTCATCTACTGAGGGGCATCTGGGTTGGTTCCATATCTTAACTATGACAAATAATGCCGCAATAAACATAGTCTTTTGGGTAGCTTTAGTGTGGTCTTGTTTGTGAACATTTGGATAAATGCCCCAAAGTGGGATTGCTGGATCATAGGGGAGCTCTATATGGAGAATTTGAGGAACCTCCACACTACTTTCCAAAGTGGTTGAACAAGTTTACACTCCCACCAGCAATGCAGTAAGGTTCCCTTCTGTCCACATCCCCTCCAGCATCTGTTGTTATTAGAGTTCTTGATTATAGCCACTCTAACTGGGGTGAGGTGGTATCTCAATGTTGTTTTGATTTGCATTTCTTTTATGGCTGAGCATTTTATGGCTGAGGTTGAGCATTTCTTCATGTGTCTATTGGCCATCCTTCTTTCCTCTTCAGAGAAGTTTCTGTTTAAGTCCTTAGCCCAGTTATTTATTGGGTAATTGTTTCTTTCAACATTTGTTGTTGGGGGATTTAATTTTTTGAGTTCCAGGTATGTTTTAGATATGACACCCTTGTCCATTGTATGGCTAGTGAAGATCTTTCCCTATTCTGTGGGCTTTCTATTGATCTTGCTAGCTATGTCCTTTGCCATGCAGAATCTCTGCAGCTTCATGCAATCCCATTTGTCCAACCTTTCTTTGATTTGTTGTGTTTCTGGGTCTCTATTAAGAAAATTTCAGCCTGTGCCAAGGAGACCTAGGATTTCTCCTATGCCATCCTGTAATGTTTTCACAGTGTCTGCTTTGATTCCAAGGTCTTTGATCCATTTGAAATTGATTCTGGTATAGAGTAATATATAAGGATCTATCTTTAGTTTTCTACAGGTGATTAACCAATTTTGCCAGCACCATTTACTGAAGGGGCTCTCTTTCTTCCATTCTATTTTTTAGCTCCCTTATCGAAGGTTAGATGGCTATAGGTCTGTAGGTTCATTTCTGGGTTTTCACTTCTATCCCATTGGTCCTGAGTTCTGTTCTTGTGCCAGTACCAAGCTGCTTTGATTACTACGGCTTTGTAGTAGAGTTTGAAATTTGGTATTGATATTCCTCCAGCACTGTTCTTTCTGTTGAGGATTGTTTTTGTTATTTGGGGTCTTTTATTGTTCCATATGAATTTTTGGATTGCCTCTTCTATTTCCTTGAAGAATGAAGTTGGAATATTGATAGGTATTGCATTGAATTTGTAGATAGCCTTGGGAAGTATTGCCATTTTCATGATTTTGATCTTTCCAATCCAGGAGCATGGGAGTTTTTGCCACTTTCTAAGTTCTGTTTTGATTTCCTTTTTCAAGTTTTTAAAGTTTTCATCATAGAGGTCCTTCACTTCATTGGATAAGTTAAATCCTAGGTGTTTTATTTTTTGTGGGGCTATTTCGAATGGAGTTGCTTTCCTAATTTCAGCCACAGTTTTCTCGTTGTTGGCATACAGATAAGCCATTGATTTTTGAAGTTTAATTTTATACCCTGCTACTTTGTCAAAGTTTTGACTCAGCTTGAGTAATTGGGGAGTGGAGTCTGTGGGATTCTTTACAATATCATATCATCTGCAAAGGGGGAGAGTATTACTTCTTCTTTCCCTGTTTGGATCCCCTTTAAGTTTGCGTCTTGTCTTATTGCTGTAACTAGGCATTTTAACACTAGATTGAAGAGACGTGGAGAGAATGGGCATCCTTGTCTCGTTCCTGAGTTAAGAGGAAATGGCTTTAGTTTATCACCATTAAGTATAATGCTGGCTGTAGGTTATTGTATTGAGAAATGTTCCATAGATTCCTAATTTTTCCAGAACCTTTATCATAAAGTGTTGTTGGATCTTGTCAAATGCTTTTCCTGCATCTATTGAGATAACCATGTGGTTCCTATCCTTGCTCCTGTTGATGTGATGAATAATATTAATTGATTTGTGCATACTGAACCAGCTTTGCATCCCTGAAATTAATCCCGTTTCATCGTGTTGTATGAGTTTTTGGATGAATTGTTAAAGCAGATTGGCCAAAATTTTTGTTGAGTTTTGCATGGATATTCATCAAAGAAATGGGTCTATAGTTCTCTTTCTTTGATGAGTCCCTGCCTGGTTTTGGGATGAGGGTTATGATGGCTTCATACAATGAGTGAATTTTCTCTTTCAATTTCATTGAAGAGTTGAAGGAGTATTGGTGTGTGCTCTGCTTTGAAGGCCTTGTAGAATTCTGCTGTAAAACCATCTGGTCCTGGGCTTTTCTTACATGAGAGTTCTCTTATTGCTGTTTCTATTTCAATGCTTGATATGGGCCTTTTAAGATGTTTTAACTCACCGTGATTTAGTTTTGGCATGTCAATATTTGTTAGGAAAAGGTCCATTTCTGCCAATTTCTCAAACTTATTAGCATAAAGTTTAGAAAGTATTCTCTTATAATGTTCTAAATCTTGGTTGTTTCCGTGGTGATGGTTCCATTCTCATCTGTGAGTTTATTGATTTGGGTGTGTTCTCTTCTTTTTCTGATAAGGTTTGCTAAGGGACTGTCAATTTTGTTAATTTTTTGAAAGAACCAACTGTTTGTTTTGTTGATTTTTTTTCTGTTTTTTTTTTTTTTGATTCTAATTCATTTAATTCTGATTTAATTTTAATTATTTCTTTCCATCTACTAGATTAGGGTTTATCTTGCTGCTCTTTTTCAAGGAGGCTCAGATGTCTCACTAAATTGTTTGTTTCAGATCTCTCCAATTTGTTGATGTAGGAACTCAGTGCTATAAACTTGCCCCTGAGTATTGCCTTTGCTGTGTCCCAGAGGAGCTGGTAATTTGTGTGTTCATTTTTGTTGAATATCATGAACATTTGAATTTCCTTTCTAATCTCTTCCATGACCCACTGGTGAGTTGCAGTGTGTTGTCCAGCCTCCAAGTGGTACAAGACTTTCTTTGGTGGCTTTTGGTGTTGAGTTCTAATTTTATTCCCTTGTGGTCTGAACGAATGCAAGGTATAACTTCAGTGTTTCTGAATTTGAACAAGTTTGCTTTGTGGTCTAAAATGTGGTCTATTTTGGAAAATGTTCTATGTGCTGATGAGAATTACATGTAATATTCAGTAGATGTCTGTTCAATCTAGTTGATCTATGCAGTTGTTTAGGTCTGCGGTTTCTCTGTTGAGTTTTTGCGGAGTTGATCTATCTAGTGGGGAAAGTGGTGTGTTGTCCCCAACAATTAATGTCTTTGGATCTATGTGGGATTTGAGGAAAAGTAGTGTTTCTTGGACAAATTTGGGTGCTCCGTTGTTTGGCGAATAGATATTTAAAATTGTAATATGCTCCTGAAGGAGAGATCTCTTAATTAGTATGTAGCGACCTTCTTTATCTCTTCTCTCAAATTTTAATTTGAAGTCTATTTTATCTGATATTAGGATTGCAACTCCTACCTGTTTATGGGGGCCATTTGCTTGGTATATTTTGTTCCAGCCTTTCACATTGAAAATGTGTTTGTTTTTATGGGCAAGATGTGACCCGTGAAGGCAGGAGATAGAATGATGTTGCTTTTGAATCCAACTAGACAGTCTATGTAGCTTAATTGTAGAGTTAAGTCCATTAATGTTGAGAGACAGGACTTTTGAGAGGTATTTCGGAGTTCCTGCCATTTAATCCACCTTCTTGGGGATTGTGGCAACTGGGTTCTTCCTATGGTTCTTGGATTCTCAGTTTGGGTGTGGTTTCTTGGCCTTTATTGTGGTCCTGTTGGTTTTCTATGTGTAGGACATCTTTCAGAATCTTTTGTAGGGCTGGTTTGGTGGAGGTATGTTGTTTCAATTTCTCTTTGCTATGGAAGGTTTGTATTTGACCATGGGTTATGAAGGATAGTTTAGCTGGGTACAGTATTCTTGGTTGATAGTTGTTTGTCTTTAGAGCATGGTATACATCATTCCAGGCTCTTCTTGCTTTAATTGTCTCTGCTGAGAAATCTGAGGTGATTCTAATTGGTTTGCCTTTATAGGTGATTGAACTTTTCTCCTTGACAGCTTTAAGGATCTTTTCCTTGGTCTGAATTGATCCTGTGCAGATTATAATGTGATGGTCAGATGTCCTGTTTTGGTCTGGTCTATTTGGAGTTCTGAAAGCTTCTTGTATCTGAATAGGCCTATCTTTTTGCATGTTTGGGAAGTTCTCTGCTAGGATACTGTTAAACAAATTTCCTAGACCATTAGCTTCTGTCTCTAGGTGCTCCTCTACACCCATTATCCTCAGATTAGGCCTCCTGATGGTGTCTTCCAAGTGTTGAATAGACTATCATATTTCTTGGATTTGTCTTGGATGATTGTATGTTCTTTCTCTATAATATCTAGGCTGTCTTCAATCCCCGAGATTCGATCTTCTGCATGGTCTAACCTACTATCAAGGCTTTCTACTTTTTTTGTTTCTTTTCCTTTTAATTGGTCGGTTATGATGGCTTCAAATTCTTTGTTGGAACGTTGTTCTAGATCTTGTAAGATCTTCTTTACTTCCTTAATTTGGTGTTCCGTGTTTATTCTCAAATCACTTAGTTGATTGGTTATGGTTTCCTTGGACTGCCATTCCTTCTGTTGGGTTCCATTCAGCATCCCTTTGTGGTCTCCCTGATTTCTTTCAGCTCCCTGTTTCTGGATTCCATGAATGCCTCCATAGATCTTTGTCTATTCTCATCCCGATCTCTCAGTTCCTGTATTTCTCTTTGATTAGCTCCCTCACATTCACGCAATTCCTGTAGTTCACTTTGAGTGTTCTCTGTCTGCTCATGCCATTCCTGACTTTCTCTTTGTCTGTTCTCAGCCAGCTCACACAATTCTTGTGTATCTCTTTGACTGATCTCAACCTGCTCATGCAATTCCTGTCTATCTCTTTGACTGATCTCTACCTTCTCACACAATTCCTTTATTTTTCTTTGAGTGTTCTGAATCAGCTCACAAAATTCCTGTATCAATCTTTTAGTAGCTTCCTCAAGCTCATGAGATTCCTGTATTGATCTTTGGTTTGCCTCCTCTCTCTCCCTATCATGCTCACACTAAGACCTTTAAAGGTTTTCACTCTTTTCATTTACTCTGTTTACCTGTAGTGTTTTTAGAGCTTTTAGGGAACTCTCCTCTGGATTATTCATTATCTGTTCTGTGCCCTGATTTTCATGAGTGGGAGTTGAGATCCCCGGACTTTGCCATTTTTCTTGTGTTTTTCCGGCCTGTTCTGCCCATTTGGGATGTGAGTTATACCAATTTTGTGCTAGAACAATATTTTAAGGTAAGCATCAACCAAAGTCTGTAGTTGCACAGTCAAAAGTCTGCAGATACAATCTAGTTCAAGAAATACAATCTATTCAATATCAAACAATTATGTCTTAATGGCCTAAGAACAGCAAAGGAGAATTTGGCAACCAGAAATTATTAGGTTTAGGGAGAATGTGGGGAAAAATAGGATTAGAGGGAAGTGGGAAGGTGAGGGAGAGTGGAATTAACTAAGTCCTAATCTCAATGAGGGAAATGGATTGGACAGAATGGTAGCAGAGAGAGAAAAAAGAAAAAAGGAGAAAAAGAGAATAAGAAGAAGAAAAAAGAAGAAAAAGAAAGAAAAAAGACAAGAAAAAATGGAAAAACTAAAATTTAAAATTAAAAAGTTAAACCCTTGTAAACTGCAAGTTTGGGTGGGGGGGGGGGGGAGGATGGGAAGGATGGAAAGGGGAAACAAAGGAGGAGGCTACCATGCTTGATAAGAAATGTACTCATTATCTTGCCCATGTAATTGTAACCCCCTCTGTACAGTATTTTCACAATAACAAAGTTAAATATTTTAAAAAACAATTAAAAATAAGGTACAAAAAAAACAAGAAAGTTCTTTGACTTTTTATTTGAGGGGGGAGGGAGGTGTGGAGAAGGGGATGGAAAGATTCTGTATCTCCCTTGTGTCCATAATCAGTCTATTGATGGAGTCTCTGGTCTGCTTGTGGTGTTTGGTTTTCCTGTGGCTTGATTGGTTACTTAAGTCAGTTTGTTTGGACAAGCAGAAAAATTGTCTGCTTTACCCAGGATGTTGTGATCTTCCTCTCAGGCTAGTTCAGTGGGAGTGAGATCTGTTTTGAGTATTGCAAAAGAGAAAGATGGCTGTTACCTCTCATTTGGAGATGCTGTGATGAGGCTAGGTTCTGGGTAGAGTTGAGGCCTTTCAGCAAACAGTAGCTTTTCCCTGAGGGGCTAGCTTCTGAGATTCTTACAGAGCCCAGCCTGGAGCCATTTGCAGGGTTTATATTTAAGGAATTTCATTTGATTGTCTAGGCTGCTGTAGGGAGGGGCAGCCTGTGGCTCTGTTTACCCAGTGAAGAAAGCCACTGGGGGAGGGTGTATTTTCCTCTGCCTGGTGACTTTTTCCTGGGTGGAGTTGAGTCAGGCAGGTCTGGGCAGGTTCCTGTGACCTGCTAAATGACTCTCGTTTTCTCCCAAGGCCTGAGTTGGCGCTAGCAGCTCAGCTGGGCCTATCAAAGATGGAGATCTCTGGTAGTGGGGTGTGGGATGAGTGGCCTTTCCTCCTCTGCTGCCTGAGAAGGAGCTTGGATGTCAGGCTTCTACTCATGCCGCTGGAGTGTTGATTCCTGAGTCTTCTCTGGTCTGCAATCTGCAGGGTGAAGATGTCTGCTCCTTGTCAGTTCTTGCTGGTGTTGAGTAGAATCTGCTTGCCCGCAGCATCTTCTGCCTTTGTCCTGGACTCTCTTTATTGCAGGTATAGCAGTTACAGCTGCTGCCGCTGCCGCCGCTGCCACAGCTGCAGGCAAGTGCTCAGATCACTCTGCTCGCCTGGATTTTCCATCTCTGGCCAAACTGTCTGTACTGTGATGGCACACTTGATGTAATTCTCTGGCCTAGGACTGTTCACTGGAACACTAAAACTGCTTTGTATGCAAGAGCTTGTTTAGCATCCAGCTTCTCCTCTGCCATCTTGCCGGAGCTCTCTTGTTCATGTGTTCTTATGGAAGGGCAAGCTAACTAATAAAAGTTCAGTTTAAGAGCAAAATTCATAAGCAAAGTGTTATTGATGGAAAATTCTTTTTTTTTGATGGAAAATTCTATAGGAAATTGTTCTCACAGATCCAACATATTGAACAGTATTCATTGCAATAACAACCAGAACAAAAGCTCAAGTATCAGATGAGGGAATTTTATTTTATTTTACTTTTGCACCAAAACAAAAAGAATGCATCTGAATTCAAGGAATTCATTATGGGAAGAGGAACCCAAAACATGAGGGGGTTAAAGAGAGAATTGTAAGGAAGCTTTACATTGAAATTTCAGTTGCAAAATTCAGTGATAACTACTCCCTTCCAAATGTATTTAGTTATATATTTATTTTTGGTTGGTCGAGTGGCTTGAACTCTGGGCTTGGGCGCTGTCCCTGCGATCTTCAGCTAAAGGTGAGAGCTCTACCCCTTGAGCCACAGTGCCACTTCCAGTTTTTGAGTGGTTTTAATTGGAGATAAGAGTCTAATGGATTTTCCTGTCCAGGCTGGCTTTGAACTGTGATCCTCAGATCTCAGCCTCCTGAGAAGTTAGGATTACAGGTGTGAGCCACCAGTGCCAGGCTAATAAGTTTTTACTGTGAAACTACTGTACAGAGGGGCTACAATCACATGAGCAAGGGAATGAGTACATTTCTTTTTTTTAAAATTTAATTTAATTTTTTTTTGTGAACATACTGTACAGAGGGGTTACAATTACCCCTCTGTAATGGGCAGGATAATGTGTACATTTCTTATCAAGCATTGCAGCCTCCTCATTTGTTTACCCTTCACATCCCTTCCCAGCCTCCCTCCCAAACCCCCTACCCCATCATCCCCCCCCCTCCGCCGCACCAACTTTGTAAAGCTCGTTTTCGACATGACAAGTTGTACTTCTCATTGTTGCAACAGGTCCACCTGTATCCTTAAACGACTTGTTTTCCCCTATCTCCTCCACAAGTTATACTGACATCAAATATATTGAAAGCAGGGGTTATACTGTGGGGGAGGGACATAAAAAGCAACAAAGAGATAATCTTATAAATGCATTAGAAACACATGCATGAAAGAAAAAAACATTAAAATACATATCTAAGGGTTCATTTTCCTGACATCACATTATCTGACCTTTTCCGCTTGACTCATACATATGCTAGATATTGCAAATAAGGGAAACCATGGGACCTATGTTTCTTTGGGCCTGGCTTACTTCACTTAACATAATTTTTTCCAAGTTTTTCCATTTCCTAACAAATGGGGCAATGTCATTCTTTCTGATGGAGGCATAGAATTCCATTGTGTATATATACCACATTTTCTTGATCCATTCATCTACTGAGGGGCATCTGGGTTGGTTCTAGATCTTAGCTATGGTAAATAATGCTGCAATAAACATAGTTGTGCTGGTGGCTTTAGTGTGGTCTTGTTTGTAAACATTTGGGTAAATGCCCAAAAGTGGGATTTCTGGGTCATAGGGGAGCTCTATGTGAAGTCTTTTGAGGAACCTCCATACTGCTTTCCAAAGTGGTTGAACAAGTTTACATTCCCACCAACAATGAAGTAAGGTTCCCTTCTGTCCACATCCCCTCCAGCATCTGTTGTTAGAGTTCTTGATTTTTGCCATTCTAACTGGAGTGAGGTGGTATCTCAATGTTGTTTTGATTCGCATTTCTTTTATGGCTAGGGATGTTAAGCATTTCTTCATGTGTCTATTGGCCATCCTTCTTTCTTCAGAGAAGTTTCTCTTTAAGTCTTTAGCCCACTTATTTATTGGGCAGTTGTTTCTTTGAGGATTTGTTGTTGGGAGATTTAATTTTTTGAGTTCCAAGTATTTTAGATATGAGATCCTTGTGTGTTGTATGGCTAGTGAAGATCTTCTCCCAATCCGTGGGCTTTCTATTGATCTTGCTAGCTATGTCCTTTGCCATGCAGCAGCTCTGCAACTTCATGCAATCCCATTTGTCCAACCTTTCTTTGATTTGTTGTGTTTCTGGGTCTCTATTCAGAAAATCTCGGCCTGAGCCAAGGAGACCTAGGGTTTCTCCTATTTCATCCTGTAAAGTTTTGAGAGTGTCTGCTTTGACTTCGAGGTCTTTGATCCATTTGGAGTTGATTCTGTTGCAGGGTGATATATAAGGATCTATGTTTAGTTTTCTACAAGTAGATAACCAATTTTGCCAGCACCATTTAATGAGTACATTTCTTATCAAGAATTGTTGCCTCCCCTTTGTTTTCCCCATACCATCCCTTCCCTAGATTGAGAAACAGGAAGGAACCAATAGAGAAAAATAAAGAAGAGCAAAGCACTTCCTTCCTTCCTTCCTTCCTTCCTTCCTTCTTTCCTTCCTTCCTTCCTTCCTTCCTTCCTTCCTTCCTTCCTTCCTTCCTTCCTTCCTTCCTTCCTTCCTTCCTTCCTTCCTTCCTTCCTTCCTTCCTTCCTTCCTTCCTCCTTCCAATCTCTGTGTCCTGTCTGTGTGTTCCAGGGTTTGTGTGTGTTTGTTTGTGTTTGCAGAACCGTGTGCATATTCTAAAAATATTAATGGTGAAATCAACTGGCATTGTTTAAGAGGAAACAAAGAAGTCATGTTGGAAATATTAAGGAAAGGATTAACTTGTTCAATATATAATGTATGTATATGTGAAATGATCATCATGAAAACCTGCCTTATTTTTGAAGTCTTCTATATGGATGGAAGTAGTGAGCTTGAGGAAAATCTACTCGAACAAACATATATGGAGTGATAATGTATAAATAAGAATGAAGAAGTCAGAATGGAGATGTGCGAAAAAGGGTTGTTAAAAGTTGATGGCTAATTTTAAAAAAGCAAATGTAGAGAAGTAATAGACCTAAAGATGAAAGGATAATGAAATTTTTTACCTTGACATCGACAGTAATCTCTCTTATGTTCAGGCCCTTATAAGTGAAATGCATATACAGGGAAGATTCTTTAGACTAGAATAGAAATCAGACCCATAACACATAGCTGTAGTCCTGTTTTCTAATATTTGATAATGTGCCAAAAACACAGCTTGTTAGATAGATAACCTTTATACAAACGGTGTTCGCAAAATTGGATATTTATGTGCAGATAACTGAAACTAGATACCACAGCACATCTTGTATCAGAATTATCTCTAAATGGATCAAAGACTTCAATGTAAGACCAGATACTGCGCATATATTAAAGGAAGGGATAGGGGAAATTCTAAGCTGCCTAGGCATGGGACAAAATTTTCTAAGGAAACATCCAGAATGACAACAATTCAAAGAAAGCCTGGATAGACTTCTTCATTTTAGCCATTCTAACTGGGATGAAGTGATATCTCAATGTTGTTTTGATTTGCATTTCTTTTATGGCTAGGGAGGTTGAGCATTTCTTCATGTGTCTATGGGCTATCCTTCTTTCCTCTTCAGAGAAGTTTCTCTTCAAGTCTTTAGCCCACTTATTTATTGGGCAGTTGTTTCTTTGAGGATTTGTTTTTGGGGGATTTAATTTTTTGAGTTCCAAGTATATTTTAGATATGAGACCCTTGTGTGCTGTATGGCTAGTGAAGATCTTCTCCCAATCTGTAGACTTTCTATTAATCTTACTAGCTATGTCCTTTGCCATGCAGAAGCTCTGCAACTTCATGCAATCCCATTTGTCCAACCTTTCTTTGATTTGTTGTGTTTCCGGGTCTCTATTAAGAAAATTTCAGCCTGTGCCAAGTGACCTAGGGTTTCTCCTATTTTATCCTGTAATGTTTTCAGAGTGTCAGTTTTGACTCCTAGGTCTTTGATCCATTTGGAGTTGATTCTGGTACAGGGTGATATATAAGGATCTAGCTTTACTTTTCAACAAGTGATTAACCAATTTTGTTAGGACCATTTACTGAAGAAGCTGTCTTTCTTCCATTCTATTTTTTTAGCTCCTTTATCGAACATTGGATGGCTATAGGTCTGTAGGTTCATTTCTGGGTTTTCAGTCCTATTGCAATGGTACTGAAGTCTCCTCTTGTGCCAGTACCAAGATGCTTTGATTACTATGGTTTTATAGTAGAGTTTGAAATTTGTATTGATATTCCTCTAGCACTGTACTTTCTGTTGAGGATCGTTTTTGCTATTCGGGTCTTTTATTGTTCCATGTGAATTTTTGGATTACCTCTTCTATTTCCTTGAAGAATGAGGTTGGAATTTTGATGAGTATCGCATGGAATTTGTAGATAGCCTTGGGAAGTATTGCCATTTTCACGATGTTGATCTTTCCAGTCCAGGAGCATGGGAGTTTTTGCCACTTTCTAAGTTCTGTTTTGATTTCCTTTTTCAAGATTTTAAAGTTTTCATCATAGAGGTCCTTCACTTCTTTGGTTAAGTTAATTCCTAGGTATTTTATTTTTTGTGGGGCTATTACGAATGGAGATGCTTTCCTAATTTCAGCTACACTTATCTCATTGTTGGCATACAGAAAAGCCATTGGTTTTTGAGGGTTAATTTTATACCCTGCTACTTTGCCAAAGTGTTGAATCAGCTTGAGTAATTTGGGAGTGGAGTCTATGGGATTCTTTAAATACAAGATCATGTCATCTGCAAAGAGGGAGAGTTTTACGTCTTCTTTCCCAATTTGAATCCACTTTATGTTTGCATCTTGTCTTATTGCTGTAGGCAGGCATTCTAATACTAGATGGAGAGAAGTGGAGAGAGTGGACATCCTTGTCTTGTTCCTGAGTTAAGAGGAAATAGCTTTAGTTTTTCACTAGTAAGTATAACGCTGGCTGTAGGTTTGTCATATGCAGCCTTTATTGTATTGAGGAATGTTCCATGGATTTCTAATTTTTCCAAGACCTTCATCCTAAAGGGGTGTTGGATCTTGTTGAATCCTTTTTCTGCATCTATTGAGATAATAGATGCTGGACTGGATGTGGACAGAAGGGAACCTTACTTACTGCATTGTTGGTGGGAGTGTAAACTTGTTCAACCACTCCGGAAAGTAGTATGGAGGTTCCTCAAAAGACTCCACATAGAGCTCCCCTATGACCCAGCAATCCCACTTTTGGGCATTTACCCAAATATTTGCAAACAAGACCACACTAAAGCTACCAGCATGACTATGTTTATTGGAGCACTATTTACTATAGCTAAGATATGAAACCAATCCAGATGCCCCTCAGTAGATGAATGTATCAAGAAAATGTGGTATATATACACAATGGAATTCTATTCCTCCATCAGAAAGAATGACATTGCCCCATTTGTTAGGAAATGGAAAGACTTGGAAAAAATTATATTAACTGAAGTAAGCCAGGCCCAAAGAAACATAAGTTCCATGGTTTTCTTGTCTACAATATCTAGTATATGTCTGAATCAAGCAGAAAAGGTAAGATAACGTGATGTTAGGGAAATGAACCCTAAGATATGTATTCAAATGTTTTGTTTCTTTCATGCAATTGTTTCTAACACATTTATAAAATTATTCCTTTGTTGCTTTGTATGTCCCTCCCCGACAGTAAAACCCCTGCTTTCACTGTATTTGATGTCAGTATAATTTGTGGAGGGGAAGGGCAAAAACAAATCGTTTAAAATAGGATTACATATAGACCAATTGCAACAATGAAATGTACAAGTTGTAATGTCGAAAACGAACTTTACAACTTTGGTGTTGGTGGGGGGAGGAGGAGCGGGGAGGATTGGGTGGGAGGACAGGGGGAAGATGCGAAGGGATGGGAAGGGGAAACAAAGGAGGAGGCTACAATGCTTGATAAGAAATGTACTCATTATCTTGCCTATATAATTGTAACCCCTCTCTACAGTATTTTCACAATAAAAAAGAAAAAAAAAAAGAAAGCCTGGATAAATGGGATTGTATCAAAGAGTTTTAGCTTAGTAAGGAACTATAGCTAACAAGATAAAAAAGCCCACAAAATTGTGGAAAAATCTTCACTCTGTACATCAGACAAAGCCCTCATATATGAGTTGTACATGAGGCTAAAAAAATTAATCCCCCCAAAGGAATGAACTGCGAAAAAAGAAAACAGAAGGCATTTTTACTTGACATTTCTTCTGTCTCTTGTTTTCTTTAACTTTTCTCTTGTTTCTTTGTTTATATTAGTGAGAGTAAGGGAGGGCTCATAAAAGATGGAACAAGGATGAATAAATACAATAGTGATACTCACTAGACTCTATGTGGAAAATGAACTGGCCATTTGCGGAGACAGGAGGGAAAAACTGGGAGAGATTGATGGAAGGAGAGACATTCTTCAAAAGGATTTGTCCTCATTACTGGTTACCTAGCTCATGTAGCAGTAACCTTCTGTATATCAGCATTTTGTTATTTCCCTTCCTCTACCCAAATTAGAAAAATATATGTACAAGGTGCAGAACACCAGAATCAACTACAGTGTTAATAGTGGTTGTAACATGAAGGAAGAACATACAAAAAACAAAAAATATCACAAAGTACATTATAATTACATTAAAAAGAACAATAAGAAAGATAAAATTTCTTCTGTCTCTATCTTGTGGTTCAGTTCACTTAGGATCAGGTTTTATGGTCATATGTACATAGCTTTTGACCTCTTCTGCTTGTCCTAGATGTATACTACTTATTGAAGATAAGGGAAACCATGGAACATATGTCTCTTTGAGTCTGGCTTACTTCACTTAATATAATTTTTTCCACATCTTTTCATTTCCTAACATATGGGGCAATGTCATTCTTTCTGATGGAGGCATAGAATTCCATTGTGTGTGTGTGTGTGTGTGTGTGTGTGTGTGTGTGTGTGTGTGTGTGTGTATCACATTTTCTTGATCCATTGATCTACTGAGGGGCATCTGGGTTGGTTCCATTTTTTAGCTATGTTGAATAATGCTGTGATAAACAAAAATGTGCTGGTAACTTTAGTATGGCCTGGTTTGTGATCATTTGGGTAAATGCCCAAAAGTGGGAATGGTGGGTCATATGGGTGCGCTATGTGGAGTCTTTTGAGGAACCTCCATACTGCTTTTCAAAGTGGTTGAATAAGTTTACACTCCCACCAATAAGGCAGTAGAGTTCCTTTTTGTCCCCATCCCCTCCAGCATCTGCTGTTCTTGATTATAGCCATACTAACTGGGGTGAGATGGAATCTCAATGCTGTTTTGAGTTGCATTTCTTCTATGGCTAGAGAAGTTGAGCAGTTCCTCATGTGTCTATTGGTCATTTTTATTTCCTCTTCAGAGAAATCTCTCTTTCTGGCTTTAGCCCACTTATTAATTGGGCAGTTGTTTCTTTGAGGATTTGTTCTTGGGGGATTTAAATTTTTTGAGTTCCAAGTATATTTTAGATATGAGACCTTTGTCTGTTGTATGGCTAGTGATAATCTTCTCCCAATCTATGGGCTTTCTATTGATCTTGCTTGCTATGTCCTTTGCCATGCACAAGCTCTTAAGTTTCATGCAGTCCCATTGGTCCCACCCTTCCTTGATTTGTTGAGTTTCTGCGTCTTTATGAAAAAAATTTTGGCCTGTGTCAAGGAGTCTTAGTTTCCCCTGTTCCTTCCTGCAATGTTTTCAGGGTGTCTGCCTTGACTTCGAGGTCTTTGATCCATTTGGAATTGTTTGTGGTGCAGGGTGGTATATAAGGATCTAGCTTTAGTTTTCTACGGGTGATTAACCAGTTTTGCCAGCACCATTTACTGAAGAGGCTGTCTTACTTCCATTCCATTTTTGTACCTTTTTATTGTAAAAATACTGTACAGAGGGGTCACAGATACATGAGGAAGGTAATGAATACATTTCCTGTAGAGCATTGTTGCCTCCTCTTTGGTTTTCCTTCCCACCTCCAAACTACCCCCCCCCCGACGCAAAACTTGTAAAGTTTGTTTTCCACATAGTATCTTTTACATCTCATTGTTACAATGGGTCATCCTGTATCTCTATTTAAGCATTTTATTTTGTTCTTTCCTCTCCCCGAATTAGAGAATTGTATATACAAGGTGCAGGGCATGGACATCAAATACAGTGAAAAGAGGTGTTATACCATGGGGGACAAACATAAAAAGAAACAAAAAAATCACATGGTACATTATAAATATGTTAGAAACAATAGCAAGAGAGAAAAAATATTTTTGTTCCTATCTTGGGGTTCATTTGGCTTCAAGTCATCTTACATGGTCCTATGTACATAGCTTTTGACATTTTGACCTTTTCTACTTGTCTTATACATGTACTAGTTATTGCAAATAAGAGAAAGCATGGGACCTATGTTTCTTTGGGCCTGGCTGACTTCACTTAATATATTTTTTCCAAGTCTTTCTACTTCTTAACAAATGGGGCAATGCTATTCTTTCTGATGGAGGCATAGAATTCCATTGTGTATATATACCACATTTTCTTGATCCATTCATCTACTGAGGGGTATCTGTGTTAGTTCTATTTCTTAGCTATGGTAAATAATACTGCTATAAACATAGTTGTGCTGGTAGCTTTAGTATCGTCTTGTTTGTGGTCGTTTGGGTAAATGCCCAAAAGTGGGATTGCTGAGTCATAGGGGAGCTCTATGTGGAGTCTTTTGAGGAACCTCCATACTACTTTCCAAAGTGGTTGAGCAAGTTTACACTCCCACCTACAATGCAGTAGGGTTCCCTTCTGTCCACATCCCCTCCAGCACCTATTGTTATAAGAGTTCTTGATTATAGCCATTCTAACTTGGGTGAGGTAGAATCTCAATGATGTTTTGATTTGCATTTCTTTTACGGCTAGAGAGGTTGAGCATTTCTCCACGTGTTTATTGGTCATTCTTATTTCCTTTTAAGAGAATCTCTCTTTAAGCCTTTAGCCCACTTATTTATTGGGAAATTGTTTCTTTCAAGATTTATTCTTGGGGGATTTATGTTTTTGATTTCTAAGTATATTTTAGATATGGATCCTTGTCATTTGTATGGCTAGTGAAGACCTTCTCACAATCGGCAGGCTTTCTATTGATCTTGCTAGCTATGTCCTTTGCTATGCAGAAGCTATGTCACAATGGGTCAACTTGCATCCCCATTTAAGCATTCCCCAATATCCCTTCCCCTCCCCAAATTACAAAAATGTATATACAAGATGCAGAACACTGGCATCAAATCCAGTGAGAACAGGAGTTATACTGTGGGGGAAGAACATACAAATGAAATGCAAGAATCACATAGTGCACTGTAAGTACTTTAAAAACACTAGCAAGAAAGAAAAAAACCACTTGTATCCCTGTCTTGGGGTACATTTTGCTTAACATGCTTACTTCATGTGGTCATATGTACATAGTCTTTGACCGTCTCTGTTTGTCCTAGACATGTACTAGTCATTGCAAACAAGGGAAACCATGGGACCTCTGTTTCTTTGGGCCTGGCTTACTTCTCTTAATATAATTTTTTCCAAGTCTTTCCATTTCCTAATTAATGAGGCAATGTCATTCTTTCTGATGGAGGCATAGAATTCCATGATATATATACACACATACATATATATCACATTTTCTTATCCATTCATCTACTGAGGTGCATCTGGGTTGGTTCCATATCTTAGCTATTGTAAATAATGCTACAAAAAGCAAGCCACTGAGTTTTGAGGATTAATTTTGTATCCTGCTTCAAGATTATGTCATCTGCAAAAATTAAATCTTCCAAAAACAAATCCTCAAAGAAACAATCACCCCATTAATAAATGGGCTGAAGACTTAATGAGAAAATTCTCTGAAGAGGAAATAAGAATGGCCAATAGACACATGAAGAAATGCTCAACGTCTCTGGCCATAAAAGAATGCAAATCAAAACAACATTGAGATTCTACTTCACCCCAGTTAGAATGGCTATAGTCAAGAAATCCAATAATAACAGATGCTGGAGGAGATGTGACCAGAAAGGAACACTAGTATACTGTTGGTATGAGTGTAAACTTGTTCTATCTTTCTGGAAAGCAGTATGAAGGTTCCTCAAAAGACTCCACATAGAGCTCCACTATCACCCAGCAATCCCACTTCTGGACATTTAAATAAACTATCATAAACAAAGCCATATTAAAGTAACTAGCACAGCTATGTTTATTGCAGCATTATTCATTAAAAATAAGATATGGAACCAACCCAGCTTCACCTCAGTAGAGATGAATATATCAAGAAAATGTGATACACATACACATGCACACACAACACAATGGAATTCGATGCTTCTATCAGAAAGAATAAAGTTGCTCCATTTGTAAGAAAATGGAAAGACTTGGAAAATTTTTATTAAGTTAATTAAAAGAGACCCAAAGAAAAGTAGCTTGCATGATTTCCCTCATTTGTAAAAACTAGAATATATCAATGATATTCTTTATTATATGACTTAACAATATAGTATCAAAATATACAAGATTCAATCTTATTCCCTTAGACCATATTCCTTTTATTTACACTAGGTATCATTGCCTAAAGATTATTTTCTTAGGCAAATGAAATAAATACAACCTAGCATCTCATAAGACAGAGATAATGTTATTCATTGAGCAGAATTTCTGAAACATATTTGGGTATAACCCTTTATTGTATGGCTTATATTTATTTTTTAATATTTACTGAATGCCAAATTGATTCAATTTCACCCTCCATTACTATCCAGATGCCATTGAATTAAATTCTCTATACCTGAGTTCCTCATTTAGAGTGACAAAAAACAGAATCTAGGTTTTTAAAGAGCTAATTGATATTTAGATCTCAATAGATTTTATTTTTTAATATTCCATTTTGTTTAGCTGTCAAAGACCCTAAACACACTCCCTATCCTCATTAAATTCAAACAAAATTTACAATACCTTATAATCACATTTGGGGAGAGGGACGAAAGCCATTTGGGATGAAGCAACTGAATTGCCTCAGAGGACGCCATGTCCTGTGCATGGTGAAATGTCCACCAAAAGTCTATGCCTGTGAGATGCCAGCTAAAGTTCTGAGAGCATCATACCCAGAGGGCCGATTCCCACACACAATGTAAATAACATCCATAGAATCTTAGTGGTTGATGCCAGCAGCTATCAATAAGAATTCCATGTGAAGAGGCCTCCAGAAATACAGCCATTTACTATTGCCTGAGGAAGCAGTGTTGTCAATGAACCTACCAATTATATGTCAATAACTCACAGTCAATGATGAAATTGAGTTCTGCTTTTGCATTCTGAAATTTTACCTTCAAACAGATTATTATTATTATTATTATTATTTTGGGTCTGGTCATGGGGCCTGAACTCTGGGCCTGGGTGTTGTCCCTCAGCTTTCAGCTCAAGGCTAGTGCTCTACCACTTGAGCCACAGCGCCGCTTCCGGCTTTTTTTCTTTTTGCTTATATGGTGCTGGGGAATCGAACCCAGGGCTTCATGCAGGCAAGGCAAGTGCTCTACCACTGAGCCACCTTCCCAGCCCCACAGATTATTATTATTATCCATGCAAACAGAGATGAAGACAATTTCATGGTGAACTGGTTGAGAATATGTGGTAGCAGAGGAAATTATTCTCTATCACTAACCTAAATCACTATCAAAAACATCTCTGTGTTTTTAAGCTGACAACATGTGTTAGACCCAAATCATGCACTGGATTTCAGAAAGTATACATCACATATATACTTTAAAAATGGAGGTTAATGGAAGCATAGAATTGCATTGTATATATACCACATTTTCTTGATCTGTTCATGTCCTGAGGCCATCTGAATTGGTTCCATATGTTGTCTATGGTGAATAATGCTGTGATAAACATAGTTGTGCTGGTAGCTTTAGTATGGCCTTGTTTATGATTATTTGGGTAAATGCTCAAAAGTGGGATTGCTGGGTCATAGGCAGCTCTAAGTGTAGAGGAAGGAACCTCAATACTGCTTTCCAGAGTGGTTGAGCAAGTTTACACTCCCACCAACAATTCAGTAGGGTTCCCTTTGGCCACATGGTCACATCCCCTCCAGCATTAGTTGTTATTAGACTTCTTTTTTTAAAAAATTGTTTTATTGTAAAGATGATGCAAGAGGGGTTATAGTTACATGAATAAGGGAATGAGTACATTTCTTTTTTTTATATTCTCTTTTTTTATTGTGAAAATACTGTACAGAGGGGTTACAATTACATGGGTGAGATAGTGAGTACATTTCTTATCAAGCATTGTAGCCTCCTTCTTTGTTTACCCTTCCCATCCCTTCCCATCCTCCCTCCTCCCCAGCTCTCCCCCCCCCCCCCAAGTTGTAAAGTTCATTTTTGACATGACAACTTGTACTTCTCATTGTTGCAACAGGTCCACTTGTATCCTTATTTAAACGACTTGTTTTTCCCCTTCCACTCCACAAATTATACTGACATCAAATACAGTGAAAGCCGGGGGTATACTGTAGGGGGGGGACATAAAAAGCAACAAAGAAATAATTTTATAAATGCGTTAGAAACAAATGCATGAAAGAAAAAAAATTAGAATACATATTTTAGGGTTCATTTTCCACCTTATCTGACTTTTTCTGCTTGACTCATACAGATACTAGATATTGCAAATAAGGGAAACCATGGGCCCTATGTTTCATTGGGCTTGGCTTACTTCACTTAATATAAATTTTTCCAAGTCTTTCCATTTCCTAACAAATGGGGCAATGTCATTCTTTCTGATGGAGGCATAGAATTCCATTGTGTATATATACCACATTTTCTTGATCCATTCATCTACTGAGGGGCATCTGGGTTGGTTCCAGATCTTAGCTATGGTAAATAATGCTGCAATAATCATAGTTGTGCTGGTAGCTTTAGTGTGGTCTTGTTTGTAAACATTTGGGTAAATGCCCAAAAGTGGGACTGCTGGGTCATAATGGGGAAGGTCTATGTGGAGTCTTTTGAGGAACCTCCATACTACTTTCCAAAGTGGTTGAACAAGTTTACATTCCCACCAACAATGAAGTAAGGTTCCCTTCTGTCCACATCCCCTCCAGCATCTGTTGTTATTAGAGTTCTTGATTTTTGCCATTCTAACTGGGGTGAGGTGATATCTCAATGTTGTTTTGATTTGCATTTCTTTTATGGCTAGGGAGGTTGAGCATTTCTTCATGTGTCTATCTTCTTTCTTCTTCAGAGAAGTTTCTCTTTAAGTCATTAGCTCACTTATTTGTTGGGCAGTTGTTTCTTTGGAGATTTGTTGTTGGGGGAATGAGTATATTTTTTGTGGAGCATTGTTACCCCCTCCCTGATTGTAGCCACTAACTGGGGTGAGGTGGAATCTCAATGTTCTTTTTTTCTATTTGGTTTTGTCCATCACAGGGCCTGAACTCTGGGCCTGGGCACTGTCCCTCAGCTCTTCAGCTCAAGGCTACCGTTCTACCATTTTGAGCCACAGCACCACTCCGGGCTTTTTCTGCTTATGTGGTGCTGAGGAATCGAACCCAGGGCCTCATGCATGAGGGACAAGCACTCTACCACTGAGCCACCTTCCCAGCCCTCAAAAATTATATGAGTAAGGCATTTCACATCCGGTTTTGTTATCCCCTTCTTTGTTTCTCCCCTAGCTTCCCTTCCCTGGTCAGCTCCCCAACTCCCACCTCCCCTACCTCTAAAGTTGTAAAGTTCATTTTCAACAGTGTCTTGTACATCACAATGTTACAATGGGTCAACCTGTATCCTCATTTCAGCATTTTGTTATTTCCCTTCCCCTCCCAAATTAGAAAAATGTATATACATGCAGGTTGCCTGAATCAAATACAGTGAAAACAGGGGTTATATCATGGGGGATGAACATACAAAAGAAAGGAAAAAAATCACATAGTACATTAAAAACAATAGAGACAAGTAAAAAAAACCTTTTGTGCCCCTATGTTGGTGTTAATTTTGCTTAGCATCATCTTATATGGTCATATGTACATAGCTTTCTAACTTTTCTGCTTGTCTGGTAAGATTATCATAGATGTATCCTAGTTACCACAGATAAGGGAAACCGTGGGACCTATGTATCTTTGGTCTGACTTATTTCACTTAATATACTTTCCCCAAGTGTTTCTATTTCCTAACAAATGGGGTGATGTCATTCTTTCTATACCATTTTTCTCGATCCATTCATCTACTGAGGGGCATCTGGGTTGGTTCCATTTCTTAGCTATGGTGAATAATGCTGCAATAAACATACTTGTGCTGGTGGCTTTAATATAGCCTTGTTTGTGATTATTTGGGTAAATGCCCAAAAGTTGGATTGCTGGGTCATAGGGAAGCTCTATGTGGAGTCTTTTGAGGAACCTCCATAATGCTTTCCAAACTGGTTGAACAAGTTTCACTCCCACCAACAATGCAGTAGGGTTCCCTTTTGGCCATATCCCCTCCAGCATCTGTTGTTATTAGATTTCTTGACTATAGCCATTCTAACTGGGGTGAGGTGGAATCTCAATGTTGTTTTGATTTGCATTTTTTTATGGCCAGAGAAGTTGAGAATTTCTTCACTCGTCTATTGGCCATTTATATTTCTTCTTTAGAGTTGTCTCTAAGTCTTTAGTCCACTTATTAGTGGGGCAGTTGTTTCTTTGAGGATTTGTTGTTGGATTTAATTTTTTGAGCTGTAAGTATATTTTAGTTATGAGTCCCTTGTCTCTTGTATGGCTACTGACGATCTTATCCTAATCCATAGGCTTTCTCTGTATCTTGCTATGTTCTTTGGCATGCAGAAACTGCAGTTTCATGCAATCCCATTTGTCCAACCTTTCTTTGATTTGTTGTGTTTCTGGGTTTTTATTAAGAAAATTTCAGCCTGTGCCAAGGAGTCCTATACTTTCTCCTATTCCTTCCTGTAATGTTTTCAGGGTGTCTGCTTTTACTTTGAGGACTTTGATCCATTTGGAGTTGATTCTGGTGCAGGGTGATATATAAAGGTCTAGCTTTAGTTTTCTACAGCTATTTCACCAATATAGCCAGCACCAGACTGAAAAGGTGTCTTTCATCCATACTATATTTTTAGCTCCCATATCAAACATTAGTTGGCTATAGTTATATAGCCTGATAAAAAATTAGTTGGAAGGTTCATTTCTGAGTCTTCAGTTCTATTCCATTGGTCTTCAGGTCTGTTCTTGTGCCAGTACCAGCTGTTTTGATTACTATGTCTTTGTAGTAGAGTTTGAGATTTGGTATTGATATTCCTCTAGCACTATTCTTTCTACTAAGATTTGTTTTTTGGTATTTGGGGTCTTTTATTGTTCATATAAATTTTTGGTTTGCTTCTTGTATTTCATTAAAGTATGAGTTTGGGATATTAATGGTTATTGCATTAAATGTGTAGATAGCTTTTGGCTGTATTGCCATTTTCATTATATTAATCCTCCCAATCCAGGAGTGTGGGATTTTTTCCACTTCCTGAGTTCTGCTTTACAGTTTTTTGACTTTTATGCAGTTTTGCCAATCTTGATTGTGCATATGTGTGAGTTGGCAAGGGGGACTCCTTTGTCAAATGTATCTTGAGATCATCTGATCTGTTTTGTTGGTTTGAAAGTCTGAGTTTGGCAAGTACAATGCTGAGTATGTTAGTAGGGCTCTCTAATTTGTGTTGTAATAACTCCTGCATTACTCTCTTTGCTTCAGATCTCTTTGGATTTTGGGGGATCTTTTGTGTTTCTGTATCAGTTTTTGGATTGAATTTTCCATTTCTATCAAGAGTGACTTTGGGATTTCTTATAAGGATTGCTTTAAATCTATATATCCTTTTGGTGATACAGATATTTTCACAATATTCATTTTCCAAACCATGACCAATGGAGATATTTTATTTCTTCTTATGTCTTCTGCTTACTTGGTTTTCTTGGCATATCTCTTTCACTTTTTTGGTTACCTTTATTCCTAGGTATTTCAGAAACTTTGCATTGGGAAGTGGAATTTGATGATTTCTCTGATTTCTTCCTCAGTCTGGTGATTGCTGTTTTGTAGATGACTTGGCTGAACATGTTTAACTTGTTTTGTGATGATTTTTTTAAATGTCATAATTCTCAGTCCATTTCTTGAAAGTGACAGTTTTAATGTACTGCTTGACATTTGATAGATTTTACTGTGGAATTGAGTCTATTAGCACCCATTTTTTAGCATAGGAGCTCAATGTGATCTTCAATGAACATTTTAGAGGGCTAAGCCCTTAGCCCCCCCAGGCTCACTCAGTTTTTACCAACCTGTGGGCTTTATTTACCATCCACTCACAGTGTATTCTGCTCTTGGCCTTGGTTTTCCTCCTTGGAAGCTGCTGAGCTGTGATGTAGCTGTGTGTAGTTGGCCCTAATGTCCTGCCCACCTGAGGCCTCTCATCTTGTTTCACTGGCAGCTTTTATGTAGGTGTGTTCATTGTTTCTCTGCTGAAGTAAGTCTGTGGGGATGTAGGAGCTCAGGAGGTAGAACAGCTGCCATGGTCATGTTTACCCTACCTGAAATCCACTCTGGTGCTGTTGATTAATTCTAAACTATTTTGCTTCCAATCCTCATTTTCTTAGCTCTTCTGCTGTGAGACATGTGAGAGACTGGCTATTTTACTATAGGGTTCCCACAATGAAGACTAAAAGGTAATATAGCTCCATCACAACCCTGCTATGTCTCTTCTCCTCTATTCTCTGTTTCTATAGTTTTTTTTTTTTAGATACCATTTTTGGATACTCAGTATTGGGAACAGCTGTTGATTTTTTTGTGTTCAATTCTAGTGATCTACCACTTGAGCCATAACTCCAGTTCTAGATTTTTGGTAGTTACTTGAAGAAAAGAGGCTCACTGTCTTTCCAGTCCAGGCTGGCTTTGAACCACAATGCTCAGATATCACCTTCCTGAGTAGCTAGAATTACAAGCATGAGTCACCAACACTAGCTTGCTCTGTGCATTATTATTATTATTATTTGTTGGTCGTGGGGCTTGAACTCTGGGCCTGAGGGCTGTCCCTCAGCTCTTTAGCTCAAGATGAGCGCTCTACCACTTGAGCTACAGTGCCACTTCCGGTTTTCTGGTGGTTTATTGGAGATAAGAGTTTCACAGACTTTCCTGCCTGGGATGGCTTTAAACCGAGATCCTCAGATCTCAGCCTCCTGAGTAGCTAGGATTACAGGCCTGAGCCACTGGCACTCGGCTTGTGCAATCTTTTTTGTGATAAGTGTTTACTTCCTAGTAGGACAGCAAATGGACTTCAGTGCTTTTTTACATTCCCATGTTAGCAGTGATTGTAGGAATACACCATTACTGAGACTAACATCTGTACATGACTGTACAGGAGCTCTGATTCCCTCAATCTCCACCTTTTACAGAGCTGGAATGACAGACATCTGTCATTCCACCCAGGTAGGAGGTCCCCTAAGCTTTTTATCCCAGACTGGATTGAGAGAGAGTCTTCTTGTTCTCAATACAGATTATAGGTGCTCACCACTGGTTTTATGCTTAGGATTATTTTTTTCTATTCCTGCAAAATATGCACTCTAATTTTCAGTGAAATAACACTGAAACTATAGTTAACTTTTGGGAATATAGTCACTTTCACAATTTTAATTCTGCCCATCTCTGAAGAGAAATGTCTTTCCATTTTCTGGTTGTTATCCAATTTCTTATTTCATAGCATTAATTTTCATTGTACAGGACTTTAGAGATCTTTTCATAGGTTTTGAGTCCTAGGTATTTGTTTTTGTAAAGCCAACATTTGAAGGTTTATGTGAAAGCAACATTGGGTTCATCTTTAGTTTGTTTTATCTTAAGGGATTAATTTTTTTTTAGTCCAAATAGAAAAAAGAGATGTTATTTTTTTCAACTCTACGTAGACTGATTTTTCTTTTTGGTTCGGTCGTGGGGCTTGAACTGTAGGCTTGAGAGCAATCCCTCAGCTCTTCAGCTCAAGCCAAGCCCACTACCACTTGAGCCACAGCACCACTTCTGGTTTTCTAGTGGTTTATTGGAGATAAGAGTCTCAGGGACTTTCCTGCCGGGGCTGGCTTTGAACTGTGATCCTCAGATCTCAGCCACCTGAGTAGCTAGGATTACAGGCATGAGTCACTGGCACTCGGCAGTAAACTGGTTTTTTTTGTCAGCCTTGGCACTTGAATTCTGGTACGGGGTGCTGTACCTCAGCTCTTGAGCACAAGGCAAGCACTCTACCACTTGTGCCACAGCTCTACTTCTGGTTTTCTGGTGGTTAATTGGAGATAAGAGTATCAGGGACTTTGCTGCCTATGCTGGGTTTGAACTGTGATCCTCAGATTTCAGCCTCCTGAGTAGCTAGGATTATAGGCATGAACCACCTGTTCCCAGCTGGAGGATTGATTTTAAATTTTATTTTTTGTATTACTTTAATTTTTTACTCATATATATAGTTAAAATGTGGTTTCATTATGATAGTATTATATGAGCACACAAACTTATCCAAATGTGCTTATGTCCATTACTTTTTATTTTTTCTAAAAATTTAACTTATCTTTTTTTTTTTTTTTAATTTAATTTTATTTTATTTGAGAACATACTGTACAGAGGGGTTACAATTACATGGGCAGGATAATGCATACATTTCTTACCAAGCATTGCAGCCTCCTCCTTTGTTTACCCTTCACCTCCCTTCCCAGCCTCCCCCCTCCCTCCCACCCAATCATACCCCCCCTCCCCCCCCCCCGACATTGTAAAGCTGGTTTTGACATGACATTTTGTACTTCTCATTGTTGCAACAGGTCCACCTGAATCCTTAAACGACTTGTTTGTCCCCATCTCCTCCACATGTTATACTGACATCAAATATAGTGAAAGCGGGGGTTACACTGTGGGGGAGGGACATACAACACAACAAAGAGATAATCTTATAAATGCGTTAGAAACACATGCATGAAAGAAACAAAAACATTAAAATACATATTTGAGGTTTCGTTTTCCTAACATCACATTATTTGACTTTTTCTGCTTGACTCATACCTATACTAGATATTGCAAATAAGGGAAACCATGGGACCTATGTTTCTTTGGGCCTGGCTTACTTCACTTAATATAATTTTTTCCAAGCCTTTCCATTTCCTAACAAATGGGGAAATGTCATTCTTTCTGATGGAGGCATAGAATTCCATTGTGTATATATACCACATCTTCTTGATCCATTCATCTACTGAGGGGCATCTGGGTTGGTTCCATGTCTTAGCTATGGTAAATAATGCTGCAATAAACATAGTTGTGCTGGTAGCTTTAGTGTGGCCTTGTTTGTGATCATTTGGGTAAATGCCCAAAAGTGGGATTGCTGGGTCATTGGGGAGCTCTATGTGGAGTCTTTTGAGGAACCTCCATACTGCTTTCCAAAGTGGTTGAACAAGTTTACATTCCCACCAACAATGAAGTAAGGTTCCTTTCTGTCCACATACCCTCCAGCATCTGTTGTTGTTAGACTTCTTGATTTTTGCTGTTCTAACTGGAGTGAGGTGATATCTCAATGTTGTTTTGATTTGCATTTCTTTTATGGCTAGGGATGTTGAACATTTCTTCATGTGTCTATTGGCCATCCTTCTTTCTTCTTCAGAGAAGCTTCTCTTTAAGTCTTTCGCCCACTTACTTATTGGGCAGTTGTTTCTTTGAGGATTTGTTGTTGGGTGGTTTAATTTTTTGAGTTCCAAGTATATTTTAGATATGAGACCCTTGTCCGTTGTATGGCTAGTAAAGATCTTCTCCCAGCCCGTGGGCTTTCTATTGATCTTGCTAGCTATGTCATTTGCCCTGCAGAAGCTCTGCAACCTTATACAATCCCATTTGTCCAGCCTTTCTTTGATTTGTTGTGTTTCCGGGTCTTTATTCAGAAAATTTCGGCCTGTGCCAAGGAGACCCAGGGTTTCTCCTATTCCATCCTGTAATGTTTTCAGAGTGTCTGCTTTGAGTTCAAGGTCTTTGATCCATTTGGAGTTGATTCTGGTGCAGGGTGATATATAAGGATCTAGCTTTAGTTTTCTACATGTAGTTAACCAGTTTTGCCAGCACCATTTACTGAAGAGGCTGTCTGTCTTCCATTCTATTGTTTTAGCTCCCTTATCGAAGATTAGATGGCTATAGGTCTGTAGGTTCATTTCTGGGTTTTCAATTCTATTCCATTGGTCCTGAGGTCTGTTCTTATGCCAATACCAAGCTGTTTTGATTACTATGGCTTTATAGTAGAGTTTGAAATTTGGTACTGATATTCCTCCAGCAGTGTTCTTTCCGTTGAGGAGCGTTTTTGCTATTCGGGGTCTTTTATTGTTCCATATGAATTTTTGGATTGCCTCTTCTATTTCCTTGAAGAATGAGGGTGGAATTTTGATAGGTATTGCGTTGAATTTGTAGATAGCCTTGGGAAGTATTGCCATTTTCACGATGTTAATCTTTCCAATCCAGGAGCATGGGAGGTTTTGCCATTTTTTAAGTTCTGTGTTGATTTCCTTTTTCAAGATTTTAAAGTTTTCATCATATAGGTCCTTCACTTCTTTAGTTAAGTTAATTCCTAGGTATTTTATTTTTTGTGGGGCTATTACAAATGGAGTTGCTTTCCTAATTTCAGCCACACTTTTCTCATTGTTGGCATACAGAAAAGCCATTGATTTTTGTGGGTTAATTTTATAACCTGCTACTTTGCCAAAGTTTTGAATCAGCTTGAGTAATTTGGGAGTGGAGTCTATGGGATTCTTTAAATACAAGATCATGTCATCTGCAAAGAGGGAGAGTTTTATTTCTTCTTTCCCTATTTGGATCCCCTTTATGTCTGCATCTTGTCTTATTGCTGTAGCTAGGCATTCTAATACTAGATTGAAGAGAAGTGGAGAGAGTGGGCATCCTTGTCTTGTTCCTGAGTTAAGAGGAAATGGCTTTAGTTTTTCACCATTGAGTATAATGCTGGCTGTAGGTTTATCATATACAGCCTTTATTGTATTGAGGAATGTTCCATGGATTCCTAATTTTTTCAAAACCTTCATCATAAAGGGGTGTTGGATCTTGTCGAATGCTTTTTCTGCGTCTATTGAGATAACCATGTGGTTCTTATTCTTGCTCCTGTTGATGTGATGAATAATATTAATTGATTTGCGTATATTGAACCAGCTTTGCATCCCTGAAATGAATCCTGTTTGATCGTGGTGTATGATTTTTTGGATGAATTGTTGAAGTCGGTTGGCCAAAATTTTGTTGAGAAGTTTTGCATCAATGTTCATCAAAGAAATGGGTCTATAGTTCTCTTTCTTTGATGAGTCCCTGCCTGGTTTTGGGATGAGGGTTATGATGGCTTCATAGAATGTGTTCGGTAGTGAGCTTTCTCTTTCAATTTCATTGAAGAGTTGGAGGAGAATTGGTGTGAGCTCTGCTTTGAAGGCCTTGTAAAATTCCGCTGTAAAACCATCTGGTCCTGGACTTTTCTTAGCTGGGAGGTCTCTTATTGCTGTTTCTATTTCAATGCTTGATATGGGCCTGTTAAGATAGTTTACCTCATCTTGGTTTAGTTTTGGCATGTCAATATTTGCTAGGAAGAGGTCCATTTCTGTCAAGTTCTCAAAGTTATTAGCATAAAGTTTTGAGAAGTATTCCCTTATAATGTTCTGAATCTTGCTTGTTTCCGTGGTGATGTTTCCATTCTCATCTCTGAGTTTATTAATTTGGGTGTGTTCTCTTCTTTTTCTGATAAGATTTGCTAAGGGTCTGTCAATTTTGTTGAGTTTTTCGAAGAACCAACTCTTTGTTTTGTTGATTCTTTCTATAGTTTTTTTGGATTCTAATTCATTTAATTCTGATTTAATTTTGATTATTTCTTTCCGTCTACTGGATTGGGGTTTATCTTGCTGCTCTTTTTCAAGGAGGTTTAGATGTGTCATTAAATTGTTAGTTTCAGATCTTTCCAATTTGTTGATGTAGGAGCTCAGAGCTATAAACTTGCCTCTGAGTACTGCCTTTGCTGTGTCCCAGAGGAGCTGGTATTTTGTGTGTTCATTTTTGTTGAATAGCATGAACATTTGAATTTCCTTTCTAATCTCTTCCATGACCCACTCATGATTCAGCAGTGTGTTGTTCAGCCTCCATGTGATACCGGACTTTCTTTGGTGGCTTTTGGTGTTGAGTTCTAACTTTATTCCCTTGTGGTCAGAGAGAATGCAAGGTATAACTTCAATGTTTCTGAATTTAGACAAGTTTGCTTTGTGGCCTAAAATGTGGACTATTTTAGAAAATGTTCCATGTGCTGCTGAGAAAAACGTGTATTCTGATGCTGCTGGGTGAAATGTTCGGTAGATGTCTGTTAAGTCTAGTTGATCTATGCAGCTGTTTAGATCTGCGGTTTCTCTGTTGAGTTTTTGCCGAGTTGATCTATCTAGTGGGGAGAGTGGTGTGTTAAAATCCCCAACGATTAATGTCTTTGGATCTATATGGGATTTGAGGGAAAGTAGTGTTTCTTTGATAAATTTGGGTGCTCCATTGTTTGGCGAATAGATATTTAGAATTGTAATATCCTCCTGAAGGAGAGATCCTTTAATTAGTATGTAGCAACCTTCTTTATCTCTTTTCACGAATTTTAATTTGAAGTCTATTTTATCTGATATTAGGATTGCAACTCCCGCCTGTTTATGCGGTCCGTTTGCTTGGGAGATTTTGTTCCAGCCTTTAACATTGAAAATGTGTTTGTTTTTACGGGCAAGATGTGACTCCTGCAGGCAGCAGATAGAAGGGTCTTGTTTTTTAATCCAACTAGACAGTCTATGTCGCTTAATTGGAGAGTTCAGTCCGTTAACATTAAGAGATAGGACTGAGAGGTATTTGGGAGTTCCTGCCATGTTATCTACCTTCTTGGGGGCTGCGAAAACTGGGTTCTTCCTATGGTTCTTGGATTCTCAGTTTGGGTGCAGTTTCTTGGCCTTTATTGCGGTCTTGTTGGTTTTCTATGTGTAGGACATCTTTAAGAATCTTTTGTAGGGCTGGTTTGGTGGAGATGTATTGTTTCAATTTTTCTTTGCTATGGAAGGTTTTTATTTGGCCTTCAGTTATGAAGGAGAGTTTAGCTGGGTACAGTATTCTTGGTTGATAGTTGTTTGTTTTTAGGGCATGGCATACATCATTCCAGGCTCTTCTTGCTTTGATTGTCTCTGCTGAGAAATCTGAGGTGATTCTAATTGGTTTCCCTTTATAAGTGATTACCCTTTTCTCTCTGACAGCTTTAAGGATCTTTTCCTTGTTCTGAGTTGATCCTGTGTGGATTATTATGTGACGGTGGGATGTCCTATTCTGGTCTGGTCTATTTGGGGTTCTAAAGGCTTCTTGTATCTGGACTGGCCTATCTTTTTGCATGTTTGGGAAGTTCTCTGCTAGGATCCTGTTAAACAGATTTCCTAGACCATTAACTTCTGTTTCTAGGTGCTCCTCTACACCCATTATCCTTAGATTTGGCCTTCTGATGGTGTCTTCCAGGTGTTGGATAGATCTATCATATTTCTTGGACTTGTCTTGGATGGTTGTATGTTCTTTCTCTATAATATCTAGGCTGTCTTCAATCCCTGAGATTCGATCTTCTGCATGGTCTAACCTGCTGTCAAGACTCTCTACTTTGTTTTTTATCTCTTTTCCTTCTAGTTGGTCAGCTTTGATGGCTTCAAGTTCTTTGTTGAAGCTCTGTTTTAGGTCTTGTATGAATTTCTTTACTTCCTTAATTTGGTGTTCAGTGTTTGTCCTCAAATCACTTAGTTGATTGGTTATGGTTTCTTTGGGCTCCCATTCCTTCTGTTGGGTTCCCTTCAGCATTCCCTTTGTGGTCTCCCTGACTTCCTTCATCTCTTTGTTAATGGATTCCATGAATGCCTTTAGTGATCTTTGTGTGTTCTCTACCTGGTCTCTCAATTCCTGTATTACTCTTTGATTAGCTTCCTCCCGTTCGTGGGATTCCTGCAGATCTCTTTGAGTGTTCTCAGCCTGCTCACGCCATTCCTCCCTTTCTCTTTGAGTATTCTCAAGTTGTTCACGCAAATCCTGTATCAGTTTTTGAGTAGCTTCCTCACGCTTATGATATTCCTGTATAAACTTCTGGGATGCCTCCTCTCTCTCCCTATCACGCTCATACAGAGTCCTTTGTACGTTGTCAAACTTTTCATTTATCATGTTTGCCAGCAGTGTTTGTAGAGCTGTTTGGGAACTCTCCTCTGGATTATTCATTATCTGTTCTAACCCCTGATTATCAGGATTGGGAATTGAGATACCCGAATTTGCCATTTTTCTTGTGTTTTTCCGGCTTACTCTGCCCATTTGAGATGAAGATAGCACCAGTTTTGTGCTAGAACACTATCTTAAGGCAACCATCAACCAAAGTTTGCATTTGTACAGTCAATAGTCTACAGATACAATCTAGTTCAACAGATACATCTATTCGACATCAAACAACTATATGTTAAAGGACTTTGAACCGCAGAGAAGAATTTGGAAAACCAGAAATTATTAGGGTTAGGGAGAGATGTGGGTAAAAAATAGGAATAGATTGGTGTGGGAAGGCACAGGGAGAGTTAACTATGTCCTAACCACAATGCAGGAAATAGGTTGGGTAGGATGTAAGTAGAGAGAGAGAGAAAAGGGAAGAAAGGGAAAGGGGAATGAAAAGAGACCAGAAAAAAAATAGAGACGTAAAAATTAATGTTATTTTAGAGATTAAAAGACCATCTATTTATAGAGGGATATGAATATGTTGAGAGAAAGGGAGGGACATAGAGGAGATGAGAAAAACTTTTAAAAAATGCTTAAAATATTATATAGGTATAAAGAGGTAGTACTGTTATTAATGAATTTAAGTCTCAGAGGTTTTGAATTGAGTAATAAGTTTGTGGATTAAGTGTGTACTCAATGGGGGATAGGGTCTACTGGTTAACTACGGGTTTATCTGAGGATGTGCAGGACAAGAGTTAAGTCACATAAAGGTGAACAAAGAGGAAAAGTTGGAAAGGATAGGAAAGTGAGAAGAAAAGATCAGAAGTTCAGTAGAGCTAGAAAAAAAAACAAAAACAAAATATAATTAAGAATGAATGAAAAAGAGAAAGAAGACAAGAAAAGAAAAGAAAACACACATTCACGTATTCCTAAAATAAAAATTATAAGAGGAGAAAAAAAAATTAATGGAAAACAATTATTTTTTCAGAAGAGGCAAAAATTAAAGATTAATAAAAGTTTTAGAAAAGCAAAAAAAAATGTTTTTATATATATATAAGGTAACAAAAAACGAAAAAAAAACAAAACAAGAAAAAGAAAAAAAGAAAAGAAGAAGAAGAAAAAAAAAAAGTTCTTTGATTTTTTTTTTTTTTTTTTGGGAGGGGTGGGAAGAGTCCTGTATCTCCCTTTTGTCTGTAACCAGAGTCTGGTTGGAGTCTCTGGTCAGCTTGAGGTCCTGTGGCTTGATTGGTTTCTTAAGTCAGTTTGTTGGAACAGGCAGAAAAATGCTCTGCTTTACCCAAGATTTTGAGATCCCCCTCCCAGGTTAGTTTACTGGGAGGGTGATCTGCTTTGAGAATCACAAAAGAGGGGGATGCAGTGATGAGGCTAGGTTCTGGGTAGAGTTGAGGTCTTTCAAGGAACAGTAGCTTTTCCCTGGGGCTATTTTGTGAAAAAAAAAACTCACAGCACCCAGCCTGGAGCCATTCTCAGGGTTTCTGTTTTTCAATTGATTGTGGTGGCTGCTAGAGGGAGGGGCAGCCTCTGGCTCTGGCCACCCAGCGAGGAGAGCCACTCCAATGGCTGGTGCCTGAGCTGGGCGACCCCTCCCTGGATGGAACTGAGTCTGTTCCCGTGAACTGCCAAATGACTAGCTCTATTCCAAGGCCTGAGCTGGAGCTAGCCGCTCCTCCGAGCTTTGTCGGTATCCAAGATGGAGATCACCGGTGCTGGGGGGGGGGAGGGGTGGCCTTCCCTCCTCTGCTCCCAGAGAAGGAGTGAGGAAGCAGGGCTTCTACTCACGGGGAGTCTTGGATCCCGGGTCGTCTCTGGTCTGCAAAGTGCAGGATGAAGTTGTCCGCTCCTTGTCCGTTCTTGCTGGTGTTGAGTAGAATCCGCTCGTCCGCTGCGTCTGGCTCCTTTGTCCCGGACTGCGTCTCAGGTATGCCTCCGCGGCGGTGGTCGCCGCTGCGACCCTGCCGCCGCAGCGGCAGCTGCTCAGATGTGTCTGCTTGGCTTCCCCTCTCTTGACTAACTCTCTGTTCTGTGATGGCACACTTGGTGTGATTCTCTGGCTTGGGACTGTTCACTGGAACTCTGAAACTGTTTTCTATGCAAGAGCTAGTTCAGATTCCAGCTTCTCCTCCGCCATCTTCCCGGAACTCTAAAATTTAACTTATCTTAATGGCCTCCATTATTTTATTTTCAACCATGAATTAAAATCTGCAGTGTTTGATAGAATATATCTAAACTTTTTGAAAGCAACAAAAATCATATAAAATATGACATGATCCCCAATTCCATAAACACACACACACACACACACACACACACACAAGGAAGATAGGCAAACCATGATTCAAGGGCCAAATCCAGCCTGCTTCTTATGAGTAAAGTTTTATTGTATCACAAATGAAAAAATTTATATGGTTTCATTTCCCTTGTTCCTTTCTTCTTACCTCTGTCCTATTTCTCCACAAACTTTTCCTTTAAACTCCATTAACTTTTTCTTTGCCTCTCATTTATCCAATCTTACTTCAACTTATCAACCCATCCATGTGTTCATTCTTTTTGTTTCTATATTTAAGAGAAAAAGTGTTGTATAAGGGGGGGGGGTCGTGTGCCAGGGTGGAGATGGGAAGGGATGGGAAGGGGAAACAAAGGAGGAGGCAACAATGCTTGATAAGAAATGTACTCATTACCTTGCCCATGTATTTTTAACCACTCTGTACGATATTTTCACAATCAAAAAAGAAAAAAAAAGTTTAAGAAAATTAGCAAGGACTACAACATATTATGTGTAACTACTGAAATCACATGTTCTCCCAATAATTTCACATCACACAATGAAGATCCAGTATTTTCCTCAATAATATAAACTCATCCCTATACATGAAATTTCTAAAATGAATAAGGAAGATTGAAAGAACTCAATAGAAACTGATGAGTATTTTGATTATATCTTGATGAACATACTGAAGAAGTTGGAAATTAATTAAATTTTAATTTGTTAATTTAATTTGTGTACCCTCAACAAAAGAACATGCACACAGTTTTTGCCAAACATTGTTATATTTTCAACAAAAATTTAATTTATAGCAAACTAGAGTCAGTTACATAGTCATTTCTCTATCAGATATGTAACTGTGAGAAAGGGTTCAATGTCTGGGCAGGAAAGTCTATATGATTATTATTTTCAAGGAAAGGCCAAAGAGCTAGAAATTGAGCTGTGGTTCAAGTAGCAATGCAGACATGGTTGAAAAATGTAAGGCATAGTATAGGCCCTGAGTTCAAATGAATTTAATGTAAGATGAAACATGTAACAGACACTAGAAGAGATGAGAAGTGAGTACAATTGTGTCAATATATCTTAAATATATGATTCGGTAAAAATAACATAGAACCCACTAAATCAACCTATTTGAAATAGTAAGTCATGTTTTCCTTATCAAATTGAGAGTTTTGAAATGTGACAGATAAAAACGTTCATGTTGTAGCCAGATGCTAGTGGCTCATGCCTTTAATCCTAGCTACTCAGGAGACTGTGATCAGAGGACCACAGTTCAAGGCCAGCTTGGGCAGGAAAGTCTGTGGGACTACGCTTATTTCCAACTTATTTTCACAGAAAACCGGAAGTGGCATTGTGGCTCATATGGTAGAGTGCTTGTCTTGAGCTGAAGATCTCAGGTTGTGTACCCAGGCTGAGTTCAAGCCCCACAGCCAACAACAACAACAAAAATTAAAAAATGTTCATATTTCAACAGATTGTAATAAATGCTACATTAAAAAAGTAATCATATATATTTATTATTCACAATCCTGCGTATCAAATTAGTAAAAAATGATTAATCAACAATAAATTAAGAAGTATATTTAGGTATGCAGGAGCAAACTATGATGCATTACAGAATTTAACCTTAGAGAAAAGTCAGAAGATCCACTACATTGTAATCTTAAAGTGACGAATATTTCTGTAACTTACCCAACTCATTCCTAAAGCCATATGATGAAAGCAGCATGAAAGGGAGGATTGATGAGAGAGAAGGAAATGGAGAATGGCAAAGAGAGAGACACAGACATATTGAGAAAGGTGACACAGGGAGAGACTCAGGAAACTTGCATAAGGTGAATGCGTGAGTAGAAATATAAAAGTAGTGAACAAAACAGTCTCTAATGACAATATTAAAAGATCAACATTTTTTGATATTTATTTATTTATTTATTGTAAAGATACTATACAGGTATATGAGTGAGGTAATGAGTACACTTCCTCTTGAACATTTTTACCCCCTCCATTGTTATCCCCCTACCATCCCCTCCCTCCCTCCCTTCCCTGAGGTTCTTTTTTTTTATTGTGATTAAGTGATTACATAATTTCCGGAATTTCACAGTATTGTGGAATAATGATGCTCATTTAAAGTCACAAGTTCATTCTAACTTTCCTGGAGCAAATTGTCTATCACAGTCTGTAACATATAATGGTGTTCACATGTGATATACCATATATGTGATCAGCAGCATGGGGATATTTAGTAGTGGTTCAACCAGATGAGTGGGAGTTCTTTGTTTCTTAAGTCCTGTTAGTTTTGTCGTATCACCTAACATTTTGGATTTAGCATCCACTTATCAGGGAGACCATGTACCGTTTGTCTCTTCGTTCTTGGCTTACCTCGCTCAACATGATTCCTTCTAGCTCCATCCATTTCCCTGCAATGCCATTATTTTGTCATTTCTAATGGCTGCATAATATTCCATTGTGTGTAGATACCACAATTTTTGGATCCATTCATCTGTGGTGGGGCATCTGGGTTGTTTCCATATCCTAGCTATTGTGAACCGTGCTGCAATAAACATGGAGGTGCATGTGTCCTTGTATATTGGTTCCTGTTGTTCAGGGTAGATGCCTAGAAGTGGTATGACTGGGTGGTAAGGGGGGGTCAATCTTTAGCTTTCTAAGGACCCTCCAGACTGCTTTCCAAAGTGGTTGTGTAAGTGTACATTCCCACCAGCAGTGTAATAGGGTTCCTCTTTCTCCACATCCCCTCCAGCATTTGTCGTTGGCTGATTTGTGGATGTAGGACATTCTGACTGGGGAAAGGTGGTAAAAGATCAACATTTTTCAAGAGTAAAATATTAATGAAATGTGTTAGATGACTCTGCAACATGGTGGTATGCACACAGGAAATTAATATAATAAAAATTTAGAAAAGTGAATTAGAGAAACAACATTGAAGAGACATGAAGAGTGTGTGATAGAATCAAATGTAAATTAAATAGGAGGAACCCAAATACAGAAAAAAATTCCAGTTTAAATGATGATCACTATCACTTGTGACTATCACTACTAGAAAAATGCAAAATAGATCCTTACTAATTGAAGTAAAAATTTCTCATAATAGTATTACAAGAGAAAATTACTGTAGATTTAGTACAGAAATTGTTACTAATTAAACATATAAGTATAATCTTAATGCTTATTTTTCCTGTTATGTTTTTTATACCTGAATACATGCAGAGAATTTTTATTTGACATTAACAAGATGTTGTAACATTTTGGGACAAAAATGCAGCCTAGGAGTCCTGCACTGGAAGCCAAGATAGAGAAGACCTCCACAGCCACCATGATCTTCCCCTTGGCACTGTGGTAGACAGGCAGGAAGGTGAGCCACACACTGCAGAACACCAGCATGCTGAAGGTCAGAAACTTGGCTTCATTGAAGGTGTCAGGCAGGTTTCTGGCCAGAAAAGCCACAGTGAAGCTGGCCAGGGCCAGGGAGCCCAGGTATCCCAGGACACAGTAGAAGGCAGTGAGGGAGCCCTTGTTGCACAGGATGATGATGTGACCATGTTCAGAGTGTGCATCTGTGTCCACAAAGGGAGGAGAGGTTCCTAGCCAGGATCCACAGAAAGTCATCTGGATGAGGGTGCATAAGGGGATGATGAGGTTAGGAGCTCCTGACACCAGCAGCCACCTTATCCTTCTCCCTGGAGAAATAACCTTGAAGGCCAGGACCACAGTTACTGTTTTGGCCAACACTGTGGAAACAGCCACAGTGAAGACAAGCCCAAATGTGATCTGTTGCAGGATGCAGGTGACTGTGTTGGGACGGCCAATGAAGAGCAAGGAACAGAGGAAACAGAAGATGAGAGAGATGAGCAAGATGTAGCTGAGGGTTCGGTTATTAGCTTTGACAATGGCAGTGTCTTGGTGTTTGAGAAACATTCCAAGAATAGCAGCAGTTAGCATAGAGAAACAAATACCCACGCAGGCCAGAGCCATGCCCAAGGGATCTCCAAAAGCCAGGAAAGTTTCATCTCTCCGGAGGCACTTGTTTCTCTGTGTGTTGGCATACTGATGATCTGTACACTTCACACACTGCTCCATATCTGGTGGGATGTGTAAACTACCATTAGTTTCTTTTGTGAACTTCTTTTACTTCAAAGATTTTACTAAATTGTTCACTTAGATGTTATCCTAACATGTCAGCAGTTACAATAAAAGTATTTTCTGTTTCTTTTCTAAATAATAACCTGTTCCCATTATCATCTACTTCTTTATTCAGGCTTTTATATTCAACTTTTTTCACTCAGTGATGGTTACAAATATTAATAATTTGAAATTTGGAGTACTGGAATTTCCTATCAACAATTTTCTACACTTTTTCTCACTCTTATTAAGAGAAATGTGCCCTATTCTGCAATCCTATTGAAAATTGTAATTGTACATGTTACAGTCTTATTCATGTCTCTGTAAAACCATTTTATTGCTGTGGCCCATCCTTGAATTCACCTAATTATGTTTTTCTTGCTTACTTATCTGTGAAAGAGTAGGAACAGAGAAAACACTCTTGGACACTCTATAGTCATGCTCACTTCTACTGAACACTTGTTTTGTGCCAAGAACAGTTGTGGGTACTGAAAAATAATAGAATGCAAGATTCATCTTTTCTGTGTGGACAAAAATACAACTTTTAAGATGATCACTGTCCTTAATAAGACATGTTCAATTTCATTTCAGAGTTTACCCTTGTCCTAATGATTCTTGTTAAGAGGCATTCCTGGAGATAACTTTGCCTGCAATATACCAGAAAATATTACTAAATATGTAATTCATAATCGTGATCTATCATATTTCATTAGCAATAACACTATAACATCCTAATCTGTCATCCTAATCCACAATTTTTGCATTGACTTGGTTCGATTGAGGAAAACTAAAGAGAATTGAAGAATTCCTTCCTAAGACATGGACTTACCTGTCCCATGAGCAATCTCATTCTCTTGGCAAGGGTTACAATCAAAGCAACAGGCAGGCTTTCCCTCCTGAGTAGATTTCCTGAATCCAGGACCACAACTCTCACTGCAGACAGAGTGAGGAGTCTGACAAAAGTCAGAGGTGTGTCAGTAATTGTTTAGACTCATGCCAACTCTCCCAGTAGTCCATTGTTAAAAAAATCAGATTATTAAGGATGATGTTTCTATGTGGGTAAATGTAGTCTCTTAATTGAATTCTGTTATAGATTCTATATGCCATTATTCTTAATATTCCTAATAAACTTGATATTTAGCCAGTTGAACTTGTGAAAAGTATGGAAAATTAATGGTAAGAAAGTAAGCCCCAGTGCAGAGCCCTAATGAACTGGCTTGAGTTCATGTCATTAGGTGTTGTCCTCTCTGCTCATGTAAAATGGAGAAGAACCTAGAGGAAAATCTCCTTTTTATAGGATTTTGTGAACCCCAGACCCATCATATCTTTCTCTTTGTTTTCCAACAACCATGAGGTGAGACTTTTCTCACAGGTGCCTTCAATGATTCTTCTTACTGAAGATGCCTAAGTAGCGGGCCAACCAATCATTGAATGAAAAATCTCCACTGAATGGAGCAAAATAAACCTTTCAAGCAAATACAGTGATTCATCAGGTACTTTATCATAGTGTTAGAAACTTACTAAGAGATATTACTTATTTTTATGACTATATTCAAAATCAACATTTAGGAACACATTTAATTTTTTTTGATGGTAGTCAGACCTGGGGCTTGAACTCAAGGTCTAAGTGGTGGATTTGAGCATTTTTTGCTCAAGTTTACCATGCCACTACTTGAGTCACAGCTCCACTTCCAGATTTTTGGTGGTTGATTGGTAATAAGTGTCTCAAAGACCTTCATGTTTGGATTAATTTTAAATGGTGATTATTCAGATCTTAGCTATCTGAATAGATAGGTTACAGGTGAAGGTTTCTGGCAGGCAGGCAAGTATAAATTTAAATGATGACTTTTACATATATATATATATATATATATGCTTAGAATTATGATTTGAAGGATGTGGGAGAGAGCAGGGAGAGTGGGAGAACAACAAGGGAAGGGGTAACAATGCTTGATAAGAATGTACTCATTGCCTTCTTCATGTAACTGTAATACCTCTATTTAGCATCTTTACAATAAAGTAACATTTAAAAAATCTGTATTAGATGCAACCCACCTCTGCAGTTCCTATGGCCCACTCTATAATATCTTCAGATAAAGACAGTTGATTACCATGGAGAGCATACGGAGAAAACTTTCCTACTTTCACATCAAATTGAAGACCTTCTGGAAAATCCCAAATGTTCAGAATGTCATACTCTGGCTCCAATTTCCTTTTCTCACCCAAAATTACTTGGTCTCCAGCAGGATTGTAAAATTGGATGTTTTTCAGAAAAGGGTGCAGCTAAAAGAGATACATCATCTTATGGTGAAGTACTTCCCATAGTTAACACAGACAACTGGAAGTAAGAAAAGCTCCTGATTGCCTTCAGACCCTGTTTCTGAATCCAAGAGTAGCACAGCAACCTAATGAAGTAATGGAGGCGAAATTCCATGTAGGAATGAAAATAATCTTTCTAAATCCCAGTCTGTCAGAAAAGGATCAGAAGGCCTTTTTAAAAAAAGTTAGAAAAACCAATACCATGCATACAGGCAGAAGTGAGACAATACTAAGTTGTTTAGCTACAGGTGACAAAACAGTTGATGAATAATCCAGAGTAGAGTTCCCAAAAAGCTCTACAAACACTACTGGTAAAAATGGTAAATGAAATGATTGAAAACCAGCAAAGGATTCAGTGTGAGATTGATAGGGAACAAGATGAGATGAGGCTAACCAAAGATTAATACAGGAACTTTGCAAGCATGATGAGACTAACCAAAAATTAATACAGGAATGTCACAAGCATGAGGAGGCTACTCAAAGATACAGGAACTGCTGAGAATAGTCATAGAGTATTACAGGTATTGCGTGAGCAGGAGGAGAATAGACAAAGATCAGTGGAGGCATTCATGGAATCCATAAATAGACAGCTGAAGGAATCCAGGGAAGCCCCAAAGGGAATGCACAAAGGGAATAATGAGACATCTGTAGTTTGTTGAAAAAGAGCAGCAAGCTAAAACCTCAATCCAGTAGATGGAAACAAATAATTAAAATTAAATCAGAATTAAATGAATTAGAACCTAAAATAACCATAGAAAGAATCAATAAAACAAAGAGTTGGTTCTTTGAAAAAATTAACAAAATTGACATACCCTTAGCAAATCTTATCAGGAAAAGAAGAGAACACACCCAACTAAACAAGCTCAGAGATGAGAATGGAAATATCGCCACAGAAAAAATCAGGATTCAGAACATTATAAGGGACTACTTTTCCAATCTTTATGCCAATAATTTTGAGAATGTGGAAGAAACAGTCGAGTTCCCAGCAAATATCGATATGCCAAAAGTAAACCAAGATGAATTAAACCATCTTAACAGGCCCATATCAAGCATTGAAATAGAAACAGCAATAAGAGACCTCCCATCTAAGAAAAGTACAAGACTGGATGGATTTACAGCAGCATTCTACAAGGCCTTCAAAGCAGAGCTCACACTAATACTCTTCCATCTCTTCAATGAAATTGAAATAAATAATTCACTACCATACTCTTTATGAAGCCATCATAACCCTCATCCCAAAACCAGGTAGGGACTCGTCAAAGAAAGAACTTTAGACCCATTTCTTTGATGAACATTGATGCAAAACTTCTCAACAAAATTTTAGCCAATTCACTTCAACAACTCATCAAAAAAAATCATACACCACGATCAAACAGGATTCATTTCAGGGATGCAAAGCTGGTTCAATATATACAAATCAATTACTATAATCCATCACATGAACAAGAGCAAGGATAAGAACCAAATGATTATCTCAGTAGATGCAGATAAGGCATTTGACAATTTTCAACACCCCTTTATGATGAAGACTGTGGAAAACCTAGGAATCCAGGAAACATTCCTCAATAAAATAAAGGCTGTATATGACAAACCTACTGACAGTATTATACACACACAATGGTGAAAAACTAAAGCCATTTCCCTTAAACTCAGGAACAAGACAAGGATGTCCACTCTCTCCACTTCTCTTCAATTTCATAGTAGAATGCCTAGTTACAGCAATAAGACAAGAAGCAAACATAAAAGGGATCCTAATAGGGAAAGATGAAGTAAAACTCTCCTTCTTTGCAGATGACATGATCTTGTATTTAAAGAATCCAACAAACTCCACCCCCAAATTACTCAAGCTGACTCAAAACTTTAGCAAATAGTAGGATATAAAATTAGCCCTAAAATCAATGGCTTTTCTGTATGCCAATAATGAGAAGAGTGCGGCTGAAATCAGGAAAGCAACTCCTTTTGTAATAGCCCCACAAAAATAAAATATCTATGAGTTAAGTAGAGAAGTGAAGGACCTCTATGATGAAAACTTTAAAAACCTGAAAAAGGAAATCAAAGCAGAACTTAGGAAGTGGAAAAACTTCCCATGCTCCTGGATTCGAGGTATCAACATCATGAAAATGGCAATACATCCCAAGGCTATCTTCAAATTCAATGCAAAACCTAACAATATTCCAACCTCATTCTTCAAGGAAATAGAAGAGGCAATTCAAAAATTCATATGGAACAAGAAAAGACCCCAAATAGGAAAAACAATCCTTAACAGAAAGTACAGTGATAGAGGAATATCAATACCAAATTTCAAACTCTACTACAAAGTCATAAGTAATCAAAACAGCTTAGTACTGGCACAAGAACAGACCTCAGGACCAATGGAACAGAATTGAAAACCCAGAAATGAACCCACAGACCTATAACCACATAATCTTCAATAAGAAGCTAAAAAATAGAATGTAAGAAAGACAGCCTCTTCAATAAATGTTGCTGGAAAAATTGGTTAATCACCTGTAGAAGACTAAAGCTAGATCCTTCTATATCACTCTGCACCAGAATCAACTCCAAATGGATCACAGGCCTCGGAGTCAAAGCAGACACTCTGAAAACATTACAGGAAGGAATAGGAGAAACTCGAGGGCTCCTTGGCACTGGCCCAAATTTTCTTAATAGAGACCCAGAACCACAACAAATCGAAGAAAGGTTGGACAAATGGGATTGCATGAAACTGCACAGCTTTTGCGTGGCAAAGGAAACAGCTAACTAGATGAATAGAAAGCCCACTGATTGGGAGAAGATCTTCACTAGCCATACAATGGACAAGGGTCTCATATCTAAAATATACCTGGAAATCAAAACATTAAATCCCTGAACAACAAATCCTCAAAAAACAACTGCCTAATAAAAAAGTGGGCTTAAGACTTACAGAGAAACTTCTCTAAAGAGGAAATAAGAATGGCCAATAGACACATGAAGGAATGCTCAACCTCTCTAGCCATAAAAGAAATGCAAATCAAGACATTTAGATACCACCTCACCCCAGTTAGAATGGCTATAGTCAACAGATGCAGGAGAGGCTCTGCCCAAAAGGAAACCCTACTACCTTTTTGGTGGGAGTGTAAACGTGTTCAACCACATTGAAAAGCAATATGGAGGTTCCTCAGAAGGATCCACATAGAGCTGCCCTATGACCCAGCAATCCCACTTTTGGACATTTACCCAAATGATCACAAAGGCTACCAGCACAACTATGTTTATTGCAGCATTATTTACTATAGCTAAGATATGGAACCAACCCAGATGTTCCTCAGTAGATGAATGGATCAAGAAAATGTGGAATCTATAGTGGAATCTACACTTCCGTCAGAGAGAATAATGTAACATCAGCCCATTTGTTAGGAAATGGAAAGACGTAAAAAATATATTAAGTGAAGTAAGCCAGGCCCAAAGAAACATAGGTCCCATGGTTTCCCTTATTTTCAATAACTAGTACATGTCTAGGACAAGCAGAAAAGATGAAAAACTATGTACATATGACCATATAAGATGATGTTAAACGAAATGAACCCCAAGATAGGGACATAATCTTTTTTTCTTGCTTGCTTTTGTTTCTAATTTATTTATGATGTTCCATTTGGTTTTTATTTTTTATATCTTTGTATGTTTCTCCCACACGGTATTACCCCTGTTTTCACTGTATTTGATGTCATTGTCCTGCAACTTGTATATACACTTCTCTAATTCGAGGAGGGAAAGAAAAAACCAAATGCTTAAATAGGGAAACAGGTTGGAACATTGTAACAATATGATGTACAAGACACTATGTTGAAAACGAATTTTACAATGTGGGAGTATTGTTGTCCAGTTTGGAGGGAGGGATGGGATGGTAGGGGAAAAACCAAGGAGGAGGCTTGATAGGAAATGCACTCATTACCTTGCTCATGTAACTATAACCCCTCCGTAAGTTATTTTTAGAATAAAAACTGTACCAAAAAAAAAAAAAAAAAAAAAAAAAAACAAAAGGAAAAAATTTTCCTGGCCTGGTGCTGGTTGCTCACACCTGTATTCCTAGCTACTCAGGAGGCTGAGATCTGAGGATTGCAGTTCAAAGCCAGCCCAGGTGGGAAAGTCTGTCTGGAAGTGGTGCTTTAGCTCAAGTGGTAGAGTGCTAGCCTTGAGCTGAAGAGCTGACAGACAGGGCTCAAGCCCAGAGGTCAAGCCCCATGACAGATTAAAAAAAAAACAAACAAACAACAAAAAAGTAATTTCCTGGGATTTGGCCAAACAACCCAATATTTAATTTCATACAGTATACTCTCCAGGAAGTGCCTTTGCTCATGATGTGTGCCATCCAATATACAAGAAATTACCTGTGCAGGGGAAGGTGCTGTCCATTTTCTATTTCCCATTGTTTGAACTTCTGTTTGACGAAGAAGCATCTCATGGAGAGCCTGGGCCACAGTATACACAGTATTGTATATATTGTAACTGTCCCCAGACATGGAAATGTCAAAAATATGCCTAGGCAACCAATCCAAGGAGGCATCATGAGGACATTCGTCCCATGCTATACAATCAGACTCAATGTCTGAGCAATTAAAAGAGAGAAACCATAGCTTTGCAAGAAAAAAGTCTTCTGGGTATTTGGAAGGATGAACTGCCTTGACAAAATCTGTGAATCCAGAAACATCTGCATGATGGTGTGAGAAAATAAGAGGTATATGCAGTGAGCCTAGCATGAAATATCTCCTTGTTTTTAAATTCCATTGTGAGTTCATGATACAAACTTTGCCTTTCATTAAAATGTGCTCAATAAATAGCATTAAATCTAGTAGTGATTCATTGTCACCATATATGATGAGGACATTTGCTGAAGATTTATTTATCTCATTGTAACCTGCCATGATTCTGTTTATATGTGCAATGCCATTGCTTGATATCAGTAGCTCATAGGCTACACAAACGCTGTTCTTGGCCATTTCTTCTTTCAATTCAGGAAGAATCCACAAACCATTCTCATCTTGTAAGGTGAACAGTCCGACCCAGTTCCAGCTGAAGTGAAGCAGTTAGGAGACCATTGCAGTGGCTATTGATGTGTCCTTTGGGGCCATCTGATAGAGAGCAGGAAACTTGTGATGGTCACTCAGGGCATGATCAAAAGGCCCAAAGGTAAACTAAAGGGAAAAAATTTGGATATTCCATGAGTGAGGAAATTGCCATCCATCATAATCTTAGTCTTGATGTCTGTTAAGATGTAGTTGATGTAGGTGAAAGCTAGGGTTTTGGTTTAATATTTGAAAGAAATATTTGAATTTTTATTTATTTATATATTTTTGTCAGTTGTGGGGCTGAACTCTGGGTCTGGGCACTGTCCCTCTGCTATTCTGGGCAAGCTCACACTCTACCACTAGAGCCAAGTATCACTTCCAGCTTTGTTTTGTTATGTGGTGCTGAGGAATCTAACTCAGGGCCTCATGCATGCAAGGAAAGCACGCTATCACTGAGCCACCTTCCCCAGCCCCTGAATTTTTATTTAATAGTTGTGCAACCTATCTGATTACTTATAATATGCCTCTTAATCTTTGTCACTGTTTTTTTTTTTTTTTTTGGTCAGTCATGGGGCCCAAACTCTGACCCTAGGCTCTGTCCCTCAGCTCTTCAGCTGAAGGCCAGCACTCTACCACTTGAGTTTCAACCCCACTTCGGGCCTTTTCTGCTTATGTGGTACCGAGGAATTGAACCCAGGGCCTCATGCATGCAAGGCAAGCACTGTACTACTGAGCCACCTTCCCGTTTCTATCAACTCATTTGTCCTCATTCCATTTTCAGATATGTACATTGAATATTGTGTTATTTTCCCCTCCCATCCATTTCCTATTCCCTACATTTTTTCCTTAACATTTACCCTCCTCACACGATATGCTTCATCTTTTTGGATTCCACCATGAAATTCCACCATGGTGTTTCACCCCTATGTATATCATACTTTAGTCAGTTTGATCATGTATGCATGCAAATGGCTATGTATGTGTCCCATTTTGGTTCATACTACATGCTAACATTTTAGATCTGACTTTCACATGTGAGAGAAAACATTTCCACTTCTGGTCCCAAGCCAGACTTGTTGTACTCAACATAATATCTTGTGTGTGTGTGTGCTTGTGTTTGTGTGCATGTGCATGCTAGTACATGGGTACAAACTCAAGGTGTCAGACACTTGCTTGACTTTTTTTACCTCAAGGCTTGTACTCTTCCATTGAGCCACACATTTACTTCCTGTTTTCTTGCTGGTTAATTGGAGGTAAGTTTCCTGAGTAGGTAGGTTTTCAGGAGTGAATCATCAGTACTCTGCTCATCATATCTTCACACCACAAGGAAATTATTGGTAAGACTTGAAATAATAAGTAATACATTTGTTTGTCTACTTCATCTATCTCTTCCCCCAAACAATAGGAATGTACATATCCCACTGTCTTTGAGTGCTTACTTTTTGGTATCATAAAATTGGCTAGGCTCGGAAGTGGCGCTGTGGCTCAAGCAGTAGAGCGCTCGCCTTGAGCTGAAGAGCTGAGGGATAGTGCCCAAGCCCAGAGTTCAAGCCCCACGACCAACAAAAATAAATTGGATAGGCTCATAAATCAAGGCTCTTCCTATTATTCTCTTCTAACACCTAAAATGGCACCAATTAGACATTTTTGTATCCCTCCCACCCTCACCTGTGGAAATCTGTAGAGTTTCAGCAATGTCCCAATGCAGGCAGATGTTATTCCTAATGGTCCTGTTAGTATTGCTATAGACTTGCTGTCTCTCATACAAGAGTAGTTTGGAATCTTGTACTTCCCAAAGAGCCAAATTAAGGGAGTCTTAAATACCCTCCAAGTTCCAAATTGAACATCATAGACATCAAATCCCAGAGTCAAGTTATGCAAAAGATCAGGGTTTTTGTTGATTTCCTCAATAGCAAAAGCCAAGGCCAAAAGAAACTGATAGTTCTTGAAGATAAATCTGCATAATGAGGATAGAAATTGAGGAGTATTTCAAAACTTATGACTTTGCTGGATTGAATGCTTGCTTCTTTGCTGATGAACATGTTAAAATATTATCATCAATTGGGATGGAATGTGAATGTAGTGTCTTATGGTTGCATATAGAATTAGATAAGGACACGAAGGGAATATGCCATAAATGAGATTTAGAAATGTATTTAAGCCAAAGAAGAGCACGCTTTTCCCTCATTATCACATGCACCACAACAAAAAGCTGTTGTCTGTAAAACGTGGATTAGGCTTTCATAAAACATCAAATATTCTGTTTCCTGTATCAAAACATAGCTAGTTCCACCTGTGTGAAAAATAAATCTTGTGGTTTAATCACCCAATTTATGTTATGTGGCAGGCCAGGCTAACTAATGAATGTTCACTTTAAGAGCAACTTTCAGAAGCAAAATGTTATTTGTGAAAAATTCTATAGCAACCTCTGTTCACAGACCCAAATCACTGAACAGCTCTTTCTTCAATATCATCCAGAAGAAGAGCTCAAATATCAGGTAAGGGAATTTTATTTATGAAACTTTAAAAAATGGATGCATCCAACTTCAATGAACTCATGGAGAGAGGAATCTCAATCACAGTGGATGAGGAAAGAATTGTAAGCAAGCTTTACATTGCACTCCCAGTTCCAAGACCACTATGGTAAAATACAATGATCACTACCCTCTTCCCAATATATTTAGTTTGAAATCCTGAAAAGAAAGAATAAAGAGGAGTAAAGAGGATCAAAGTACTTTTCTTTCTCTCTGTCTTGTCTGTATGTGTTCCTGTGTGTGTGCATGTGCATTATAAAGAAATTAGTATTATGAAATCAACACACATTTTTAAAAAGGAACAATGAAGGCAAGATGGAAATACAAAGGAAAGAATAGACTTGTTTGACTTATACAGTCATATATGAAATTATCCCCATGGAAGCCTATCATGTGAGTGCTATCTTCTAAACAGAAGAAAATAGCTTGAAGAAAAGCTGACTGATCATACACATAAGGAGGAGGAAACTGGAAGCAAGAGTAAAGAGTGTGAATAAAAATTTTGTTAAATGCTGACAACAGTGTTTCAGAAAAGCACAATTAGTGTTTTGGGGATTCAGTAACTATATGACAATGGAAGTAAGCACCCAAGCAGTTATAAATGAATTTAGTATAATTCTTTAGAAATATAATGTCAAAGCACAGCAAAATCAGTACTAGGAATACCTGTGTGTGTTGCCCTGGGTAGGAAACAGAAGAGAGATAGAAGTATGAATAGGGGAAATGAGTAGAATGTAGGCAAGAATGCATTGTATAGGCCACAGAACTGAGAAAATACTGATGGGTATAGGGGGGCCATATTAAAGGGATGACAATGATCAAGCATATTATATACATAAATTGCTTTGTTAAATAACAAAATTCAACACATAATCTAAAATTAAGAAAGTGAAGGAAGAAGTGGTGTGAGAGGGGTGGGTAAGAATGTTAAAAGGGGTGACATTGAGCAAGAGGCAGTGTGTTCATAAACTCTTACACTTAATATCAATTCCTTTATACTAGTACCTAAAGAAAATGAGATTTAAAATATGTATAAAACTTATTGGTAAGAGTGACTATACAACAGATCTGAGAATGTTCTAACATAGTAAATGTGCTAGACAAATTGAAAGGCTAGTTCTTATAAAGAGGGGAAAAATCAAATACATGTAGTAATTACTATAGAACAACATACAATTGGATATACAATATCACTAATGATAGGTGGAATGCAAGGCAGTTACAGTTTTCATTTGTATGTTTTAATATTGTATCTTAAAATAGTAAATGAAAGCTGGGTGGCAGTGGCTCAAGCCTGTCATCCTAGCTACTCAGGAGGCTGAGATCCAGCCCAAACAGGAAAGTCCACAAGACTCTTATCTCCAATAAACCACCAGAAAATTGGAAGTGGTGCTGTGACTTAAGTGGTAGAGCACTAATCTTGAGCTGAAGAGCTAAGAGAAAGCATTCAGGACCAGAGTTCATATATATGTATATATGTATGTATGTGTGTGTATATATATATATATATATATATATATATATATATATATATATATATGTACACATATCTATGTGTACATATATATGTATGTATATATACATATATATGTATATATATGTACACACATGTATATGTATATGAATATACATATACATGTATATATAAATAAAAAATGTTCATTAAAATTTAATGAAAAATTTCATTATAACTTTTTGTAATTCACTTATGGATTTGATCATAACCTAGTACAATTTGTATTTTCTCTTTTTCTTTCTTTTTTTCAAGATAACTCAAAGATTTATTGCACCAAATACCACAGAGAAATGGACCAAAATAACACAATTATGAACAAGATAATTTGTTCATAATAATGAACAAGAAAAAAAATCCACACATTGACACTAGATTGACATTGGTATCCATTCTATTGGTCAAAAATATTAAGTATTATTACTTTTTCTTTATGGAGTTTCAGCAACAAATCCCAGATTTTCTTTTTAAACTACCACTCAAATTTAGGCATATTAAAATCTCACCAACTTTTGACATTTAAAAATTAAAACAATGGAGCTTGCTTGATTTAGACAGAAAGTATATGAAAATATCATTTCCCCAGAACATAACAAAAACAAAGGGTTCACATGAACTGAGATAGACTTTTTAAATTTAATGGTGAAAGTATGCATAAACAAAATGTTCCCCAGAGTGTTCATTAGTGGAAAATCCAGACATTTAAAAGAATTTGAGGGTCATTTTATATTTATATATACAATCAATTCTTGCGAAGAACCTGAGAAACTACAGACTAAATTTATATAAAAATCTGAGGACCTAATCATAATAGCCTAAACAGTTTCGAATCTTTTATCAAGTGGGTAATTTCCTCCCTCCAAAAAAGTTAATTCTGAAAAATATGGTAAGTTTAAAAAATTGTATGTGTAAACGGCAGTTTCATGGAATGTGAAAAGATTTTAGTTATTTTCATTAAAAAACAGCACACTTCAGAAAAATGGATTGCAGCCTGTACAAAAAGCTATTTAACACTGATAAAATACTTTGGAATTATGCACAAGTATGGAAGCTACATCTTAAACTTTCATTGTCATGTTTAAAACATACACAATTAGCTTTACATTCATATCACTTATCAATTTATTAAAAATAAAAACTGCAACATGCTAGAAAGAGGCCTTTTACAGGAACATTTACATACCCTTTCCATCATGCCTCACCAGCTTGCTTAAGAAAGCAAGAGCAATGAAGAAATACTCTCAACAGTAAGACATAGAGTTGAATAAACCCTAAAGGTAGAATCCTGTCAACTGAGGTAGATTTCTTTCTTCATTAATTTTTTTTTCTTGAGAGGGGTATGGGAGAGTGGGAGCCCTTTCTCGACTCTTCAGCTGTAGCAGAAGGAAGCCATTGGGTGTTGTATGTGTGTTGGGGGATCACAGGTCCCCAGGACTTTTCTTTATCTTTGCTTTAGGGAAGAAGTTGAATTTAAGAGGAAGCTTGAAATGTTCAATATTTCAATGAAACTTAGAAAGAGCAGCAACATTATGGGTTTGTGTCTGTAGGTAGCACAACAAGATTAGGCTCTGAATGGAGTCCTAAGGGATCACTGAGACAACCTCCACCTACCACCCACCTGTGATCTCCTACAATACATTTTCTGAGTGACTTTTAAAACATTAGAACAAGAAGAAAATTATAATTTTAAGGCTTGGAGGAGACTTAGCTCAGTTTTTAATGTATAGAGTTAAGAATCAAGCCAGGTGAAGCTCATTTTTCCCGGAATGGAACTAATTTTCAACATGCCACTAATGGATACACAAGAATCATATTTCTTTTGTGTTATTTTCTCTGAACCCCAGGAAGATGGTGAATAAGGCAAAGTGCACACAACATGTAAACAAGGAAAAGGAGCGAGAAAGGAGGGGAATGCTTTAGGTTGGCATGGAAAAAACCTAAGACCAGCTTTGACAGCTTATTCACACACTTTGAAAAATTTCATTATAACCTTTCTGTAATTTACTTATGGATTTGATCATCACCTGGTACAATTTGTATTTTCTCTTTTTCTTTCATCCTCATCATCATGAATTGTTGTCATTCTTCCAAAAGAGCTTTATTCCCTCTAAGGACCAGAAAATCCATAACAAACTAATGGAAACTCCTAATCCAGAATTCCACATTCTGTACTATTGAACTTAATAGCCATTGAAGACTCTAAAAGGAGAGAAAGTATGGAAGAAACTTCAAGAAACCTGGAGAACAAGATAATAATGGCAGTTGTGAGATGTGATCTGTCAGTAATAACTGGGATGGAAACACAAAAATCTACTAATAATAGAATAGCTGAATGAATAAAAACTCAAGGCCAAACAATTTGTTGATTTGAAAAAACCCAATTCACCATCAATGTCCCTCAATGACTGGAAGAAAGGAATGTAACTCAGACCCAGAGAAACATGATTTCCCTCATTGTAGTAGAATGTGCATATGGAATGTGCATATAAATCTACAAGTAAATAAACTAAATGTACAAAAACCCCATTGAGACATGATATATTTTACAAGTGTCTAGGCATTCTGCACAATGAGAATAAGGGAGGATATTCTTAGGAGAAGAATGCAAAGGCACAATACCTATGTGCATCTGACCATATGAAATAATATTCATTGAAATGAACTCCAGGAAATGGAAACTAGAGGTTCTTTTTCTTTGCTGCTGTTTTGGTTTATTTTTTTTTGTTCATTCATATATTTTTGGGATGGAATGGGGGCACAAAAACAATGAGACAAAGAATGAACAAGTGCAACAGTAGTACTCACTAGACGCCATATTCAAAATGAACTATACAACTTGTGGGGGAGGATGGGAGGGAAAAACAGAGTGAGGAAAGGAGTGAAAATGGTCAAAAAGCAAAGTACTCTTTGTCTAACTTATGTAACTGTAGGTTGTACATCAGCTTTATAATAATAATACACAATGAATGAAAAAAGAATACAATAAGGCAGTCCATGCAAGTGAAAGATAAAAGAAAGCAGAAGTATCCATTACAAATAAAATCAAATAGACTTTAGTCAAAGCAGCAAAATGTGACAAGATTGTAATGCAATGATGAAGGAATCAAATCAACAAGATGACATAGCATTTCTAAATGTATATTGACACACTCTCCAAGCATTTAACTATTTTAAGCAGACTTTAAAATAGTCCTCAACACAATAAAAACTGAGGAGTTATGGAAAGATCATTGAGAAAATCAACATGGAGTTACTGGAATTCAATTTCACCCTTGACAAGGTGAGCTTCACATACATCTACAGAACATTTCACCCAAAGTCTGAAGAAATCATCTTTTGTGAACCTACTGACAATTTTCCAGGAAAGATGATGGGATAGTACACAAAACTAACCAGATTTTTAAAATATTGCATCCATCATGCACATATGCAGATTACACAAAAACACAGAAAATATGCACATTACCTTAGAAATGAATTATTTTTAACCATGAATAAATAAATTAAAGTATTCAATTTAATTAACTGATCAGTTTTTCAAGGCAAATTTCCTTTCAAAAATAAAAACAATATCAGAATCTGTAGATACATAAAAAGGAAAAAATGAAACTGTAACAGTCTTTGGTTAAACCGGGAGTGCAGATGCTGTACTAAAGGCCCTACATTGTATATCAAGAAACTAGGAGACTAAATCCCAACTCAGTAAAAGAAATTGAAGTAATCAGTAGAAGAAAAGTATCAGAGAATAATAAACACAGTAGTAATAATCAATAAGGAAAAGAGGAGGTTCTACATCAATGACAGGATGTTCAGACTGAAGTAAAAATCATGAACAATCAGAGGGGAAAGCAACAAAATTACACATACCAACACAAACCCCCCATAATTCTGGATGTGAGAATCAATATGGTGAATAGTTATTTTTATTGAAAAATCATCTACAGATGCAGTGCAGTTGTCGAAATTTCCCATCACTTCATTTACAGAAATAGAAAAGGGAAGACTAAATTTTATGAAAAAGTAAATCGTCTATTAGCCAGCACTGTCTTAAGGCAGAAGAACAATAATGAAGTACCCTTATATCTGTTTTTCTATACTGTGGTGCCCTAATAACAGAAAAAAATTGATCAAACAGACACATGGATCAAAGAAATATAAGACCAAGGAGTAATTGCAAACAACTACAGATATCTGATTCTTAGAGAAGTTGCCAAATAATATATGGCCTAAAGATGGCACTATTAGTATGGAGTGGAACTGTGAAACTGGGTTTCCATATGCACACTAAAACTAGTCTCTACCCTTCCACCAGTATTTTTTTAAACTCAAAATCAGTCAGTTCTTAGTAGAGCCTGGAACTTTGCAAGTAATAGACAAAATGAAAGGAAACGTACATACACAGGTAACTTAAATAAAACTCAAATAGTTCATAAAATGAAATCAAGAATTAGGCTCTGGATTTGACTGAGGGGTTGGTAGAATACTTTGTTTCACCCACAAGGTCCTGAATTGTACTCCCAGCACTGGAAATGTAAAGCAGCTGTTGTTGTATCCAATGGAAAAGCTTCAGCACAATGAAAGAAATGGTGAATTAGCCAAATGCATTGTTAAATATCTTGGTTGCTATGCATCTCACAGAGGAATAATAGCATAGTGGAAAACAGTATGGATAATCCAATCAAGGAACAGATAATTTAAAAATGAAAAAGTACTAATGGAAAATCAATTAAGAGAAAAAGGTTCAATTATTTGAGCAATCAGGAAAATACAAATCAAAGTTATAATGGGTTGCCTACCAACTCAGACACAGATTGCAGTTTTGGTGATGGTATATAAAACTTAAAGATTGGAGATTCCTCAAGAAATTAAAACTACCTCCACTGGTGGTTCATGCCTGCAATCCTAGCTGAACTGGAGGCTGAGAGGCAAGAGTCTTGAGTCAAGGCCTGCTGGGCAGAACAGTCCATGACATTCTTTATCTCCAGTCAACCAACAAGAAGCTAGAAGTGGAGGTATAGCTCAAATGATAGAACATCAGCCTTGAGAGAAAAAGCCAATCAAGAGTGTAAAGCAAGCCAGTCACTATGGCTCCTGCCTCTAATCCTAGCTATTTCAAGACTCTGAAAGTGAGCAGAAGAAATGACAGATGTGGCAGAGTGAACAAAGACATGGGACAAGATATTTGAAATGGTCATAAATATAGTGAGTGACTCTACTGAAAGTATGAGACATGCATGGTGGAACTACAATATGAACCAGATAATTAGCATAAGCACCATATTGTGTAAAAACTGAGGAACATTGCTGTAACATCAGTGGGTGCAGAGGTGAGTCAAATCTCTCGCCCACTGATGTCTAATCACAGTGCTCCATTTAGCTACAAGAAAGTCTTCATGGATAAATACTGCTGTCCATAGGCAATACCATGCATAAAATTTTACTAGCCCAGACCATACTTCATTTCATATTTGTGGGCAGATAAGAAACCTCCATTGGCTGAAATCATAATACACACTAACAAAAGTCCTCAAACATTTTGAAAAATTAAGAGAATGAAAATCAGCTAAATATGGTTAAACAGTGGGGAATAAAAGAATAAACTAAGCCAGGCACTAGTGATTCACACCTGTATTCTTAGATACTTAGGAGGTTGAGATCTGAGGATAGTGTTTTGAAGCCAGCTTCGGCAGGGATGTCTGTAAGACTTTAATCTCCACTAAACCACCAGAAAGTGCCAGAAGTGGAGATGAGGCTCAAATGCTAGAGCACTAGCCTTCAGCAAAACAGTGGAGGGACAGTTCCCAGGACCACCACAAAAGAAAGAAAGATAAGCACACCAGTGACATGTAAGACAAGGATACATATCTTTGATAGCAGGAGAGTAATTCCTGTCCTGTGATTACACTCTCATGCTTGGGCAGCTACCTTAGGCTATCATTGTCATAGTGGTCCTTGGAAAGAAGTGAAAATGATTAAAAAAAAAACAAACAATGACAGGTTCCCTTGCACTAGGAATCAGATAGTTTGCTAACATTTCCTGAAGTTCTTTACACTCATTTTTCTTTTTTCTTTATTTGCTATTGAGACTCCCTGTTACCGACTAAATGCCAAGAATATGCATGTGCACAAGTAAGGCAGAACTCTTCAGGGCTAATAAAATTCTCCAATAAGGGATCTTTGATAATGCTGAGCTGCCTGGTAAAGGCTTGGATTGTGGAGCACTTCTGACATGAAATAATGACACAATGCTTAGTTTGGAACAGTATCTACCTGACTATAGTAATAATGTGTGTGTGTGTGTGTGTGTGTGTGTGTGTGTGTGTGTGTTTGTGTGTCTGTGTGTGGCAATATTAGAGCTTGAAATCAGCATCAGACACTGTCCTTGAGGTTTTTTTTTTTTACTCACAATCATCACTCTGTAAGTTGAGAAATATCTCCACTGACAGGTTTTGGCTTGTTAATTGGAGATAAAAGTCTCACAGATTTTTTTGTGCCTGGGCTGGCTTCAAATCTCCATCCACAGATATCAGCCCTATGAGTAGTTAGGATTACAGGCATGAGCCACCAGCCTCCAATAAGAATTTTTATCAATGTCTTCAAAATATAGGTGTTAAAAAGGAAAAGTTCTCAGATTATTGGCCCAGGGGGACAGAAAATGTAGCTTCAGCCTTTTAGTCCCAAACTCATTCCAGGGACTCAGCTTGATTGTAATAACATTCCTTCATTTTCTGTGATGGCAGCTGGGATGGAGAAGATGCAGAGATTCTGGACTAAAGTGAAGACCTTACTGGCCTGGAAAGTAGAAGATACATGGAACAAGATAGAGTCCTCTCATACTAGCAGTAGAAATAAAGCTAAATCATGAAATTGAGCTGTTCTTGGTGCAATAAGGACAGGAGGTCACTGGAGAGGAGACAGAACATTGATGTGTGCACCCAGAGCTCCTTCAGCCACTGCCCATCCTCAGAACAAAACAGTAAATGGGAATAAAAGGAAAAGTTACTTACGGTGTGTGGTCTTGTCTGGTGGAATCGCTATTACTATGATCGATTCCCAAAGTGTAGAGAGGGAAAAAGCCAGTGATCATCACATCTCCATCCATATGTGCTCGGTGCTTCATAGTAGAGAAGCAGCTAGTGCCAGCCAAGGACCTGACAGGGAGGGGAAGCTGGAGAAGGAGTGTGAAAGACACAAGATACATCCCTGAAGCCTCTGCCTCACTGAAATTCTGTCTAGAAGTGAGGACCTCCTGTCAGGTATGTATATTCATATACATTTTTATGTGTGCATATGTGTCTTTTTATTGATAGAGATCTGCACCACAGCTCTCCTTTCATCAAAGACTCTTGTGAATACACCGAAGTCATGTGTAAAAGTATTTCCTGGGGCTCTACATCTGTAACTTTCATTCAGGAGAAAAACATGAGTTGGAAAACATGTTTGTATATTTGCCTCCTTCACCCCAGGAGTTATGATTTCATCCAAGACCGCAGAGAGTGAGGCTCCAGAGATGGAGTTATCTTGAATGTTTTTTTTGTCAACATCTGTGCCAAGAAACTATGCTCACGAAAGCCAGTTGTGATGATGCAACTGGATTGCCTCAGAAAATACCATGCCCAGTACATGGTGAAATGTTCACACAAAGTCTATGCTTGTGAGATATCAACTGAAGTTATGAAGGCATCATAGCCAGAGGGTGTGTTCACACACACAATGTCTATAATAGCCACAGAACATGGTGGTTGATACAGGGAGGTTTCAAGATGAATTCCATATACAGAGGAATCCAGAAATGTGTCCATTTATTGTTGCCTGAGAAAGCAATGATGCTACTGAAACTAGCAATTACATGTGAATAACTCAAAGTCAGTGCTGAGATTGAGTTCCATTTTGCATTCAACAGATAATTATTACTAAATATGCTAACATACATCAAGACTTTTCCATGATGGAATGCTCAGAGAACCTGTCATAATAGAGGAAAATCTTCTCTATCACAAACAGACCAATATCAAAAGCAACTCTATGTTTTCAAGTTGCCAACATATGTTAGATCCAAATTCCATGTGGAGACTTCAGAACAGTGGACAGTCTGTACAAAGCTGTAGTGTTGGGTGCACATTGGGTACACTTATCCATCATCATGCACTGGGTCTCAGACAATATACAATACATACTTTAGAAGTTCAGGAGAAATAAAAACCTTTCCTAATGATATTTCCAAGGGGCTTTCACACTTGTCTATTTATTACATTATATAGGATTTGATCACTTACCTTTAAATTCTTAGTAGCCTATGTTATCTGGACAGATGGTTTATTTACCCGTGTATATGTACGCTTTAGTCTCATAAGGTGGTGGCACTAGTTCATATCATACATCTATAGTTTCTTGAGGAACCTATATACTGATTTTCACAGTGGTTGAATGAAATTACATTCCTATGAATAGTGTGTAAGTGTGCCCTTTCCCTCCATTCTTACGAAAATCCTTAGCAGCATTGTCAGTGGAATGAGACATAATTAACTATTGCTTGGCTTTGAATTTCCTTTACTAGCCATGTATACTTCTGGTTTTGAGAACTGTATTGACGTTGTCTACCAGTTTGTTCATTGGCTTGTTGATACTTTATGAGTTTAGTTTTCCGAGCTTCCTGTCTATTCTGGTTATGAATCATTTGCTGGATATTTAATTGGCAAATTATGTAAGTCATCTGTTCAGTCCAGTGACTGCTTGGTTTTGCCAAAGGCTTTTGGTTTGATGTAATCCCATCTGTAAATTCTTGTTCTTATTTACTGAGCTATTTAAAGTTTTAATTAGGAAGTGACAGCTTATACAAAACATTTCATAGTTTTTGTGATGTGTACAGTAGGGCTTTATCTTAAGTTTTAGCTTCTGAATTTCCAAGGACTAAGAAAACAAGGATCAATCACAAATTAGGGGATCATGAGATACTTGGTCACAGCATTTAGAAGATGGCTCCAATGTGTCATAGAAATAGAAGCTCTGTTAGTGGACATCTTTAATCAGCCCATGTACTGTGCTTGTGTGTACACACGTGAGACAACCATAGGTAACCTGCCTGGTTACCTATGGCTACAAGTCTCCTTGCAGCCAGAAGTTCCTTTGAAGATGTGGAGAAAGGAATCTTCTACAGTGAATCATTTTTCCACTTAGTATTTTTAAGAATTAAACTGTGTCAGATAGAGCTAATGTTTCCGAATTTTGCAGGTACTCACTCTATGAGGAAACCTAGCAGATTTTTTTCTCATAATCATATGCACAGATAACATGAAAGAATTTATCCTTTACTTACATAAGTAAAAAGTGCAGGTTCTCCATATCCTTAGAATCATTGTGTGTTGAATTTTTCATTCCCAATGCCATTTGTGTGCAAAACAGTGGCAATGTGACCTGAGTACAGGTGAGCCTTTTACAAGGTGTTTTAAAAATAGACTTGCCAGAGTTTCTGAATTGTTGAAAAGGTTCCACCCACCATTTTTAAGTGTTCCACAGAATTCAGGTGGAAAATTGCCATATACAGAAGCAGGGGAGTGGTCATTTTCCCAGTGAGAAGTGAGGAACCACCATGTGTGACTGCGGCCCAAAGGAACCACAAAAATGTGTGTGGTCAATTTCCTCTGAGGGAATCAGAAAAGGGCGGAGGAGTCTGCAAATCTAGAAATTTCTAGGATGAGTTAAGAAGAAATAATCCCTTATCAAAAAAAAAAAAAAAGCAATAAACACCTGGGGTGCTGGTGGCTCACGCTGGTAATCCTAGCTACTCAGAAGGCTGAGATTTGAGGATCACGGTTCAAAGCCAGCCTTGGCAGGAAAGTCTGTGAGACTCTTATCTCCAGTTAACCACCAGCAAACTGGAATTGACACTGTGGCTCAAGTGGTAGAGAGCTCACCTTGAGCTGAAGAGCACAGGGACAGCATCCAGGCCCAAAGTTCAAGTTCATGACTGACAAAGAAAGTGCTCCAGAAACATTCAGGTATTGTACATTTATGCCAATTATTCCAAACTCTGTTGAATAATGTGTAAGGATGGAAATTATTTACCTTTCCTTCCTTAGAGCAAGTTTGGTAAAAGAAAGTTAATTAAATATTCAATGTAGTGACTAAGGTAGAAAAAAGGCCATGACAAATGGGGAAAATGGAGACGATTGAGAAAGTTCAAGTTCTGCATAAGGAAGAATGTATTTCAGTCATTGGGTTCTGGTGCTAGATTCAGGGGAGGCATAAGGAGAGATCTTGGTCCTCTAGTAGGTTTAGGCCAGAGCAAAGAAAAGAGAAATTAATTTTTTTACAACTATAAATTAACTGCTGTTGTTTTCATTTTTATATTTTCTTTTTTGTTTTAATATATTATATTTTTGTAAAAATATTGTACAGAGGGGTTACAGTTACATGAGTACGGTAATGAGTACATTTCAAAGAGAGCATTGTTATCTCCTCCTTTATTTTTCCCCTACTGTCACTTCCCTCCCCACCTTCCCAACTCCTCCCGCCACCCCCCACCTGGACATTGTAAAGTTCATTTCCAATATAGTGTCCTGTACATCTTCTGGTCACAATGGTCAACCTGCATCTGCATTTAAGCATCCTGCCATATTCCTTCCCCTCCCCAAATTACAAAAATATATATACAAGGTGCAGAGCACTGGCATCAAATCGAGTGAAAACAGGGTTTATGCCATGGGGGAAGAACATAAAATAGAAGCAAAAGAATCAATTAGTGTATTGTAAGTACATTAAAAACACTAGCAAGAAAGAAAAAAAGCTGTTGTGTCCCTGTCTTGGAGTATATTTTGGTTAACTTCTCATGTGGTCGTATGTACATAGCCTTTGACCTTCTTGGCTTGTCCTAGACGTGGACTAGTCACTGCAAACAAAGGAAACCGTGGGACCTATGTTTCTTTGGGCTTGGCTTACTTCACTTAATATGATTTTTTCCAAGTCTTTCCATTTCATAACAAAAGAGGCAATGTCATTTTTTCTGAAGGAGGCATAGAATTCAAAGATATATATATATATATATATATATATATATATATGCATATATGTGTGTGTATGTATACCATATTTTCTTGATCCATTCATTTACTGAGGGGCATCTACGTTGGTTCCATATCTTAGCTATGATAAATAATGCCACGATAAACATGGTTATGCTGATACTTTGGTATGAACTTGTGAGTTTTTGGGTAAATGCCCCAAAATGGGATTGCTGGGTCTGTGGAGTGTTTTGAGGAACCTTCATACTGCTTCCCAGAGTGGTTGAACAAGTTTACACTCCCGCCGGCAATGCAGTAGGATTCCCATGTGACCAAATTCCCTCCAGCATCTGTTGTTACTAGATTTCTTTCTTTTTTTTTTTTTTTTTGTGAGAATACCATAGAGAGGAGTTACAATTACATGGGCAAGATAAGGAGCACATTTCTTATCAAGCATGGTTGCCTCCTCTTTGTTTCCCCTTCCCGTCCCTTCCCATACTTCCCCCACCTCCCCGTCATCCTCCCTCACCCACCAAAATTGTAAAGTTAATTTTTTGACATAACGACTTGTACATCTCATTGTTGCAATGGGTCCACCTGTATCGCTAGTTAAACGATTAGTTTTTGCCCTGCCTCTCCACAAATTATACCAACATCAAATACAGTGAAAGCAGAGTTATACCATGGGGGAGGGACATAAAAAGAAACATAGAAATCCATAAATATGTTAGAAACAATTGCATGAAAGAGAAAAAAAACATTTGAATACTTATCTTGGGGTTCATTCCCCTAACATCAATTTATCTGACCTTTTCTGCTTGACTTAGACATATACTAGTTATTGCAAATAAGGGAAACCATGGGACCTATGTTTCTTTGGGCTTGGCTTACTTCACTTAATATAATTTTTTCCAAGTCTTTCCATTTCCTAACAAATGGGGCAATGTCATTCTTTCTGATGGAGACATAGCATTGCATTGTGTATATATACCACATTTTTTTGATCCGTTCATCTACTGAGGGGCATCTGGGTTGGTTCCATATCTTAGCTATGGTAGATAATGCTGTGATAAACATAGTTGTTATTAGATTTCTTGATTATAGCCATTCAAGCTGGATGCGGTGGAATCTCAGTGTTGTCTTGATTTGCATCTTTTATGGCTAGATAGGTTGAGCATTTCTGCATGTGTCTATTGGCCATTCTTATTTCCTCTTCAGAGAAGTCTCTCTTTAATTCTTTAGCCCATTTTTTAATCAGGCAGTTGTTTCCTTGAGGATTTGTTGTTGGGAGATTTTATTTTTTGAGTTTCAGCTATATTTTAGAGAAGAGACCGTTGTCTGTTGTATGGCTAGTGAAGATCTTCTCCAAATCCGTGGTTTCTGTTGATCTTGCTAGCTATGTCCTTTGTTTTGAAGAAGCTTTACAGTTTCATGCAATACCAACGTTTCTTTGATTTGTTGTGCTTCTGTGTCTCTATTAAGAAAAATTTTACCTGTGCCAAGGAGCCCTAGAGTTTCTCCTATTCTTGCTTGTAATGTTTTCATGAAGCCTGCTTTTATTTTGAGGTCTTTGATCGATTTGGAGTTGATTCTGGGTGCAGGGTGATATACACGGACCTAATTTTAGTTTTCTACAAGTGACTAACCAATTTTGCCAGCACCATTTACTGAAAAGACTGTCTTTTCTTCCATTCTATTTCTTTATCTCCCTTGTCAAAGATTAGGTAGCTATAGGTCTGTGGGTTCATTTCTGGGTCTTCAGTCTTATGCCATTGGTCCTCAGGTCTATTCTTGTGCCAGTAGCACGCTGTTTTGATTACTAGGGCTTTGTAGTAGCGTTTGAAATTTGGTATTGATATTTCTCCAGTGCTGTTCGTTCTACTAAGGATTGTTTATACAATTCGGAATCTTTTATTATTCCATATGAATTTTTGGGTTGTTTCTTCTATTTGATTGAAGAATGAAGTTGGAATGTCCATAGGTATCCCACTGAATTTTTAGATAGTTTTTTGTATATTGTCATTTTCACAATGTTAATCCTCCCAATCCAGGAGCATGGGAGGTTTTTCCACTTGCGTAGTTCTCTTTAATTCCCTTTTTCAGTTTTAAAAGTTTTCGTCATACAAGTCCTTCACCTCTTTTGTTAAGTTAACTCCTAGATATTTTATTTTTTGTGTGGCTACTACAAAAGGGATTGCTTTCCTAATTTCAGCTGTGCTCTTCTCATTATTGTCATACAGGAAAGCCATTGATTTCTGAGGGTTAATTTTGTACCCTACTACTTTGCTAAAGGTTCCAATCAGCTCAAGTAACTTGGGAGTGGAGTCCATGGGGTTCTTTAAATACGAGATCATGTCATCTGCAAAGAGGGAAAGTTTTACTTCATCCTTCCCTATCTGGATCCCCTTTATGTCTGCATCTTATCTTATTGCTATAGCTAGGCATTCTAATACTAGTTTGAAGAGTAGTGGGGAGAGCTAACACCCTTGTCTTGTTCCTGAATTTAGAGGAAATGGCTTTAACTTTTACCATTAAGTATAATGCTGGCTGTAGGTTTGTCATATATAGCCTTTATTGTATTGAGGAATGTTTCATGGATTCCTAGTTTTTCTAGAGCCTTCATCATAAAGGTGTATTGGATCATGTCAAATGCTTTTTCTGCATCTATTGAAATAACCACGTGGTTCTTATCCTTGCTCCTGTTGATGTGATGAATTATATTAATAGATTTGCATATATTGAACCAGGTTTGCATCCCTGAAATGAATCCTGTTTGATCGTGGTGTATGACTTTTTGGATGGATTGTTGAAGTTGATTGGCCAAAATTTTGTTGAGAAGTTTTACATCAATGTTCATCAAAGAAATGGGTCTATAGTTCTCTTTCTTGGATGAGTCCCTGCCTGGTTTTGGGATTAGAGTTATGATGACTTCATAGAATATGTTTGGTAGTGAACGTTCTCTTTCAATTTCATTGAAGAGTTGGAGAAGTACTGGTGTCAGCTCTGCTTTGAAGGCCTTGTAGAATTCTGCTGTAAAACCATCTGGTCCTGGACTTTTCTTAGATGAGGTCTCTTATTGCTGTTTCTATTTCAATGCTTGATATGGGGCTGTTAAGCCGGTTTAACTCATCTTGGTTTAGTTTTGGCATGTCAATATTTGCTACAAATTTGTCCATATCTTTCAGATTCTCAAACTTAATAGCATAAAGGTTTGTGAAGTACCCCCTTTTTCTATTCTGAATCTTGGCTGTTTCTGTAGTGAGGTTTCCATTCTCATCTCTGAGTTTGTTTATTTGGGTGTGTTCTTTTTTTTCTCATAAGATTTGCTTAGGGTCTGTCAATTTTATTAATTTTTTGAAGAACAAACTCTTCATTATGTTAATTCTTTCTATACTCTTTTGGACTCTAATTCATTTAATTCAGATTTAATTATAATTATTTGTTAGAAACAAATGCATGAAAGAAAAAAAAACATTAGAATACATATCCTAGGGTTCATTTTCCTAACATCACCTTATCTGACCTTTTCTGCTTAACTCATATATATACTAGATATTGCAAATAAGGGAAATCATGGGACCTATGCTTCTTTGGACTTGGCTTACTTCACTTAACATAATTTTTTCCAAGTCTTTCCATTTCCTAACAAAGGCGGCACTGTCATTCTTTCTTATGGAGGCACAGAATTCCATTTTGTATATATACCACATTTTCTTGATCCATCCATCTACTGAAGGGCATCTGGGTTGGTTCCATATCTTAGCTATAGTAAATCATGCTGCAATAAACATACTTGTGCTGGTAGCTTTAGTGTGGTCTTGTTTGTAAACATTATGGTAAATGCCCAAAAGTGGGATTGCTGGGTCATAGGGGAGCTCTATGTGGAGTCTTTTGAAGAACCTCCATACTACTTTCCAAAGTGGTTGAACAAGTTTACACTCCCACCAACAATGAAGTAAGGTTCCATTCTGTCATCCCCTCCAGCATCTGTTGTTATTAGAGTTCTTGATTTTTGCCATTCTAACTGGGGTGAGGTGGTATCACAATGTTGTTTTGATTTGCATTTCTTTTATGGCAGGGAGGTTGAGCATTTCTTCATGTGTCTATTGGCCATCCTTCTTTCCACTTCAGAGAAGTTTCTCTTTAAGTCTTTAGTCCACTTATTTATTGGGCAGTTGTTTCTTTGAGGATTTCTTGTTGGGGGATTTAATTTTTTGAGTTCCAAGTATATTTTAGATATGAGACCCTTGTCCGTTGTATGGCTAGTGAAGATCTTCTCTCAATCCGTGGGCTTTCTATTGATCTTGCTAGCTATGTCCTTTGCCATGCAGAAGCTCTGCAACTTCATGCAATCCCATTTGTCCAACCTTTCTGTGATTTGTTGTGTTTCCGGGTCTCTATTCAGAAAATTTCGGCCTGAGCCAAGGAGACCTAGGGTTTCTCCTATTCCATCCTGTAATGTTTTCAGAGTGTCTGCTTTGACTTTGAGGTCTTTGATCCATTTGGAGTTGATTCTTGTGCAGGGTGATATATAAGGATCTAGCTTTAGTTTTCTACAAGTAGATAACCAATTTTGCCAGCACCATTTACTGAAGAGGCTGTCTTTCTTCCATTCTATTTTTTTAGCTCCCTTATCAAAGATTAGATGGCTATGTTTCTGTAGGTTCATTTCTGGGTTTTCAATTGTATTCCATTGGTCCTGAGGTCTCTTCTTGTGCCAGTACCAAGCTGTTTTCATTACTATGGCTTTATAGTAGAGTTTGAAATTTGGTATTGATATTCTTCCAGCAATGTTCTTTCCGTTGAGGAGCGTTTTTGCTATTCGGGGTCTTTTATTGTTTCATATGAATTTTTGGATTGCCTCTTCTATTTCCTTGAAGAATGAGGTTGGAATTTTGATAGGTATGGCATTGAATTTGTAGGTAGCCTTGGGAAGTATTGCCATTTTCACGATGTTAATCTTTCCAATCCCGGAGCACGGGAGTTTTTCCCATTTTCTAAGTTCTGTTTTGATTTACTTTTTCAAGTTTTTAAAGTTTTCATCATAGAGGTCCTTCACTTCTTTGGTTAAGTTAATTCCTACGTATTTATTTTTTGTGCGGCTGTTACAAATGGATTTGCTTTCCTAATTTCAACCCCACTTATCTCCTTGTTGGCATACAGAAATGCCATTGATCTTGAGGTGTTAATTTTATACCCTGCTACTTTGCCAAAGTTTTTAATCAGCTTGAGTAATTTGAAAGTGGAGTCTATGGGATTCTTTAAATACAAGATCATGTCATCTGCAAAGAGGGAGAGTTTTATTTCTTCTTTCCCTGTTTGAATCCCCTTTATGTCTGCATCTTGTCTTATTGCTGTAGCGAGGCATTCTAATAGTAGATTAAAGAGAAGTGGAGAGTGTGGACATCCTTGTCTTGTTCCTGAGTTAAGAGGAAATGGCTTTAGTTTTTCACCATTAAGTATAATGCTGGCTGTAGGTTTGTCATATACAGCCTTTATTGTATTGAGGAATGTTCCATGGATTCCTAATTTTTCCAAAACCTTCATCATAAAGGGGTGTTGGATCTTTTCGAATGCTTTTTCTGCATCTATTGAGATAACCATGTGGTTCTTATCCTTGCTCCTGTTGATGTGATGAATTATATTAATTGATTTGCGTATATTGAACCAGCTTTGCATCCCTGAAATGAATCTTGTTAAATCATGGTGTATGATTTTTTGGATGAATTGTTGAATGCGGTTGGTCAAAATTTTGTTGAGAAATTTTGCATCAGTGTTCATCAAATAAATGGGTCTAGAGTTCTCTTTGTTTGATTAGTCCCTGCCTGGTTTTGGGATGAGGGTTATGATGGCTTCATAGAATGTGTTTGGTAGTGAACTTTCTCTTTCAATTTCATTGAAGAGTTGGAGGAGTATTGGTGTGAGCTCTGCTTTGAAGGCCTTGTAGAATTCCACTGTAAAACCATCTGGTCCTGGACTTTTATTAGCTAGGAGGTCTCATTGCTGTTTCTATTTCAATGCTTGATCTGGGCCTGTTAAGATTGTTTAACTCATCTTGGTTTAGTTTTGGCATGTCAATTTTTGCTAGGTAAAGGTCCATTTCTGCCAAGTTCTCAAACTTATTAGCATAATGTTTTGAGAATTATTCCCTTATAATGTTCTGAATCTTTTTTGTTTCTGTGGTGATATTTCCATTATCATCTTTGAGTTTATTTATTTAGGTGTGTTCTCTTCTTTTTCTGATAAGCTTTGCTAAGGATCTGTCAATTTAGTAAATTTTTTCGAAGAACCAACCCTTTGTTTTGTTGATTCTTTCCATAGTTTTTTTTTTTATTCTAATTCATTTAATTCTGAGTTAATTTTAATTATTTCCTTCCATCTACTGGATTGGGGTTTATCTTGCTGCTCTTTTTCAAGGAGGTTCAGATGTCTCATTAAATTTTTGGTTTCCGATCTCTCCAATTTGTTGATGTAGGAACTCAGAGCTATAAACTTGCCTCTGAGTACTGCCTTTCCTGTGTCCCAGAGGAGTTGGTAATTTGTGTACTCATTTTTGTTGAATAGCATGAACATTTGAATTTCCTTTCTATCTCTTCCTTGACCCACTCGTGATTCAGCAGTGTGTTGTTCAGCCTCCATGTGTTACCAGACTTTCTTTGGTGGCCTTTGGTGTTGAGTTCTAATTTTATTCCCTTGTGGTCTGAGAGAATGCAAGGTGTAACTTCAATGTTTCTGAATTTGGACAAGTTTGCTTTGTGGCCTAAAATGTGGTCTATTTTAGAAAATGTTCCCTGTGCTGCTGAGAAAAACATGTATTCTGATGCTGCTGGGTGAAATATTGGGTAGATGTCTGTTAAATCTAGTTGATCTATGCAGTTGTTTAGATCTGCAGTTTCTCTGTTGAGTTTTTGCCGAGTTGATCTATCTAGTGGGGAGAGTGGTGCGTTAAAATCCCCAACATTTAATGTCTTTGGATCTATGTGGGATTTGAGGGAAAGTAGTGTTTCTTGGATAAATTTGGGTGCTCCGTTGTTTGGCAAATAGATATTTAGAATTGTAATATCCTCCTGAAGGAGAGATCCCTTAATTAGTATGTAAAGACATTCTTTATCTCTTCTCACAAATTTTAATTTGAAGTTTATTTCATCTGATATTAGGATTGTAACTCCCGCCTGTTTATGGGGGCTGTTTGCTTGGTAGATTTTGTTCCAGCCATTAACATTGAAAATGTGTTTGTTTTTACAGGCAAGATGTGACTCCTGAAGACAGCAGGTAGAAGGATCTTTTTTTTTAAAAATCCAACTAGACAGTCTATGTCGCTTAATTGGAGAGTTAAGTCCGTTAATGTTGATAGAAACGACTGAGAGGTATTTGGGAGTTCCTGCCATGTTATCCAATTTCTTGGGAACTGCAAAAACTGAGTTCTTCCTATGGTTCTTGATTCTCAGTTTGGGTGCAGTTTCTTGACCTTTATTGTGGTCTTGTTGGTTTTCTATGTGTAGGACATCTTTAAGAATCTTTTGTAGGGCTGGTTTGGTGGAGATATATTGTTTCAATTTTTCTTTGCTATGAAAGGTTTTTATTTGGCCTTCAGTTATGAAGGAGAGTTTAGCTGGGTACAGTATTCTTGGTTGATAGTTGTTTGTTTTTAGGGTATGGCATACATCATTCCAGGCTCTTCTTGCTTTGATTGTCTCTGCTGAGAGATCTGAGGTGATTCTAATTGGTTTCCCTTTTATAGATGATTAATCTTTTCTCCTTGACAGCTTTAAGGATCTTTTCCTTGGTCTGAATTGATCCTGTGTGGATTATAATGTGACAGTGGGATGTCCTATTCTGGTCTGGTCTATTTGGGGTTCTTATAGCTTCTTGTATTTGAATAGGCCTATCTTTTTGCATATATGGGAAGTTCTCTGCTAGGATCCTGTTAAACAAATTTCCTAGACCATTAACTTCTGTTTCTAGTGCTCCTCTACACCCATTTCCCTTAGATTAGGCCTTCTGATGGTGTCTTCCAAGTGTTGGATAGATCTCTCATATTTCCTGGATTTGTCTTGGATGGTTGTATGTTCTTTCTCTATAATGTCTAGGCTATCTTCATTCCCCGAGATTTGATCTTCTGCATGGTCTAACCTGCTGTCCAGACTTTCTACTTTTTTTTTTTATTTCTTTTCCTTCTAATTGGTTAGCTTTGATGGCTTCAAATTCTTTGTTGAAGCTTTGTTTTAGATTTTGTATCAATTTCTCTACTTCCTTAATTTGCTGTTCAGTGTTTATTCCCAAATCACTTAGTGGATTGGTTATGGTTTCCTTGGATTCCCATTCCTTCTGTTGGGTTCCATTCAGCATTCCCTTTGTGGTCTCCCTGACTTCCTTCAGCTCTTTGTTAATGGATTCCATGAATGCTTTTAGTGATCTTTGTGTGTTCTCATCCTGCTTTCTCAATTTCTGTATTACTCTTTGATTAGCTTCCTCCCGTTTGTGGGATTCCTGTATTTCTCTTTGAGTGTTCTCAGCCTGCTCACGCCATTCCTGCCTTTCTCTTTGAGTATTCTCAAGTTGCTCACGCAAATCCTGTATCAGTCTTTGAGTAGCTTCCTTATGCTTATGATATTCCTGCATAAACTTTTGGATTGCCTCCTCTCTCTCCCTATCACGCTCATACAGAGTCCTTTGTATGTTTTAATTTTTCATTTATCATGTTTGCCAGCATTGTTTGTAGAACTATTTGGGAACTCTCCTCTGTATTATTCATTATCTCTTCTGTCCCCTGATTATCATGAGTGGGAGTTGAGATACCCGAACTTGCCATTTTTCTTGTGTTTTTCCGGCTTACTCTGCCCATTTGGGATGAAATTAACACCAGTTTTGTGCTAGAACACTATCTTAAGTCAAGCATCAAACAAAGTATGAATTTGCACATTCAATAGTCTGCAGATACATTCTAGTTCAACACATACATCTATTCAACATCAAACAACTATATATTAATGGGCTATGAACTGCAATGAAGAATTTGGTAAACCAGAAATTATTTGGTTAAGAAGAGAAGTGGCTAAAAAATTAGAATAGAATGATGTGGGAAGGCACAGGGAGTGCTAACTAAGTCCTAATCTCAAAGCAGGAAATAAGTTGGGTGGGATGAAAGTAGAGAGAGAACAAAAAAAGAAGAAAGAGAAAGGGAACAAAAAGAGACCAGAAAAAATAGAAAGGTAAAAATTAAAAATATTATACAGATCGAAAACAAACTATTCAGAGAAGAACATGAATATAATGAGAGAGGGGAGGGATATAAAGGAGATGTGAAAAACTTAAAAAATAACAATACTTAATATATTATATGTATAAAGAGGTAGTACTGCTATTAAGGAATTTAAGTCTAAGAGGTTTTGAATTGAGTAATAAACTTGTGGATTAAGTGTGTACACAATGGGGGATAAGGTCTAATAATCGACTACGGGTTTATCTGAGGATGTGCAGAACAGCAATTAAGTCACATAAAGCAGAACGAAAGAGAAGAAAAGGAGAAAGGATAAGAAAGAAAGAAAAAAGATCAGAAGTTCAGTAGAGCTAAACAAAAAACAAAACAAAACAAAACAAAAAAACAAAAACAAAGAAAAATAGAAAGAAAAACGCACACACTTATACCCCTAAAATAAAATTCTAAGAGGAAAAGAAAAAAATTTACTAGAAAACAATTTTTTTTTCAAAAAAGTTAAAAATTAAAGGCTAAAAAAATTTTAGAAAAAAAATTTTTTTATAAAAGGTACAACAAAAAAAAAGTTCTTTGATTTTTTTGGGGATGGGTGTCTCCCTTGTGTCCATAACCAGCCTCTTGTTGGAGTCTCTGGTCTGCTTGTGTTTCTGTGGCTTGGTTGGTTACTCAAGTCAGTTTCTTTGAACAGGCAGAAAAATGCTCTGTGATGCTCCTCCCGGGTTAGTTCAATGGGAGGGAGATCTGCTTTGAGTATCACAAAAGAGGAAGATGGCTTTTTCCTCGAGTTTGGAGATGCTGTGATGAGGCTAGGTTCTGGGTAGAGTTGAGGCCTTTCAGCAAACAGTAACTTTTCTGGGGGGCTGGTTTGTGAGAAACTCACAGAGCCCAGCCTGGAGCCACTCTCAGGGTTTCTTTTCACTGAATTTCAATTGATTGTAGAGGCTGCAAAAGGGAGGGGCAACCTCTGGCTCTGATTACCCGGTGAAGAAAGCCACTCCTGGGGCTGGTGCCCGAGCTGGGTGACTTTTCTCTGGGTGGAGCTGAGTCTGGCAGGTCAGGTTAGGCTCTTGTGACCTGCTAGATGACTCTAGATTTATTCCAAGACCTGAGTTGGAGCTAGCAGCTCTGCCAAGCTTTGTAGGTATGCAAGATGGAGATCTCCGGTACTGGGAGGGGGAGGGATGGCCTTCCCTCCTCTGCTCCCTGAGAAGGAGTGAGGATGTCAGGCTTCTACTCACACCGAGTCTTGGTTCCTGGGTCGTCTCTGGTTTGCGAACTGCAGGATAAAGATGTCTGCTCGTTGTCGGTTCTTGCTGGTGTTGATTAGAATCCGCTCGCCTGCTGCATCTGGCTCCTTCGTCCCAGACTCTCTATGATTCAGGTATGGTGGCTGCAGTTGCCGCCGCCACCACCGCTGCCGCAGCGTCTGCTGGCAAGTGCTCAGGGCTGTCTCCTTGCCTGTAGTTTCTCTCTCTGGCCTAACTCTCTGTCCTGTGAAGGCACACTTGGTGTGATTCTCTGGCTTAGGACTGTTCACTGGAACTCTAAAACTGCTTTCTATGCAAGAGCTTGTTTAGCCTCCAGCTTCTCCTTATGTGGAGTTTTTGAGGAATCTCCATCCTACTTTCCAAAGTGGTTGAACAAGTTTACACTCCCACCAACAATGCAGTGAGGTTCCCTTCTGGCCACATCCCCTCCAGCATATGTTGTTATCAGAGTTGTTTTTTATTGTTTTTTTTTTTATTGTGAAAATACTGTACAGAGGGGTTACAATTACATGGGCAAGATAATGAGTACATTTCTTATCAAGCATTGTAGCCTCCTCCTTTGTTTCCCCTTCCCATCCCTTGCCATCTTCCCCCCAACCCCCTGCTCCCCCTTTATCAGAGTCTTGATGATAGCCATTCTAACTGGGGTGAGGTGGTATCTCAATGTTGCTTTCATTTGCATTTCTTTTATGGCTAGGTAGCTTGAGCATTTCTTCATGTGTCTATTGGCCATCCTTTCCTCTTCAGGGAAGTTTCTCTTTAAGTCTTTAGCCCACTTATTTATTGGGCAGTTGTTTCTTTGAGGATTTGTTGTTGGAGGATATAATTTTTTGAATTCCAGTTATATTTTAGATATGAGGCCCTTGTCTGTTGTATGACTAGTGAAGATCTTCTCCCAATCCATGGGTTTTCTATTGATCTTGCTAACTATATCCTTTGCCATGCAGAAGCTCTGCAATTTCATGCAATCCCATTTGTCCAACCTTTCTTTGATCTGTTGTGCTTCTGATTCTCTTTTAAGAAAATTTTGGCCTGTGCCTAGGGTTTCTCCTATTCCATCCTGTAATGTTTTCAGAGTGTCTGCTTTGACTCCGAGGTCTTTGATCCATTTGGAGTTGATTCTTGTGCGGGATGATATATAAGGATCTAGATTTAGTTATCTACAAGTGATTAACCAATTTTATCAATACCATTTACTGAAGAGGCTGTCTTTTTTCTGGTCTTTTTTTTAGTTCCCTTCTGGAAGAATAGATGACTGTAGGTCTGTGGGTTCATTTCTGGGTTTTCAATTCTATTCCATTGGTCCTGATGTCTCTTCTTGTGGCAGTACCAAGCTGTTTTGATTACTATGGCTTTGTAGTAGAGTTTGAAATTTGGTATTGATATTCCTCCAGAACTGTGCTTTCTGTTAAGGTTTTTTTTTTCTATTTGGGGTGTTTTATTGTGCAGTATGAATTTTTGGATTGCCTCTTCTATTTCCTTGAAGAATGAGGTTGGACTATTGGTATGTTTCACATTGAATTTGTAGATAGCCTGGAGATTTTCTTACATTTTTATTTGTAAAAATGGGATTCATTATGACATATGTTTGTGATTTTTTTAAAAAATAAATTTCCCCTCATCCCTCTTTCTTGTTCCACCCACAACTTTACAAAACAATTTTAATGTGCTCAATTAATGGTTTTCTTCATACATGAGTAGTTCTTAATATTTTGTTAGAATTCACAGGAACCTTTTTGAAAAAAGCAGTAAAATGTTAATATCTTGCTATGTTTTAGTTTTAGTTTTCTTTGCCTTTCCTATGTCCACCCATTTACCCATGAACTTCTCTCACTGCCATTAAACTATTGCCTGTCTCCCATCCAACCATTTTACAATACATCTATTCCTCCATGCCTACCTTTTCTTCTTTCCTACATTTCAGAGTGTAACTATTGTGTAAGTTCCCTTAAAACTGCAAAGAAAAATGTAGAAAGGGATACTATTGAGTGTGTCATTAGAATATTAGACAAGAGCTTGGGATCCGTGATTCATGTCTAATTATAGCTACTTAGGTGGCTGGATCTAAGGTCCATGGTTCAAAGTAAAGTTGAGCAGGAAAGTCCATGACACTCTCATCTGCAATTAAAATTTTGGAAGTGGAGCTGTGGCTGAAATGATAGAACACTAGCCTTGAACACAAAAGATCAGCGACAGTGCCCAGGCCCAGTGTTGAAGCCACTAGACTAACAAAAATTATACAAAAGGCTTAAAATATTCTGCCAGTAGCCTCATAAAGCACATCACAAAAATCTAGATTTAGTGTTTTACACAGATGTAAGTGTTCAATTCCATTCATAAAATTTCTTACATCAGAAGGAAAAAATAAGTTAATTAGAAACAAATATCTTAACCATTACTTGATAAATATATTGAGGATGTTATAAACACAAGAATACACTTTTATGTCCTAAATAATACCACCTCAAAAGGCAACATTGACACTTTTTTTGCTAAAACATTGTTATATTGCAACAGCAGTAAAAATAATAGAGTTCCACAATTGGATATTTAATCAATCATAGTAGTAGCGATATGAAAGATAAGTAAGAGGAAGTGATGAATAGAAGAGAAAGCCACCTGTACTTCACCTTTACAATAATTTAAAAAATAAGAGAAGAGAATAGAGTGGGGGAGGTAGGAAAGGGGGATAGTGAGAGAAAAACAAAGGAGGGGTAATAATGCCTGACAAGAAATGTAACTACCTTACTGATGTAACAGCAACCTCTCCGTACAGCATCTTTACCAGAAAATAGAATTTAAAAAGAGAATAGAAAGAATTGCCATTATGTGACCATGTGTGATAGTCATATGATTATATAAAGCAGAATTCAATAAATTTGTATGAAATAATATTTTCCATAATGAGTTATTTGAATTGTTTGAGATAAAGGTTTTCAAGCTATAAGCCTATCCTAAAAACATTAATTGATGATATAACAAGGAATTGCTACATACATCTATTTCATAAAAGTAATATTTATAATGTAGTAAAGAGTAACTATGGAAGTACTTTCAATCATGTTGAGCAAAGTAGCACTATTTTGCCTCTATACCGTTCATCAAATATTAGTACATACATTGAATTCATTGTAAGACTAAATTTAGGAGAAGTTATGTAGACTATAACCATCCATCTTTGGAATTCTATTTTTTAAAGTTTTATTGTAAAGATGGCATACAAGGGATACAGTTGCATACGTAAGATAATGAGTACATTTCTTTTTGAACAGTGTTAGCCACTCCATTTTCTCCCACTGTGCCTCTGACTCCATTTCCTCATTTTCAGAAGTGTTGGTGAGTACCACTGTCGAATTGGTTCATTTTTTGTCCTACTGTCTCTGTGATTCCTCTTCCATTTTCCAAATTGGATGAATTTATATGCAAGAGAAAAGGTACAGAAAAAAGTGACAACAGGAAATAAAAAAGGAAGAAAAAGAAAGAAAAAAGAAGTGTCTACAAATCATACAAGAAAAAACCTTCTTTTGATTTGATTTCAATAAGTATTTTGTTATATAGTCATATAGACACAACTATTGAGCCATTGTGATCCTCTGCTAAGAATATCCTAGACATATTTTAATTATTACAAGTGAGGGAAACCATGCAGAGCCTGTTTCTTTGGATCTGGCTTATTTAGCTTAATATACTTTTCCCAAGCCTTTCCATTTCCTTACAAATGGGACAATGTCATTCTTTCTGGTGGAAGCATAGAATTCTATAGTGGGTATATACCATATTTTCTTGATTGATCCATTCATCTACTGAGGGCCATCTGGGTTGATTCCAAATTTTACTTATGGTAAGCAGTGCTGCAGTGAACATGGTTGTGCTGGTAGCTTTAGTGTGGACCAATTTATGTTCATTTGGATAAATGCCCAGGAGTGGGATTGCTAGGTCCTAGGGAAGTTCTATGTTTAGTCTTTTGAGGAACTTCCGTAGTGCTTTCCGGAGTGGTTGAACAAGCTTATACTCCCACTAACAATTTAAAAGCATTCTCCTTTGGTCACCTCTCTGCCAGCATCTGTTATTACTTGTTTTCTTGATAATGGCCATTCTAACTGGGTTGAGGTAGACTCCCAAGGTGATTAAATTACCATTTCTTTTATGGCCAGAAGAAGTTGAACATTTCTTCCTGTATCTAATGGCCATTCTTATTTCTTCTTCAAAGAAGTTTCATAGTTTAGATATGAAGCCCTTCTCTGTTGTGTAGCTAGTAAATATCTTCTCCCATTCTTCCTATTTATTCTGCTAGGTACGTCCTTTGCTAGGCAGGAACTCATCAGTTTAAAGTAATCCCATTTATTTGGCCTTTCTTTGATTTGTCATGTTTCTGGATCTTTACTTAAGTTTTGACCTGTGCCAAGGAGCTCTAGTATTTCCCCTAACACTTCTGGTAATATTACAAGTATCTGGTCTGACACTGAGGTCTTTGATCCATTTGAAATTGATTCTAGTGCAAGGTGTTGTATAAGGATCTAACTTCAGTTTTCTGCATGTGTATGGCCAATTCTTCTAGCACCATGTGTCAAGGAGGCTGTCCTTCCATCCTGTGTTTTTGCTCTCTTATCAGAGTTTAGGTGGCCGTAGGTCTTTTTTTTTTTTTAAGTTTTATTTTATTTTATTTGAGAACATACTGTACAGAGGGGTTACAATTACATGGGCAGGATAATGCATACATTTCTTACCAAGCATTGCAACCTCCTCCTTTGTTTACCCTTCACCTCCCTTCCCAGCCTCCCCCCTCCCCCCGACCAATCATACCCCCCTCCCCCCCACACACCGACATTGTAAAGCTGGTTTTGACATGACATTTTGTACTTCTCATTGTTGCAACAGGTCCACCTGAATCCTTAAACGACTTGTTTGTCCCCGTCTCCTCCACATGTTATACTGACATCAAATATAGTGAAAGCGGGGGTTACACTGTGGGGGAGGGACATACAAAGCAACAAAGAAATAATCTTATAAATGCGTTAAAAACACATGCATGAAAGAAACAAAAACATTAAAATACATTTTTGAGGGTTCGTTTTCCTAACATCACATTATCAAACTTTTTCCGCTTGACTCATACCTATACTAGATATTGCAAATAAGGGAAACCATGGGACCTATGTTTCTTTGGGCCTGGCTTACTTCACTTAATATAATTTTTTCCAAGCCTTTCCATTTCCTAACAAATGGGGAAATGTCATTCTTTCTGATGGAGACATAGAATTCCATTGTGTATATATACCACATTTTCTTGATCCATTCATCTACTGAGGGGCATCTGGGTTGGTTCCATATCTTAGCTATGGTAAATAATGCTGCAATAAACATAGTTGTGCTGGTAGCTTTAGTGTGCTCTTTTTTGTAAACATTAGGGTAAATGCCCAAAAGTGGGATTGCTGGGTCATAGGGGAGTTCTACGTGAAGTCTTTTGAGGAACCTCCCATAGGTCTTTTTGATTGAGCTAGTTAATGTATGTTGCTTAATAGGAGATTTAAGTCCATTAATATTGAGAGTTAGGACTGAGAAGTCTCTGGAAGTTCCTGGCTTGTTATCCACTTTTTTAAGTGCTGTGCCTTCTCCTTTCTTACTATATTTATCGGGTCCTCTGATATGGTTTTCTCTGTCAATATTGTGTTCTTGTTGGTTTTCTATATGCAGAATGTCTGAGTATTTTTTTTGTAATTCTGGTTTGGTGGAGATCAATTGTTTCCATATTTCTTGTTGTGGAAGGTTTTTATTTGTCTCTTGGTTAAGAAGGAGAGCTTATCTGTATATACTATTTTTGGTTGGTAGTTATTTGCCATTAAGGCATAGCATACCTCCTTCCAGGCTCTCTTTGCTTTCATGGTCTTGGCTGAGAAATCTGTATTTATTGGGATTGGTTTTGCTTTATAGGCAGGTCATTGATCTTTTGTCCCTTACAGTTTATGGATCCTTTCCTTGGTATCTATTGATTCTGTTCAGATAACAATGTGGGAGTGAAACGTTCTGTTCTGGTCTGGTCTGTTTGGGGTTCTAAAGGATTCTTGTATCTGAATGGTTCTATCATTTTGGATGTTCAGGAAGGTGTCTGAAGAATTTTGTTAAATATATTTCCTATTCCTTTCGCTTAATCTTTTGTCTTTCTTCAATAACTATTACTTCTGTTGCAAGCACCATTGTTGTTATTAAATGAAAACTAACGGTAAAATTGCAATATAGATAATGATGACAAGTTCACAAATAGTGACCCCAAGGCTGCCCCAGGACCCTGACCAGAGCACACAGTGGCACAGATCAGCAATGTGAGATCACAGTATCAACATGCAGAAAATTTTCCCAATGCCAGGACCCTAATCAACACATACATTGATCCAGATCAACGTGAGTCCACAGCATCCAGATGCAGAAAATGTTCACAGTACTCGGATCCTGATTTGTGCACCCTGGGACACAGATCAACAACATGAGACTGCAGCATCATGAGGCAGAAGACCTTCACAGTGCTGCCTGTCAGCCCAGAATGAGTGCCAGGATCTGTGAGTACCATGCTAGGGACCAATCTCCTAGGACTGCCTGGATTGCTGGTGACCCAGAGTGCTAGGCCCAACCCCTACCTCTATGGACACCATACTTGAAGAAGACAAAGAGGCCAGAAGACTTCCTCAAACCCTTCACTTGTCTGTTTCCAACGAGAGACCCCTGGTACTAAAACTGATTCAGCAATAGGACCAAGCATTCTACCCAGTCCTCACTGCCTGTAGAAAACTCTGATCTGCTAAAAGACTCTCTGGATAATCTCACTCTCACCTGATGGGAGCAGGTCCTTTCTATATCTCACGCCCACCCCTGACACCTGAATTTAGTCCCCACAGCCCCAACCTCATGCCATACAAAGTACCCACACATCAGAGAAGAGCTTGCCAGCCTTGGTGCTGAGCCAGACTAGTTCACCCAGTGTGAGTTAGCCTAGGGCCAAGCACAAGCCACTTGTCATTCATGAGCCAGACTGGGGCCAATCATTTGCCACCAACTAGGTGCAAGCAAGTCAGGTCTGGACCAAGAGCCTGCCAGTGCAGGGCCACACTCCGTACGTCCATGTGAAGTAGAAACCAGCTGGGGACAAGTCAGATGCCACTCTAGGATACAAGTGAAGACACTCCCTCTGAGGCCTGCATCTGCCAACCCAGCACTTGTCCAGAGACAACCTCCCATTAAAGCATAATTGAGACCAGTGCTTTCCTTCCCAGATATCATATCTGGATGCTGGAAGACTGCTCCCGGTCCCTCAAAAAATAGATGTAAATTCATGACCAGGGGCATACTGAGCACCCCTCACTAGGCATCAGTCTATCCTAGACACATATCAGACCAAATCACTAGTCTACTGTGCCCCTCATATTGCAAACTCGCCAGCAGATCTGAACAAAGCCCAGAATTTCAATCCTTTTGTCCATTCCCATCATAGCTGTGATTACAGGCATGCACTACTGTGGACACTAACATCTGTATAGGCCTGAGTGGTACTCTGATGCCTTCCATCTCTACTTTTTACAGAGGTGGGATGACAGGTATCTGCCATCCCACTCATATACTCTTTGCCCCTCCTGGGTTCAGACAAGGCTCTTCACATTCTCAACTGTGATTGAAGACGTTCTTGATTGCTTTTGGTTTGGGATTTTTGTTTTTCTGTTCCGCAAAACAATGCCCAACAATTTTCAAGGAAATAGCATTAAATCTATAGGGTACTACTGGGAATATAGACACATTCACAGTTTTAATCCTGCCATTCTGTGCACATAAGAATTCTTTCTATTTCCTGGTTTCCCAATTTCTTACTTTAAAGCTTTGACTTTCCGTGTATAGGTCTTAAACAGATCCTCCATTAGGTTTTAAATCCTAGAATTTTTTTGTAAAGCTGACATTTCAAGGTACATATAAAATCAAGTATGAGGTTCCGTTTAGTTTACCTTAATGGATTAAAAATTAAGTTTATCTCTGCATGGGGGCTCATGCCTGTAATCCTATCTACTCAGGAGGCTGAGATATGAGGATCAGGGTTCAAAGCCAGCCCAGAAAGAAAGTGCATGACACTCTTATCTCCAATAAACCACCAGAAAACCACATGTGGCACTGTGGTTCAAGTGGTAGAGTGCTCGCCTTGAGCTGAAGAGCTGAGCTACAGCACCCAGGTCCACAGTTCAAACCCCATCACCGACAACAAAAAAATTAAGTTTAGGCAAACAGACCAAAGAGAAGTTATTTTTCCAACTGTAAGTGGACTGTCTTTTAAATTTAATTTTTGTATTACTTTAAATTTTCTATTGTATATGTTACAAATGGATTTCATTGTGATAGTTTTATAGGGCACATGAAGTCTTTTTATCTGATGCATCTTTATCCATTACTTTTTATTTTCTCTAAAACATTAAATTATCTTGATGACCTACAGTTTTTTATTTTCATTCATGCATAGAAAATCCCTAATGTTTTCACAGTATATGTCTAAACCTTTGAAAACAACAACAAATCAGATAAAATTTTCATTTGGCATTGCATTCCTAATACCACTTGACACAGACACAGACACAGACAGAATGGCATACAGACAGAAGCACGCACACACGTGCATGTACACACACACACACACACACACACACACACACACACACACACTCACTCACAAACAAAAATGGGGAAACTTTGACTCAGGGGCCAAATCCAGCCTTCCTTTTATGAATAAAGTTTTCTTATAACACAAAAGAAAAATAATTTTATATGGCTACATTTAACTGGTTCCATTTTTTATATTTCTGTACTTCTATTTATCTGTCAGATTCCCTATTATGTGCCATTACTCTCTCCCTGCCTGCCACCCATACATACTTGCTTCAACTCTTCAACCCAACCGGGTATACATTCTTTTCATTCCCTCATTTAAGAGAAAAGATTGTTGGGAAACTTTGCTGAAATCTCAACTAAGAAAAATTAACAAGGAATATATACAATATATAAAAGCCCCCAAACAAAATATTTTCACATTTTCACACTACACAATGAGGACTGATTTTTACACAATAATATAAACACAACTGTAGCAGTGGAAGTGTGAAACAAATAAGAAAGAGAAAAATTCAATAGAAACTGATGAGTATTTTAATTATATCTTGATTACCATACTGATGAAGTTGTGAATATGGTATATTTACATTTACATTGGTTAAACAGCACACACTCAAAAAATAGATCATGCACACAATATTTATTGTCAATACATTGTTTACTTGTCAACTAAAATTTAATTAGTACAAATTAATAGTCAGTTTCATAGTCTTTTTTATTTGAAATGAAAATATCAGACGAGATTCAAAGTCATCTTGAGCAGGAAAATCCATGAGACTCTTCTTTCCAATTAAAGATGAAAAAGCTAGAAATGAAGCTGTGGTTCAAGTGGTAAAGCAGACTTGAGTGAAAAAGGTTAGGGACAGTCTATGCCCTGAGATCAAGAATACATTTAATTAATTTCAGAAGAATCATGTAATGACCACTGGAACAGACAAGAAATGAGTGCTATTGTCTATATGTCTTAAACATGTGATTCTGTAGAAATAGTATAGAGGCCACCAAGTCAACCTATTTACCATTAAAAAACTTTCTTATGTTTATTTAATGCAGAAATTTCCTTGTACTAAATTAATAAGGAGTGATTAAACAAGAATAAATTGAAAGTTATGTGAAGACACGGTAGATGAAACTATGATGCAATACTTTAATCATAAGAGAAATGCCAAAAATATACATTGTAATCTTAAATTGAAGACTATTTTTACATAGCTTAGTTATTACTAACACCATATGAGGAAAAAGTGAGAGGAAGGAGGCAGAGAGAAAAGGAGATGGAGAATGAGAGAGACAGAGACAGAGACAGACACATACAGAAAAGTCACACAAAAGAAACTCAGGATCATTGCAAAAGATGAATGTTTGCATAGACATATGCAAGTATTGAACAAAACAGACTCTAAGGATGATATTAAAAGCTGAGACTCTGTGAAGAGGAAAATACTAATGAAATGAATTAGAGGACTATGCAACATGGGAGTAGACACACAGGAAATTCTTATACTTGACAATTGAGAAAAATGATTGAGAAAGGCAACAGTGAAAAGAACTGGAGAAGAGGAATAATAAGACTAAGTTCAAAATAAATAGGAGGAACAAAAACTATGCAAGAAAATTCAAATTTAAATGGCTATCATAACCACTTGTGACCATTATTCTTAGAAAAATGAGCAATAGACTCTTATTCATTAAAGTAAAAATTCTACAACATTAACTAATATAACAATGAAAAATTCATGTAGATTTGATCAGAACTTTTGTATGCTAATCAAATATATGAGTTTAATCATAAGAAAGCTAATTTCTCCTACTATGACTTTAATCCCTGAAACATGCAGAGTATGTCTATTTGGCATAAACAAGATATTGTAACACTTTGGGGGAATAGATGCAGCTCAGGAGGCCTCCACTGGAGGCCAAGATGGAAAAGAACTCCACGGTAACCAGGACCTTCCCCTTGACACTGTGGTAGACAGGCAGGAAGGTGAACCACACACTGCAGAACACCAGCATGCTGAAGGTCAGGAACTTGGCTTCATTGAAGGTGTCAGGCAGGTTCCTGGCCAGAAAAGCCAGGGTGAAGCTGGCCAGGACCAGGGAGCTCAGGTATCCCAGGACACAGTAGAAAGCAGTGAGGGAGCCCTTGTTGCACAGGATGATGATGTGGCCATGTTCAGAGTGGGCATTTGTGTCCAAGAAGGGAGGAGAGGTTCCCAGCCAGAGTCCACAAAGGGTAACCTAGATGAGGGTGCAGAGGGAGATGGATGAAGTTAGGAGCCCCTGATACCAGCAGCCACCTCATCCTTCTCCCTCGAGAAATGGACTTGAAGGCCAGGACCACAATCAATCACTGTTTTGGCCAACACTGTGGAAACAGCCACAGTGAAGACAAGTCCAAATATGATCTGCTCCAGGGTGCAGGTGACTGTGTTGGGACGGCCAATGAAGAGCAAGGTACAGAGGAAACAGAAGATGAGAGAGATCCGCAAGATGTAGCTGAGAGTCCGGTTATTGGTCTTGACAGTGGCGGTGTCTTGGTGTTTGACAAATATCCCAAGAACAGCAGCAGTTAGCATAGAGAAGCAGAGAGCCATGCAGGCCAGATCCATGCCTAAGGGATCTCCAAAAGCCAAGAAACTTGCATCGTCTCAGGAGGCACTGGTTTCTCTGTGTGTTGGCATGCTGATGTTCTGCACACTTCACACAGTGCTCCATATCTGGTGGAAAGTGTAAATTCATTAGTTTTTGTTGTGAACTTCTTTTACTTCAAGAAATTAGGAAATTGATAATATTACATGTAATCCTACCATGTCATTATTAAATATCATAAATACACTTTTATTTCTTTTCTAAACCATAACCTCCTTCCATTTCTGTCTTCTTTTTTATTCTGGCTTTTTTCTTCAACTCTTTATTTCCTTCAATGATTATCACATGTTTTGGTAATGTGCCACTTGGGGCATTCTTATCTCCTAACAACAACTTCCTACACTTTGTGGTAACTCTTATTAACAGTTAAAACTGTGCCCAGTGTTCCAATCCAATTCAAAATTGTAAATAATACAGCTTACCTTTTTGACATGTGTTTGTAAAACATTAATTTTATTCCTGTTCCATTTCCTTGAATTTATGTCATTCAATTTTTCTCTCCACCTCATTTGTGTAGCAGAGAAACCACTCTTGGACAGGTTAAAGTCACATGTGCTTCTTAAGGGGAATCCACCTTTCTGAATACTTATTCTGTACAACAAGCAGTTCTTTTTTCGTTTTAACTTTTCTGTCAGTTGTGGGGCTTGAACTGTGGGCTTGGTCACTGTCCCTGCACACTTCATCTCAAGGCAAGCACTCTACCGCTTGAGCCACAGCACCCCTTCCAGTTTTCTAGTGGAAACTTCCTTGCCAAGGCTGGCTTTGAACCATGATCCTCAGATCTCAGCCTCCTGAGTAGTTAGGATTATAGGCATGAGCCACTGGAGCCCAGCTCCCTTGTTGTTTTTTTGGTAATACATTTTTTTAATTGTAAAGATACTGTACAGAGAAGTCACAGTTACATGAGTAAGGTAATGAATATGTTCCTATCTAGCATTGTTTTTCCCCTATCATCCCTTCCCACCCCCCAGTCACAGTCCGAAGCAGAGAGAAATAAAGATGTGGAAGATATATGTTTCCTGTGTGAAAAATTGCAAATTTTAATGTAAGCACGGTCATAATACGAGTTGTGTTTGCTTTCATGTTTGGGTTTCCACTTAACTATTCATGATAAGAGGAATTTCTGGAACTAAGTTAGCCTGTAATAGAGTAGAAAATATTACTAAAATATGTAATTCAAGGCCATGATCTATTACATTTCAACAAGCAATACTATCACTTGTCAAAATTAAGTTACTAACAGAGCAAAGGAAAAACTGCTGTGAAATCATAATGTCCAAGTTTTTCATTGACTTGGTTGGTTGAAGAAAACTGAGGAGAGACGACAAATTTCTTTGTAAGTCACAGACTTACATGTGTCATTAGCAATCTCATTCTCTGGGCAAGGGGTACAATCAAAGCAATAGGCAGCCTGTCCATCATGAGGAGACTTCCTGAATCCAGGCCCACAACTCTCACTGCAGACAGAGCGAGGAGTCTGAGGAAAATCAAGTATGCCAGTAGCTCTTCAAACATTCATAGCTAGTGCTCCAAAAAATCCATTGTTTTAAAGAATCAAATTATTATGCACAATGCTTCTATGTAACTAAGTGCAGTCAAATAATTGAATTGTGTTATCAATTCCCATCATTCCTAAGGAATTATGTGCTACAACCTTGATTTCTAGCCTGTTGAAATATACAACCATGTGGGATCTTTGAAAGGGTGAAACCTATGACGAGGAAGTAAGTCCCAGTTTACAACCCTACAGAACTTTCTTAAATTCATGTCATTCTATGTTGTCTCCAACTCATCTGTGACATGGGCAAAAGCCAGGATGATCACTTCCATTTTATAGGCCCAACATATTTTCCTCTTAGGTTTCCAGTGGCCATGAAGAATGAATCTTGATACAGGTGCCTTCAATGATTCTTTTCAGCAAAGATGCCTAAATAGCAGGTTAACTAACCATTGAATGAAACCTCTACACTTGGAAACACAACAAAGTTTTGCATCACATAAAGTGATACTTCGGGTACTTTACAACAATGTAGGAAAACTTGTAGAAAAATACTGTCTATAATTTATGACAATATTCTGAATCAAGAAATAGTATTCAATTTTTCAAAATTTTAATCCTGGGGCTTGAACTGAAGATTTATTTTGAGCATTCTTTGCCTAAGGTTATCATTCCACTAGTCGAGTCACAGCTCCACTTCCAGATTTTTGGTGGTTAATTGGATATAAGAGTCTTACAGGCTTACCTGCTTGTCCAGATGTAAACTATGATACCTTTATCTCAGCTCTCTGAGTAGCTTGGATTTTAGGAGAAAGTTGTTGGCACTCAGCCAGGCATGAATTCAAAAGTCAACTTTTTCTTCAATATATGTTCTTAAAATCATTATGATTACAGCCAACGCACCTCTGTAGATCCTATGGCCCACTCTAACGTATCTTCAGATAAAGACAGTTGATTACCATGGAGAACATATGGAGAAAACTTTCCTATTTTCACCTCCAGTTGAAGACCTTCTGGAAAATTCCAAATGTTCAGAATGTCATACTCTGGCTCCAATTTCCTTTTCTCATCTAAAATCACTTGCTCTCCAACAGGATTGGAAAAAATGTGTGTTCCTCAGAACATGGAGCAGCTGAAGAGATACATTAGGTTATGAGGAAGTACATCCCAGACATAGGCAGAAAATTTGAATGCAGAAAAGCTCCAAAGCAACAAAGAAATAATCTTATAAATGTGTTAGAAACAATCGCATGAAAGAAAATACAACATTTGAATAATTTATGGAGGGGAAGGGGAAAAACAAATCGTTTAAATAGGGATTCAGTTGGACCCATTGCAACAATGAGAAGTACAAGTCGTTATGTTGAAAACGAACTTTACAACTTTGGTGCGGGGGGGGGGGGGGGGGGGGGGAGGGGTGGGCAGAGGGGCGGGTAGGATTGGGTGGGGGGGTGGGAGGAGGATGGGAAGGTGGGAAGGGATGGGAAGAGGAAACAAAGGAGGAGGCTACAATGCTTGATAAGAAATGTACTCATTATCTTACCCATGTAATTGTAACCTCTCTGTTCAGTATTTTCACAATAAAAAAGAAAAGAAAAGCTCCAGGGGAGGGAGGGAAGGGATAGTAGGAGAAAAACAAAAGACAGGATAATAATGCTGGACAAGAAATGTACTAATTAGCTTTTTGAAGTAACTGTAACCTCTCTCTACATCGTGTTTACAAGTAAAGAATTCTTTAAAAAGAAAAGCTCCTGATCACCATTAATATCTCATTATGAATTCAAGAATAGCCCCAAAAACTACTGCCGGACTCCCCCTCCTCCAAATCTATGGAGGAATAAAAGTAATCTTTCTGATTCTTTGTCACTCCTAAAAGGAGTACAAGCCTTTTTTCAAAAGAAACCAATATGACATTGTCATGAATGTGACAATTTTTCCTAGCTACAGTTTAACACAAGCACATTTTTTATGAATGTGTATAGTTTGAACGTGCCAAAAATTTCAATTAAATTTTTATTTTAAAAATACCGTACAGAGGGGTTACAATTACATAAGCAAAATAATGAGTACATTTCTTATCAAGCATTGTTGCCTCCTCCTTTGTTTCCCCTTAGCATCCCTGCCCTCCCATCTCACCCCAAAAAATCATACACCAAGATGAAACAAGATTCATTTCAGGGATGCAAAGCTGGTTCAACACAAGCAAATCAATTAATATAATTCATCACATCAACAAGAGCAAGAATGAGAACCACGTGGTTATCACAATAGATGCAGAAAAAGCATTTGACAAGATCCATCACCTCTTTATGATGAAGGTTCTGGAAAAACTAGGAATCCAGGGAACATTCCTCAACACAATAAAGTCTGTATATGACAAACTAATAGCCAACATTATACTTAATGGTGAAAAACTAAAGCCATTTTCTCTTTACTCAGGAATGAGACAAGGATATCCACTCTCTCCACTTCTCTTCAATTTAGCATTAAAATGCCTACCTACAGAAATAAGACAAGAAACAAACATAAAAGGGATACAAATAGGTAAAGATGAAGTAAAACTCTCCCTCTTTGCAGATGACATGACCTTGTATTTAAAGAATCCCACAGACTCCACTTCCAACCTACTCAATCTGATTCAAAATTTTGGCAAAGTAGCAGGGTATAAAATTAACCCTCAAAAATTAGTGGATTTTCTGTATGCCAACAACGAGAAAAGAGTGGCTGAAATCAGGAAAGTCACTTCATTCGTAACAATCCCACACAAAAAAAAATATCTAGGAATTAAGTAACCAAAGAAGTGAAGGACCTCTATGATGAAAACTTTAAAAACCTGAAAAAGGAAATCAAAACAGGACATAGAAAGTGGCAAAAACTCCCTTGATTATGGATTGGAAAGATCAACATCGTGAAAATAGCAATATTTCTCAAGGCAATCTACAAAGTCAATGTGATACCTATTAATATTCCAACTTCATTCTTCAAGGAAATAGAAGAGGCAATCCAAAAATTCATATGGAACAATAAAGACCCTGAATACAATAATGATCCTTAACAGAAAGAACAGTGCTGGAGGGATATTAATACCAATTTTAATATCCAGTACAAAGCCACAGGACCAATGGAATAGAATTGAAAACCCAGAAATGAATCTACAGACCTATATCCATATAATCTTCGATAAGGGAGCTAAAAAAATAAAATGGAAGAAAGACAGTTTCTTCAGTAAATGGTGCTGGCAAAATTGGTTAATCACTTGTAGAAAAGTAAAGCTAGATCCTTATATATCACCCTGCACCAGAATCAACTCCAAATGGATCAAAGACCTCAGAGTCAAAGCTGACACTCTGAAAACATTATAGGATGCAATAGAAGAAACCCTAGGTCTCCTTGGCACTGGCTAAAATTTTCTTCATAGAGACCCAGAAACACAACAAATCAAAGAAAGGTTGGACAAATGGGATTGCATGAAATTGCAAAGCTTCTGCATGGCAAAGGATATAGCTAGCAAGATCAATAGAAAGCCCACAGATTGGGAGAAGATCTTCACTAGCCATAAAACAGACAAGGGTCTCATATCTAAAATATACATAGAATTCAAAAAATTAAATCACCCAACAACAATTCCTCAAAGAAACAACTGCCCAATAAATAAGTGGGTTAAAGACTTAAAGAGAAACTTCTCTGAAGAAGAAAGAAGGATGGCTAATAGACACATGAAGAAATGCTCAAGCTCCCTAGCTATAAAAGAAATGCAAATCAAAACAACTCTGAGATACCACCTCATCCCAGTTAGAATGGCTATAATCAAGAAGTCTAATAACAACAGATGCTGGAGGGGAGGTGGACAGAAGGGAACCTCACTGCATTGTTGGTGGGAGTGTAAACTTGTTCAACCACTTTGGAAAGCAGTATGGAGGTTCCTCAAAAGACTCCACATAGAGCTCCACTATGACCTAGCAATCCCACTTTGGGGCATTTACCCAAATGATCAGAAACAAGACCACACTAAAGCTACCAGCATGACTATGTTTATTGCAGCATTATTTACTATAGCTAAGATATGGAACCAACCGAGATGCCCCTCAGTAGATGAATGGATGAAGAAAATGTGGTATATATACACAATGGAATTCTATGCCTCCATCAGAATGAATGACATTGTCCCATTTGTTAGGAAATGGAAAGGCTTGGAAAAAATTATATTAAGGGAAGTAAGCCAGGCCCAAAGAAAAATAGGTGCCATGGTTTCCCTTATTTGCAATAACTAGTATATCTGAGGATGAGCAGAACAGCAATGAAGTCATGCAAAAAAAAAAAAAAAAAGAGAGAGAAAAAAGTGAAAAGAATAATAAAAAAGACCAAAAGGTCTAAAGAGATTTAAAAAAGCACACGCACACACACACACACACACACACACACACACACACACACCTACATCTAAAATAAAAATTATGAAAGAAAATAAAGATTAATAGAAAACAATTTAAAAATAACCCAAAAATTCAAAATTAAAACATTTATAAGATTATTTCTTTGTTGCTTTGTATGTCCCTCCTCCACAGTATAACCCCTGCTTTCTCTGTATTTGATGTCTGTATAATTTGTGGAGGGAAAATGTAGAAGTCGTTATGTTGAAAACGAACTTTACAACTTTGGTGGGGAGGGAAGCAGGGAGGATTGGGTGGGGCGGGAGGGAGGGGTGGGGGAGGGAGGATGGGATGGGATGGGAAGGGGAAACAAAGGAGGAGGCTACAATTCTTGATAAGAAATGTACTCATTATCTTGCCCATGTAATTGTAACCGCTCTGTACAGAATTTTCATAAAAAATAAAAAAAAATTTAAGAAAGGTTCAAAAAAAGAGTTCTTTGATTTTTTTTGGTGGGGGGTGCAGGGAATTGGAAGATCCTGTATCTCCACTGTGTCTCTAACCAGTCTCTTGATGGAGTTTGTGGTCTGCTTGTGGTGTTTTGTTTTCCTGTGGCTTGATTCGTTTCTTACGTCAGTTTGTGTGAGTAGGCGGAAAAATGCTCTGTGTTACCAAGGATTTTGTGATCTTCCTCCCAGGCTAGTTCAGTGGGAGTGAGATCTGCTTTGAGTATCACAAAAGAGGGAGATGGCTGTTTCCTCTAATTTGGAGATGCTGTGAAATGGTTAGGTTCTAGGTAGGGTTAGGGCCTTTCAACAAACAGTAGCTTTTTCTTGAGGGGCTAGCTCCTGAGACACTCACAGAGCCCATCCTGGAGCCATTCTCAGGGTTTATGTTTATTGAATTTCAATTGATTGTCTAGGCTGGTGTAGGGAGGGATAGCCTCTGGCTCTGTTTACCCAGTGAAGAAAGTCACTCCTCTGGGGTGGAGTGTCCTTTGCCTGGGCTGGGTGACTTTCCCCTGAGTGAGCTGAGCCTGGCAGGTCAGGTCAGGTTCCTGTGATCTGCTAAATGACTCTTGTTTTCTTCCAAGGCCTAAGTTGGACCTAGCTGCTCAGCTGGGCCTTTGTCAGTATCAAAGGTGGAGATCTCTGGTGGTAGGAGAGGGGCAGCCTTCCCTCCTCTGGTCTCTGAGGAGTGAGGATATCAGGGTTCTACTCACAGCGCCTTGGTTCCTGGGCTGTCTCTGGTGTGCAATCTGCAGGAGGAAGATACCTGCTCCTTGTCAGTTCTTGCTGGTGTTGAGTAGAATCCTCTCCCCTGCTGATCTGGTGCCTTTGTCCTGGACTCTCTCTGTTGTAGGTATGGTAGCTACAGCTGCCATTGCCCCCACAGCTGCTGCACCCGAGGCTACCAGCAAGTGCTCAGACCTGTCTCCTCCTGGGTTTTCCCTCTCTGTCCAAACTCTCTGTATTGTGATCACACTTGGTGTGATTCTCTAGGCTAGGACTGCTCACTGGAACCCTAAAACTTCTCCTAGACATATACTTGTTATTGCACATAAGGGAAACCTTAGGACCTATGTTGCTTTGGTTCTGGGTTACTTCACTTAATATAATTGTTTCCAAGCCTTTCCAATTCCTAACAAATGGGGCAATGTCAATCTTTCTGATGGAGGCATAGAATTCCATGTATTTATATACCACGTATTTTTTTATCGATTCATCTACTGAGGGGCATCTGGGTTGGTTCCATATCTTAGCTATGGTAAATAATGCTGCAATAAACATAGTTGTGCTGGTAGCTTTAGAGTGGTCTTGTTTGTGATCATTTGGGTAAATGCCCAAAAGTGGGATTTCTGGGTCATAGGGAAGCTCTATGTGGAGTCTTTTGAGGAACTTCCATACTGCTTTCCAGAGTGGTTGAACAAGTTTACACTCCCAGCAACAGTGCAGTAGTGTTACCTTTTGGCCATATCACCTCCCGAATATGTTATTAGATTTCTTTTTTTAAAATGTATTTTATTGTAAATGTGCTGTAAGAGTGCTTACAGTTAACTATATAAGCAAGACAATGAGTACATTTCTTGTCGAGCATTATTATCACTTCCCTGATTATAGCCATTCTAACTGGGGTGTGATGGAATTTCAATATTGTTGTTGTTTAAATATTTTTATTGTAAAGATACTGTACAGAGGGGTTACACTTATATGAGTAAGGTAATGAGTATATTTCCTATCTAGCATTGTTATTCCCTCCTTTGTTTGTTCCCTACCATCCATTCCTATGCCACTGCCCCACCTCCTCCCTACCTACCCGAAATTGTAAAGTTCTTTTTCAACACAGTGTCTTTGTTCATCTCATTGCTACAAAAGGTCAACCTGTATCCTCATTTCAGCATTTTGTTATTTCCCTTCCCCTCCCCAAATTAGAAAAATGTATATATAAGATTCAGGTCACCAGAATCAAGTACAATGGAAACAGGGGTTATACCATGAGGGAAGAAATATACAAAAGAAATAAAAAAATTCACATAGTACATTTTAAACAACAGCGACAAGGAAAAAGCCTGGTGTCGCTATCTTGAGGTTAATTTTGCTAAGCATCATCCTATATGGCCATATTTACATAGCTTTTCAACTTTTCTGCTTGTCTTGTAAGATTATCCTAGATGTATACAAGTTACTACAAATAAATGAAACCATGGGACCTATGTTTTGTTGGGTCTGGCTTACTTCACTTAATATAATTTTTCCCAAGTCTTTCCATTTCTTAACAAATGGGGCAGTGTCATTCATTCCAGTGGAGGCACAGAATTCCATTATATATACACACACACATATATGTACATATTATACACATGTATATGTATAGTACAGTATACATATACATGTGTATAATATGTACACATATGTGTGTATACATATACCACATTTTCTTGATCCATTCATCTACTGAGTGGCGTCTGGGTAGTTCCATATCTTAGGTATGGTGAACAATTCTGCAATAATCATATTTGTGCTTGTAGTTTTAGTTTGGGCCTTGTTTGTGATCATTTGGGTAAATGCCCAGAACTGGGATTGCTGGGTAATAGAGGTCTAGGTGTAGTCTTTTGAAGAATCTACATATTGCTTTCCATAGTGGTTGAAGAAGTTTACTCTCCCACCAACAGTGCAGTAAGGTTCCCTTTTGGAAACATCCCCTCGAGCATCTGTTTTTACTAGATTTCTTGATTATAACCATTCTAACTAGTGTGAGGTGGAATCTTGATGTTTTGATTTTGATATTTTATGGTCAGAGAGGTTGTGCATTTCTTTGTGTGTCTATTGGATATTATTATTTCTTCTTTAGAGAAGTCTCTCTTTAAATGTTTAGCCCACTTATTAATGGGGTGCTTGTCTCTTAGAAGATTTTGGGGTATTTTTGGATTTAATTTTTTGAGTTCCAAATATATTGTAGTTATGAATCCCTGGTCTGTTGTCTGGCTAGTGAAGGTCTTCTCCCAGTCTGTGCACGTTCTGTTGATCTTGCTAACTATATCCTTTGCCATGCAGAAGCTCTGTAGTTTCATACAATCCCATTTGTCCAACAGTTCTTTGATGTGTGTGTTTCCCTAAAGTCTGTTCTTGTGCCAGTACCAAGCCATTTCAATTACTATGGCTTTGTAGTAGAGTTTGAAGTTTGGTATTGATATTTCTCCAGCACTCTTCTTTCTGCTAAGCATTAGTTTGACTATTTGGGATCTTTCATTGTTACATATGAATTTTTGGTTTGCTTCTTCTATTTCATTGAAGAATGAGTTTGGGATATTGATGGGTATTGCATTGAAGTTGTAGACAGCCTTTGGCAGTATTGCCATTTTCATGATGTAAATCCTCCCAATCCAGAGCATGGGAAGTTTTTCTACTTCCTGAGTTCTGCTTTACAGTTTTCTGACTTTTATCCAGTTTTATCACCCTTGAGTGTGCATATGTATGAGTGGGCATGGGGGACTCCTTTGTCAAATTGATTTTGAGGTCATCTGATCTGTCTTGTTGGCTTTAATTGTTTTAGTTTGGGCAAGTACAACGCTGAGTATGTGAGTAGGTCTCTCTATTAATTTGTGTTGTAATCACTCCTGCATTACTCTTTTTGCTTCAGATCGCTTTGGTTTTGGTTTTTTTTTTAATGCTTTTGTATGATTTTTTGGACTGAATTTTCAGTTTTATGAAGAGTGACTTTGTGATTTCTTATAAGGATTGCTTTAAATCTATATATCCTTTTGGGTGATACAGATGTTTTCACAATATTCCTTTTCCCAAACCATGACCAATGGAGATAATTTATTTCTTTGTATGTGTTGCTTTCTTGGATTTCTTGGCAGATGTCTTTCAATTCCTTGGTTAGTTTATTCCTAGGTATTTCAGATACTTTGTGTTGGGAAGTGGAAGTTGATGATTTTCCTGACTTCTTCCTCAGTCTGGTGCTTGCTATTTTGTAGACTTGGCTGAATGTGTTTAACTTGATTTTGTGATTATTTTTTAAAATAGCACAATTTTCAGTCCATTTCTTGAAAGTGACAGTTTTACGGCATTGGATGACATTTGATAGATTTTACTGCCAAATTGAATCTATTAGCACCCATTTTCCAGCATAGAAGCTCAATGTGATCTTCAATGAAGGTTTTAGAGGTCTGAGCCCTTAGCCCCCCAGACTCACACAGCTTTTGCCAGGCAGAAATTCATTAGTTTAAGGCAATCACATTTATCTGGCCTTTCTTTGATTTGTTGTGTTTCTGGACCTTTACTTAAATTTTGACCTGTGCCAAAAAAACCTATTGTTTCCCTTAGCACTTCTGGTAATATTGTACAAAAATCTGGTTTGACATTGAGGTCTTTGATCCATTTGGAATTGGCTCTAGTACAAGGTGATACATAAGGATCCAACTTCAGATTTCTGCATGTGTATAGTCAATTCTTCTAGCATCATGTGTTGAAGAGGCTGTCTTATTGTTTACTCTCTTATCAGAGTTTAGGTGGCCATAGGTCTTTTTGATTGAGCTAGTCAATATATGTTGTTTAATTGGAGATTTAAGTTCATTAATATTGATAGTTAGGACTGAGTAGTTCCTGCCATGTTATCCATTTTCTTAAGTGCTATGCCCTCTCCTTTCTTACTATATTTATCGGGTTCTCTGATATGGTTTTCTCTGTCAATATTGTGTTCTTGTTGGTTTTCTATATGCAGAATGTCTGAGTATTTTTTTGTAATTCTGGTTTGGTGGAGATCAATTGTTTCCATTTTTCTTGTTGTGGATGGTTTTTATTTGTCACCAACCAGATGCAAGCACGCTAGGTCTGGACCAAGAGTCTGCCAGTCCAGGGCCACACCCCTACCTCTATGGGAAGTAGAAACTAGCTGGGGACAAGTAAGATGCCAGCCTAGGATACAAGTGAAGACAATCTCCTGCAGCAGCCCGTGGGAGCCCGTCCCTTCTGAGGCCAACATCTGCCAACCAAGGACTGGTGCAGAGACAATCTCCCATTAAAGCATAGTGGGGACCAGTGCCTTCCTTCCCAGATATCAAGTGATATCTGGGTGCTGGAAGGCTGCTCCCGGTCCCTCAAGAAATAGATGCCAATTCATGACCAGGGGCATACTGAGTAACCCCCAGTAGGCATCAGCCTACCCCAGACACATACCAGACCAAACACTAGTCGGCTATGCCCCACATACTGCAAACATAGTCCAGAATTCCAATCCATTTTTACATTCCTATCATAGCTGTTATTTCATGCATGCACCACTGTGGACACTAACACTAAGATGTTAGTGCCTGATTGGAACTCGGATTCCTTCCATCTCTACTTCTTACAGAGCTGAGATGACAGATTTCTGCCATCCTACCTAAAAAATTTTTGCCTCTCCTGGGTTCAGACAAGGCTCTTCACATTCTTACTATGATTATAGATGTTCTTGATTGCTTTTGGATTAGGATTATTGTTTTTCTGTTCCTGCAAAAAAATGCCCAGCAATTTTCAGAGAAATAGCATTAAATCTGTAGGGCACTTCTGGGAACATATCCACATTCATAGTTTTAATCCTGCCAGTTTGTGCACATAAGAATTCTTTCTGTTTTCTGTTTTTCCAATTTCTAACTTCAAAGCTTTAACATTCAGTGTAGAGGTCTTTTACAGAAGCTCCATTGGGCTTTGAATCCTATATTCTTTTTGTAAAGCTGACAGTTCAATTATGAGTTTGTGTTTACTTTACTTAATGGATTAAAAATTAAGTTTAGTCGGGCATGGGGGCTTAGGCTTGTAATCCTAAATACTCAGGAGGCTGAGATATGAGGATCATGTTTCAAAGCCAGCCAGGGCAAGAATGTCCATGAGACTCTTTTTTTTTTTTGGTCGGTCCTGGGGCTTGAACTCTGGGCTTGGGCGCTATCCCTCAGCTCTTCAGCTCAAGGCGAGTGCTTTACTGCTTGACCCACAGGACCACTCTGGTTTTCTAGTGATTTATTGGAGATAAAAGTCTAATGGACTTTCCTTGTCCCGGCTGGCTTTGAACCATGATCCTCAGATCTCAGCCTCCTGAGTAGCTAGGATTACAGATGTGAGCCACCGGGGCCTGGCTTTCCATGAGACTTATCTCCAATAAAACACCAGAAAACCACATGTGGCACTGTGACTCAAATGGTAGAGTGCTCCTCTTGAGCTGAAGAGCTCATACAATATTATGTCATCTGCAAAGAGGGAGAGTTTTACTTCTTCTTTCCCTATTTGGATCGCCTTTATGTTTTCATCTTGTCTTATTGCTGTAACTAGGCATTCTAACACTAGATTGAAGAGACGTGGAGAGAGCGGACATCCTTGTCTCGTTCCTGAGTTAAGAGGAAATGGCTTTAGTTTTTCACCATTAAGTATAATGCTGGCTATAGGTTATTGTATTGAGGAATGTTCCATGGATTCCTAATTTTTCCAGAACCTTCATCATAAGGGGCAGTTGGGTCTTGTCAAATGCTTTTCCTGAATCTATTGAGATAACCATGTGGTTCTTATCCTTGCTCCTGTTGATGTGATGAATAATATTAATTGATTTGCATATATTGAACCAGCTTCCCACACCCTCCCATACCAAAATTGTAACATTCGTTTGTCAACATAGTCTCTTGTACTATTTTATTTGAGAACATACTGTACAGAGGGGTTACAATTACATGGTCAGGATAATGCATACATTTCTTACCAAGCATTGCAGCCTCCTCCTTTGTTTACCCTTCACCTCCCTTCCCAGCCTCCCCCCTTCCCCCCCACCCAATCATACCCCCCCTCCCCCCCTCCGACATTGTAAAGCTGGTTTTGACATGACATTTTGTACTTCTCATTGTTGCAACAGGTTGGGGGATTTAATTTTTTGAGATCCAGGTATATTTGAGACATGAGACCCTTGTCCGTTTTATGGTAGTGAAGATTTTCTCCCAATCCGTGGGCTTTCTATTGATCTTGGTAGCTATGTCCTTTGTCATGCAGAAGCTCTGCAGCTTCATGCAATCCCATTTTTCAAACCTTTCTTTGATTTGTTGTGTTCCTGGGTCTCTATAAAGGAAATTTCTGCCTGTGCCAAGGAGACCTAGGGTTTTTCCTATTGCATCCTTTAATGTTTTCAAAGTGTCTGCTGTGACTCCCATGTCTTTGATGAATTTGGAGGTGATTCTGGTGCAGGGTGGTATATAAGGATCTAGCTTTAGTTTTCTACATGTGATTAACCAATTTTGCCAGCACCATATACTGAAGAGGCTGTCTTTCTTCCATTCTATTTTTTTTATCTCTCTTATTGAAGATTAGGTGGTTGTAGGTTTGTGGATTCATTTCTGTGTTTTTGTTGTATTCCATTGGTCGTGAGGTCTCTTCTTGTGCCTTTACCAAGATGTTTTGATTACTATGGCTTTGTAGTTGAGTTTGAAATTTGGAATTGAGATATCTCCAGGACTGATCTTTCTGTTAAGGATCATTTTTGTTATTCGTGGTCTTTTATTGTTCTATATGAATTTTTGGATTCCCTTTTCTATTTCATTGAAGGATGAGGTTGGGATATTGGTAGGCATCACATTCAATTTGTAGGTAACCTTGGGAAGTGTGGCTATTTTCACGGTGTTGATCCTTCTAATCCAGGAGCATGGGAGTTTTTTCCACTTTCTAAGTTTGGCTTTGATTTCCTTTTTCAGGTTTTCATCATAGAGGTCCTTCATTTCTTTGGTTAAGTTAATTCCTAGGTATTTTATTTTTTGTGGGGTATTACAAATGGAATTGCTTTTCTGATTTAAGCCTTTATTTGATTTGTTGTGGCTTTGGATCTTTATTTAGGTAGTTTTGACCTGTGCCAAAGTGCCCTGCTATTTCCCCTATGCCTTTAGTAATATTGTCAGAGTATCTGGTGTTACATTGAGGTGTTTCATTCATAATTTGAGATGAATTCTGGTGCAAGGTGAAATATAAAGGTTTAGCTTCAGTTTTCTGCACTTGTATAGTCAATTCTTCCAGCACTATATGTTGAATACGCTTTCTTCCATCCTGTGTTGTTTGTTCGCTTATCACAGTTTAGGTGGCTGAAGTTCTTTGTATTTATTTCTTGGACCTTTATTCTACTCATTAATCCTGAGGTGTGTTCATGTGCCAGAGCTAATGTATTTTTATAAATGCAGTTTCATAATAGAGTTTGAAGTTTTGTATTGACATTGTTCCAGCACTGTTCTTTCTGGTAAGGATTGTTTTTGCTATTTAGAGTCTTCTATTATTCCACATGGATTTTGGGATTGTGTTTTGTATTTCAATGAGTTGTTGGGATTTTGATGGGTATGGCATTGAGTTTGTAGAGTGCTTTGGGCAGTATTGTCATTTCATGGTATGAATCTTCCCAATCCAGCAACATGGGAGGCGTTTCCACTTTTTTTTGCTGGCTGTTGAGCCTGCACTCTGGTCTTGGGCAATATCCCTCAGCTCTTCAGAGTAAGGCTAGCGTTCTACCACTTGAACCACAGGACCACTTCTGGCTTTTTCTGCTTATGTGGTGCAGAGAAACTGAACCCATGGCCTCATGCATAAAAGGCAAGCACTCTACCCCTTAGCCACCTTCCTAGCCCAGTTTTTCCACTTTTTAAAATTTTCTTAGATTTCTTCTTGTTCATGTTTGTAAAGTTTTCTCCATAGAAGTTCTTCACATCCTTGGATAAGTTAATTACAAATTTTTTTGAGGCTACTGCAAAATTAGATGCTTTCCTGATTTCAGCTTTGCTATTCTCATTGTTGGCATTCATCAAAGCTACTGAACGTTGCATGGTTTCCCTAGTTTGTACTAACTAGAATATATCTATGATATTTTTAAGACGGAATCTCAATAGCCCAATTGCTAAGTGCATAGGAACATATGTAATGAAGAATATCATCATGAACTCCAAGAATTGAAAACAAGTTGTTCTTCTTGAAATGCCCTGGGTATAGTCATTTTTTTTTTTTTTTTTTTTAAGATTTCTGTTCTCTTTGCCTTGTATACGAGTTTACGTGATCTGTGGAAAGGAAAGTGAATCATAGAAAAATAAGGAGAAAGGATGATCAAATACAGCAGTGTTACTCACTTGACACTATGTTGGAAATGAAGTATGCAATTAGGGGGAATGTAATATGGAGGGGTAAGCAGGAGAAAATGAGCGGGGGTGATAGTTTTTTTTTGGGGTCCGGTCGTGGGGCCTGAACTCTGGGCCTGGGCACTGTCCCTCAGCTCTTCAGCTCAAGGCTAGTGCTCTACCACTTGAGCCAGAGTGCCACTTCCTTCTTTTTTCTTATGTAGTGCTGAGGAATCGAAGCCAGGGCCTCGAGCATGGAAGGCAAGTGCTCTACCACTGAACCACCTTCCCAGCCTGGGGGTGACAGTCTTTAAGAACAAATGTAATTATTACCTTACTTTTGTATTTGTAACCCCTCTGTTCCTCACGTGATAATAAAGATATTAAAAAAGAAGAAAAGCTGCTGATTTTTATTGGTTAATATCAGACCCTTCTTCCTTGCCATAGCTTCAGATGAGCTTAAGTAACTTGGGAGAGGAGTCTGTGGGTTTCTTTAAATATAGGATCATGCCATCTGGGAAGAGGGAGAGTTTCACTTCTTTTCATATTTGGATCCCCTTTATGTTTGTCTCTTCCCTTCCCTAGAGTTAGGTAGGAATTTCAATATTATATTAAAGAGGAGTGGAAAAAGTAGTGTTCCCTGTCTCATTCTTGATTTTGGTGGAAATAGTTTTAACTTTTCACTGTAAATTATCATTCTGTCTGTCTGTCCTATACAATCTTTATTATATTGAGGAATGTTCCATGGTCTCCTAGCATCTCCCTACCTTTTACCATAAAGGGCTAGTGGGTCTTATCTAACGCTTTTTTTTGTTATCTATTGAGGTGATCATGTAGTTCTTGTCCTTATTTCTGTTGTTGTGTTGAATTACATTAATTGCCTTGCATATATTGAACCAGCTTTGCATTCTTGGAATGAGTCCTGTTTGATCATCGTGTATGATTCTTTTGATGAGTTGTTAAATTCAGTTGGTCAGAATTTTATTGAGAAGCCTTTGCTGTTTATCAACGAAATAAGTATATAATTCTCTTTCTTTGATGAGTCCCTCTTGCTTCAAAGCATTGATTTTAGCGTAGAAGTCTTTTTCAGGTCTTTTCTTAGGTTTGGAATGCTAGGTATTTTTTATACCCAATATTTGAAGGTATATATGAAATCAATTGTGATTTCGAGTTTAGTTAGTTTTATTTAATGTGTTAAAAATTAAATTTGTTCAAACAGATAAAAGAGAAGTTATTTTTCCAATTCCAAATAGATTGACTTATAAATGTAATTTTTGTATTACTTTAAATTTTCTAGGATATAGGGTAAAAATGGATTTCATTGTAATAATTTTATATGGACCCATAAATTCTTTGGATTTCATATGCCTTTATCCATTAAGTTTTGTTCCTCTGCTATTTTAAATGATCCCAATGGCCTGCAGCATTTTATTTTATCCATGCATGTAAAATCCCTCATCTTTTCATAAAATATATCTAAAGCTTTTGAAAGGTACAGAAAATCAGATAAAAATTTTCATATAGCATTTGACCCTAATTATGCCCTGTCCTCCACAAAATCAAGATAGGCAAATCATATCTCACGGGTCAAATCCAGCCTGCTTTTTATGAATAAAGTTTTCGTGGGGCACAATAGAAATCTAATTTCATGTAGATATGTTTTCCTCATTCCATTCTGTCCTATTTATATTTGAACTTCTCTTTTATGTGCCATTGGCTTTCTCCCTGCATGGCTTCTATAAAAACTTGCTTCAGCACATCAAACCATCCATGTACGCATTATTTTCATTCCTTCATTTAAGAGAAAAAAGGGTTGTGTGAATTTACTGAAATCTCAACTATGATGAAATTAGCAGGAATTACACAAAACTATACCAAACACTAAAATCAAATATTTTCCCATCCACTTCATATAACACAATGAGGATTCAGTATTTTACACAGTAATATAAAATCAAATCTGATACTGAAATTGTAAAGTAAGAAAGCTAGACAAAACTCTAGAAACTGACAAAGTATTTTGATCATATCTGGATTACCATAGGGAGGAAGTTGGAAATATAGTATACTTACATGTTCATTTGTGAAACAGCAGGCCCTCATAAAAATTCCTTTATTATACCCGGCATTCTCCCAAACCACAAGGGAATTAAATTAGAATTCAACACCAGAAGCCCCCAAAGGAAATCTTATAACACATGGAAGCTTAACAACCCACTGTTGAATCTCGAGTGATAGAGATTAGAAAGGAAATTCATATGTTCATGATATTCAACAAAATGATCACACAAATTTCCAGCTCCTCTGGGACACAGCAAAGGCAGTACTCAGAGGCAGGGTTATAGCTCTGAGTTCCTATATCAACAAATTGGAATGACCTGAAATGAACAATTTAATGAAGCACCTGAAGCTCCTTGAAAAAGAACAACAAGGCTGAGAAGGTGGCTCAGTGTTAGAGTGCTTGCCTTGCATGCATGAGGCCCTGGGTTTGATTCCTCAGCACCACATAAGCAAAAAGAAAAAAGCCAGAAGTGGCACTGTGGCTCAAGTGGTAGAGCACTATCCTTGAGCTGAAGAGCTGAGGTACAGTGCCCAGGCCCCACGAATGGCCCCTGCACCACCAAAACAGAAAAAAACAACAACAAGTTAAACCCCAATCCCCTAGACAGACACCAATAATTAAAATTAAATCCAAAGTAAATCAATTAGAGTACAAAAACCTATAGAAATAATGAACAAGACAAAGAGTTCGTTCATTGTAAAATGAATAAAATTGACAGATCCTTAGCAAATCTTATCAGAAAAAGAAGAGAACACACCCAAATAACGAAACTCAGAGATGACAGTGGAAACATCACTACAGAAACAACCAAGATTCAGAATATAATAAGGGGATAGTTCTCAAACATTTATGCTAATAAATTTGAGGATCTGAAAGATATGGATAAATTTCTAGCAAATATTGACATGCCCTAAATTAAGATGATTTCAAACAACAGACCCGTATCAAGCATCAAAATAGAAGCAGAAATAAAAGAGCTCCCAGCCAACAAAAGTCCAGGAACTAATGGATGTATAGCTGAATTCTAAAAGGTGCTTAAAGCAGAACTTACAACAATACTCCTCCTTCTCTTTATTGAAAAGGAAAGCAAAAATCCACTACCACATTCTTTTTATAAAACCAGCATAACCTTCATCCCAAAACAAGGGAGGGACACAGTAAAGAACGTGAACCATAGACACATTTTTCTTTTTGTTCAATATCTTTCAAAACTTCTCAAAAAAATGTTGGCCAATCGACTTCAACAACTCATCAAAAGAATCGAGCACCACGATCAAACAGGATTCATTTCAGAGATGCAAAGCTGGTTCAATATACGCAAAACAAATAATATAATTCATCACACCAACAAGAGCAAGGATAAGAACCACAGAGTTAAATCAATAGATGCAGAAAAAGCATTTCACAAGATCCAATACCCCTTTATGGTGAAGGTCCTGGAAAATCTAGGAATCCATGGAACATTCCTCAATACAATAAAGGCTGTATATGACAAAAATACAGCCAGAATTATACTTAATGATGAAAATTTAAAGCCATTTCATCTAAGTTCAGGAAAGAGATGAGAGTGTCCACTCTCCCAGCTCCTCTTCAACCTAGTATTAGAATGCCTAGCTACAGCAATAAGACAAGATGCAGACATAAAGGGAATCCACATAGGGAAAGATGAAGTAAAACTCTCCCTCTTTGCAGATAACACTATCTTGTATTTAAAGAACACCATGGACTCCACTCTCAAGTTACTTGAGCTGATCAGAAACTTTGGCAAAGTAGCACAGGATAAAATTAACCCTCAAAACTCAATGGCTTTCCTGTATGCCAATAATGAGAAGAGTGCAGCTGAAATTAGAAAGCAACACCTTTTGTAATAGCCCCACAAAAAATAAAATACTTAGCAGTTAACTTAACAAAAGAGATGAAGGATCTGTATGATGAAAAATTTAAAAATCTGACAAAGGAAATTAAAACAGAACTAAGCATGCAGAAACACCCCTCTCCCCAATTCTCCCAGATTGGGAGGATTAACATTGAGAAAATGGCAATACCGCCAATGTGATACCTATCAGTATTTCAACCTCATTATGTAATGAAATAGAAGAAGCAATCCACAAATTCATATGGAACAATAAAACCATGGATAGCAAAAACAATCTTTACTAAAAAGAATAGTGCTGGAGGAATATCAATTCCAATTTCAAACTCTACTACAAAGCTCTAGTAATCAAAACATCTTGGTACTGACACAAGAACAGACCTGAGGGACAATGGCATAGGACTGAAGACCCAGAAATGAACCCACAGACCTATAGCCACCTAATCTTTGACAAGAGAGCTAAAGAAATAGAATAGAAGAAAGACAGTCTTTTCAGTAAATGGTGCTGGTAAAATTGGTGAAACACTTGTAGAAAACTAAAACTTGATCTGTGTCTATCACCTTACCCAGAATCAACTCCAAATGGATGAAAGACCTTGAAATAAAAGCAGACTCCATGAAAACATTACAGGAAGGAATAGGAGAAACTCTAGGGCTCCTTGGCACAGGCCTAAATTTTCTTAATAGAGACCCAGAAGGAGAACCAATCAAAGAAAGGTTGGACAAATGAGACTGCATGAAACCGCAGAGCTTCTGCATGACAAAGGACATAGCTAGCAAGATCAACAGAAAGACCACAGACTTGGAGAAGATGTTTAGTAGCCATAAAACAGACAAGGGTCTCATATCTAAAATCTACTTAGAATTCCAAAAACTCAATTTCCCAACAACAAATCCTCAAAGAAACAACTACACGTTTAACACATGGGCTAAAGACTTAAAGAGAGACTTCTATGAGAAGGAACGGAGAATGACCAATAGACAAATGAAGAAATGCTCGACATCTCTAGCCATAATAGAAATACAAATCAAGATAACGTTGAGATTCCACTTCACCCCAGCTAGAATGGCTATAGTCAAGAAATCCTGTAACAATAGATGGTGGAGTTGATGTGGCCAAAAGGGAACCCTACTGCATTGTTGGTATGAGTGTAAACTTGTTAAATGATTTTGGAAAGCAGTATGAAGGTTCCTCAAAAGATTCCACATGACCTACATATCCCACTTTTGGGCATTTACCCAAAAAATTGTAAAGAAAGTCATACCAAAACTACCAGCACAAGCATACTTATCGAAGCATTATTTACCATAGCTAAGATATGGAACAATCCATATGGGCTCAGTAGATGAATGGAACAAGAAGAAAATATGAATTCTATGCCTCCATCAGAAAGAATGATATTGCCTCTTTTGTTAGGAAATGGAAAAACTTGGAAAAAATTATATTCAGTGAAGTCAGCCAGGCCCAAAGAAACATAGGTTACCTGGTTTCCCTTGTTTACAGTGACTAGTACATGTCTAGGACAAGCAGAGAAAGTCAAAAGTATGTACATACAACCACATGAGATAATGTTAAGCAAAATATACCCCAAGACAGGGACAGAAGAGGTATTTTACCTTACGTCCTAGTGTTTTTAATGTAGATACAATGCACAATGTGATCCTTTTCTTTCTATTTATTGTATGCTTTTCCCTGATTGTATAAACGCTGTTTTCTCTGGATTTGTTGCTGGTATTCTGCACCTTGTATATACATTTTTGTAATTTGGGGAGTGGAAGAGATATTGCAGAATGCTTAAATAGGGATGCAGGCTGACCCATTGTGAGGACGAGATGTACAGGACCCTATATTGAAAATGAATGTTACAATGTCGGGGTGGGGGGTAGCAGGATGAGTTGTGGAAACAGGGAGGGAAGTTTTGGTAGGGCGAAAATAAAGGAGGAGGTAACAACACTTGCTATGAAATGTGTTCATTACCCTATTCATTTAACTTTAACCCCTCTGTGCAATAAAAAATGAAAAAAAAGAAAAATGAGCAAAAGACCCTTATTCATTGAAGTTAAAATCCACATTACAATGTAATAAAACAATGGAAAATGACTCTAGATTTAGATCACACCTTCTGTATCATAATCAAACATAGGAGATTCTTCATAAGAAAAGCTAATTTTTCCTACTATGTTGACTTTTTTCTCTAAAGCCATGCAGAGAATTTCTATTGGGCATTAACAATATATTGTAACATTTGGGGACAAAAATGCAGCCTAGGAGCCCTGCACCAGAGGCCAAGATGGAGAAGACCTCCACAGCCACCATGACCTTCCCCTTGGCACAGTGGTAGACTGGCAGGAAGGTGAGCCACACACTGCAGAACACCAACATGCTGAAGGTCAGGAATTTAGCTTCGTTGAAGGTGTCAGGCAGGTTCCTGGCCAGAAAAGCTACAGTGAAGCTGGCCAGGGCCAGGGAGCCCAGGTATCCCAGGACACAATAGAATGCAGTGAGGGAGCCCTTGTTGCACAGGATGATGATGTGGCCATGTTCAGAGTGTGCATCTGTGTCCACAAAGGGAGGAGAGGTTCCCAGCCAAAGTCCACAGAGGGTCACCTGGATGAGAGTACAGATGGGGATGATGAGGTTAGGAGCCCCTGAAACCAACAACCCCCTCATTGTTCTCCCTGGAGAAATGGACTTGAAGGCCAGGACCACAATCACTGTTTTGGCCAACACTGTGGAAACAGCCACAGTGAAGACAAGTCCAAATGTGATCTGCTGCAGGATGCAGGTGACTGTTTTGGGACGGCCAATGAAGAGTAAGGAACAGAGGAAACAGAAAATGAGGGAGATGAGCAAGATGTAGCTGAGAGTCCGGTTATTGGCCTTGACAATGGCAGTATCTTGGTGTTTCACAAATATCCCCAAAACAGCAGCAGTTAGCATAGAGAAGCAAATACCCATGCAGGCCAGAGCCATGCCCAAAGGATCTCCAAAAGCCAGGAAACTTTCATCTCTCTGGAGGCACTGATTTCTCTTTGCGTTGGCATACTGACGATGTGCACATTTCACACAATGCTCCATCTCTGATAAAGAGTGTAAGCTATCATTAGTTCTTATTTTGAACTTCTTTTACTTCAAAGAAATTAGGAAATTATTCCCTTAGATGTAATGATAACATGTAATTAGTAAATATTAATGCACATTTATATCTTTTCTAAAGCATAACCTCCTCACATTTCCATCTACTTGTTTATTCAGACATTTTCATTCAACTCATTTTTCTTTCAGTCATTATCAAATGTATTGATAATGAGCACTTTGGATCATTCTCATGTCCTAACAACAATTTCCTACACTGCTTAACATTTATTAACTGTTCGTGCAATCCACAATAAATACTATGGGTGACACTTAAGTACATGTCTTTGTAAAACCTTAGTTTTATCCCAATTGCACATTCTGGAATTCATCTCATCCTATTTTTCTCTCCAACTCATCTGTGAAGCAATAGGAAGAGAGAAAACCTTCTTGGGCCCTTCATAGTCATGCTCACTTCTTAAAGTCAGTCTACCTATCTGAGGGGCTGGGAAGCTGGCTCAGTGGAAGAGCGCTTGCCTTGCATGCCTGAGGCCCTGAATTCGATTCTTCAGCACCACATAAGCAAAAAGAAAAAAGCCGGAAGTGGCGCTGTGGCTCAAGTGGTAGAGGGCTAGCCTTGAGCTGAAGAGCTGAGGGACAGCGCCCAGGCCCAGAGTTCAGGCCCCAAGACCGGACCGAAAAAAAAAAAATCCACCTTTCCGAGTACTTTTTCTGTGCCATGAACAGTGCTGGGCAGAGAGAAATAAATATGTGCAAGATCTATGTTTCCTATGTGAATAAAAATGTGAGCACTGACCAATAAGACATGTTTACTTTCATCTTAGGGTTTATACTTGTCTTAACTCTGAGTGATAAGTGGGATTTCTGGAGCTAAGTTTGCCTTCTGCAATAGACTAGAAAATATTACTGAAATACGCAATTCAAGCTCATGAACTTTCACATTTCACCTAACAGTTCCACCACTTTTCAAATTGTTATTATTATTATTATTATTATTATTATTATTATTATTTGGCCAGTTGTGTGGTCTGAACTCTGGGCCTGGGCACTGTCCCTCAGCTCTTCAGCTCAAGGCTAATGCTCTATCACTTGAGTCACAGCACCACCTCTGGCTTTTGTTGTGCTCATGTGGTGCTGAGGAATCAAACCCAGGGCCTCATGCATGCAAATCAAGCACTCTACCACCAAGCCACCTTCCCAGCCCCTCAAAATTAAATTATTAACAGAGAAAAGGAAAAAGGGGTCTGCAATCACAATGTACAAATTTTGCATTGACTTGTTTAGTTGAGGAAAACTGAGGAGAGTCTCAGACTTACCTGTCATATTAGCAATCTCATTCTGTGGGCAAGGGGTACAATTAAAGCAACAGGCAGCCTTTCCTTCCTGAGGAGATTTCCTAAATCCAGGACCACAAGGCTTACTGCAGACAGAGTGAGGAGTCTGAGGAAAATCAGGTATCTGTTCATAACTCTTCAAACTTTCATAGCTAAAACTCCAAAAACCCATTGTTGGAAAGAATTGGTTATTCAGCATAATGATGCTATGTAGCTAAGTGCAGTCAATAAATTGAATTGTGTTATAGACTCCATATCCCATGATTTCTAAAGACTTTTATGCTAGCCTGTTGAGCTATAGAACAGTATGGGATCTTTGAAAGGGTGAACCCTGTGGTGAGGAAATGAGTTCTCATTTATAACCCTACAGAATTTTCTTAAACTCATGTCATTATATGTTGTCTCCTACTTATCTGCGACAAGGGGAAAAGCCTGGTGGATGACCTCCCTTTTATAGGCCCATCATATTTTCCTCTTAGGTTTCCAGTGGTCATGAAGAATGAATCTTCATAATGGCATATTCAGTCATTCCTTTCACCAAGGATGCCTAACAGGCAGGTCAACTAACCATTGAATGAAACCTCTACATAATGGAACCCAATAAAGCTTCTGAGCCCATAAATGTATGTGTCAGGTCCTTTATCCCAGTGTAGGAAATAGGATACTATAACCTGACAATATTCTGAATCAAAAATTAGGAACACATGTAAAATTTTTAGTTCCCATCCTGGGCTTGAACCCAATGTCTAGGCACTGGCCTTGAGAATTTTTTGCTGAAAGTTATTATTGCATTATTCAGTCACAGCTCAAATTCCAGATTTTTGTTGGTTAATTGGAGATAACAGTCTCACAAACCTTCTTGTTTGAGCTGACTTTTAAATCATGATATTCAGATCTCAACTATCTGAGTAGGTAGGTTTATGGGAGAAAGTTTTTGACACTCAGTCAAGTGTAAATGTAAAGGGTGACTTTTGTTTATTTGTGTGTTGATAAAATTATTAAGACTAGACCCAACTCACCTCTGTATTTCCAGTGCCCCACTCTACCATATCTTCAGATAAAGACAGTTGATTACCGCGTAGAGCATTGGGAGAAAACTTTCCTACTCTCACCTCAAGTTCAAGACCTTCTGGAAAATTCCAAATGTTCAGAATGTCATAGTCTGGCCCTAATTTACTTTTCTCATCCAAAATCACTTGATGTCCAACAGAATTGTGAAACTGGATGTTCTTCAGAAAATGGAGCAACTGAAGAGAGACATCATATTATGTTGAAGTACATCCCAAAGGTAAGACAGAAAATCGTAGTTAAGAAATGCTACTCATTACCTAAAGGCAATTCTGAATTCAAGAATAGCACTGAGAATGATTGAAGTATCTGTCTAAACAATCTAAGGAGGAATAAAAGTAATTTTCTGAATCCTGGTCACTCCGAAAAGGAGTACAAGCCTTTGTTCAAGAGAAACCTATACTATATAGCCACAAATGAGACAATTCTCAGTTGCACAGATAGAGTTTATCAGAAACTCTATTTTTATTAATGTCTATAATTTCAGAATGTTCCATTTTTATTACCAAAGTTGAGGGAAACTAGATCCCATATGAAAAATATGAAAAATTCTGTTCATCATGTCATCCTTTGGTATTCCTGAAGAAATGTATAGGGAAAATCCTAATTTAGTTTTCAAAAGATTAGCTATGGGCACGTTGTGGTTATTTATAAGTAAATGAATTTATAAGCTGATTACTGGTTACTCTCCCCTGTAATCCCAGTTACTCAGGAGGCTGAGATATGAGTATGACCATTTAAACCAGACTGGTCTTAAAAGCTTGAGACTTGCAAAAATAGTTGAAACATTCAACTTCAGAGAATAGCATACCTTCTAGGAAGTGCCTCTCCTCATAGTATGTGCCATCCACATAGATGAAATTACCTGTGCAGGGGAAGGCAGTGTCCCTTTTCTATTTCCCATTATTTGAACTTCTGTCTGATGAAGAAGCATCTCATGGAGAGCCTTGGCCACAGCATACACAGCATTGTATATATTGTAACTGTGTCCAGACATAGTCATGTCAAAAACACGCCCAGGCAACCAATCCAAAGAGGCCTCATGAGGACAGTTGTCCCATGTCACACAGTCAGACTGAGGATTTGAGCAATTAAAAAACAGAAACCATATCCTAGCAAGGAAAATGTCTTCTGGGTATTTGGAAGGATTAACTGCCTTGACAAAATCTGTGAATCCAGAAACATCTTTTTGATGGTGTAAAAAAATGAGAGGTACATGCAATGAGCCTACCATGAAATACTTCCTTTTCATGGTGAAATCCCACTGTGAGTTCATGATGAAAACCTTGCCTTTTATTAAAAGTTGCTCAATGCATACGATTAAAGCTCTTAGTAAACCATTATCACCATGTATGATGTGGACATTTGCTGAACATTTATTTATATCATTATAAACTGCCATGGCTTGGAGTATATGTGATATTGATTGGCTTGAGATCACTAGCTCATAGGCTACACAAACTCTGTTCTTGGCCATCTCTTCTTTCAATTCAGGAAGAGACCACAAACCATTCTCATCCTCTAAGTTCAATAGTCCCACCCAGTTCCAGTTGAAGTGAAGCAGTAAGGAGACCATGGCAATGGCTATCGATGTGTCCTTTGGAGCCATCTGATAGAGAGCAGGAAACTTGTGATGGTCACTCAAGGCATGAGAAAAAGCCCCAAAGGTAAGCTAAAGGGAAAGGAAATTGTTGATTTATGAATTAGAGCATTGCCATCCATCAAAATTTGAGTCTTGATGTATGTGAAGAAGCAGTTGAAGTAGGTGGAAGGTAGATTCCATTGTAGTTTTTTTTTTTATTGTAAAGATACTATACAGAGGGTTACAGTTACATGAGTGAGGTAATGAGTACACTTCCTCTTGAACATTGTTACCCCCTCCATTGTTTTCCCCCTACCATACCCTCCCTCCCTCCCTTCCCCGAGGTTCTTTTTTTTTTTTTTGATTGTGATTAAGTGATTACATAATTTCAAAGTTACAAGTTCATTCTAACTTTCCTGGAGCAAATTGTCTATCACAGTCTGTAATATATAACAGTGTTCACATGTTATATACCATATTTGTGATCAGCAGCATGGGGATATTTAGTAGTGGTTCAACCAGATGAACGGGAGTTCTTTGTTTCTTAAGTCCTGTTAATTTTGTCGTATCACCTAACATTTTGGATTTAGCATCCACTTATCAGGGAGACCATGTACCGTTTGTCTCTTTGTTCTTGGCTTACCTCGCTCAACATGATTCCTTCTAGCTCCATCCATTTCCCTGCAAGTGCCATTATTTTGTCATTTCCAATGGCTGCATAATATTCCATTGTGTATAGATACCACAATTTTTGGATCCATTCATCTGTGGTGGGGCATCCAGGTTGTTTCCATATCCTAGCTATTGCGAACAGTGCTGCAATAAACATGGAGGTGCATGTGTCCTTGTATATTGGTTCCTGTTGTTCAGGGTAGATGCCTAGAAGTGGTATGACTGGGTCGTAAGGGAGGTCAATCTTTAGCTTTCTAAGGACCCTCCAGACTGCTTTCCAAAGTGGTCGTATAAGTGTACATTCCCACCGGCAGTGTAATAAGGTTCCTCTTTCTCCACATCTCCTCCAGCATTTGTCGTTGGCTGATTTGTGGATGTGGGACATTCTGACTGGGGTAAGGTGGTATCTCAGGGTTTTCTTTATTTGCATTTCCTTCACCACCAGGGATGATGAACATTTCCTCATGTGTTTCTTTACCATTTTTATTTCTTCATTTGAGAAGCCCCTCTTTAGTTCCCTTGCCCATTTAGTAATTGGTTTGTTAGGTTTGGGAGGGATTAGTTTCTTGAGTTCCCTGTATATACAGGATGTTAACCCCTTGTCTGATATATTGCTGGTAAATATTTTTTCTCAATTAGTTGGTTGTCTTTCTAGCTTAGTTGCGATAGATTTAGCTGTGCAGAAGCTTTTTTTTTTTAAGGTAGTCCCATTTGTCGAGTCTCTCTCCAACTTGTTGTGACCCTGGGACTCTGTTCAGGAAGTTCCTTCCTGTGCCTATTAGTTCAAGTGTCTCTCCTACTCTGTCCTGCAGTAGTTTCAGAGATGCAGGTTTAATGTTAAGGTCTTTAATCCATTTTGAGTTGATGTTGGTGCATGGTGATAGGCTGGGGTCCACTTTTAGTTTTCTGCATGTGGCTGCCCAGTTTTCCCAGCACCAGCGGTTGAAGAGGCTGTGTTTCTTCCATTGTATGTCTTTGGCTCCTTTGTCGAATATCAGCTGGCTGTAGGCCTGTGGATTTATTTCTGGATCTTCTATTCTGTTTCATTGGTCTTTGGGTCTGTTTTTGTGCCAGTACCATGCTGTCTTTGTTATTATAGCTCTGTAGTAGAGTTTGAAGTTTGGCATGGATAGCCCTCCCATATTGTCTTTATCCCCTAGAATTGTTTTGGCTATTCTAGGTCTTTTGTTGTTCCATATAAATTTTTGGACTGTTTTCTGTATTTCAGTGATATACGTCATTGGGATTTTAATAGGAATTGCATTGAATTTGTATATTAGTTTTGGAAGTATTACCATCTTTACTGTATTAAGTCGGCCTATCCAGGAGCATGGGAGGTCTTTCCATTTCCTAGTGTCTTCTGTAATTTCTTTCTTTAACTTTTTATAGTTCTCATTAAATAGTTCTTTTACATCTTTGGTTAGGTTAATTCCTAAATATTTTATTTTTTGGGAGGTTATTGTGAATGGGGTTGCTCCCTTTATTTCCCTCTCTTCCTGTACGTTTTCAGTGTATAGGAAGGCAACTGATTTTTGTGGGTTTATTTTGTATCCTGCTATTTTGCCGCAGTGACTTATGATTTCTAAAAGTTTGGGGATGGAGTTTTTGGGATCGTGGAGGTATAGTATCATGTCGTCTGCAAAAAGGGATAGTTTAACTTCTTCTTTCCCTATGCGGATCCCTTTAATGTCTTTTTCTTGCCTTATTGGCCTGGCTAAGGGTTCTAGGACTATGTTGAAGAGGAGTGGAGACAGTGGGCATCCTTGCCTTGTTCCTGATTTTAGGAGGATTGGTTGTAGCTTTTCCTCATTAAGTATAATATTGGCTATTGTTCTGTCATAAATGGCTTTTATTGTTTTTAGAAATGTTCCTTCTATTCCTATTTTCTCCAGAGCTCTTAGCATGAATGAATGTTGAATTTTATCAAAGGCCTTTTCTGCATCTGTGGCGATAATCATGTGATTCTTGACCTTGGCTCTGTTGATATGCTGGATTACATTTATTGACTTACGTATGTTAAACCTTCCCTGTGTCTCTGTGATGAAGCCTACCTGATCATAGTGTATTATTTTTTTTATGTGTTTCTGGATTCCGTTAGCTAGAATCTTGTTAAGGATCTTTGCATCTGTGTTCATCAAGGAAATTGCCTGTAATTCTCCTTTTTGGTTGGGTCTTTGCCTGGTTTGGGGATGAGTGTGATATTGGCTTCGTAGAATGAGTTTGGGATAGCTCCCTCCTTCTCTGTTTCTCTGAAGAGCTTGAGGAGTATGGGTATTAGTTCTTCTTTAAAGGTCTTATAGAATTCTGCTGTGAATCCATCTGGTCCTGGGCTTTTTTTTTTGTTGGAAGACTTTTGATAGCTTCCTGTATCTCATTATAGGATATTGGCTTATTTAATTGGTTAACTTTTTTGCTCAGTTTGGGTAACTTGTATTTCTCTAAAAATGCATCCATTTCTGCCAGATTTTCTTCCTTTAGAGAGTATAGCTTTTGAAAGTAGTCTGTTAGAATTTTTTGGATATCTTGGGTACGTGTTGTCATGTTTCCGGTGGCATCCCTAATCCTATTAATATGGGTTTCCTCTCTTCTTTTTTTAATTAATCTTGCCAACGGGCCTAAATTTTGTTTATTTTTTCAAAGAACCAGCTTTTTGTTTGGTTTATTTTGGTTATGGTTTTCTGATTTTCTAATTGGTTAATCTCTGCTCTTAATTTGGTTATCTGGCTTCATCTTGTAGCTTTAGGTCCCATTTTTTTCTTGTTTTTCTAGCTGTTTTTGTTGCAACATGAGATTATTTACTTGGTCTGTCTCCATTCTCTTGATGTGGGCACTGAGGGCAATAAATTTGCCCCTCAGGACTGCTTTTGCTGTGTCCCACAAGTTTCTTTGTGAGGTGTTTTCATTTTCATTGAGTTGTAGGAAATGCTTTATTTCTTCTCTGATCTCTTCTGTTACCCAGGCCTTGTTAAGGAGTGTGCTGTTCAATTTCCATGTATTAGAGAAATTTCTGTGGTATGCTTTGTTATTGAGAGCTAGCTTGATTCCACTGTGGTCAGATAGGATACAGGGGATTATGTCGATCCCTTTGTATTTGCTTAAGTTCCTTGCATGAACTATGATATGGTCTATTTTGGAGAAAGTTCCATGAGCTGCTGAGAAGAATGTGTACTGTGTTGTTTTAGGGTGATATACTCGGTAGATGTCAGTTAATTCCACTTGAAGTATGGCCTCACTTAATTCGGTAGCTTCTTTGCCAATCCTCTGGTTGGTAGACCTGTCCTTTGGTGAGAGTGGCGTGTTAAAGTCTCCTAGTATTATCGTATTGGGATCTATTTTATTCTGAAAGTTTGAGAGCATTTGTTTGACATATCTGGGTGCACTAATATTTGGGGCATATAAGTTGATGATGGTTATATCCTCCTCTTGGATTGTTCCCTGTATTAATATGTAGTGTCCGTCCTTGTCTTTCTGTACTGATTTTAATGAAAAGTTTATTTTGTCAGATATCAGGATAGCTACACCTGCTTTCTTACTGGGGGCATTTGATTGGTAGATCCTTTTCCACCCCTTCACTCTGAGTTTGTTTGTATTGAGAGGCGGGTCTCCTGAAGGCAACAGATGGATGGGTCTTGTTTTCTGATCCAGTCCTCAGTTCGTTTTCTTTTAATTGGCGAATTAAGTCCATTTATATTAAGAGAAAGTATAGAGAGATGCATTGTTGTCCCTGCCATTCCGTTTTCCTAAGTTTTTCTTCTTTCCTTTTCTCCTGTGCTTGCTCAGTTAGACTTTGAGTAATGCCTGTTTGGGGCAGGTCCCAGTTCCTGGTTGCTTTCTTCAGGTTGTGTCCCCCCTCTTAGAATTCTTTGTAATGCTGGCTTAATGTTTATGTATTCATTTAGTTTTTCTTTGCTATTAAAAGTTTTCAGTTCTCCATCGAATGTGAATGCTAGCTTTGCCGGGTATATCAGTCTGGGTTGGCAGTTATTGGCTCTCAGGGCTCGTATGGTGCTTTCCCAGGCTTTTCTTGCATTCATTGTTTGTGTGGAGAGATCTGCAGTGATTCTAATTTTTTTCCCGTTGTAGTATAGCTCCTTCTTCATTTTTGCTGCATGCAGGATTGTTTCCTTATTATTCAGATCCATCATTTTTACTATAATGTGTCTAGAAGTGTTTCTCCTGGGATCTTGCTTGTTGGGTGTTCGATAAGCTTTTGTGATGTAGTTAAGATGGTCGTTTTTGAGGTGGGGAAAATTTTCATTGACTATCTTGTTAAATAGGTGTTGCATTCCCTTGCTCTGGAATTCCTCACCTTCGTCCACTCCAATTATGCGGAGGTTAAATTTTTTAGCATTATCTGCTTGCTCTTGAATTTCCCTTTGGTTTAATTTGAGTGATTTTTCCATATCTGTCACTTTTTGGTCCAGTTGGTGTATTCTGTCTTCTGTATCTGACACTCTACCTTCCATTTCATTCACTCTGTTGACCGTGGCTTCTATTGTGGTTTGCATGGAGGAAATGGATCCCTTTATGGATTCAATGTTGGTTCTCAGAGTACTGATCTCACCTCTCAATGAGGTGAGATCAGTATGCATTACCTCTAATTTGGCGTTTATCTCACTTCTTACTGAGGTTTGTCCAGCTTCTATTTTTGCATCCAACTTTTGTTTGATATCCTGTATCTCTTTTGATAGTTCATCCTTGTGCTCTTTCAATTTCTGATCCATTTCTCGCTTTATTTCTTGAGTCATTGCCTCCAGCAACCCTTGGATGTAGCTTTTGTCTTCCATTCCTGCTTTGCTCCCACTGGGGCTCTCCCCTGCATGGCTGCCAGTTTTTGAAGTGAGCTTGCTGTCCTGGGTGGTGGTAAACCTTGTGATTTTTCTCTGTGATTTTCGCATGGGGGTTCAGGAGACTGCTCTTCAATTTTGTTTTGGCGTGTCTGTCTTTGCTTGGTTGCTGATTCTGTACTGGTAGAGAGAGTCTGTGCCTGATCTGGGTTCTGTTGGGAGCCTATTTCTAGCTGCTATTCTGACTTACTTAGGATTCTCAGCTCTCTGCTGTAGATTGCTGGCAATTCCCGCCTTTGGAAGGGTTGAGCAGCCTAGACTGCTTATGTTTGCTCCTACGGGTGCTCTTGGGAAGATCAGATGCTCTGGATGTACTCTCCCAAATACTGGAGTCTGCTATGGGCTCCTGATGTGTTTTTGTTTGTTTGTTTTGGGCTGGTTGTGGGCTTGAACTCTAGGTTTGGGTGCTGTCCCTCAGCTCTTCAGCTCAAGGCTGGCACCCTACCATTTGAGCCACAGCACCACTTCTGACCCTTTTTGCTTTTGTGATGCTGAGGAATCAGATCCAGGGCCTCATACATCCAAGACTATCACTCTATTGCTGAGCCGCCTTATCAGCCTGAGCTCTTGCTTACTATCAGGTGCTGGCAGCCTGTGTTGCCCAATTCCCAGCCTAGGGTATATGGGTGGAGTTTTGGTGGTGTTTGGGCTTCTCTTGTCCTGAGCCTCCAGGTCTTTTGTTGTCACAGGCGTGCTTCCCGGGGAGTGTTGTTTCCTGGTTTTCTCCCCTCTGTTGAGGCGTATGCTCAGCTTTTTACTTCAGTTGGGAGGAGTTGGTTGTGTTGTTCAGGCGCCGGATCCCCGGGCCTGGTTCTGGCCCCAGCCTGGAGCGCGCTCGTTAGGCCTGTGCTGATGTGTATACCACCTAGGTTATGCAGCCTGGAGGACACAGTTCAAATTTCTTCTACTGTTGGTAGTCTTGACCCAGGGGCGCTGTTCCTGGCTTGGGCATTTAAGCTCCCTTCCAGGGGCACTCTTGCTCTGGCCTGGCCAGCAGAGTGTGCTCCACCGGCTAGTGGAGCTCTCGAACAGTTCCCAGTTTTAGTGGGTCCTGTGGTCCGGGTGTTGGGGTAGGGAGTCTAGGTCAGGGTCTGGGGATTCCCTCCAGCTCTGGTCTCCCTTGAGGGATACACTGTCCCCTGTGGGGTACTCACCCTGGAGCTAGTTGTTTCTGTGTGGTGTAGGTGGTCAGTTGCTGTTGCAATCCGAGTTCAGTTGGGGTGGTTGCGGGCTGGGTTGGGCAGCCCCCACCGGGTCGTTGCAATCGCGATTGGGCGGGTGGTCTGCCGACAGGTCAGTTTGTCATGCTGCTGGTGCCGAGCGGCTTTGGCGGGATGGAGCCTCTCTGCTCCGGTGGAGAGTGAGGGGTGGGGGTGGGATCCTCGTGTAGACTCCCGGCTGGTAGGTTTCTCTGTTCCTGGCGATCCGCTGTTCTGCAATCCGGTACCTGGTGATCTGCAAGCAGCCCCCTGTGTCTCTGGGGCTCCGGCAGCCCCCGCCGGGCCGGCTGGCCGGCGGCTTGGCGTACTGCCGCGCGGCCAGTAAAGGTTGGGGGAGGGGTCTTCGCTCTTCTCTGTTCTGAAATTCTTCTTTTCCTCTCTTTCTTTTTTTGTTATTTTCCAACTCTGGTTTTTCTCTGAGTGTTCATCTTTTTGTTGTTGTCGGTCTCTTGGGAAGATTAAGCGTTGGAACTCGAACTCTCTTTTTGGTTGGAGAGAGCTGTGGCGTTTCCCTACTGCCCCGTCGCCATCTTGGTCCCATTTTAGTTTTTGAAAAAATGTTTTAATTGTTTTTGAGGAGTTGTATAACATATAAATTGTACAATGTCTCTTGATCTTTGTCACTATTTCCATAAACTCCTCCCATCTATATCAACCCCACCCACTCCCTAATTCCATTTTCACATATGTACAGTGAGTGTTCTGTGTATTCCATCCCATCGATTCCCTATTCCTCTCATGTTTTCCCTCAACACTTACCCTTCTCAGTTATGCTTCAGGTTTATGGTGTTTATTTTTGTACTGTCAGTAGATAAGAAAGTATAGCATCGAGTTCTACCTGTATATACACCATGCTTTAATCAGCTTGATTATACACACACACACATAAAGTATATGTGTGTTACATGTTCATATTTTAGATCTAGCTCTCCCATATAAGAGAACACATTTCCCCATCTCAATCTGAACCTGACTTACTTAATTCAACATAATATCTTGTGTATGTGTTTTTGTGTGTGTGTTTGTGTGTGTGTATGATTGTGCACATACATGCCAGTAGAGGGGCACAAACTCATGTCCTCATGCACTTTGTTGGATTTTTCTCTCAAGACTGGTCTACCACTTGAGCCAACTTGTTGGTCTAACAGCTTGTTGCTGGTCAATTCTAGATACAAGTTTCCTGGATTGCTAGAATTGCTGGTGTGGACCATTAGTACTCTGCTTAATATATTCACACTGCCAATTCATTTTCCATTAACTCATTCTTTCAAAGGAGATTATTGATAGGCTTGCAACAATAAATTATCTATTTGTCTTCTCTAACTTTTCCATATCCTTTTTCAAAATGTGGATATATATCTATATATATCTTTAAGTACTTATTCTTTGATACCACAAAATTTCATAGGTTTATAAATCCAGTCTCTCCTATCATTCTCTTCTAACACCTGAAATGACATCAAACTAGACGTTTTTTATAACTTTTGACACCACCATTCTTACCTGTGGAAATCTGTAGAGTCCCAGCAATGTTTCAATTTTGTCAGATGTGAATCCTAATGGTCCTGTAAGTACTGCTATAGACCTGCTGTCTTTCATACAGGAGTAGTTTGGAATCTTGTACTTCCCAAAAAGCCAAATGAAGGGATTCTTAAGCATTGTCCAATCTCTGAATTGAACATCATAGACGTCAAATCCCAGGGTCCAGTTACTTAAAAAATCAGAGTTTTTGTTGATCTCCTCAATAGCAAAAGCCAAAGCCAACACGAACTGATAGTTCTTGAACACAAACCTGCATAATTGGCATAGACATATAGGAGGATTATTATAAACTTATGACTTTAGTATAGTAAATACTTGCTTCTTTGCCAATGAATTGTTTAAATTATTACCCCAATTGGAATGGAATATGTATGTAATATGTTATGGTTGTATAGAGAATTAGACGAAGACATGAAGGGCATTTGTCATGAATACGATTCAGAAACTCAGTTAAGTAGAGAGAGAGAGCTTGCTTCCCCACCACCACCAAACATTCACTACAGCCAATAGATTTTTATGAGACAGGAAATATTCTGTTGCCTTTATCTTAGGGCAACTAGCTACACCTGTGTGAAAAATAAATCTTGTGGTTTTTTTCACCCACTTTAACTTTTAATAAGTTTTTTATTGTGAGAATACTGTACGGAGGACAAGTTACAGTTACATGAGCATGGCAATGAGTACATTCCTTTTCGAGAATTGTTGTCTCCTCCTTTGTTTACCCCTTACCATCCCTTTCATACCATCTCCACAAATCCCCTCCACTCCCAGCCTATATTGAAAAGTTCGTTTTTTGGAAAGCATTTTCTACATCTTATTGTTGCAGTGGGTCAACCTGCATCCCTGTTTAAACAATTTGTTTTTCTCTTCCTTTCCACAAATTATATGATCATCAAATACAGTGAAAACAGGGGTTATACAGTGGGAGAGGGACATACAAAGCAACAAAAAACCACCTGGTACCTTATAAATACATTAGAAGCAACAGCAAGTAGTGAAAAACTTCTTGTGTCCTTACCTTGTGGTTAATTAAAGTTAACATCATCTTATATGACCTTTTCTGTTTGTCTCAGAGGATATGTACTAGTTATTGCAAATAAGGGAAAGCATTGGACCTATATTTCTTTGGGCCTAGCTTACTTTAATTAATATAATTTTTTCCAAGTCTTTCCATTTTCTAACAAATGGGGCAATGTCATTCTTTCAGATGGAGACATAGAATTCCATTGTGTATATATACCATTTTTTCTTGATCCATTCATCTACGGAGGGGCATCTGGGTTGATTCTATATCTTCACTATGGTAAACAATGCTCCAATAAACATAGTTGTGCTGATAGCTTTATTATGGTCTTGTTTGTGATCATTTGGGTAAATGCCAAAAAGTGGGATTGCTGGGGCATAGGGGTGCTCTATGTGGAGTCTTTTGAGGAATCTCCATACTTCTTTCCAAAGTGGTTGAACAAGTTTACATTTCCACCAACAATGTGGTAAGTTTCCCTTCTGTCATGATGCTCTCCAGCATCTGTTGTTATTATTTCTGGTTATAGCCATTCTATCTAGGTTGAGGTGGTATGTCAATGCTGGAGGGGATGTGAACAGAAGGGAACCCTAGTGCATTGTTGGTGGAAGTGTAAGCTTCTTCAACAACTTTGAAATTAGTATGGAGGTTCCTCAAAAGACTCCACATAAGTTCCCCTATGACCCAGCAATCCCACTTTTGGGCATTTATCCAAATGATCACAAACAAGACCATACTAAAGCTACCAGCACAACTATGTTTATTGAAGCATTATTTACCATTGCTAAGATATGGAAATAACCCAGATGCCCCTCAGTAGATGAATGGATCAAGAAAATGTGGTATATATACACAATGGAATTCTATGCCTCCATCAGAAAGAATGACATTGCCCCATTTGTTAGGAAATGGAGAGAGTTGGAAAAATTATACTAAATGAAGTAAGCCAGGCCCAAAGAAACATAGGTCCCATGGTTTCCATAATTTGCAATAAGTAGTATATGTCTAAGACAAGCAGAAACGTTCAGATAAGTTGATGTTAGACGAAATGAACCCAAAGATGAGGACTCAAATGTTTTCTCTTTCTTGGGATTGTTTCCAACATATTTATAAGATGATATCTTGGTTGCTCTGTATGTTCCTTCCCCACGGTTAACCCCTGTTTTCACTGTATTTGACGTTGATATAATTTGTGGAGGGGAAGGGAAAAAACAGATTGTTTAAATAGGGATACAGCTGGACCCATTGCAACAATGAGATGTACAAGACCTTATGTCGAAAAATGAACTTTGTTTTGACTTTCATTTATTTTATGGCTAGAGAGGTTGAGCATATCTTCCTGTGTCTATTGGCCATTCTTATTTCCTCTTCCGAGAAGTTTCTCTGAAATCTTTAGCCCAGTTGTTTATTGGGTGGTTGTTTCTTTGGGGATTTGTTGTTGGGGTATTTATTTTTTTAATTTCCAAGTATATTTTAGATATGACACCTCTGTCCATTTTATGACTAGTGAAGATCTTCTCCCAATCCCTGGGCTTTCTATTGATCTTGCTAGGTATGTCCTTTGGCATGCAGGAGCTCTGCAGCTTCATGCAAACCCATTTGTCTAACCTTTCTTTGATTTGTTGTCTTTCTTGGACTCTATTAAGAAAATTTTGGCCTGTCCCAAGGAGACCTAGGGTTTCTCCTATTCCATTCTGTAATATTTTCAGGGAATCTGCTTTGACTCCAAGGTCTTTGATCTATTTGGCCTTAATTGTGGTGTACAGTGATATATGAGGATCTAGTTTTTAGTTTTCTACAAGTGATTAATTAATTTTGCCAGCACCATTTACTGAAGAGGCTGTCTTTCTTCCATTCTATTTTTTTATCTCCTTCATAGAAGATTAGATGGATATGTGTCTTTGGGTTCATTTCTGTCACCCAGGTATTATGTATTTATATGGCAGGTCGGGCTAATCAATCAATGTTCAATTTAAGTGCTACTTTCAGAAGCAAAGTGTTATTTGTGAACTATCCTGTAGCAAGCTGTGCTCATATACCCAGAATACTGAACAGTTCTTACTGCAATAACCAGCAGAACCAGAGCTCTAATACCTGGTGAGGGATTTTTATTTTTATTTGTGTAACAAAACAAAAGGGATGCATCCAATTCCAAGGAACTCATTACGGAGAGAAGAACCCACAATATGAGAGTTGAAGAGAGAATTGTAAACAAGCTTTACATTCAAATCCCAGTTCCGAGGCCCCCATGGTAAAAATGCAGTGATCATTACTCTCTTCCCAATATAGTTAGAGTGAAAAACTGAAAAGAGGCCAAGAGAGCAAAATAAATAGGCTCAAAGTATTTTTCCTTTTTTCTGTGTGTCCTTTGTGTGTGTTTGTGTGTGTATTTGTGTGTTCATTTGTTCAAGTGCCTCCATTCACTTGTATGTATCCTAAAGATATTAGTGAAATTAACTGGCATTGTTTAAGAGGAAACAATGAAGACACATTTGAAATATTAATGAAAGGATTACCTTAGTCAACATATACTGTAGTGACATATGAAATGATCACAAAGAAAGCCTATAATTTTTTGTGAAGTATTCTAAACAGGAAAGTATAGTGAGGTTGAGGAAAATTATAATTAAACACACATATATTTATGAATAAAAAAGCAAGAATGTATGGAAAAGGTTTGATAAAAGTTGACAACAGTATTTTGAAAAAAAAAAAAACAAAACAAATGTAGAGAAGAATTCAATGTAGAGAAGAATTCAATGACCTAAACATGAAAGAATAATCAGACTTTTGACTATGACATCTATAGCAAGCTGTCTTATGATGAAGCACTCACACTTGAAATGTATATTCAGGGAAGATTCTCAAAAGTATAATAGAAATGGGACCCATATCATATAGGTGTGCCCCCATTTTCCTAAGAGTTTACTCTTCAGCAGATTCCATATAAGTCAGGAGAACATGGCAGGAGATCATTATAGTACAGCGGATTAAAAAATAATTATCCAACAAAATTATTTTATCTAGCAAAGATACCCTTAGAAATGAAGGAAGAATAAAAATATTCCCAAAGAAGCACAGGTAAGCGATTGTATCTCCACTAGACCTTTCCTACAAGCAATACTAACGTAAGTTTTTCAGTCCAAAATAAAAATAAAAATATACAAGGCTATATATACTGTATTCTGTGAATTCAATAAAAGTGAGTGCAACAGCAACACCAATCACAGAAAATATTTGCTCATGGAAACTGAAGAATTCATTGCATAGTCTTCAGTAGGTTTTTCAGGTAAAAGAAATAAAATTTAATTTTTTTTTGGATTCAATGGAAAAGAATACATAAAATATCAAATGTGGCACACAACAAGGCAGTTCTCAGGACAATTCATGTCTGTACATGCTTATATCAACAACAGAAAATCTCAAGTCAATACCCTAATGATTGCACTTCAAAGACAATTTTAGGAAGAAGGGGGCATCATCACAAGTCAACTCACTATGTGTTTCTGCTTAAACAGACACTTAGGGTACCAGCACATATGTCACCTTAAGAGCTGCACTCCAATCAAACTTTACACAGAGACTCATTATATATATATATATATATATATGTGTATATATATATATATACATACATATATGTGTGTATATATATATATGTATACATATATATATGTGTATATATATATATATATATATATATATATATATATATACACACACATTTTTTTTTGGCTCCGGTCCTGGGGCCTGAACTCTGGGCCTGAGTGCTGTCCCTCAGCTCTTCAGCTCATGGCTAGCACTCTACCACTTGAGCCAAAGCACCACTTCCATCTTTTTTTCCCCTGGTTATGTGGTGCTGAGGAATCAAACCCAGGGCCTCTAGCATGCAAGGCAAGCGCTCTACCACTGAGCCACCTTCCTAGCCTGAGACTCATTCTTTTTTATTTTTTTTTCAAATTTTTTATTGTGATTTAGTGGTTACATAATTCCACAAATTTCACAGTATTGTGGGATTGTGATACTCAGTTAAAGTCACAAACACATTCTAACTTTCCTCGTGCAAATTGTCTATCACGGTCTATAACATTTATTAGTTCTATGATCTTTGCGATACAGTTATTTCTTCCACATTGGGTGACATGTACATTTCTTTGTTTTGTATAGCATCAGCTGTTCCTTCTTTCCCACTTGTTCTCTCTTTCCCATTGCTGCCATGGAGTTGCTTAGTTCATTTTGGTCAATGTCCAGTGCAGCTGATGGGTCCCTCTGTTACTGAGACTCATTCTACTAAAGAAGAAATCTCCTGGCAGAAACACAAAAGCAGAAAACATCAAGACAGCATGCAGACTCCTGCTGAGCAGCTGCAGCCTAGGCCCCTTGCCTCCCCAGGCAGCCCTGGGAGACTCAGAAGGACATGCCTGAAATGCCACATCTTAAACAGAAGACCAGTGTAATGCTGAAGAAATCACACCACACTGCAGTAACCCTAGGAACACAAAGAGGAAACACAGGTCAGATCTGAAATCAGCTTTGAGGACCCCTACTGAGAGGCTGCTGCAGCTGCCACAACACAGTGGAGGAGAGAGAAATCACAGGACCAGGGTGTGTGTGTGGGGGGGGGGGGAATGAAGAGGGGATTGAGATTGCCACATTCAGACACAGAGGCCCCTCACCAAGAGTCCCTTTGCCAGCTCAGAACAGGCTCCAGAATCAGTGAATCCTCATCTGGAACCCTCCCTGGAGGACCAGCTACTTGTGGTTATCCAAAATGCCCTGACTGAATCTCCTGCCTAAGGAGGAGGGAGCATATTTGAAGAGGGCAAGAAACCAAACTCTTTCCCCATACTGTTTGTCACTCACTACTAGAGGAGTCCCCTGAGACTTAGCTCTGCCTCTCTGCCAGGAAACTACAACTCCAAAATCTCTCCCAAACTCCTGCCAGGGGATAGCAATGCTACATGTAGCCAGGGAATCAACTGGGAAAACAACTCCATGATCTGCACCTGTGCCAACAAAATACAACTCCCAAACTGATGAGAACTCCCACCAGCAGACAGCAACGCACATAGGGAACACATGCCTCCATGAAGGCACCTGGGAACACCAGAACTCACCTCTACACAGGAAAGAAGGCTAAAAACTATTACCTCCCTTATTACATTTCCCACACAGCATCACTGCTGGTAGCAGCTGCATATAGCTCCAGTATCAAGAAGGGTCAAGTTACAATTTGGAATAAGGCTCTTCCTCTAAAGGCGTCCCAACTTAGGCAATTCCCATAGAAACTGCAATGCAGAATAGCCCTGATCTCTGGCACACTGAATAGAGATCCTTACTTATTTTTAAGAACAGGAAAAACTCACAACCCCTAAAGCTGGAAATAGCACAGCAGTAATTACCAGACACCCCTCAGTCCTAACCCTCAATATTTATGGACTTAACTCTCCAATTAAAGACATAGACTGACTACTTGGATCCAAAAGCAAGATCTGTCCATCTGTTGCCTACACTAGACAAAACTTGCTAACAGAGCATTCTCCAATTGAAAGTTTGGAATAAAGAGGATAGAGTACCAATCCTAATATCCTAATATGCTAAAATAGACTTCAAATTAAAATCAGTAAAGAAAGAGAAACAAGATCATTACATACTAATAAAGAGAACTATACAATTATACTATATTTTGATATATATATAAATTTTATAGTATATACTATATATTGCAATTATACTGTATATACTATATACTGATTATACTACAGGAACTAAACAAATAACAAACTATACAAAAGATATGACAATTCTAAATATCTTCAAAGGCTGGGGCACTCAACTTCATCAAACACATACTACTTGATTTAAAAATACACATAGTCAAAACACATTGATAACTGGACACTTCAACTTATTACTCTTATCTCTGGGTATATTAACTAGGCAAAACTCACCAAAGCAACCTTAGAACTATAAACTAAATCAACCAAGTAGATTGAACACACATCTACAGACTCTTAACCAACAGCATTAGAATATATATTTTTCTCCCCAGCCCATGGCAATCCTTCAAAATAGGCCACATATTAGGTAACAAAGCAAACCTATGCAAATTAAAAAAAAAATTGTCCTTACTCCCTTTAATACTATCAGAACACACTGGATGAAAATTAGAGCTAAATCCCAAAAGCTGTCAGAGAAAAATCTAAAAAGTAATTCTACCCTTCTTTACAGACAATATGATCATGTATTTAAAGAATCTTACATATTCCTCACCTAAGCTATTTGAGTTGATTTAAACCTTTGGCAAAGTAATGTGGTATAAAATCAACCCACAATAATTAGTTGTCTTCCTGTGTGCCAACAACACTGAAATCAGAAAAGTAACATCATTTGTAATTGCCTCAGAAAAAAGAATATGCCTTGGCATTAACAAAAGTTGGGAATCATCTATATTCCAAAGCCATAGTAAGAAAAATAGCTTATTAGTGTCACAAGACTAGGCCTGAGGACAAATACAATGGAACAAAAGATGCAGAAACAATCCCACAAATATAGAACCCCTTAATATTTGATAAGGGAGCCCGAAACACAGTTTGGAAGAAAGATATCCTGTTACACAAATGGTGCTGGAAAATTGGGTTAGCTACATGCAGAAAACTGAAGCTAGATATCCATATATCACCTAGTACCAGAATCAAGTGTAAGTGGACTAAAAACCATGTAGTATGCAAATATTACAGGAAGAGGTAAGGGAAATCCTAAACCTTCTTGGAATGGGGCAAGAGTTTCTAAAAGATACAGAATCAAACAAATTAAAGAATAACTGGATAAATGGGACTATATTAAACTGAAGAATTTCTGCATAGCATGGGACATAGTTAACAAGGTAAATAACACACAGAATGAGAGAAAATCTTCATTCAGTACACGTGAGACAAATGCCTCATATCTAAAATATAGACAGGGCTCAAAAAATTAACCCTCCAAAAAAACCTCCCCAAACTCAACTACTCAATCAATAAATAGGCTGACTTAAAGAGAGACTTCTCTGAGGAAGAAAAAGAATGGCCAATAGACACACAAACGAACAAGTGTTCAACATCTCTGGCCACAAGACAAGTGCAAATCAAAATAACATTGAGATTCTACCTCACTCCAATTAGCGCCGACTTTATCAGGAAAACTAACAATACCAAAAGTTGGCAGGGATGAGTCCTAAAAGGAATACTATGAAACTGTTGGTGGGATTGTAAACTTGTTCAACTATTCTGGAAAGTGGTATGGAGGTTTCTTAAAAGACTAAACACAGAGCTTCCTTTAGTCCCAGCAATGCCACTCCTGGGCATATATCCAATGGACCACAAACCAGACCACACTAAAGCCCCAAGCTTTAAACAGCCATGTTTATTGCAGCCTTGTTTACCATAGCCAAGATATGAAATCAAACTAGATGAACCTTAGTGGACAAATAGAAGAAAATTTGGTATAGATGCAAAATGGAATTCTATTCATCTGTCAGAAAAAAATAATAATTTACCATTCGTAAGGCAATGGAAAGACTTTGAAAAAAATTATATTAAGCAATGTAAGCCAGAGCCAAAGAAATAGAGGTTGCATGTTTTCCCTGGTTTTCTGTAAGTGGAATATATCTAGAAATCTACAAGTAAACACACTGACAAATATGTAAATATATAAATATGTAAATAAATATATGTGCACACACACTTATATAGGACCCTAGACATTAACATACGTAGGCCAAAAGAGGACAGGCATAGGAATAGGGGCTGCTGGCTCAATAGCTATATAATATATGGCCATATAAAATCATATGCTATGAAATGAACTCTAAGAAAAGGAAACAGACTTTTTTGTTTCCCATCAAAGCTCTTTTTTGGTTTCTTCTCCTTTTGTTTATGTTTTGGAGGGTCAGGGGGGCACATAAAAGTTGGAACAAGGAGGAACAAGTGTTAACCACTAGACACTATGTGGAAGATGAACTGGCCATCTTGTGTGTATGTACAGGAGGGAAAGACTGGGAGAAAGAGATGGAAGGGGAGACATGGTTCAAAAAGAATTGTGTTCAATATTGATTACCTAACACATGTCACTGTGAGCCTTCTGTGTATCAACTCTATAGTAACAATGCAAAGCAAAACCAAATATATAAATTAAAATGAACAAACTGACCCATTAGAAACAATGAGATTGAACTGGCAATAGCAGATCTCACTTCCAACAAAAGCCCAGGACTTGATGCCTTCACAACCAAATTCTATAATACCGATAAAGGAGAATTATCAATTATAAAACCCTTCAATGAAAATGAAAGTGAGGGAACACTATTCATTCTATGAAGCAGGCATTACAGTTATCCACAAACCAGATAAGTATACATTGAGGAAAGGGAACTTCAGGTCTATCTCCTTGATGAACATTGATGAGACAGTTCTCAACAAAATACTGGTACATGAACTCCAAACTAATGAAAGAACTCATATAGCATGGTCAAAATGGATTTGTCCCAGGGATGCAAATTTGGTTTAAACTATATAAGTCAGTTAGCATACTACAACACATCAACAGAAACAAAGATAAGCACCACATGATCATCCTGATCAATGCAGAAAAATCCAACACCTCTTTGTGATAAAAACCCTGAAGAGGCTAGGAATCCTTGTAATGTTGCTCAATATTATAAATGCTGTATATGACAAACCTACAGCCAGCATTATGCTCAATGGTGAACAAGTAAAGCCATTTCCCTAAAATCAGGAACAAGACAAGGACATCCATTCTCTCCATTCCTCTTCAACATAGCATTGGAATTCCCAGCAAGAGTAGTAAGCAAGAGAAAGACATTTAGGGGAACCAAATAGGGAAGCAAGAAGTAAAACAGATATTATACTTTACTAAAAGGACTGCAAAAATCTCCTCTCTCAAGCTACTAGAGTTGATATAGAACTTTGGCAAAATAGCCAGGTATGAAATTAACCCTCCATATCAATTGCTTTCTTTATGCTGTTGAATAAAACCAGTCAGATATTAAATGTATTGAAAGTGTGTTTATTGAGCACATGTGCCCATCACACTGTAGTGAGGCCAGAAATCAACAAAGAAAGCAGTAAAAACATGCACAGAATATGGAAATGCTATGAATTATTTGTCAACCATAAATGAATAAATTATTGTCATTAAAAATATTCAATTTAATTAACTGATTACTAGTTGCTTAAATGAGGTGTTTTTCAAGGAAAATTTTTTTAAAATAGTATTTCATTATAAAGATGTTGTACCTGAGTAAGCTAAGTACATTTCTTGTCAAACATTGTTACCAACCCCTTTGTTTTTCTCCCACTATCCCTTCCCTCTCCTACTCCTCCTTGCCTCCCTTAAAATTGTAAAGTTCATTTCCTACTTAGTGTCTTGTGTGTATCATTGTTGCATGGTTCATCCTTTGTCCTTGTTTCAGCATTTTGTTATTCCCCTTGCCCAAATCAGATAAATGTACACACAAAAACATAGGGTACTGGAATCAAAGACAGTGATTGCCAGGGGTAAACCAAAGAAAAAATAAAAATTAAATTAAATAAGAAGAAAGAACTAGATGCAGTATATAGGCCACAACAAGGTCAACAATCAAAAAAAGAAGACCTGTTGTTCCAGGTCTAGGTGTTTATTTCAATTAGTATCATTTAGTTATGTATGTACATATGTACATATGTACATAGCTATTGAGCTGTTATGGTTCTCTGCCAGGAGTATCTAAGGGACAAACTAATTATTTCCAATGAGGGAAACTATAGAACCTCTGTTTCTTTGGGACTGGCTTACTAAACCTAATATGATTGGCTTACTTAACCTAATATATTGGCACAGACTTGGACATCAGAGCTCAGGGTTCTGATGGATGGATGCCAGTCATCCTAAAAATAAAGATGTCTTGTCTTCAGGTCTGTGTTTGGTTGCCTAGGCACTGTTCTTATCAAGGGAATCACCCTCTCTTCTGCTTTCCCTGGGACTAGGGGGTTAGGTCCCCGGTGACACTCCTAGCCTTGAGTCTTCACTTTCTCCGGGTGGGGATCATGCTTTGAAGCCAGCTTGGGCAGGGATGTTGGTGAGATTCTTATCTCCCTTTAACCATCCCAAATTGCCATAGGTGGATCTGTGGCTCAAATGCTAGAGTCTAACCTTAAGCAATAGTGTTCAGCAATAGTGCCCAGGCCTTGAGTTCCAAGGACCAGCACAAAGGAAGAAAGATAAACATACCAATGACATATAAGATAAGGCCATATTTCTTTCAGAGCTCAGAAGAGAGTAATTACTATCCTGGTATCACTGCTCTCAATTGTGGGCAGCTAACTCAGAATTTACTTGTCAAACCAGCCCTTTTAAACAAGTGCAAATGATAGATAAAATGACATTATCTCTTGCAATAGAAATCAAATAGTTTGTTAGAATCTGTTGATGTTCTGCAAGTCATTTTTCTTTCTTTTTTTTTTTTTTTTGGTATAGCCTTTTATTAGTGAGGCTCTCTGTTCAAGACCAAAAAGAAGATACATATATGACAACAAGTAAAATAGAACTTTGGCAGATGAAATTTTTCTGTATAATCTTTATAATGCTAACCTGCCTGGTAAGGCATGTGTCGTGTAGCATATCTGACATAAAGTAATGACACAAGGCTTAGGGAAACAGTAACTACTTCTCGCCAGTGAGAGAGTGAGAGAGAAAGAGAGAGAGAGGCAGTGTGTGTGTGTGTGTGTGTGTGTGTTTGTGTGTGTGTGTGTGTGTGTGTGTGTGTTAGACAGTCCTAGGACATGAAATCAGTGCCTGGACACTATCCTTGAACTTTTTTCCTCCAGGCTAACACTCTGTCACTTGAGCCACAGCTTCACTTCCAGGTTTTTCTAGGTTAATTGGAGATAAAAAGTCTCCCAGATGTTCCTGCATGGGCTGGCTTCAATATCAGCACCAAGAGTAAAATTAACAAGTATGAGCCACCAGCTGATGATAAGAAATTTTATCCATGTTTTCAAAATATAGGGGTTCCTAAAGAAAAGTTCTCATACTACTGACCTAAGCATGAAGGAAATGTGGTTGCAGACTTTTAGTACAGATCTCATTCCAGTGACTCAGGGTGATTGTAGTAACATCACTTCATCTTCTGCAATGACAGATGAAATGGAGGAGATACAGGCATGCTGGAGAAAAGTGCAGAATTTACCAGCTTGGAAAGAAGAAGCTGTATGGAAGGAAATAAAATTCTGTCCTACTAGCAAAATTGCTTAACAGTAGATGTAAGATAAAATAATGAAATTGAGCTGCTCCTGGTACAATAGAGATGGATTTCAGCATAGAAAAGACAGAGAACATTGATGTGTGCACCCAGATTTTCCTTAGTCTTTGCCCATCCTCAGAATGAAACAGCAAATAGGAATAGAATGATGAATTACTTACGGTGTGTGCTCTTCTTGATTGGAAACATGGCTGTTGCTGTGGTCTATTCCAAAACTGTTCAGAGGGAAAAACCCAGTGATGGTCACATCTCCATCCATGTGTGCTCGGTGCTTCATAGTAGAGAAGCAGCTATTGCCAGCCAAGGGCCTGAAGAGGAGGGGAAGCTGGAGAAGAAGGCGTTTGAAAGTGAAAAGATACATGCCTGAAGCCTCTGCCAAGCTGAAATTCTGTCTGGATGTAAAGCCAACATGTTAGGCATGCATATTCATATATGTTTTTATATGTGCATATGTGTCTTTTTATTGATAGAGATCTACACTATAGCTCTCCTTTCATCAAAGCCTCTTGTGAGTCCCCACAAGTCATGTGTATAAGTATTCCCTGGAGCTCTACATCTGTGGCCTTCATCCAGGAGAAAAACATGAGTTGGAAAACATGTTTGTCCATTTGTGTTCTTCACCCAGGAGTTATGATTTCATCAAAGACCATAGGTAGTGAGGCCCCAGAGATCGAGCTTTCCAGGATGTAGTTTGTCCAGCATGTGTGTCACGAAACTGTTTGCATGAAAGCCATTTGGGATGGTGCAACTGATTTCCCTCAGAGGATGCCATGCCCTGTGCATGGTGAAATGTCCACACAAAATCTATGCCTGTGAGATGTCAGCTAACATTTTGAGAACATCACACTCAGAGGGTCAATTCAAACACACAATGTAAATAACAGCCATAGAATCATAGTGGTTGATACCAGCAGCTTTCAACATGAATTCCATATGAAAAGGCCTCTAGAAATATAGCTATTTATTATTGCCTGAGGAAGCAGTGCTTCTTATGAACCCAGGAATGATATGCCAATCACTCACAACCAATGCCAAAATTGATTTCTACTTTGGCATTCTGAAATTTTGCCATCAAATGGTAATTGTATTTATACATGCAAATATAGATGAAGATATTTCCATGCTGCACTGGGTTGAGAACAAGTAGTAGGAAAGGAAATTTTTCTGTATCACAATGCTAAAGCAGTATCAAAATTGTTTTCAAATTGACAACATGTGTTACACCCAAATTCCATGCAGAGACTTCAGAGGCCCTGGAGAACAGAACTACTTCAGGGCAGTGGACATATTTTGTTCCACTTGTTCACAATCATGCACTGGGTATCAAAATACATATCACATATGTACTTTTAAAACACAGGTGGATAGAAGCTTAGAATTCTGTTGTATGAATACAGCACATTTTCTTTTTTAATATATATGTTTATTGTAAAAGTACTGTACAGTTAACAGTTACATGAGTAAGGTAATGAGTACATTTTCTATCAGGCATTGTTATCCTCTCCTTTGTTTTTAACCTACTTCTCTTCCCTCCCCTTCCCCTACTCCTTCTCACAGCATTGTACAGTTCATTTTCAACATAGTGTCTTATTATTCCAATGGGTCAAACTATATCCATATTTCAGCATTTCATTATTTCCCTTTTCCTCTCCAAATTATCAAAATGTGTATATAAGATGTAGGACTCTGGAATCAAATACAGTGAAAACAGGGGTTATGCTATGGGGGAAGAATATACAAGGGAAACAAAATAATCACATAGTACACTATAAATACACTAAAACAATAGCAACCCAAGATAAAACCTCTTGTGTCTCTATCTTTTGGTCATTTTGCTGAACATCACCTTATATGGTTATATATACATATCTTTTGACCTTTTCTGCTTGTCCTATTCATATACTAGTTATTGCAAATAAGGGAAACTGTGGGACCTATGTTTCTTTGGGCCTGGCTTACTTCACTTAATATAATTTTTTCTAAGTCTTTCCATATCCTTACAAATGGGACAGTATCATTCTTTCTGATAAAGGCATAGAACTGTCTTCATATATATATATATATATATATATATATATATATATGTCACATTTTCTTTTTTTATTGTGAAAATAGTGTACAGAGGGGTTGAAATTATTATACGGGCAAGATAATGAGTACATTTCTTATCAAGCAATGAGTACATTTCTTATCAAGCATTATAGCCTCCTCTTTTGTTTCCCCTTACCATCCCTTCCCATCCTCGGCCCCCTCCAATCCTCCTCCCCCCCACTCCTCCCCCACCCAATGAGTGTCAGGCAGGGAGAGAGTAATGGCACATAATACAGAATCTGACAGATAAATAGAAGCACAGAAATATAAAAAATGGAACAAGAAAAATGTAGCCATATAAAATTATTTTTCTTGGGGCTGGGAAGGTGGCTCAATGGTAAAGCACTTGCCTTGCATGCCTGAGGTCCTGGGTTCAATTCCTCAGCACCACATAGGCAAAAAGGAAAAAGCTGGAAGTGGCACTGTGGCACAAGTGGTATAGTGCTAGACTTGAACTGAACAGCTGAGGGATAGCACCTAGGCCCAGAGTTCAGGCCCCACGAATGGACCCAAAAAATATTTTTTTCTTTTGTGTTATAATAAAACTTTATTCATAAAAGGAAGGCTGGATTTGGCCTCTGAGTCAAGGTTTCCCTATCTTTGTTTTGTGAGTGTGTGTGTGTGTGTGTGTGTGTGTGTGTATGCACATGTGTATGTGCATATGTCTGTATGCCTTCCTGTCTGTGTCTGTGTCTGTGTCAAGTGGTATTTGGAATGAAATGCCAAATGAAAATTTTATCTGATTTGTTGTTGTTTTCAAAGGTTTATGTATATTGTGTGGAAACATTAGGGATTTTCTGTGCATGAATGAAAATAAAATATTGCAGGCCATTAGGATAATTTAGTGTTTTAGAAAATAAAAAGTAATGGATAAAGATGCATCAGATAAAAAGACTTCATGTGCCCTATAAAACTATCATAATGAAATCCATTTGTCCCATATACACTAGAAAATTTAAAGTAATACAAAAATTAAATTTAAAAGACAGTCCACTTACAGTTGGAAAAATAACTTCTCTTTGGCCTGTTTGCCTAAACTTAATTTTTTTTTGTTGTCAGTGATGGGATTTGAACTGTGGACCTGAGTACTGTAGCTCAGCTCTTCAGGTCAAGGCCAGCACTCTACCACTTAAGCCACAGTGTCACATGTAGTTTTCTGGTGGTTTATTGGAGATAAGAATCTCATACACTTTCTTTCTGGGCTGGCTTTGAAACCTGATCCTCAGATCTCAGCCTCCTGAGTAGATAGGATTACAGGCATAAGCCCCTACGCAGAGATAAACTTAATTTTTAATCCATTAAGGTAAACTAAATAGAACATCATAATTAATTTTATATATACCTTGAAATGTCAGCTATACAAAAAAATCTAGGATTTACAACCTAATGGAGGATCTTTAAAAGATCTCTACACTGAAAATTAAAGCTTTAAATAAGAAATTGGGAAAGCGGAAAATAGAAAGAATTCCTTTTTTTATTCTTTTTTTTATTGTGGAAATACTTCACAGGGGGTTACAATTACATGGGCAAGAAAATGAGTACATTTCTTACCAAGCATTGTAGCCTTCTCCTTTGTTTCCCCTTCCAATTCTTCCCTGCCCCCCCCCCCCCGAAAGTTGTAAAGTTCGTTTTCGACATAACGACTTGTACATCTCATTGTTGCAATGGGTCCACCTGTATCCCTATTTAAATGATTTTTTTCCCCATTCCTCTCCAGAAATTTTACCGACATCAAATACAGGGAAAGCAGGGGTTATATCGTGGGGGAGGGACATACAAAGCAAGAAAGAAATAATCCTGTAAATGTGTTAGAAACAATTGTATGAAAGAAAAAATACATTTGAATACATATATTAGGGTTCATTTCCCTAACATCAACTTATCTGACCTTTTCTTTTTTTCTTTTTTTTAAATTTATTTTATTTTTGTGAACGTACTGTACAAAGGGGATACAATTACATGGGCAGGATAATGCGTACATTTCTTATCAAGCATTGCAGCCTCCTCTTTGTTTACCCTTCACATCCCTTCCCAGCCTCCCCAACCCAATCCTCCCCCTCCCCCTCCTCCCCCGTCCCCCATCCCCCCCTCCCCCCCCAACCCCCCCCCCACCAACGTTGTAAAGCTCACGTTCCATATGACAACTTGTACTTCTCATTGTTGCAACAGGTCCACCTGTATCCTTAAACGACTTGTTTTTCCCCATCTCCTCCACAAGTTATACTGACATCAAATATAATGAAAGCAGGGTTTATACTGTGGGGAAGGGACATTCAAAGCAACAAAGAGATAATCTTATAAATGCATTAGAAACAAATACATGAAAGAAAAAAAACATTAAAACACATATCTAAGGGTTCATTTTCCTAACATCACATTATGTGACCTTTTCCGCTTGACTCATACATATACTAGATATTGCAAATAAGGGAAACCATGGGACCTATGTTTCTTTGGGCCTGGCTTACTTCACTTAATATAATTTTTTCCAAGTTTTTACATTTCCTAACAAATGGGGCAATGTCATTCTTTCTGATGGAGGCATAGAATTCCATTGTGTACATATACCACATTTTCTTGATCCATTCATCTACTGAGGGGCATCTGGGTTGGTTCCATATCTTAGCTATGGTAAATAATGCTGCAATAAACATAGTCGTGCTGGTAGCTTTAGTGTGGACTTGTTTTTGATCATTTGGGTAAATGCCCAAAAGTGGGATTGCTGGGTCATAGAGGAGCTCTATGTGAAGCCTTTTGAGGAACCTCCATACTGCTTTCCAAAGCGGTTGAATAAGTTTACATTCCCACCAACAATGAAGTAAGGTTCCCTTCTGTCCACATCCCCTCCAGCATCTGTTGTTGTTAGAGTTGTTGATTTTTGCCATTCTATCTGGAGTGAGGTGGTATCTCAATGTTGTTTTGATTTGCATTTCTTTTATGGCTAGGGAGGTTGAGCATTTCTTCATGTGTCTATTGGCCATCCCTCTTTCTTCTTCAGAGAAGTTTAAGTCTTTAGCCCACTTTTTTATTGGGCAGTTGTTTCTTTGAGGAGTTGTTGTTGGAGGATTTAATTTTTTGAGCTCCAAGTATATTTTAGATATGAGACCCTTACCTGTTGTATGGCTAGTGAAGATCTTCTCCCAATCTGTGGGCTTTCCATTGATCTTGCTAGCTATGTCCTTTGCCATGCAGACGCTCTGCAACTTCATGCAATCCCATTTGTCCAATGTTTCTTTGATTTGTTGTGTTTCCAGGTCTCTATTCAGAAAATTTTGGCCTGAGTCAAGGAGACCTAGGGTTTCTCCTATTTCATCCTGTAGTGTTTTCAGAGTGTCTGCTTTGACTTCGAGGTCTTTGATCCATTTGGAGTTGTTTCTGGTGCAGGGTGATATATAAGGATCTAGGTTTAGTTTTCTACAAGTAGTGAACCAATTTTGCCAGCACCATTTACTGAAGAGGCTGTCCTTCTTCCATTCTATTGTTTTAGCTCCCTTATTGAAGATTAAATGGCTATAGGTCTGAAGGTTCATTTCTGGGTTTTCAATTCTATTCCATTGATCCTGAGGTCTGTTCTTATGGCAATACCAAGCTGTTTTGATTACTATGGCTTTATAGTAGAGTTTGAAATTTGGTATTGATATTCCTCCAGCAGTGTTCTTTCCGTTGAGGAGCATTTTTGCTATTCGGGGTCTTTTATTGTTCCATATGAATTCTTGGATTGCCTCTTCTATTTCCTTGAAGAATGAGGTTGGAATTTTGATAGGTATCGCGTTGAATTTGTAGATAGCCTTGGGAAGTATTGCCATTTTCATGATGTTAATCTTTCCAATCCAGGAGCATGGGAAGTTTTGCCATTTTCTAAGTTCTGTGTTGATTTCCTTTTTCAAGATTTTAAAGTTTTCATCATAGAGGTCCTTCACTTCTTTGGTTAAGTTAATTCCTAGATATTTTATTTTTTGTGTGGATATCACCAATGGAGTTGTTTTCCTAACTTCAGCCACACTTTTCTCGTTGTTGGCATACAGAAAAGCCATTGATTTTTGAAGTTTAATTTTATATCCTGCTACTTTGCCAAAGTTTTGACTCAGCTTGAGTAATTGGGGAGTGGAGTCTGTGGAATTCTTTTTTTTTTATTATTATTATCGGTAGTGGGGCCTGATCTCTGTGCCTGGGCGCTGTCCCTCAGCTCTTCAGCTCAAGGCTAGCGCTCTACCACTTGAGCCACAGCACCACTTCCGGCTTTTTTCTTTTTGCTTATGTGGTGCTGAGGAATCGAACCCAGGGCCTCGAGCATGCAAGGCAAGCGCTCTACCACTGAGCTACCTTCCCAACCCTGTGGAATTCTTTAAATACAATATCATGTCATCTGCAAAGAGGGAGAGTTTTACTTCTTCTTTCCCTATTTGGATCCCCTTTAAGTTTGCATCTTGTCTTATTGCTGTAGGCAGGCATTCTAATACTAGATTGAAGAGACGTGGAGAGAATGGACATCCTCGTCTCGTTCCTGAGTTAAGAGGAAATGGCTTTAGTTTTAGACCATTAAGTATAATGCTGGCTGTAGGTTATTGTATTGAGAAATGTTCCATGGATTCCTAATATTTCCAGAACCTTCATCATAAAAGGTTGTTGGATCTTGTCAAACGCTTTTCCTGCATCTATTGAGATAACCATGTGGTTCATATCCTAGCTCCTGTTGATGTGATGAATAATATTAATTGATTTGTGCATATTGAACCAGCTTTGCATCCCTGAAATGAATCCCATTTCATTGTGTTGTATGAGTTTTTGGATGAATTGTTAAAGCAGATTGGCCAAAATTTTGTTGAGAAATTTTGCATGGATGTTCATCAAAGAAATGGGTCTATAGTTCTCTTTCTTTGATGAGTCCCTGCCTGGTTTCGGGATGAGGGTTATGATGGCTTCATAGAATGAGTGAACTTTCTCTTTTAATTTCACGGAAGAGTTTGAGGAGTATTGGTGTGAGCTCTACTTTGAAGGCCTTGTAGAATTCTGCTGTAAAACCATCTGGTCCTGGGCTTTTCTTAGATGAGAGTTCTCTTATTACTGTTTCTATTTCAATGCTTGATATAGGCCTTTTAAGATGCTTTAACTCATCTTGATTTAGTTTTCGCATGTCAACATTTGTTAGGAAAAGGTCCATTTCTGGCAGTTCCTCAAACTTATTTGCATAAAGTTTCAAAAGTATTCCCTTATAATGTTCTGAATATTGGTTGTTTCCATGGTGATGGTTCCATTCTCATCTGTGAGTTTATTGATTTGAGTGTGTTCTCTTCTTTTTCTGGTAAGGTTTGCTAAGTGTCTGTCAATTTTGTTAATTTTTTCGAAGAACCAACTCTTTGTTTTGTTGATTTTTTCTGTGTTATTTTGGATTCTAATTCATTTAATTCTCATTTAATTTTAATTATTTCTTTCCATCTACTAGACTGGGAGTTTATCTTGATGCTCTTTTTCAAGGAGGCTCAGATGTCTCACTTAATTGTTTGTTTCAGATCTCTCCAATTTGTTGATGTAGGAACTCAGTGCTATAAACTTGCCCCTGAGTATTGCCTTTGCTGTGTCCCAGAGGAGCTGGTAATTTGTGTGTTCATTTTTGTTGAATATCATGAACATTTGAATTTCCTTTCTAATCTCTTCCATGACCCACTGGTGATTTGCAGTGTGTTGTCCAGCCTCCACGTGGTACAAGACTTTCTTTGGTGGCTTTTGGTGTTGAGTTCTAATTTTATTCCCTTGTGGTCTGAGCAAATGCAAGGTATAACTTCAGTGTTTCTGAATTTGAACAAGTTTGCTTTGTGGTCTAAAATGTGGTCTATTTTCTAAAGTGTTCCATGTGCTGATGAGAAAAACATGTAATATTCGGGAGATGTCTGTTCAATCTAGTTGATCTATGCAGTTGTTTAGGTCTGTGGTTTCTCTGTTGAGTTTTTGCCGAGTTGATCTACCTAGTGGGGAAAGTAGTGTGTTGTCCCCAACAATTAATGTCTTTGGATCTATGTGGGATTTGAGGAAAAGTAGTGTTTCTTGGATAAATTTGGGTGCTCCGTTGTTTGGCAAATAGATATTTAGAATTTTAATATGCTCCTGAAGGAGAGATCCCTTAATTAGTATGTAGCGACCTTCTTTATCTCTTCTCTCAAATTTTAATTTGAAGTCTATTTTATCTGATATTAGGATTGCAACTCCCACCTGTTTATGGGGGCCATTTGCTTGGTATATTTTGTTCCAGCCATTTACATTGAAAATGTGTTTGTTTTTATGGGCAAGATGTTACCCGTGAAGGCAATAGATATAATGATGTTGCTTTTGAATCCAACTAGACAGTCTATGTAGCTTAATTGTAGAGTTAAGTCCGTTAATATTGAGAGATAGGACTGAGAGGTATTTCGGAGTTCCTGCCATGTTATCCACCTTCTTGGGGATTGTGGCAACTGGGTTCTTCCTATGGTTCTTGGATTCTCAGTTTGGGTGTGGTTTCTTGGCCTTTATTGTGGTCTTGTTGGTTTTCTATGTGTAGGACATCTTTCAGAATCTTTTGTAGGGCTGGTTTGGTGGAGTACGCTGTTTCAATTTTTCTTTGCTATGGAAGGTGTGTACTTGACCATGGGTTATGAAGGATAGTTTAGCTGGGTACAGTATTCTTGGATGATAGTTGTTTGTCTTGTGCAGATTGTAATGTGATGGTCAGATGTCCTGTTTTGGTCTGGTCTATTTGGAGTTCTGAAAGCTTCTTTTAACTGAATAGGCCTATCTTTTTGCATGTTTGGGAAGTTCTCTGCTAGGATCCTGTTAAACAAATTTCCTAGACCATTAGCTTCTGTCTCTAGGTGCTCCTCCACACCCATTAACCTCAGATTAGGCCTCCTGATGGTGTCTTCCAAGTGTTGAATAGATCTATCATATTTCTTGGATTTGTCTTGGACGGTTGTATGTTCTTTCTCTATAATATCTAGGCTGCCTTCAATCCTCAAGATTCGATCTTCTGCATGGTCTAACCTACTATCAAGGCTTTCTACTTTTTTTGTTTCTTTTCCTTCTAATTGGTCTGCTTTGATGGCTTCAAATTCTTTGTTGGACCTTTGTTCTAGATCTTGTAAGAACTACTTTACTTCCTTAATTTGGTGTTCCGTGTTTATTCTCAAATCACTTAGTTGATTGGTTATGATTTCCTTGGACTGCCATTCCTTCTGTTGGGTTCCATTCAGCAATCCCTTTGTGGTCTCCCTGATTTCTTTCAGCTCCCTGTTTCTGGATTCCATGAATGCCTCCATAGATCTTTGTCTATTCTCATCCCGATCTCTCAGTTTCTGTATTTCTCTTTATTAGCTTCCTCACATTCACACAATTCCTGTAGTTCACTTTGAGTGTTCTCTGCCTGCTCATGCCATTCCTGACTTTCTCTTTGTCTGTTCTCAGCCAGCTCACACAATTCCTGTCTATTTCTTTGACTGATCTCTACCTGCTCACACAATTCCTTTATTTCTCTTTGAGTGTTCTGAATCAGCTCACAAAATTCCTGTATCAGGGGGAGGGGGGAGGCTGGGTAGGGATGTGAAGGGTAAACAAAGGAGGAGGCTGCAATGCTTGGTAAGAAATGTATGCATTATCCTGCCCATGTAATTGTAACCCCTCTGTACAGTATGTTCACAAATAAAATAAAATAAAATTTAAAAAATAAAAATAAAAAAATTTGTAAACAATTGTTTTGTAATTATTGTTTAAACAGTAAAATAAGTGATATTTCTGGTCCATTAAAGACTGACATGTAAACAATTAAGAGATAATAAAACCTTCTTTTGAAAATAAATCTTTGTTTTTAGACAAAAAAAAAATTCCTGTATCAATCTTTTAGTAGCTTCCTCAAGCTCATGAGATTCCCGTATTGATCTTTGGTTTGCCTTCTCTCTCTCCCTATCATGCTCACACTGAGACCTTTAAAAGTTTTCACTCTTTTCATTTACTCTGTTTACCTGTAGTATTTTTAGAGCTTTTTAGGAATTCTCCTCTGGATTATTCATTATCTGTTCTGTGCCCTGATTTTCACGAGTGGGAGTTGAGATCCCCGGACGTTGCTATTTTTCTTGTGTTTTTCCAGCCTGTTCTGCCCATTTGGGATGAGAGTTACACCAGTTTTGTGCTAGAGCAATATTTTAAGGTAAGCATCAACCAAAGTCCGTAGTTGCACAGTCGAAAGTCTGTAGATACAATCTAGTTCAAGAGATGCAATCTATTCAATATCAAACAATTATGTCTTAATGGCCTAAGAACAACAAAGCAGAATTTGGCAACCAGAAATTAATAAGTTTAGGGAGAATGTGGGGAAAAATAGGATTAGAGGGAAGGTGGGGGGGTGGAATTAACTAAGTCCTAATCTCAAAGAGGAAAATGGATTGGACAGAATGGTAGCAGAGAGAGAAAAAAGAAAAAAGAGAAAGAAAAAAAGAATAAGAAGAAGAAAAAGAAAGAAAAGAGACAAGAAAAAATGGAAAAACTAAAATTTAAAATTAAAAAGTTAAACCCTTGAAGACTGCAAGTTTGGGTGGGGGGGGAGGATGGGAAGGGATGGAAAGGGGAAACAAAGGAGGAGGCTATAATGCTTGATAAGAAATGAACTCATTATCTTGCCCATGTAATTGTAATCCCTCTGTATAGCATTTTCACAATGAAAAAAAAATCTGCAACTTTGAAGAAGCAGTATTCAGAGAAGAATGGGTATAGGATGAGAGGAGGGGAAGGATAGGAAGGAGACATGAAAAACCAGAAAAACAAAACTGTTTAAAAATATTATATGGGTATAAAGAGGTAATACTGGTATTAAGGAATTTAAGTCCACGAGGTTTTGAATTGAACAATAAATTTCTGGGTTAATTGTGTACACATACCGGCATATGATCTAATAATCGATGATGGGTATATCTGAAGATGAGCAGAACAGCAATTAAGTCATGCAGAAAAGAACTAAAGAGAAGAAGTGGAAAAAATGAGAAAAGAAAGAAAGAAAGAAAAAGGATCAGAAGGTCAATAGAGATAATAAAGCACACACACATATATACCTAAAATATAAATTATACAAGGAAGAAAATAAAAAATAATTGAAAAAAAATTTAAAAAATTAAAAGATCTTCACTAGCCATAAAACAGACAAGGGTCTCATATCTAAAATATACCTGGAAGTCAAAAAATTAAATCCCCCAACAACAAATCCCCAAAGAAACAACTGCCCAATAAACAAGTGGGCTAAAGACTTAAAGAGAAACTTCTCTAAAGAGGAAGGAAGGATGGCCAATAGACACATGAAGAAATGCTCAACCTCCCTAGCCATAAAAGAAATACAAATCAAAACAACATTGAGATACCACCTCACTCTAGTTAGAATGGCAAAAATCAAGAACTCTAATAACAACAGATGCTGGATGGGATGTGGACAGAAGGGAACCTTAATGCATAGTTGGTGGGAGTGTAAACTTGTTCAATCACTTTGGAAAGTAGTATGGAGGTTCCTCAAAAGACCCCACATAGAGCTCCCCTGTGACCCAGCAATCACACTTTTGGGCATTTACCCAAATGTTCACAAACAAGACCACACTAAAGCTACCAGCACGACTATGTTTATTGCAGCATTATTTACTATAGCTAAGATATGGAACCAATCTAGATGCCCCTCAGTAGATGAATGAATCAAGAAAATGTGGTATATATACACAATGGAATGCCCCATTTCTTAGGAAATGGAAAGGCTTGGAAAAAATTATATTAAGTGAAGTAAGCCAGGCCCAAAGAAATATTGGTCTTATGGTTTCTCTTATTTGCAATATCTAGTATATGTTTGAGTCAAGCAGAAAAGTTCAGATAAGGTCAGATAACGTGATATTAGGGAAATTAACCCTAAGATATGTATTCAAATGTTTTATTTTCTTTCATGCGATTGTTTCTAACACATTTATAAGATTCTTTGTTGCTTTTTATGTCCCTCCCCCACAGTATAACCCTTGCTTTCACTGTATTTGATGTCGGTATAATTTATGGACGGGAAGGGGAAAAACAAATCATTTAAATTGGGATACAGGTGGACCCACTGAAACAATGAGATGTACACGTCATTATGTTGAAAACGAACTTTACAACTTTGGTGCGGGGTGGGGTGAGGGGGATGGGGGTGGGTTTGGGAGGATTGGGTGGGAGGGGGGCGGGGGGAGGATGGGAAGGAATGGGAAAGGGAAACAAACGAGGAGGCTACCATGCTTGATAAGTAATGTACTCATTATCTTGCCCATGTAATTGTAACCTCCTCTGTACAATATTTTCACAATAAAAAAGTTAAATATTTTAAAAAACAATTGAAAATAAGGTATAAAAAAACAAGAAAGTTCTTGACTTTTTATTTGAGGGGGGAGGGGGGTGTGGAGAGGGGGATGGAAAGATTCTCTATCTTCCTTTTGTCCATAACCAGTCTCTTGGTGGAGTCTCTGGTCTGCTTGTGGTGTTTGGTTTTCCTGTGGCTTGATTGGTTACTTAAGTCAGTTTGTTTGGACAAGCAGAAAAATTGTCTGCTTTACCCAGGATTTTGTGATCCTCCTCCCAGGCTAGTTCAGTGGGAGTGAAATCTGTTTTGAGTATTGCAAAAGAGAAAGATGGCTGGTACCTCTCCTTTGGAGATGCTGTGATGAGGCTAGGTTCTGGGTAGAGTTGAGGCCTTTCAGGAAACAGTAGCATTTCCCTGAGGGGCTAGCTTCTGAGATTCTTACAGAGCCCAGCCTGGAGCCATTCGCAGGGTTTATGTTTACGGAATTTCATTTGATTGTCTAGGCTGCTGTAGGGAGGGGCAGCCTCTGGCTCTGTTTACCCAGTGAAGAAAGCCACTGGTGGGGGGGGTATTTTCCTCTTCCTGGGCTTGGTGACTTTTTCATGTGTGGAGTTGAGCCAGGCAGGTCTGAGCAGGTTCCTGTGACCTACTAAATGACTCTCTGGTTTTCTCCCAAGGTCTGAGTTGGCGCTAGCAGCTCAGCCAGGTCTTTGTCAATATCAAAGATGGAGATCTCTGGCAGTGGGGTGTGGGATGAGTGGCCTTTCCTCCTCTGCTGCCTGAGAAGGAGCTTGGATGTCAGGCTTCTACTCACGCTTGATTCCTGAGTCTTCTCTGGTCTGCAATCTGCAGGGTGAAGATGTCTGCTCCTTGTCAGTTCTTGCTGGTGTTGAGTAGAATCTGCTTGCCTGCCGCACGTTCTGCCTTTGTCCCGGACTCTCTGTATTGCAGGTATAGCGGCTACGGCCGCTGTCACCGCTGCCGCCGCTGCCACAGCTGCAGGTAAGTGCTCAGATCACTCTGCTTGCCTGGATTTTCCATCTCTGGCCAAACTGTCTGTACTGTGATGGCACACTTGATGTAATTCTCTGGCCTAGGACTGTTCACTGGAACACTAAAACTGCTTTGTATGCAAGAGCTTGTTTAGCATCCAGCTTCTCCTCTGCCATCTTCCCGGAGCCCTCTTGTTCATGTGTTCTTATGGAAGGGCAAGCTAACTAATAAAAGTTCAGTTTAAGAGCAAAATTCATAAGCAAAATGTTATTGATGGAAAATTCTTTTTTTTTTTGATGGAAAATTCTATAGGAAATTGTTCTCACAGATCCAACATATTGAACAGTATTCATTGCAATAACAACCAGAACAAGAGCTCAAGTATCAGATGAGGGAATTTTATTTTATTTTACTTTTGCACCAAAACAAAAAGAATGCATCTGAATTCAAGGAATTCATTATGGGAAGAGGAACCCAAAACATGAGGGGGTTAAAGAGAGAATTGTAAGGAAGCTTTACATTGAAATTTCACTTGCAAAATTCAGTGATAACTACTCTCTTCCCAATTTATTTATTTATATATTTATTTTTGGTTGGTCGAGGGGCTTGAACTCTGGGCTTGGGCGCTGTCCCTTCGCTCTTCAGCTCAAGGCGAGAGCTCTACCACTTGAGACACAGTGCCACTTCCAGTTTTCTAGCAGTTTTTATTGGAGATAAGAGTCTAATGGATTTTCCTGTCCGGGCTGGCTTTGAACCGTGATCCTCAGATCTCAGCCTCCTGAGAAGCTAGGATTATAGGTGTGAGCCACCAGTGCCTGGCTAATAAGCTTTTACTGTGAAAATACTGTACAGAGGGGCTACAATCACATGAGCAAGGTAATGAGTACATTTCTTATCAAGAATTGTTGCCTCCTCCTTTGTTTTCCCCACACCATCACTTCCCTAGATTGAGAAACTGGAAAGGAACCAATAGAGCAAAATAAAGAAGAGCAAAGTACTTCCCTCCTTCCTTCCTTCCTTCCTTCCTTCCTTCTTTCCTTCCTCCCTCCTTCCAATCTCTGTGTCCTGTCTGTGTGTTCCAGGGTTTGTGTGTGTTTGTTTGTGTGTGCAGAACCGTGTGCATATTCTAAAAATATTAATGATGAAATCAACTGGCATTGTTTAAGAGGAAACAAAGAAGTCAAGTTGGAAATACTAAGGAAAGGATTAACTTGTTCAATATATAATGTAGTATATGTGAAATGATCATCACGAAAACATGCCTTATTTGTGAAGTCTTCTATATAGAAGGAAATAGTGAGCTTGAGGAAAATCTACTCGAACAAACTTATATGGAGTGATAATGTATAAATAAGAATGAAGAAGTAAGAATGGAGATGTGTGAAAAAGGGTTGTTAAAAGTTGTTGACTAATTAAAAAAAAAAACAAATGTAGAGAAGTAATAGACCTAAAGATGAAAGGATAATGAAATTTTTGACCTTGACATCGACAGTAATCTCTCTTATGTTCAGGCCCTTATAAGTGAAATGCATATACAGGGAAGATTCTTTAGACTAGAATAGAAATCAGACCCATAACACATAGCTGTAGTCCTGTTTTCTAATATTTGATAATGTGTCAAAAACACAGCTTGTTAGATAGATAACTTTTATACATATGGTGTTGGCAAAATTGGATATTTATGTGTAGATAACTGAAACTAGATACCACAGAAAACTTGTATCAGAATTATCTCTAAATGGATCAAAGACTTCAATGTAAGACCAGATACTGCACATATATTAAAGGAAGGGATAGGGGAAATTTTAAGCTGCCTAGGCATGGGACAAAATTTTCTAAGGAAACATCCAAAATGACAACAATTCAAAGAAAGCCTGGATAGAGTTCTTCATTTTAGCCATTCTAAATGGGGTGAGGTGATATCCCAATATTTTTTTTTAATTTATTTTATTTTATTTGTGAACATACTGTACAGAGGGGTTACAATTACATGGGCAGGATAATGCATACATTTCTTACCAAGCATTGCAGCCTCCTCCTTTGTTTACCCTTCACATCCCTTCACAGCCTCCCCCCTCCCCCCACCCAGTCCCAATCCTTCCCCCCCTCCTCCCCCCACACCGAAGTTGTAAAGCTCGTTTTGGACATTACAACTTGTACTTCTCATTGTTGCAACAGGTCCACCTGTATCCTTAAATGACTTGTTTTTCCCCATCTCCTCCACAAGTTATACTGACATCAAATATAGTGAAAGCAGGGGTTATACTGTGGGGGGAGGACATACAAAGGAACAAAGAAATAATCTTATAAATGCGTTAGAAACACATGCATGAAAGAAAAAAACATTAAAATACATATCTAAGGGTTCATTTTCCTAACATCAAATTATCTGACCTTTTCCGCTTGACTCATACATATACTAGATATTGCCAATAAGGGAAACCATGACACCTATGTTTCTTTGGGAGGGGCTTACTTCGCTTAATATAATTTTTTCCAAGTCTTTCCATTTCCTAACAAATGGGGCAATGTCATTCTTTCTGATGGAGGCATAGAATTCCATTGTGTACATATACCACATTTTCTTGATCCATTCATCTACTGAGGGACATCTGGGTTGGTTCCAGATCTTGGGTATGGTAAATGATGCTGCAATAAACATACTTGTGCTGGTAGCTTTAGTGTGGTCTTGTTTGTAAACATTTGGGTAAATGCCCAAAAGTGGGATTGCTGGGTCATAGGGGAGTTCTATGTGGAGTCTTTTGAGGAACCTCCATACTGCTTTCCAAAGTGGTTGAACAAGTTTACATTCCCTCCAACAATGAAGTAAGGTTTCCTTCTGTCCACATCCCCTCCAGCATCTGTTGTTGTTAGAGTTGTTGATTTTTGCCATTCTAACTGGAGTGAGGTGGTATCTCAATGTAGTTTTGATTTGCATTTCTTTTATGGCTAGGGAAGTTGAGCATTTCTTCATGTGTCTATTGTCCATCCTTCTTTCTTCTTCAGAGAAGTTTCTCTTTAAGTCTTTCACACACATGTTTATTGGGCAGTTGTTTCTTTGAGGATTTGTTATTGGGGGATTTAATTTTTTGAATTCCAAGTATATTTTAGATATGAGACCCTTGTCCGTTGTATGGCTAGTAAAGATCTTCTCCCAATCTGTGGGCTTTCTATTGATCTTGCTAGCTATGTCCTTTGCCATGCAGAAGCTCTGCAACTTTATGCAATCCCATTTGTCCAAACTATCTTTGATTTGCTGTGTTTCCAGGTCTCTATTCAGAAAATTTCAGCCTGAGACAAGGAGACCTAGGGTTTCTCCTATTCCATCCTGTAATGTGTTCAGAGTGTTTGCTTTGACTTTGAGGTCTTTGATCCCTTTGGAGTTGATTCTGGTGCAGGGTGATATATAAGGATCTAGGTTTAGTTTTCTACAAGTAGTTAACCAATTTTGCCAGCACCATTTACTAAAGAGGCTGTCTTTCTTCCATTCTATTGTTTTAGCTCCCTTATCGAAGATTAGATGGCTATAGGTCTATAGGTTCATTTCTGGGTTTTCAATTCTATTCCATTGGTCCTGAGGTCTGTTCTTATGGCAATACCAAGCTGTTTTGATTACAATGGCTTTATAGTAGAGTTTGAAATTTGGTATTGATATTCCTTCAGCAGTGTTCTTTCCGTTGAGGAACGTTTTTGCTATTCGGGGTCTTTTATTGTTCCCTATGAATTTTTGGATTGCCTTCTATTTCCTTGAAGAATGAGCTTGGAATTTTAATAGGTATCGCGTTGAATTTGTAGATAGCCCTGGGAAGTATTGCCATTTTCACGATGTTAATCTTTCCAATCCAGGAGCATGGGAGGCTTTGCCATTTTTTAAGTTCTGTGTTGATTTCCTTTTTCAAGATTTTAAAATTTTCATCATAGAGGTCCTTCACTTCTTTGGTTAAGTTAATTCCTAGGTATTTTATTTTTTGTGGCCCTATTACAAATGGAGTTGCTTTCCTAATTTCAGACCCACTTTTCTCATTGTTGGCATACAGAAATGCCATTGATTTTTGGTGGTTAATTTTATACCCTGCTACTTTGCCAAAGTTTTGAATCAGCTTGAGTAATTTGGGAGTGGAGTCTATGGGATTGTTTAAATACAAGATCATGTCGTCTGCAAAGAGGGAGAGTTTTATTTCTTCTTTCCCTATTTGGATCCCCTTTATGTCTGCATCTTGTCTTATTGCTGTAGCTAGGCATTCTAATACTAGATTGAAGAGAAGTGGAGAGAGTGGACATCCTTGTCTTGTTCCTGAGTTAAGAGGAAATGGCTTTAGTTTTTCACTATTAAGTATAATACTGGCTGTAGGTTTGTCATATACAGCCTTTATTGTATTGAGGAATGTTCCATGGATTCCTAATTTTTCCAAAACCTTCATCATAAAAGGGTGTTGGATCTTGTCAAATGCTTTTTTTCTGCATCTATTGAGATAACCATGTGGTTCTTATTCTTGCTCCTGTTGATGTGATGAATAATATTAATTGATTTGCGTATATTGAACCAGCTTTGCATCCCTGAAATTAATTCTGTTTGATCATGTTGTATGATTTTTTGGATGAATTGTTGAAGTCGGTTGGCCAATATTTTGTTGAGAAGTTTTGCATCAATGTTCATCAAAGAAATGGGTCTATAGTTCTCTTTCTTTGATGAGTCCCTGCCTGGTTTTGGGATGTGGGTTATGATGGCTTCATAGAATGTGTTCGGTAATGAACTTTCTCTTTCAATTTCATTGAAGAGTTGGAGGAGTATTGGTGTGAGCTCTGATTTGAAGGCCTTGTAGAATTCCACTGTAAAACCATCTGGTCCTGGACTTCTCTTAGCTAGAAGGACTCTTATTGCTGTTTCTATTTCAACGCTTGATATGGGGGTGTTAAGCTGGTTTAACTCATCTTAGTTTAGTTTTGTCATGTCAGTATGTGCTAGGAAAAGGTCCATTTTTGCCAAGTTCTCAAACTTATTAGCATAATGTTTTGAGAACTATTCCCTTATAATGTTTTGAATCTTGGTTGTTTCCGTGGTGATGTTTCCATTCTCGTCTCTGAGTTTATTTATTTGGGTGTGTTCTCTTCTTTTTCTGATAAGAGTTGCTAAGGGTCTGTCAATTTTGTTAGGTTTTCGAAGAACCAACTCTTTGTTTTGTTGATTCTTTCTATAGTTTTTTTGGATTCTAATTCATTTAATTCTGATTTAATTTTAATTATTTCTTTCCATCTACTGGATTGGGGTTTATCTTGCTGCTCTTTTTCAAGGAGGTTTAGATGTGTCATTAAATTGTGTGTTTCAGATCTCTCCAATTTGTTGATGTAGGAGCTCAGAGCTATAAATTTGCCTCTGAGTACTGCTTTTGCTGTGTCCCAGAAGAGCTGGTAATTTGTGTGTTCATTTTTGTTGAATAGCATGAACATTTGAATTTCCTTTCTAATCTCTTCCATGATCCACTCGTGATTCAGCAGTGTGTTGTTCAGCCTCCATGTGATACCAGACTTTCTTTGATGGCTTTTGGTGTTGAGTTCTAATTTTTTTCCCTTGTGGTCAGAGAGAATGCAAGGTATAACTTCAATGTTTCTGAATTTGGACAAGTTTGCTTTGTGGCCTAAAGTGCGGTCTATTTTAAAAAATGTTCCCTGTGCTGCTGAGAACAACGTGTATTCTGATGCTGCTGGGTGAAATGTTCGGTAGACATCTGTTAAATCTAGTTGATCTATGCAGCTGTTTAGATCTGCAGTTTCTCTGTTGAGTTTTTGCCGAGTTGATCTATCTAGTGGGGAGAGTGGTGTGTTAAAATCCCCAACAATTAATGTCTTTGCAGTTATTTGGGATTTGAGAAAAAGTAGTGTTTCTTGGAGAAATTTTGGTGCTCCATTGTTTGGTGCGTAGGTATTTGTAATTGTAATATCCTCCTGAAGGAGAGATCCCTTAATTAGTAAGTAGCGACCTTCTTTATCTCTTCTCATGAATTTTAATTTGAAGTCTATTTTATCTGATATTAGGATTGCAACTCCCGCCTGTTTATGCGGTCCGTTTGCTTGGTAGATTTTGTTCCAACGTTTAACATTGAATATGTGTTTGTTTTTACGGGCAAGATGTGACTCCTGCAGGCAGCAGATAGGAGGGTCTTGTTTTTTAATCCAACTAGACAGTCTATGTCGCTTAATTGGAGAATTCAGTCCGTTAACGTTAAGAGATAGGACTGAGAGGTATTTGGGAGTTCCTGCCATGTTATCCATCTTCTTGGGGGTTGCGAAAACTGGGTTCTTCCTATGGTTCTTGGATTCTCAGTTTGGGTGGAGTTTCTTGACCTTTATTGTGGTCTTGTTGGTTTTCTATGTGTAGGACATCTTTAAGAATCTTTTGTAGGGCTGGTTTGGTGGAGATGTATTGTTTCAATTTTTCTTTGCTATGGAAGGTTTTTATTTGGCCTTCAGTTATGAAGGAGAGTTTAGCTGGGTACAGTATTCTTGGTTGATAGTTGTTTGTTTTTAGGGCATGGCATACATCATTCCAGGCTCTTCTTGCTTTGATTGTCTCTGCTGAGAAATCTGAGGTGATTCTAATTGGTTTTCCTTTATAGGTGATTAATCTTTTCTCCTTGACAGCTTTAAGGATCTTTTCCTTGGTCTGAGTTGATCCTGTGTGGATTATAATTTGACGGTGGGATGTCCTATTCTGGTCTGGTCTGTTTGGAGTTCTAAAAGCTTCTTGTATCTGAATAGGCCTATCTTTTTGCATGTTTGGGAAGTTCTCTGCTAGGATCCTGTTAAACAAATTTCTTAGGCCATTAACTTCTGTTTCTAGGTGCTCCTCTACACCCATTATCCTTAGATTAGGCCTTCTGATGGTTTCTTTGAAGTGTTGGATAGATCTATCATATTTCTTGGACTTGTTTTGGATGGTTGTATGTTCTTTCTCTATAATATCTAGGCTGTCTTCAATCCCTGAGATTCGATCTTCTGCATGGTCTAACCTGCTGTCAAGACTTTCTACTTTGTTTTTTATCTCTTTTCCTTGTAATTGGCCAGCTTTGATGGCTTCAAGTTCTTTGTTGAAGCTTTGTTTTAGATCTTGTATGAACTTCTTTACTTCCTTAATTTGATGTTCAGTGTTTATTCTCAGATCACTTAGTTGATTGGTTATGGTTTCCTTGGACTCCCATTCCTCCTGTTGGTTTCCATTCAGCATTCCCTTTGTGGTCTCCCTGACTTCCTTCAGCTCTTTGTTAATGGATTCCATGAATGCCTTTAGTGATCTTTGTGTATTCTCATCCTGCTCTCTCAATTCCTGTATTACTCTTTGATTAGCTTCCTCCCGTTTGTGGGATTCCTGTGGTTCTCTTTGAGTGTTCTCAGCCAGCTCACGCCATTCCTGCCTTTCTCTTTGAATATTCTCAAGCTGCTCACGCAAACCCTGTATCAGTTTTTGAGTAGCTTCCTCACGCTTATGATATTCCTGTATAAACTTTTGGATTGCCTCCTCTCTCTCCCTATCATGCTCATACAGAGTCCTTTGTATGTTTTCCATCTTTTCATTTATCATGTTTGCCAGTAGTGTTTGTAGAACTATTTGGGAACTCTACTCTGGATTATTCATTATCTGTTCTGTCCCCTGATTATCAAGATTGGGAATTGAGATACCCGGATTTGCCATTTTTCTTGTGTTTTTCCGGCTTACTCTGCCCATTTGAGATGAAAATAGCACCAGTTTTGTGCTAGCACAGTATCTTAAGGCAAGCATCAACCAAAGTCTGAATTTGCACAGTCTATAGTCTACAGATACAATCTAGTTCAACAGATACATCTATTCAACATCAAACAACTGTATGTTAATGGGCTACGAACCGCAGAGAAGAATTTGGAAAAACAGAAATTATTAGGGTTAGGAAGAGATGTTGGTAAAAAATAGGAATAGATTGATGTGGGTACGCACAGGGAGAGTTAACTAAGTCCTAATCTCAAAGCAGTAAATACATTGGGTAGGATGAAAGAAGAGGGAGAGAAAAAAAGAAGAAAGGGAAAGGTAAAAGAAAAGAGACAAGAAAAAATAGAAAAGTAAAAATTAATAATATTATATGGAATCGAGAACAATCTATTTAGAGAAGAACATGAATATATTGAGAGAAGGGGAGGGATATAAAGGAGATGTGAAAAACTTAAAAATAAAAATGCTTAAAATATTATATAGGTATAAAGAGGTAGTACTGCTATTAAGGAATTTAAGTCTCAGAGGTTTTGAATTGAGTAATAAATTTGTGGATTAAGTGTGTACACAATGGGGGATAGGGTCTAATAGTCAATTGCAGGTTTATCTGAGGATGTGCAGGACAAGAATTAAATCACATACAGAAGAACGAAAGAGAGGAAAAGGTGAAAAGGATAAGAAAGGAAGAAAAAAAGATCAGACATTCAGTAGAGCTAAACAAAAAACAATAAGATAATTAAAAAAGAAAAAAAAGAGAAAGAAGACAGAAAAAGAAAGAAAAATGCACACTCACGTATCCCTAAAATAAAATTATAAGAGGAAAAGAAAGTTTCTGGAAAACATTTTTTTTTATCAAAAAAGGCAAAGATTAAAGATTTGAAAAAGTTTTAGAAAAGAAAAAAAAGTTTTTTTTATATAAGGTACCAAAAATAAAAACTAAAAAAAGAGCCGGGCGCTGGTGGCTCACGCCTGTAATCCTAGCTACTCAGGAGGCTGAGATCTGAGGATCGCGGTTCAAAGCCAGCCCGGGCAGGAGAGACAGTGAGACTCCTATCTCGAATAAACCACCAGAAAACCGGAAGTGGTGCTGTAGCTCAAGTGGTAGAGCGCTCGCCTTGAGCTGAAGAGCTGAGGGACAGTGCCCAGGCCCAGAGTTCAAGCCCCACGACCGGCAAAAAAAAAAAAAAAAAAAAAAAAAAACTAAAAAAAGAAGACGAAGAAGAGAAAAAAGAAAGAAAAGAAAAAAAAAAGAAAAGAAAAGAAAAAAAAAGAAAAAACAAAAACAAAAACAAAAAACTAAAAACAAATAACAAAAAAAACCCAAAAAACTTCTATGATTTTTTTTTTTTTTTTTTTGGGAAGAGTGGGAAAAATCCTATATCTCCCTTGTGTCTTTAACGAGCCTCTTGTTGGAGTCTCTGGTCTGGTTGTGGTCCTGTGGCTTGGTTGGTTTCTTAAGTCAGTTTGTTTGAACAGGCAGTAAAATGCTCTGCTTTCCCCAGGATTTGGCGATCCTCCTCCCAGGCTAGTTCATTGGGAGACAGATCTGCTTTGAGTATCACAAAAGAGGGGGATGCAGTGATGAGGCTAGGTTCTGGTAGCTTTTCCGGGGCTGGTTTGTGAAAACCTCACAGAGCCCAGCCTGGAGCCATTCTCAGGGATTCTGTTTACTGATTTTCAATTGCTTGTCGAGGCTGCTAGAGGGAGGGGCAGCCTCTGGCTCTGATTACCCAGTGAAGAAACCCACTCCTAGGGCTGGCACCCGAGCTGGGTGACTTTTCCCTGGGTTGAGCTGAGTCTGGCAGGTCACGCCGCTGTTAAGTTCTTGTGACTTGCTAAATGACTTGTTTTATTCCAAGGCTTGAGTTGGAGCTAGCAGCTCCACCGAGCTTTGTCGGTATCCAAGATGGAGATCTCTGGTACTGGGCGGGGAGGGGTGGCCTTCCCTCCTCTGTTCCCTGAGAAGGAGTGAGGACGTCAGGGTTCTACTCACGCCGAGTCTTGGTTCCTGGGTCATCTCTGGTCTGCGAACTGCAGGATGAAGATGTCCGCTCCTTGTCAGTTCTTGCTGGTGTTGAGTAGAATCCGCTCCCTGCTGCGTCTGGCTCCTTGGTCCCGGACTCTCTATTGCTCAGGTATGGCGGCTGCACTCGCCACCCACCGCCGCCGCTGCCGCTGCCGCGGCGGCTGCTGGCAAGGGCTCAGAAGTGTCTCCTTGCCTGGGTTTCCTTCTCTGGACTAACTCTCTGTCCTGTGATGGCTCACTTGGTGTAATTCTCTGACTTAGGACTGTTCACTGAAACTCTAAAACTGCTTTCTATGCGAGAGCTTACTTAGACTCCAGCTTCTCCTCCGCGATCTTCCTTCACTCTCCCTCAATGTTGTTTTGATTTGCATTTCTTTTATGGCTAGGGAGGTTGAGCATGTCTTCATGTGTCTATTGGCCATCCTTCTTTCCTCTTCAGAGAAGTTTCTCTTTAAGTCTTTAGCCCACTTATTTATTGGGCAGTTGTTTCTTTGAGGATTTGTTATTGGGGGATTTAATTTTTTGAGTTCCAAGTATATTTGAGATATGAGACCCTTGTCTGTTGTATGGCTAGTGAAGATCTTCTCCCAATCCGTAGGCTTTCTATTGATCTTGCTAGCTATGTCCTTTGCCATGCAGAAGCTCTGCAACTTCATGCAATCACATTTGTCCAACCTTTCTTTGATTTGTTGTGTTTCCGGGTCTCTATTAAGAAAATTTCGGCCTGTGCCAAGGAGACCTAGGGTTTCTCTTATTCTATCTGGTAATGTTTTCAGAGTGTCAGCTTAGACTCCGAGGTCTTTGATCCATTTGGAGTTGTGTCTGGTGCAGGGTGATATATAAGGATCTAGCTTTACTTTTCTACAAGTGATTAACCAATTTTGTCAGCACCATTTACTGAAGAAGCTGTCTTTCTTCCATTCTATTTTTTTAGCTCCTTTATCGAACATTAGATTACTATAGGTCTGTAGGTTCATTTCTGGGTTTTCAGTTCTATTCCATTGATCCTGAAGTCTGTTCTTGTGCCAGTTCCAAGCTGTTTTGATTACTATGGTTTTAAAGTAGAGTTTGATATTTGGTATTGATATTCCTCCAGCACTGTACTTTCTGTTGAGGATCGTTTTTGCTATTCGGGGTCTTTTATTGTTCCCTATAAATTTTTGGATTGCCTCTTCTATTTCCTTGAAGAATGAGGTTGCAATTTTGATGGGTATCGCATTGACTTTGTAGATAGCCTTGGGAAGCATTGCCATTTTCACGATGTTGATCTTTCCAATCCAGGAGCATGGGAGTTTTTGCCACTTTCTAAGTTCTGTTTTAATTTCCTTTTTCAAGTTTTTAAAGTTTTCATCATAGAGGTCCTTCACTTCTTTGGTTAAGTTAATTCCTAGGTATTTTATTTTTTGTGGGGCTATTATGAATGGAGTTGCTTTCCTAATTTCAGACCCACTTTTCTCATTGTTGGCATACGGAAAAGCCATTGATTTTTGAGGGTTGATTTTATACCCTGCTACCGTGCCAAAGTGTTGAATCAGCTTGAGTAATTTGGGAGTGGAGTCTATGGGATTCTTTAAATACAAGATCATGTCACCTGCAAAGAGGGAGAGTTTTACGTCTTCTTTCCCTATTTGGACCCCTTTATGTTTGCATCTTGTCTTATTGCTGTAGGCAAACATTCTAATACTAGATTGAAGAGAAGTGGAGAGAGTGGACATCCTTGTCTTGTTCCTGAGTTAAGAGGAAATGGCTTTAGTTTTTTACTATTAAGTATAATGCTGGCTGTAGGTTTGTCATATACAGCCTTTATTGATTGAGGAATGTTCCATGGATTCCTAATTTTTTCAAGACCTTCATCATAAAGGGGTGTTGGATCTTGTCAAATGCTTTTTCTGCATCTGTTGAGATAATAGATGCTGGATGGGATGTGGACAGAAGGGAACTTTACTGCATTGTTGGTGGGAGTGTAAACTTGTTCAACCACTTTGGAAAGTAGTATGGAGGTTCCTCAAAAGACTCCACATAGAGCTCCCCTATGACCCAGCAATCCCACTTTTGGGTATTTACCCAAATGTTTACAAACAAGACAACACTAAAGCTACCAACATGACTATGTTTATTGTAGCACTATTTACTATAGCTAAGATATGGAACCAATGCAGATGCCCCTCAGTAGATGAATGTATCAAGAAAATGTGGAATTCTATGCCTCCATCAGAAAGAATGACATTGCCCCATTTGTTAGGAAATGGAAAGACTTGGAAAAAATTATATTAACTGAAGTAAGCCAGGCCCAAAGAAACATAGGTCCGAAGGTTTCCCTTATCTGCAATATCTAGTGTATTTCTCAATCAAGCAGAAAAGGTAAGATAAGGTGATCTTAGGGAAATGAACCCTAAGATATGTATTCAAATGTTTTCTTTCTTTCATGCAGTTGTTTCTAAGACATTTATATGATAATGTCTTTGTTGTTTTGTATGTCCCACTCCCACAATATATCCCCTGCTTTCACTGTATTTGATGTCGGAATAATTTGTGGAGGGGAAGGGGAAAAACAAATCGTTTAAAATAGGATTGCATGTGGACCCATTGCAACAATGAGATGTACAAGTTGTAATGTCGAAAACGAACTTTACAACTTTGGTGGGGGTAGGGGGAGGAGGAGCGGGGAGGATTGGTTGGGGGGGAAAGGGGGAGGATGCGAAGGGATGGGAAGAGGAAACAAAGGAGGAGGCTACAGTGCTTGGTAAGAAATGTGCTCATTATCTTGCCTATATAATTGTAACCCCTCTCTACAGTATTTTCACAATAAAATAGAAAAAAAAAAAGAAAGCCTGGATAAATGGGATTGTATCAAAGAGTTTCAGCTTAGTAAGGGACTGTAGCTAACAAGATAAACAGGCCCACAAAATTGTGGAAAAATCTTTATACATCAGACAAAGGCCTCATACATGAATTGTACATGCAGCTAAAAAAATTAATCCCCCCAAAGAAATGAACTGCGAAAAAAGAAAACAGAAGGTATTTTTACTTGACATTTCTTCTGTCTCTTGTTTTCTTTAACTTTTCTCTTGTTTCTTTGTTTATATTAGTGAGAGTAAAGGAGGGCTCATAAAAGATGGAACAAGGATGAATAAATACAATAGTGATACTCACTAGACTCTGTGTAGAAAACGAACTGGCCATTTGTGGAGACAGGCGGGAAAAACTGGGAGAGATTGATGGAAGGAGAGACATTCTTCAAAAGGAATTGTCCTCATTACTAATTACCTAGCTCATGTAGCAGTAACCTTCTATATATCTGCATTTTGTTATTTCCCTTCCTCTACCCAAATTATAAAAATATATGTACAAGGTGCAGAACACCAGAATCAACTACAGTGATAATAGTGGTTGTAACATAAAGGAAGAACATACAAAAAACAAAAAATATCACAAAGTACATTATAAGTACATTAAAAAGAACAATAAGAAAGATAAAATTTCTTCTGTCCCTTTCTTGTGGTTCAGTTCACTTAGGATCAGGGTTTATGGTCATATGCACATAGCTTTTGATCTCTTCTGCTTGTCCTAGACATATACTACTTATTGAAGATAAGGGAAACCATGGGACATACGGCCCTTTGAGTCTGGCTTACTTCAATTAATATAACTTTTTCCACATCTTTTCATTTCCTAACATATGGAGCAATGCCATTCTTTCTGATGGAGGCATAGAATTCCATTGTGTGTGTGTGTGTGTGTGTGTGTGTATCACATTTTCTTGATCCATTGATCTATTGAGGGGCATCTGGGTTGGTTCCATTTTTAAGCTATGGTGAATAATGCTGTGATAAACAAAAATGTGCTGGTAACTTTGGTAGGCCTTGTTTGTGATCGTTTGGATAAATGCCCAAAAGTGGGAATGCTGGGTCATAGGGGAGCGCTATGTGGAGTCTTTTGAGGAACCTCCATACTGCTTTCCAAATTGGCTGAATAAGTTTACACTCCCACCAATAAGGCAGTAGAGTTCCCTTCGGTCCCCATCCCCTCCAGCATCTGCTGTTCTTGATTATAGCCATACTAACTGGGGTGAGATGGAATCTCAATGCTGTTTTGAGTTACATTTCTTCTATGGCTAGAGAAGTTGAGCATTTCCTCATGTGTCTATTGGCCATTTTTATTTCCTCTTCAGAGAAATCTCTCTTTCTGGCTTTAGCCCACTTATTAATTGGGCAGTTATTTCTTTGAGGATTTGTTGTTGGGGGATTTAATTTTTTTGAGTTCCAAGTATATTTTAGATATGAGACCTTTGTCTGTTGTATGGCTAGTGATAATCTTCTCCCAATCTATGGGCTTTCTATTGATCTTGCTTGCTATGTCCTTCGCCATGCACAAGCTCTTCAGTTTCATGCATTGGTCCCATTGGGCCCACCGTTCTTTGATTTGTTGAGTTTCTGCTTCTTTATGAAGAAAATTTTGGTCTGTGTCAAGGAGCCCTAGTTTCCAATATTCCTTTCTGCAATGTTTTCAGGGTGTCTGCCTTGACTTCGAGGTCTTTGATCCATTTGGAATTGTTTGTGGTGCAGGGTGGTATATAAGGATCTAGCTTTAGTTTTCTACGGTGATTAACCAGTTTTCCAGGTCCATTTACTAAAGAGACTGTCTTACTTCCATTCCATTTTTATACCTTTTTTATTGTAAAAATACTTTACAGAGGGGTCACAGATACAAGAGGAAGGTAATGAATACATTTCCTGTTGAGCATTGTTGCCTCCTCCTTGGTTTTCCTTCCCACCTCCAAACTACCCCCCCGAGGCCAAAGTTGTAAAGTTTGTTTTCCACATAGTGTCTTTTACATCTCATTGTTACAATGGGTCATCCTGTATCTCTATTTAAGCATTTTGTTTTGTTCCTTCCTCTCCCCACGTTAGAGAAGTGCATATACAAGGTGTAGGGCACCAACATCAAATACAGTGAAAAGAGGTGTTATGCCACGGGGGACGAACATAAATAGAAACAAAAAAATCACATGGTACATTATAAATATGTTAGAAACAATGGAAAGAGAGAAAAAATATTTTTGTTCCTATCTTGGGGTTCATTTGGCTTCAAGTCATCTTACATGGTCCTATGTACATAGCTTTTGACCTTTTGACCTTTTCTACTTGTCTTATACATGTACTAGTTATTGCAAATAAGAGAAACCATGGGACCTATGTTCCTTTGGGCCTGGCCTTACTTCACTTAATATATTTTTACCAGGTTTTTCTACTTCCTAACAAATGGGGCAATGCTATTCTTTCTGATGGAGGCATAGAATTCCATTGTGTATATATACCACATTTTCTTGATCCATTCATCTACTGAGGGGTATCTGTGTTAGTTCCATTTCTTAGCTATGGTAAATAATACTGCTATAAACATAGTTGTGCTGGTAGCTTTAGTAGCGTCTTGTTTGTGGTCGTTTGGGTAAATGCCCAAAAGTGGGATTGCATAGGGGAGCTCTATGTGGAGTCTTTTGAGGAAACTCCATACTACTTTCCAAAGTGATTGAGCAAGTTTACACTCCCACCTACAATGCAGTAGGGTTCCCTTCTGTCCACATCCCCTCCAGCACCTATTGTTATAAGAGTTCTTGATTATAGCCATTCTAACTTGGGTGAGGTAGAATCTCAATGATGTTTTGATTTGCATTTCTTTTACGGCTAGAGAGGTTGAGCATTTCTCCACGTGTTTATTGGTCATTCTTATTTCCTTTTAAGAGAATCTCTCTTTAAGCCTTTAGCCCACTTATTTATTGGGAAATTGTTTCTTTCAAGATTTATTCTTGGGGGATTTATGTTTTTGATTTCTAAGTATATTTTAGATATGAGATCCTTGTCATTTGTATGGCTAGTGAAGACCTTCTCACAATCGGCAGGCTTTCTATTGATCTTGCTAGCTATGTCCTTTGCTATGCAGAAGCTATGTCACAATGGGTCAACTTGCATCCCCATTTAAGCATTCCCCAATATCCCTTCCCCTCCCCAAATTACAAAAATGTATATACAAGATGCAGAACACTGGCATCAAATCCAGTGAGAACAGGAGTTATACTGTGGGGGAAGAACATACAAATGAAATGCAAGAATCATATAGTGCACTGTAAGTACTTTAAAAACACTAGCAAGAAAGAAAAAAACCACTTGTATCCCTGTCTTGGGGTACATTTTGCTTAACATTACTTCATGTGGTCATATGTACATAGTCTTTGACCGTCTCTGTTTGTCCTAGACATGTACTAGTCATTGCAAACAAGGGAAACCATGGGACCTCTGTTTCTTTGGGCCTGGCTTACTTCTCTTAATATAATTTTTTCCAAGTCTTTCCATTTCCTAATTAATGAGGCAATGTCATTCTTTCTGATGGAGGCATAGAATTCCATGATATATATACACACACATATATATCACATTTTCTTATCCATTCATCTACTGAGGTGCATCTGGGTTGGTTCCATATCTTAGCTATGGTAAATAATGCTACAAAAAGCAAGCCACTGAGTTTTGAGGATTAATTTTGTATCCTGCTTCAAGATTATGTCATCTGCAAAAATTAAATCTTCCAAAAACAAATCCTCAAAGAAACAATCGCCCCATTAATAAATGGGCTGAAGACTTAATGAGAAAATTCTCTGAAGAGGAAATAAGAATGGCCAATAGACACATGAAGAAATGCTCAACGTCTCTGGCCATAAAAGAATGCAAATCAAAACAACATTGAGATTCTACTTCACCCCAGTTAGAATGCCTATAGTCAAGAAATCTAATAATAACAGATGCTGGAGGAGATGTGACCAGAAAGGAACACTAGTACACTGTTGGTATGAGTGTAAACTTGTTCTATCTTTCTGGAAGGCAGTATGAAGGTTCCTCAAAAGACTCCACATAGAGCTCCACTATGACCCAGCAATCCCACTTCTGGACATTTAAATAAATCATCATAAACAAAGCCATATTAAAGTAAGTAGCACAGCTATGTTTATTGCAGCATTATTCATTAAAAATAAGATATGGAACCAACCCAGATTCACCTCAGTATAGATGAATATATCAAGAAAATGTGATACACATACACATGCACACACAACACAATGGAATTCGATGCTTCTATCAGAAAGAATAAAGTTGCTCCATTTGTAAGAAAATGGAAAGACTTGGAAAATTTTTATTAAGTTAATTAAAAGAGACCCAAAGAAAAGTAGCTTGCATGATTTCCCTCATTTGTAAAAACTAGAATATATCAATGATATTCTTTATTATATGACTTAACAATATAGTATCAAAATATACAAGATTCAATCTTATTCCCTTAGACCATATTCCTGTTATTTACACTAGGTATCATGGCCTAAAGATTATTTTCTTAGGCAAATGAAATAAATACAACCAAGCATCTCATAAGACAGAGATAATGTTATTCATTGAGCAGAATTTCTGAACCATATTTGGGTATAACCCTTTATTGTATGGCTTATATTTATTTTTTAATCTTTACTGAATGCCAAATTGATTCAATTTCACCCTCCATTACTATCCACATGCCATTGAATTAAATTCTCTATACCTGAGTTCCTCATTTAGAGTGACAAAAAACTGAATGTAGGTTTTTAAAGAGCTAATTGATACTTAGACCTCAATAGATTTTATTTTTAATATTCCATTTTGTTTAGCTGTCAAAGACCCTAAACACACTCCCTATCCTCATTAAATTCAAACAAAATTTACAATACCTTATAATCACCTTTGGGGAGAGGGATGAAAGCCATTTGGGATGAAGCAACTGAATTGCCTCAGAGGACACCATGTGCTGTGCATGGTGAAATGTCCACCAAAAGTCTATGCCTGTGAGATGCCAGCTAAAGTTCTGAGAGCATCATACCCAGAGGGCCGATTCCCACACACAATGTAAATAACATCCATAGAATCTTAGTGGTTGATGCCAGCAGCTATCAATAAGAATTCCATGTGAAGAGGCTTCCAGAAATACAGCCATTTACTATTGCCTGAGGAAGCAGTGTTGTCAATGAACCTACCAATTATATGTCAATAACTCACAGTCAATGATGAAATTGAATTCTGCTTTTGCATTCTGAAATTTTACCTTCAAACAGATTATTATTATTATTATTATTATTTTTGGGTCTGGTCGTGGGGCCTGAACTCTGGGCCTGGGTGCTGTCCCTCAGCTTTCAGCTCAAGGCTAGCCCTCTACCACTTGAGCCACAGCGCTGCTTCCGGCTTTTTTTCTTTTTGCTTATGTGGTGCTGGGGAGTTGAACCCAGGGTTTCATGCATGCAATGCAAGTGCTCTACCACTGAGCCACCTTCCCAGCCCCACAGATTATTATTATTATCCATGCAAACAGAGATGAAGACATTTTCATGGTGAACTGGTTGAGAATATGTGGTAGCAGAGGAAATTATTCTGTATCACCAACCTAAATCACTATGAAAAACATCTCTATGTTTTTAAGCTGACAACATGTGTTAGACCCAAATCATGCACTGGATTTCAGAAAATATACAACACATATATACTTTAAAAATGGAGGTAAATGAAAGCATAGAATTGCATTGTATATATACCACATTTTCTTGATCTGTTCATGTCCTGAGGGCATCTAAGTTGGTTCTATATGTTGTCTATGGTGAATAATGCTGTGATAAACATAGTTGTGCTGGTAGCTTTAGCATGGCCTTGTTTATGATCCTTTGGGTAAATGCTCAATAGTGGGATTGCTGGGTCATAGGGCAGCTCTAAGTGTAGTTTTTGAGGAAGGAACCTCAATACTGCTTTCCAGAGTGGTTGAACAAGTTTACACTTCCTCCAACAATGCAGTAGGGTTCCCTTTGGCCACATGGTCACATACCCTCCAGCATTAGTTGTTTTGAGATTTCTTTTTTTTAAAAATCGTTTTATTGTAAAGATGATGTAAGAGGGGTTATAGTTACATGATTAAGGGAATGAGTACATTTCTTGTGGAGCATTGTTACCCCCTCCCTGATTATAGCCACTAACTGGGGTGAGGTGGAATCTCAATTTTTTTTTCCATTTGTTTTTTTCCATCATAGGGCCTGAACTCTGGACCTGGGCACTGTCCCTCAGGTCTTCAACTCAAGGCTACCGTTCTACCATTTTGAGCCACAGCACCACTCCTGGCTTTTTCTGCAAATGTGGTGCTGCCGAATCAAACCCAGGGCCTCATGCATGAGAGACAAGCACTCTACCACTGAGCCACCTTCCCAGCCCTCAAAAAAATTTTTATTGTAAAGATACTGTACAGAGTGGTTACACTTACATGAGTAAGGCATTTCCCATCGGGTTTTGTTATCCCCTCCTTTGTTTTTCCCCTAGCTTCCCCTCCCTCACCAGCTCCCCAACTCCTCCCTCCCCTACCCCTGAAGTTGTAAAGTTCGTTTTCGACAGTGCCTTGTACATCTCATTGTTACAATGGGTCAACCTGTATCCTTGTTTCAGCATTTTGTTATTTCCCTTCCCCTCCCCAAATTAGAAAAAATATATACATGCAGGTCACCTGAATCAAATACAGTGAAAACAGGGGTTATATCATGGGGGATGAACATACAAAAGAACGAAAAAAAAATCACATAATACATTAAAAACAATAGAGACAAGGAAAAAAATTTTGTGCCCCTATGTTGGTGTTAATTTTGCCTAGCATCATCTTATTTGGTCATACATACATAGCTTTCTAACTTTTCTGCTTGCCTGGTTAAGATTATCGTAGATGTATGCTAGTTACCACATATAAGGGAAACCATGGGGCCTATGTATCTTTGGTCTGACTTATTTCACTTAATATACTTTTCCCAAGTGTTTCTATTTCCTAACAAATTGGGTGATGTCATTATTTCTACACCATTTTTCTCGATCTATTCATCTACTGAGGGGCATCTGGGTTGGTTCCATTTCTTAGCTATGGTGAATAATGCTGCAATATACATACTTGTGTTGGTGGCTTTAGTATAGCCTTGTTTGTGATTGTTTGGGTAAATGCCCAAAAGTTGGATTGCTGGATCATAGGGAAGCTCTATGTCGAGTCTTTTGAAGAACCTCCATAATGTTTTCCAAACTAATTGAACTAGTTTCACTCCCACCAACAATGCAGTAGGGTTCCCTTTTGGCGATATCCCCTCCAGCATCTGTTGTTATTAGATTTCTTGACTATAGCCATTCTAACTGGGGTGAGGTGGAATCTCAATGTTGTTTTGATTTGCATTTCTTTTATGGCCAAAGAAGTTGAGCATTTCTTCACTTGTCTATTGGCCATTTGTATTTCTTCTCCCCCCCCTTTTTTTTTTGGTCCTGTTGTGGGCCTGAACTCTGGGCCTGAGCGCTGTCCCTCAGCTCTTCAGCTCAAGGCTAGCACTCTACCACTTGAGCCACAGCACCATTCTGGATTTTTTCTTTTTGCATATGTGGTGCTGAGGAATGGAACCCAGGGCCTCATGCATGCAAGGCAAGCGCTCTACCACTGAGCCACCTTCCCAGCCCTGTATTTCTTCTTTAGAGTTGTCTCTCTTAGTCCACTTATTAGTGCGGCAGTTGTTTCTTTGAGGATTTGTTGTTGGATTTAATTTTTTGAGCTCTAAGTATATTTTAGTTATGAGTCCCTTGTCTCATGTATGGCTACTGAAGATCTTATCCTAATCCATAGGCTTTCTCTATGTTTTGCTATGTTCTTTGCCATGCAGAAACTGCAGTTTCATGCAATCCCAATTGTCCAACCTTTCTTTGATTGGTTGTGTTTCTGGGTTTTTATTAAAAAAATTTCAGCCTGTGCCAAGGAGTCTTATACTTTCTCCTATTCCTTCCTGTAATGTTTTCAGGGTGTCTGCTTTTACTTTGAGGACTTTGATCCATTTGGAGTTGATTCTGGTGCAGGGTGATATATAAAGATATAACTTTAGTTTTCTACAGCTATTTCACCAATATAGCCAGCACTAGACTGAAAAGGTGTCTTTCATCCATACTATATTTTTAGCTCTCATATCAAACATTAGTTGGCTATAGTTATGTAGCCTGATAGAAAATTAGTTGGCAGGTTCATTTCTGAGTCTTGAGCTTTATTCCATTGGTCCTCAGGTCTGTTCTTGTGCCAGTACCAGCTGTTTTGATTACTATGTCTTTGTAGTAGAGTTTGAGATTTGGTATTGATATTCCTCTAGCACTATTCTTTCTACTAAGATTTGTTTTTTGGTATTTGGGGTCTTTTATTGTTCATATAAATTTTTGGCTTGCTTCTTGTATTTCATTGAAGTATGAGTTTGGGATATTAATGGGTATTGCATTGAATGTGTAGATAGCTTTTGGCTGTATTGCCATTTTCATTATATTAATCCTCCCAATCCAGGAGTGTGGGATTTTTTCCACTTCCTGAGTTCTGCTTTACAGTTTTTTGACTTTTATGCAGTTTTGTCAATCTTGATTGTGCATATGTGTGAGTTGGCAAGGGGGACTCCTTTGTCAAATGTATCTTGAGATCATCTGATCTGTTTTGTTGGTTTTAATGTCTGAGTTTGGCAAGTACAATGCTGAGTATGTTAGTAGGGCTCTCTAATGTGTGTTGTAATAATTTCTGCATTACTCTCTTTGCTTCAGATCTCTTTGGATTTTGGGGGATCTTTTGTGTTTCTGTATCAGTTTTTGGATTGAATTTTCCATTTCTATCAAGAGTGAGTTTGGGATTTCTTATAAGGATTGCTTTAAATCTATATATCCTTTTGGTGATACAGATGTTTTCACATTATTCATTTCCCAAACCATGACCAATGGAGATATTTTATTTCTTCTTATGTCTTCTACTTACTTGGTTTTCTTGGCATATCTCTTTCACTTTCTTGGTTACCTTTATTCCTAGGTATTTCAGAAACTTTGCATTGGGAAGTGGAATCTGATGATTTCTCTGAGTTCTTCCTCAGTCTGGTGATTGCTGTTTTGTAGATGCCTTGCTGAACATGTTTAACTTGCTTTGTGATGATTTTTTTAAAATGTCATAATTCTCAGTCCATTTCTTGAAAGTGACAGTTTTAATGTACTGGTTGACATTTGATAGATTTTACTGTGGAATTGAGTCTATTAGCACGCATTTTCTAGCATAAGATCTCAATGTGATCTTCAATGAACATTTTAGAGGTCTGAGCCCTTAGCCCTCCTCCCCCTCCCCAGGCTCACTCAGTTTTTACCAACCTGTGGGCTTTATTTACCATCCACTCACCGTGTATGCTGTTCTTGGCCTTGGTTTTCCTCCTTGAAAGCTGCTGAGCTGTGATGCAGCTGTGTGTAGTTGGCCCTAATGTCCTGCCCACCTGAGGCCTCTCATCTTGTTTCACTGGCAGCTTTTATGTAGGCGTGTTCATTGTTTCTCTGCTGAAGTAAGTCTGTGGGGATGTAGGACTTTCCTGCTGGGGCTAGCTTTGAACTGTGATCCTCAGATTTCAGCCACCTGAGTAGCTAGGATTACAGGCATGAGCCACTGGCACTCAGCAGTAGATTGATTTTTTTTGTCTGTCTTGGCACTTGAACTCTGGTATGGGGTGCTGTCCCTCAGCTCTTGAGCACAAGGCAAGCACTCTACCACTTGTGCCACAGTTCTACTTCTGGTTTTCTGGTGGTTAATTGGAGATAAGAGTATCAGGGACTTTGCTGCCTATACTGGGTTTGAACTGTGATCCTCAGATTTCAGCCTCCTGAGTAGCTAGGATTACAGGCATGAACCACGTATTCCCAGCTGGAGGATTGATTTTAAATTTTATTTTTTTTTATTACTTTAATTTTTTACTCATATATATATAGTTAAAATGTGGTTTCATTATGATAGTATTATATGAGTACACAAACTCTTTTATCCAAATGTGCTTATGTCCATTACTTTTTATTTTTTCTAAAAATTTAACTTATCTTAATGGCCTCCATTATTTTATTTTCAACCATGAATTAAAATCTGCAGTGTTTGATAGAATATATCTAAACTTTTTGAAAGCAACAAAAATCATATAAAATATGACATATGATCCCCAATTCCATAAACACACACACACACACACACATACACACACACACACACACACAAAGGAAGATAGGCAAACCATGATTCAAGGGCCAAATCCAGCCTGCTTCTTATGAGTAAAGTTTTATTGTATCACAAATGAAAAAATTTATATGGCTTCATTTCCCTTGTTCCTTTCTTCTTACCTCTGTCCTTTTTCTCCACAAACTTTTCCTTTAAACTCCATTAACTTTTTCCTTGCCTCTCATTTATCCAATCTTACTTCAACTTATCAACCCATCCATGTGTTCATTCTTTTTGTTTCTACATTTAAAAGAAAAATTGTTGTATAAGGGGGGGGGTGTGTGTGCCAGGGCAGAGATGGGAAGGGATGGGAAGGGGAAACAAAGGAGGGGGCAACAATGCTTGATAAGAAATGTACTCATTACCTTGCCCATGTAATCGTGACCATTCTTTACGATATTTTCACAATCAGAAAAGAAAAAAAAAGTTTAAGAAAATTAGCAAGGACTACAACATATTATGTGTAACTACTGAAATCACATGTTCTCCCAATAATTTCACATCACACAATGAAGATCCAGTATTTTCCTCAATAATATAAACTCATCCCTATACATGAAATTTCTAAAATGAATAAGGAAGATTGAAAGAACTCAATAGAAACTGATGAGTATTTTGATTATATCTTGATGAACATACTGAAGAAGTTGGAAATTAATTAAATTTTAATTTGTTAATTTAATTTGTGTACCCTCAACAAAAGAACATGCACACAGTTTTTGCCAAACATTGTTATATTTTCAACAAAAATTTAATTTATAGCAAACTAGAGTCAGTTACATAGTCATTTCTCTATCAGATATGTAATTGTGAGAGGGGTTCAATGTCTGGGCAGGAAAGTCCATATGATTATTATTTTCAAGGAAAGACCAAAGAGCTAGAAATTGAGGTGTGGTTCAAGTAGCAATGCAGACAAGGCTGAAAAATGTAAGGCATAGTATAGACCCTGAGTTCAAGCATGCAAAATGAATTTAATGTAAGATGAAACATGTAACAGACAGTAAAAGAGATAAGAAGTGAGTACAATTGTGTCAATATATCTTAAATATATGATTCTGTAAAAATAGTATAGAACCCACTAAATCAACCTATTTGAAATAGTAAGTCATGTTTTCCTTATCAAATTGAGAGTTTTGAAATGTGACAGATAAAAATGTTCATGTTATAGCCAGATGCTGGTGACTCATGCCTTTAGTCCTAGCTACTCAGGAGACAGTGATCAGATGACCACAGTTCAAAGCTAGCCTGGGCAGGAAAGTCTGTGGGACTACTCTTATTTCCAACTTATTTTCACAGAAAACCGGAAGTGGCATTGTGGCTCATATGGTAGAGTGCTTGTCTTGAGCTGAAGATCTCAGGTTGTGTACCCAGGCTAAGTTCAAGCCCCACAGCCAACAACAACAACAAAAATTAAAAAATGTTCATATTTCAACAGATTGTAATAAATGCTACATTACAAAAAGTAATCATATATATATTTATTATTCACAATTCTGTTTATCAAATTAGTAAAAAAATGATTAATCAACAATAAATTAAGAAGTATATTTAGGTATGCAAGAGAAAACTATGATGCATTACAGAATTTAATCTTAGAGAAAAGTCAGATGATCCTCTACATTGTAATCTTAAAGTGAAGAATATTTCTGTAACTTAACCAACTCATTCCTAAAGCCATATGATGAAAGCAGCAGGAGAGGGAGGATTGATGAGAGAGAAGGAAATGGAGAATGGCAAAGAGAGAGACACAGACACATTGAGAAAGGTGACACAGAGAGAGACTCAGGAAACTTGCATAAGGTGAATGCGTGAATAGAAATATACAAGTAGTGTACAAAACAGTCTCTAATGACGATATTAAAAGATCAACATTTGTCAAGAGTAAAATATTAATGAAATGTATTAGATGACTCTGCAACATGGTGGTATGCACACAGGAAGTTAATATAATAAAAATTTAGAAAAGTGAATTAGAGAGACAACATTGAATAGACATGAAGAGTGTGTGATAGAATCAAATGTAGATTAAATAGGAGGAACCCAAATATAGAAAAAAATTCCAGTTTAAATGATGATCACCATCACTTGTGACTATCACTACTAGAAAAATGCAAAATAGATCCTTACTAATTGACGTAAAAATTTCATAATAGTATTACAAGAGAAAATTACTGTAGATTTAGTACAGAAATTGTTACTAATTAAACATATAAGTATAATCTTAATGCTTATTTCTCCTGTTATGTCTTTTATACCTGAATACATGCAGAGAATTTTTATTTGGCATTAACAAGATGTTGTAACATTTTGGGACAAAAATGCAGCCTAGGAGCCCTGCACTGGAAGCCAAGATAGAGAAGACCTCCACAGCCACCATGATCTTCCCCTTGGCACTGTGGTAGACAGGCAGGAAGTTGAGCCACACACTGCAGAACACCAACATGCTGAAGGTCAGGAACTTGGCTTCATTGAAGGTGTCAGGCAGGTTCCTGGCCAGAAAAGCCACAGTGAAGCTGGCTATGGCCAGGGAGCCCAGGTATCCCAGGACACAGAAGAAGGCGGTGAGGGAGTCCTTGTTGCACAGGATGATGATGTGGCCATGTTCAGAGTGTGCATCTGTGTCCACAAAGGGAGGAGAGGTTCCCAGCCAGAATCCACAGAAAGTCATCTGGATGAGGGTGCATAAGGGGATGATAAGTTTAGGAGCTCCTGATACCAGCAGCCACCTTATCCTTCTCCCTGGAGAAATAACCTTGAAGGCCAGGATCACAGTTACTGTTTTAGCCAACACTGTGGAAACAGCCACAGTGAAGACAACCCCAAATGTGATCTGCTGCAGGACGCAGGTGACTGTGTTGGGACGGCCAATGAAGAGCAAGGAACAGAGGAAACAAAAGATGAGAGAGATGAGCAAGATGTAGCTGAGAGTCCGGTTATTAGCTTTGACAATGGCAGTGTCTTGGTGTTTGAGAAACATTCCAAGAATAGCAGCAGGTAGCAAAGAGAAACAAATACCCATGCAGGCCAGAGCCATGCCCAAGGGATCTCCAAAAGCCAGGAAAGTTTCATCTCTCCGGAGGCACTTGTTTCTCTGTGTGTTGGCATACTGATGATCTGTACACTTCACACACTGCTCCATATCTGGTGGGAAGTGTAAACTACCATTAATTTCTTTTGTGAACTTCTTTTACTTCAAAGATTTTAGGAAATTGTTCACTTAGATGTTATCCTAACATGTCAGCAGTTACAATAAATGTATTTTCTGTTTCTTTTCTAAATAATAACCTATTCCCATTATCATCTACTTCTTTATTCAGGCTTTTATATTCAACTTTTTTCACTCAGTGATGGTTACAAATATTAATAATTTGAAATTTGGGGTACTGGAATTTCCTATCAACAATTTCTTATACTTTTCCTCACTCTTATTAAGAGAAATGTGCCCTATTCTGCAATCCTATTGAAAATTGTAATTGTACATGTTACAGTCTTGTTCATGTCTCTGTAAAACCATTTTATTGCTGTGGCCCATCCTTGAATTCACCTAATTATGTTTTTCTTGCTTACTTATCTGTGAAAGAGTAGAAACAGAGAGAACACTCTTGGACACTCTATAGTCATGCTCACTTCTTCTACTGAATCCACCTTTCTGAACACTTGTTCTGTGCCAAGAACAGTTGTGGGTACTGAAAAATAATAAAATTCAAGATTCATCTTTTCTGTGTGGACAAAAATGCAACTTTTAAGATGATCACTGTCCTTAATAAGACATGTTCAATTTCATTTCAGAGTTTACCCTTGTGCTAATGATTCTTGTTAAGAGGCATTTCTGGAGATAACTTTGCCTGCAATATACCAGAAAATATTACTAAATATGTAATTCAAAATCATGATCTATCATATTTCATTAGCAATAACACTATAACAGAGAGAGGAGAAATGGGCTCTGTCATCCTAATCCACAATTTTTGCATTGACATGGTTCGATTGAGGAAAACTAAAGTGAATTGAAGAATTCCTTCCTAAGACATGGACTTACCTGTCCCATTAGCAATCTCATTCTGTTGGCAAGGGTTACAATCAAAGCAACAGGCAGGCTATCCCTCCTGAGGAGATTTCCTGAATCCAGAACCACAACTCTCACTGCAGACAGAGTGAGGAGTCTGACGAAAGTCAGAGGTGTGTCAGTAATTGTTTAGACTCATGCCAAGTCTCCCAATAGTCCATTGTTAAAAAAATCAGATTATTAAGGATAATGTTTCTATGTGGGTAAATGTAGTCTCTTAACTGAATCCTGTTATGGATTCTATATGCCATTATTCTTAATATTCTTAATAAACTTGATATTTAGCCAGTTGAACTCGTGAAAAGTATGGAAAATTAATGGTGAGAAAGTAAGTCCAGTGCAGAGACCTAATGAACTGGCTTGAGTTCACATCATTATGGAGAAGAACCTGGAGGAAAACCTCCTTTTTATAGGATTTTGTGAACCCCAGACCCATCATATCTTTCTCTTTGTTTTCCAACAACCATGAGGTGAGACTTTTCTCACAGGTGCCTTCAATGATTCCTCTTACTGAAGATGCCTAAGTAGCGGGCCAACCAATCATTGAATGAAAAAACTCCACAGAATGGAGCAAAATAAACCTTTCAAATAAATGCAGTGATTCATCAGGTAATTTATCATAGTGTTAGAAACTTACTGAGAGATATTACTTATTTTTATGACTATATTCAAAATCAACATTTAGGAACACATTTAATTTTTTTTTTGATGGTAGTCAGACCTGGGGCTTGAACTCAAGGTCTAAGTGGTGGATTTGAGCATTTTTTGCTCAAGTTTACCATGCCACTACTTGAGTCACAGCTCCACTTCCAGATTTTTGGTGGTTGATTGGTGATAAGTGTCTCAAAGACCTTCATGTTTGGATTAATTTTAAACGGTGATTATTCAGATCTTAGCTATCTAAGGTTACAGGTGAAGGTTTCTGGCAGGCAGGCAAGTATAAATTTAAATGATGACTTTTACATACATATATATATGCTTAAAATTATGATTTGAAGGATGTGGGAGAGAGCAGGGAGAGTGGGAGAACAACAAGGGAAGGGGTAACAATGCTCGATAAGAAATGTACTCATTGCCTTCTTCATGTAACTGTAATACCTCTATTTAGCATCTTTGCAATAAAGTAACATTTAAAAAATCAGTATTAGATGCAACCCACCTCTGCAGTTCCTATGGCCCATTCTATCATATCTTCAGATAAAGACAGTTGATTACCATGGAGAGCATATGGAGAAAACTTTCCTACTTTCACATCAAATTGAAGACCTTCTGGAGAATCCCAAATGTTCAGAATGTCATACTCTGGCTCCAATTTCCTTTTCTCACCCAAAATTACTTGGTCTCCAGCAGGATTGTAAAATTGGATGTTTTTCAGAAAAGGGTGCAGCTAAAAGAGATACATCATCTTATGGTGAAGTACATCCCATAGTTAACAACTGGAAGTAAGAAAAGCTCCTGATTGCCTTCAGACCCTGTTTCTGAATCCAAGAGTAGCACAGCCACCTAATGAAGTATTGGAGGAGAAATTCCATGTAGGAATGAAAATAATCTTTCTAAATCCTAATCTGCCAGAAAAGGATCAGAAGGCCTTTTTAAAAATAATTAGAGAAACCAATACCATGCAAACAGGCAGAAGTGAGACAATACTAAGTTGTTTAGCTACAGGTGACAAAACAGTTGATGAATAATCCAGAGGAGAGTTCCCAATAAGCTCTACAAACACTACTGGTAAAAATGGTAAATGAAAAGATTGAAAACCAGCAAAGGATTCAGTGTGAGACTGATAGGGAACAAGATGAGATGAGGCTAACCAAAGATTAATACAGGAACTTTGCAAGCATGATGAGACTAACCTAAAATTAATACAGGAATGTCACAAGCATGAGGAGACTACTCAAAGATTAATACACGAACTGCTGAGAATAGTTATAGAGTATTACAGGTATTGCATTAGCATGGTGAGAATAGACACAGATCAATGGAGGCATTCATGGAATCCATAGAGAGCTGAAGGAATCCAGGGAAGCCCCAAAGGGAATGCACAAAGGGAATAATGAGACATCTGTAGTTCATTGAAAAAGAGCAGCAAGCTAAAACCTCAATCCAGTAGATGGAAACAAATAATTAAAATTAAATCAGAATTAAACGAATTAGAATCTAAAATAACCATAGATAGAATCAATAAAACAAAGAGTTGGTTCTTTGAAAAAATTAACAAAATTGACATACCCTTAGCAAATCTTATCAGGAAAAGAAGAGAACACACCCAACTAAACAAGCTCAGAGATGAGAATGGAAATATCACCACAGAAACAACCAGGATTCAGAACATTATAAGGGAATACTTTTCCAATCTTTATGCCAATAATTTTGAGAATGTGGAAGAAACGGTCGAGTTCCCAGCAAATATCCATATGCCAAAACTAAACCAAGATGAGTTAAACCATCTTAACAGGCCCATATCAAGCACTGAAATAGAAACATCAATAAGAGACTGCCCATCTAAGAAAAGTACAAGACTGGATAGATTTACAGCAGCATTCTACAAGGCCTTCAAAGCAGAGCTCACACCAATACTCTTCCATCTCTTCAATGAAATTCAAATAAAAAATTCACTACCACACTCTTTATGAAGCCATCATAACTCTCATCCCAAAACCAGGCAGGGACTCGTCAAAGAAAGAGAACTATAGACCCATTTCTTTGATGAACATTGATGCAAAACTTCTCAACAAAATTTTGGCCAATCCACTTCAACAACTCATCAAAAAAATCATACACCACGATCAAACAGGATTCATTTCAGGGATGCAAAGCTGGTTCAATATATGCAAATCAATTAATATAATTCATCACATGAACAAGAGCAAGGATAAGAACCAAATGATTATCTCAGTAGATGCAGATAAGGCATTTGACAATTTTCAACACCCCTTTAAGATGAAGGCTGTGGAAAACCTAGGAATCCAGGAAACATTCCTTAATACAATAAAGGCTGTATATGACAAACCTACAGACAGTATTATACAAACACAATGGTGAAAAACGAAAGCCATTTCCCCTAAACTCAGGAACAAGACAAGGATGTCCACTCTCTCCACTTCTCCTCAATTTCATAGTAGAATGCCTAGCTACAGCAATAAGACAAGAAGCAAACATAAAAGGGATCCAAATAAGGAAAGATGAAGTAAAACTCTCTCTCTTTGCAGATGACATGATCTTGTATTTGAAGAATCCAACAAACTCCACCCCCAAATTACTCAAGCTGACTCAAAACTTTAGCAAAGTAGCAGGATATAAAATTAGCCCTAAAATCAATAGCTTTTCTGTATGCCAATAATGAGAAGAGTGCGGCTGAAATCAGGAAAGCAACTCCTTTTGTAATAGCCCCCCAAAAATAAAATATCTATGAGTTAAGTAGAGAAGTGAAGGACCTCTATGATGAAAACTTTAAAAACCTGAAAAAGGAAATCAAAGCAGAACTTAGGAAGTGGAAAAACTTCCCATGCTCCTGGATTAGAAGCATCAACATCATGAAAATGGCAATACATCCCAAGGCTATCTTCAAATTCAATGCGAAACCTATCAATATGCCAACCTCATTCTTCAAGGAAATAGAAGAGGCAATTCAAAAATTCATACGGAACAAGAAAAGACCCCAAATAGAAAACAATCCTTAACAGAAAGTACAGTGATAGAGGAATATCAATACGAAATTTCAAACTCGTCTACAAAGCCATAGTAATCAAAACAGCTTACTACTGGCTCAAGAACAGACCTCAGGACCAATGGAACAGAATTGAAAACCCAGAAATGAACCCACAGACCTATAACCACATAATCTTCAATAAAGAAGCTAAAAAATAGAACGTAAGAAAGACAGCCTCTTCAATAAATGTTGCTGGAAAAATTGGTTAATCACCTGTAGAAGACTAAAGCTAGATCCTTCTATATCACTCTGCACCAGAATCAACTCCAAATGGATCACAGGCCTCGGAGTCAAAGCAGACCCTCTGAAAACATTACAGGAAGGAATCGGAGAAACTCTAGGGCTCCTTGGCACTGGCCCTAATTTTCTTAATAGAGACCCAGAAACACAACAAATCGAAGAATGGTTGGACAAATGGGATTACATAATACTGCATAGCTTTTGCCAGGCAAAGGAAATAGCTAACTAGATGGAATAGAAAGCCCACTGATTGGGATAAGATCTTCACTAGCCATACAATGGACAAGGGTCTCATATCTAAAATATACCTGGAAACAAAACATTAAATCCCCGAACAACAAATCCTCAAAAAACAACTGCCTAATAAAAAAGTGGGCTTAAGACTTACAGAGAAACTTCTCTAAAGAGGAAATAAGAATGGCCAATAGACACATGAAGAAATGCTCAACCTCTCTAGCCATGAAAGAAATGCAAATCAAGACAACATTTAGATACCACCTCACCCCAGTTAGAATGGCTATAGTCAACAGATGCAGGAGAGGCTCTGCCCAAAAGGAAACCCTACTACCTTGTTGGTGGGAGTGTAAACTTGTTCAACCACTTTGGAAAGCAATATGGAGGTTCCTCAGAGGGATCGACATAGAGCTGCCCTATGACCCAGCAATCCCACTTTTGGACATTTACCCAAATGATTACAAAGGCTACCAGCACAACTATGTTTATTGCTGCATTATTTACCATAGCTAAGATATGGAACCAACCCAGATGTTCCTCAGTAGATGAATGGATCAAGAAAATGTGTAGTCTACAGTGGAATCTACACCTCCGTCAGAGAGAATAACGTAACATCAGCCCATTTGTTAGGAGATGGAAAGACTTGTAAAAAATATATTAAGTGAAGTAAGTCAGGCCCAAAGAAACATAGGTCCCATGGTTTCCCTTATTTTCAATAACTAGTATATGTCTAGGACAAGCAGAAAAGATGAAAAACTATGTTCATATGGTCATATATGATGATGTAAACGAAATGAACCCCAAGATAGGGACACAATCTTTTTTTCTTTCTTGCTTTTGTTTCTAATGTATTTATGATGTTCCATTTGGTTTTTATTTTTGTTTCTTTGTATGTTTCTCCCCCACGGTATTACCCCTGTTTTCACTGTATTTGATGTCATTGTGCTGCAGCTTGTATATACACTTCTCTAATTTGAGGAGGGAAAGAAAAAACCATATGCTTAAATAGGGAAACAGGTTGGAACATTGTAACAATATGATGTACAAGACACTATGTTGAAAACGAATTTTACAATGGGGGAGTATTGTTGTCCAGTTTGGAGGGATGGGATGGTAGGGGAAAAACCAGGTGGAGGCAACGATGCTTGATAGTTAATGCATTCATTACCTTGCTCATGTAACTATAACCCTCCGTAAGGTATTTTTAGAATAAAAACAGTACCAAAAAAACAAAAGGAAAAAATTTTCTTGGCCTGGTGCTGGTTGCTCGCGCCTGTATTCCTAGCTACTCAGGAGGCTGAGATCTGAGGATTGCAGTTTAAAGCCAGCCCAGGTGGGAAAGTCTGTGTGACTCTTATTTCCAATAAACCACCAGAAATCTGGAAGTGGTGCTTTAGCTCTAGTGGTAGAGTGCTAGCCTTGAGCTGAAGAGCTGACAGACAGGGCTCAGGCCCAGAGGTCAAGCCTCATGACAGATTAAAAAAAAACAAAAAAGTAATTTCCTGGGATTTGGCCAAACAACCCAATATTTAATTTCATACAGTATATTCTCCAGGAAGTGCCTTTGCTCATGATGTGTGCCATCCAATATACAAGAAATTACCTGTGCAGGGGAAGGTGCTGTCCATTTTCTATTTCCCATTGTTTGAACTTCTGTTTGATGAAGAAACATCTCATGGAGAGCCTGGGCCACAGTATACACAGTATTGTATATATTGTAACTGTCCCCAGACATGGAAATGTCAAAAATATGCCTAGGCAAACAATCCAAGGAGGCGTCATGAGGACATTCGTCCCATGCTATACAATCAGACTCAATGTCTGAGCAATTAAAAGAGAGAAACCATAGCTTTGCAAGAAAAAAGTCTTCTGGGTATTTGGAAGGATTAACTGCCTTGACAAAATCTGTGAATCCAGAAACATCTGCATGATGGTGTGTAAAAATAAGAGGTACATGCAATGAGCCTAGCATGAAATATCTCCTTGTTTTTAAATTCCATTGTGAGTTCATGATACAAACTTTGCCTTTCATTAAAATGTGCTCAATAAATAGTATTAAATCTAGTAGTGATTCATTGTCACCATATATGATGAGGACATTTGCTGAAGATTTATTTATCTCATTATAAACTGCCATGATTCTGATTATATGTGCAATGCCTTTGCTTGATATCAGTAGCTCATAGGCTACACAAACGCTGTTCTTGGCCATTTCTTCTTTCAATTCAGGAAGAATCCACAAGCCATTCTCATCTTGTGAGGTGAACAGTCCCATCCAGTTCCAGCTGAAGTGAAGCAGTAAGGAGACCATTGCAGTGGCTATCGATGTGTCCTTTGGGGCCATCTGACAGAGAGCAGGAAACTTGTGATGGTCACTCAGGGCATGATCAAAAGGCCCAAAAGTAAACTAAAGGGAAAAAAATTTGGATGCTCCATGAGTGAGGAAATTGCCATCCATCATAATCTTAGTCTTGAAGTCTGTTAAGAAGCAGTTGATGTAGGTGAAAGCTAGGGTTTTGGTTTAATATTTGAAAGAAATATTTGAATTTTTATTTATTTATATATTTTTGTCAGTTGTGTGGCTGAACTCTGGGCCTGGGCACTGTCCCTCTGCTATTCTGGGCAAGCTCGCACTCTACCACTAGAGCCAAGCACCACTTCCAGCTTTGTTTTGTTATGTGGTGCTGAGGAATCTAATCCAGGGCCTCATGCATGCCAGGAAAGCACACTATCACTGAGCCACCTTCCCCAGCCCCTGAATTTTTATTTAATAGTTGTGCAACCTATCTGATTACTTATAAGATGCCTCTTAATCTTTGTCACCATTTTTTTTGGTCAGTCATGGGGCCCAAACTCTGGCCCTGGGCTCTGTCCCTCAGCTCTTCAGCTGAAGGCCAGCACTCTACCACTTGAGTGTCAACCCCACTTCGGGCCTTTTCTGCTTATGTGGTGCTGAGCAATTGAACCCTGGGCCTCATGCATGCAAGGCAAGCACTGCACTACTGAGCCACCTTCCCATTTCTATCAACTCATTTGTCCTCATTCCATTTTCAGATATGTACATTGAATATTGTGCTATTTTTCCCTCCCATCCATTTCCTATTCCCTACCTTTCCCCCTTAACATTTACCCTCCTCACATGATATGCTTCATCTTTTTGGATTCCACCATGGTGTTTTACCCCTATGTATATCATACTTTAGTCAGTTTGATCATGTATGCATGCAAATGGCTTTGTATGTGTCCCATTTTGGTTCATACTACATGCTAACATTGTAGATCTGACTTTCACATGTGAGAGAAAACATTTCTACTTCTGGTCCCAAGCCAGACCTGTTATACTCAACATAATATCTTGTGTGTGTGTGTGTGTGTGTGTGTGTGTGTGTGCTTGTGTTTGTGTGCATGTGAATGCTAGGACATGGGTACAAACTCAAGGTGTCAGACACTTGCTTGACTTTTTTTACCTCAAGGCTTGTACTCTTCCATTGAGCCACACATTTACTTCCTATTTTCTTGCTGGTTAATTGGAGGTAAGTTTCCTGAGTGGGTAGGTTTTCAGGTGTGAACCATCAGTACTCTGCTCATCATATCTTCACACCACAAGGAAATTATTGGTAAGACTTGAAATAATAAGTAATACATTTGTTTGTCTAATTTGTGTATCTCTTCCCCCAAACAATAGGAATATACATATCCCACTGTCTTTGAGTTCTTATTTTTTGGTATCATAAAATTGGATAGGCTCATAAATCAAGGCTCTTCCTATTATTCTCTTCTAACACCTAAAATGGCACCCATTAGACATTTTTGTATCCCTCCCACCCTCACCTGTGGAAATCTGTAGAGTTGCAGCAATGTCCCAATGCGGGCAGATGTTATTCCTAATGGTCCTGTTAGTATTGCTATAGACTTGCTGTCTCTCATACAAGAGTAGTTTGGAATCTTGTACTTCCCAAAGAGCCAAATGAAGGGAGTCTTAAATACCCTCCAAGCTCCAATTGAACATCATAGACATCAAATCCCAGAGTCAAGTTATGCAAAAGATCAGGGTTTTTGTTGATTTCCTCAATAGCAAAAGCCAAGGCCAAAAGAAACTGATAGTTCTTGAAGATAAATCTGCATAATGAGGATAGAAATTGAGGAGTATTTCAAAACTTATGACTTTGCTGGATTGAATGCTTGCTTCTTTGCTGATGAACATGTTAAAATATTATCATCAATTGGGATGGAATGTGAATGTAGTGTCTTATGGTTGTATATAGAATAAGATAAGGACACGAAGGGAATATGCCTAAATGAGATTTATGGCTTAAATACCAAAAAAGAGCATGCTTTTCCCTCACTACCACATGCACCACAACAAAAAACTGTTGTCTGTTAAACGTGGATTAGGCTTTCATAAAACATCAAATATTCTGTTTCCTGTATCAAAACATAGCTAGTTCCACCTGTGTGAAAAATAAATCTTGTGGTTTAATCACCCAATTTATGTTATGTGGCAGGCTAGGCTAACTAATGAATGTTCACTTTAAGAGCAACTTTCAGAAGCGAAGTGTTATTTGTGAAAAATTCTATATTTTTCTATATTATAGAAAAATTCTGTTCACAGACCCAAATCACTGAATAGCTCTTCTTCTGGATGATATTGAATATCAGGTAAGGGAATTTTATTCTTCTTTATGAAACTTTAAAAAATGGATGCATCCAACTTCAATGAACTCATGGAGAGAGGAATCTCAATCACAGTGGATGAGGAAAGAACTGTAAGCAAGCTTTACATTGAACTCCCAGTTCCAAGACCACTATGGTAAAATACAATGATCACAACCCTCTTCCCAATATATTTAGGTTGAAATCCCAAAAAGAAAGAATAAAGAGGAGTAAAGAGGATCAAAGTACTTTTCTTTCTCTCTGTCCTGTCTGTATGTGTTCGTGTGTGTGTGAATGTGCATTATAAAGAAATTAATATCATGAAATCTACACACATTTTTAAAAAGGAACAATGAAGGCAAGATTGAAATACAAAGGAAAGAATAGACTTGTTTGACTTATACAGTCATATAAGAAATTATCCCCATGGAAGCCTATCATGTGAGTGCTATCTTCTAAAAAGAAGAAAATAGCTTTAAGGAAAGCTGATTGATCATACACATCAGGAGGAGGAAACTGGAAGCATGAGTGAAGAGTGTGAATAAAAATTTTGTTAAATGCTGACAACAGTGTTTCAGAAAAGCAAAATTAGTGTTTTGGGGATTCAGTAATTGTATGACAATGGAAGTAAGAACCCAAGCAGTTATAAATGAATTTATTGAGGTATAAGAGACTATATGAAGGCCACAATTAGTATAATTCTTTAGAAATATAATGTCAAAGCACAAAAAATGAGTACTAGGAATACCTGTGTGTGTTGTGGAGGGTAGGAAACAGAAGAGAGATAGAAGTATGAATAGGGGAAATGAGTAGAATGTAGGCAAGAATGCATTGTATAGGCCACAGAACTGAGAAAATACTGATGGGTATAGGGGGGCATATTAAAGGGATTACAATGATCAAGCTATTATATACAGAAATTGCTTTGTTAAATGACAAAATTCAACACATAATCAAAAATTAAGAAAGTGAAAGAAGAAGTCGTGTGAGAGGAGTGGGTAAGAAAGTTAAAAGGGGTGACATTGAGCAAGAGGCAGTGTGTTCATAAACTCTCACATTGAATATCAATTCCTTTATACTAGTACCTAAAGAAAATAAGATTTAAAATATGTATAAAACTTATTGGTAAGAGTGACTATACAACAGATCTGAGAATGTTCAAACGTAGTAAATGTGGTAGACAAAATGAAAGGCTAGTTCTTATAAAGAGGGGAAAAATCAAATACATGTAGTAATTACTTCATTTACAGAAATAGAAAAGGGAAGACTAAATTTTATGAAAAAGTAAATCCTCTATTACCCAGCACTGTCTTAAGGCAGAAGAACAATAATGAAGTATCCTTATATCTGTTTTTCTATACTGTGGTGCCATAATAACAGAAAAATTTGATCAAACAGACACATGGATCAAAGAAATGTAAGACCAAGAAGTAATTGCAAACAACTACAGATATCTGATTTTTAGAGAAGTTGCCAAATAATATATGGCCTAAAGATGGCACTATTAGTATGGAGTGGAACTGTGAAACTGGGTTTCCATATGTACACTAAAACTAATCTCTACCCTTCCACCAGTATTTTTTTAAACTCAAAATCAGTCAGTTCTTAATAGAGCCTGGAACTTTGCAAGTAATAGACAAAATGAAAGGAAACGTACATACACAGGTAACTTAAATACAACTCAAATAGTTCATAAAATGAAATCAAGAATTAGGCTCTGGATTTGACTAAGGGGTTGGTAGAATATTTTGTCTCACCCACAAGGTCCTGAATTGTACTCCCAGCACTGGAAATGTAAAGCAGCTGTTGTTGTATCCAATGGAAAAGCTTCAGCACAATGAGAGAAATGGTGAATTAGCCAAATGCATTGTTAAATATCTTGGTTGCTATGCATCTCACAGAGGAATAATAGCATAGTGGAAAACAGTATGGATAATCCAATCAAGGAACAGATAATTTAAAAATGAAAAAATACTAATGGAAAATCAATTAAGAGAAAAAGATTCAATTATTTCAGCAATCAGGAAAATACAAATCAAAGTTATAATGGGTTGGCTACCAACTCAGACACAGATTGCAGTTTTGGTGATGGTATATAAAACTTAAAGATTGGAGATTCCTCAAGAAATTAAAACTACCTCCACTGGTGGTTCATGCCTGCAATCCTAGCTGAACAGGAGGCTGAGAGGCAAGAGTCTTGAGTCAAGGCCTGCTGGGCAGAACAGTCCATGACATTCTTTATCTCCAGTTAACCAACAAGAAGCTAGAAGTGGAGGTATAGCTCAAATGATAGAACATCAGCCTTGAGAGAAAAAGCCAATCAGGAGTGTAAAGCAAGCCAGTCACTATGGCTCCTGCCTCTAATCCTAGCTATTTCAAGACTCTGAAAGTGAGCAGAAGAAATGACAGATGTGGCAGAGTGAACAAAGACATAGGACAAGATATTTGAAATGGTCATAAATATAGTGAGTGACTCTACTGAAAGTATGAGACATGAATGGTGGAACTACAATATGAACCAGATAATTAGCATAAGCAGCATATTGTGTAAAAATTGAGGAACATTGCTGTAACATCAGTGGGTGCAGAGGTGAGTCAAATCTCTCACCCACTGATGTCTAATCACAGTGCTCCATGTAGCTATAAGAAAGTCTTCATGGATAAATACTGCTGTCCATAGGCAATACCATGCATAAAATTTTACTAGCCCAGACCATACTTCATTTCATATTTGTGGGCAGATAAGAAACCTCCATTGGCTGAAATCATAATACACACTAACAAAAGTCCTCAAACATTTTGAAAAATTAAGAGAATGAAAATCAGCTAAATATGGTTAAACAGTGGGGAATAAAAGAATAAGCCAGGCGCTAGTGATTCACACCTGTATTCTTAGATACTTAGAAGGTTGAGATCTGAGGACAGTGTTTTGAGGCCAGCTTTGGCAGGGATGTCTGTAAGACTTTAATCTCCATTAAACCACCAGAAATTGCCAGAAGTGGAGACGAGCCTCAAATGCTAGAGCACTAGCCTTCAGCAAAACAGTTGAGGGACAGTTCCCAGGACCACCACAAAAGAAAGAAAGATAAGCACACCAGTGACATGTAAGACAAGGATACATATCTTTGATAGCAGGAGAGTAATTCCTGTCCAGTGATTACACTCTCATGCTTGGGCAGCTACCTTAGGCTATCATTGTCATAGTGGTCCTTGGAAAGAAGTGAAAATGATTAAAAAAAAACAAACAATGACAGGTTCCCTTGCACTAGGAATCATATAGTTTGCTAACATTTCCTGAAGTTCTTTACACTCATTTTTCTTTTTTCTTTATTTGCTATTGAGACTCTCTGGTAACGACTAAACGCCAAGAATATGCATGTGCACAAGTAAGGCAGAACTCTTCAGGGCTGATAAAATTCTCCAATAAGGGATCTTTGATAATGCTGAGCTGCCTGGTGAAGTGTTGGATTGTGGAGCACTTCTGACATGAAATAATGACACAATGCTTAGTTTGGAACATTATCTACCTGACTATAGTAATAATGTGTGTGTGTGTGTGTGTGTGTGTGTGTGTGTGTGTGTGTGTGTGTGCGTGTGTTTGTGTGTGTGTTTGTGGCAATATTAGAGCTTGAAATCAGCATCAGACACTGTCCTTGAGGTTTTTTTTTTACTCACAATCATCACTCTGTAAGTTGAGAAATATCTCCACTGACAGGTTTTGGCTTGTTAATTGGAGATAAAAGTCTCACAGATTTTTTTTGTGCTTGGGCTGGCTTCAAATCTCCATCCACAGATATCAGTCCTATGAGTAGTTAGGATTACAGGCATGAGCCACCAGCCTCCAATAAGAATTTTTATCAATGTCTTCAAAATATAGGTGTTAAAAAGGAAAAGTTCTCAGATTATTGGCCCAGGGGGACAGAAAATGTAGCTTCAGCCTTTTAGTCCCAAACTCATTCCAGGGACTCAGCTTGATTGTAATAACATTCCTTCATTTTCTGTGATGGCAGCTGGGATGGAGAAGATGCAGAGATTCTGGACTAAAGTGAAGACCTTACTGGCCTGGAAAGTAGAAGATACATGGAACAAGATAGAGTCCTCTCATACTAGCAGTAGAAATAAAGCTAAATCATGAAATTGAGCTGTTCTTGGTGCAATAAGGACAGGAGGTCACTGGAGAGGAGACAGAACATTGATGTGTGTACCCAGAGCTCCCTCAGCCACTGCCCATCCTCAGAACAAAACAGTAAATGGGAATAAAAGGAAGAGTTACTTACAGTGTGTGGTCTTGTCTGGTGGAATCGCTTTTACTATGATCGATTCCCAAAGTTTAGAGAGGGAAAAACCCAGTGATCATCACATCTCCATCCATATGTGCTCGGTGCTTCATAGTAGAGAAGCAGCTAGTGCCAGCCAAGGACCTGACAGGGAGGGGAAGCTGGAGAAGGAGTGTGAAAGACACAAGATACATCCCTGAAGCCTCTGCCTCACTGAAATTCTGTCTAGAAGTGAGGACCTCATATCAGGTATGTATATTCATATACATTTTTATGTGTGCATATGTGTCTTTTTATTGATAGAGATCTGCACCACAGCTCTCCTTTCATCAAAGACTCTTGTGAATACACCGAAGTCATGTGTAAAAGTATTTCCTGGGGCTCTACATCTGTAACTTTCATTCAAGAGAAAAACATGAGTTGGAAAACATGTTTGTATATTTGCCTCGCAGAGAGTGAGGCTCCAGAGATGGAGTTATCTTGAATGTTTTTTTTGTCAACATCTGTGCCAAGAAACTATGCTCACGAAAGCCAGTTGTGATGATGCAACTGGATTGCCTCAGAACATGCCATGCCCAGTACATGGTTAAATGTTCACACAAAGTCTATGCTTGTGAGATATCAACTGAAGTTATGAAGGCATCATAGCCAGAGGGTGTGTTCACACACACAATATCTATAATAGCCACAGAACATGGTGGTTGGTACAGGGAGGTTTCAAGATGAATTCCATATACAGAGGAATCCAGAAATGTGCCCATATATTCTTGCCTGAGAAAGCAATGATGCTACTGAAACTAGCAATTATATGTGAATAACTCAAAGTCAGTGCTGAGATTGAGTTCCATTTTGCATTCAACAGATAATTATTACTAAATATGCTAACATACATCAAGACTTTTCCATGATGGAATGGTCAGAGAACCTGTCATAATAGAGGAAAGTCTTCTCTATCACAAACAGACCAATATCAAAAGCAACTCTATGTTTTCAAGTTGCCAACATATGTTAGATCCAAATTCCATTTGGAGATTTCAGAACAGTGGACAGTCTGTACAAAGCTGTAGTGTTGGGTGCACATTGGGTACACTTATCCATCATCATGCACTGGGTCTCAGAGAATATACAACACATACTTTAGAAGTTCAGGAGAAATAAAAACCTTTCCTAATGATATTTCCAAGGGGCTTTCACACTTGTCTATTTATTACATTATATAGGATTTCATCACTTACCTTTCAATTCTTAGTAGCCTATGTTATCTGGACAGATGGTTTATTTACCCATGTATATGTACGCTTTAGTCTCATAAGGTGGTGGCACTAGTTCATATCATACATCTATAGTTTCTTGAGGAACCTATATACTGATTTTCACAGTGGTTGAATGAAATTACATTCCTATGAATAGTGTGTAAGTGTGCCCTTTCCCTCCATTCTTACGAAAATCCTTAGCAGCATTGTCAGTGGAATGAGACATAATTAACTATTGCTTGGCTTTGAATTTCCTTTACTAGCCATGTATACTTCTGGTTTTGAGAACTGTATTGACGTTGTCTCCCAGTTTGTTCATTGGCTTGTTGATACTTTATGAGTTTAGTTTTCCGAGCTTCTTGTCTATTCTGGTTATGAATCATTTGCTGGATATTTAATTGGCAAATTATGTAAGTCATCTGTTCAGTCCAGTGACTGCTTGGTTTTGCCAAAGGCTTTTGGTTTGATGTAATCCCATCTGTAAATTCTTGTTCTTATTTACTGAGCTATTTAAAGTTTTAATTAGGAAGTGACAGCTTATACAAAACATTTCATAGTTTTTGTGATGTGTACAGTAGAGCTTTATCTTAAATTTTAGCTTCTGAATTTCCAAGGACTAAGAAAACAAGGATCAATCACAAATTAGGGGATCATGAGACACCTGGCCACAGCATTTAGAAGATGGCTCCAATGTGTCATAGAAATAGAAGCTCTGTTAGTGGACATCTTTAATCAGCCCATGTACTGTGCTTGTGTGTACACACGTGAGACAACCATAGGTAACCTTCCTGGATCATAGACTACAAGTCTCCTTGCAGCCAGAAGTTGCTTTGAAGATGTGGAGAAAGGAATCTTCTACAGTGAATCATTTTTCCACTTAGTATTTTTAAGAATTAAACTGTGTCAGATAGAGCTAATGTTTCCGAATTTTGCAGGTACTCTATGAGGAAACCTAGCAGATTTTTTTCTCATAATCATATGCACAGATAACATGAAAGAATTTATCCTTTACTTACATAAGTAAAAAGTGCAGGTTCTCCATATCCTTAGAATCATTGTGTGTTGAATATTTCATTCCCGATGCCATTTGTGTGCAAAACAGTGGCAATGTGACCTGAGTACAGGTGAGCCTTTTACAAGGTGTTTTAAAAATGGACTTGCCAGAGTTTCTGAATTGTTGAAAAGGTTCCACCCACCATTTTTTAAGTGTTCCACAGAATTCAGGTGGAAAATTGCCATATACAGAAGCAGGGGAGTGGTCATTTTCCCAGTGAGAAGTGAGGAACCACCATGTGTGACTGCGGCCCAAAGGAACCACAAAAATGTGTGTGGTCAATTTCCTCTGAGGGAATCAGAAAAGGGCGGAGGAGTCTGCAAATCTAGAAATTTCTAGGATGAGTTAAGAAGAAATAATGCCTTATCAAAAAAAAAAAAAAAGCAATAAACACCTGGGGTGCTGGTGGCTCACGCTGGTAATCCTAGCTACTCAGAAGGCTGAGATTTGAGGATCACAGTTCAAAGCCAGCCTTGGCAGGAAAGTCTGTGAGACTCTTATCTCCAGTTAACCACCAGCAAACCGGAATTGACACTGTGGCTCAAGTGGTAGAGAGCTCACCTTGAGCTGAAGAGCACAGGGACAGCATCCAGGCCCAAAGTTCAAGTTCATGACTGACAAAGAAAGTGCTCCAGAAACATTCAGGTATTGTACATTTATGCCAATTATTCCAAACTCTGTTGAATAATGTGTAAGGATGGAAATTATTTACCTTTCCTTCCTTAGAGCAAGTTTGGTAAAAGAAAGTTAATTAAATATTCAATGTAGTGACTAAGGTAGAAAAAAGGCCATGACAAATGGGGAAAATGGAGACGATTGAGAAAGTTCAAGTTCTGAATAAGGAAGAATGTATTTCAGTCATTGGGTTCTGGTGCTAGATTCAGGGGAGGCATAAGGAGAGATCTTGGTCCTCTAGTAGGTTTAGGCCAGAGCAAAGAAAAGAGAAATTAATTTTTTTACAACTATAAATTAACTGCTGTTGTTTTCCTTTTTATATTTTCTTTTTTGTTTTAATATATTATTTTTTTGTAAAAATATTGTACAGAGGGGTTATAGTTACATGAGTACGGTAATGAGTACATTTCAAAGAGAGCATTGTTATCTCCTCCTTTATTTTTCCCCTACTGTCACTTCCCTCCCCACCTTCCCAACTCCTCCTGCCACCCCCCACCTGGACATTGTAAAGTTCGTTTTCAATATAGTGTCCTGTACATCTCGTGGTCACGATGGTCAACCTGCATCTGCATTTAAGCATCCTGCCATATTCCTTCCCCTCCCCAAATTACAAAAATATATATACAAGGTGCAGAGCACTGGCATCAAATCGAGTGAAAACAGGGCTTATGCCATGGGGGAAGAACATAAAATAGAAGCAAAAGAATCAATTAGTGTATTGTAAGTACATTAAAAACACTAGCAAGAAAGAAAAAAAGCTGTTGTGTCCCTGTCTTGGAGTATATTTTGGTTAACTTCTCATGTGGTCCTATGTACATAGTCTTTGACCTTCTTGGCTTGTTCTAGACATGCACTAGTCACTGCAAACAAAGGAAACCGTGGGACCTATGTTTCTTTGGGCTTGGCTTACTTCACTTAATATGATTTTTTCCAAGTCTTTCCATTTCATAACAAAAGAGGCAATGTCATTTTTTCTGAAGGAGGCATAGAATTCAAAGATATATATATATATATATATATATATATATGTGTATATGTGTGTGTGTATGTATACCATATTTTCTTGATCCATTCATTTACTGAGGGGCATCTACGTTGGTTCCATATCTTAGCTATGATAAATAATGCCACGATAAACATGGTTATGCTGGTACTTTGGTATGAATTTGTTTGTGAGTTTTTGGGTAAATGCCCCAAAATGGGATTGCTGGGTCTGTGGAGTGTTTTGAGGAACCTTCATACTGCTTCCCAGAGTGGTTGAACAAGTTTACACTCCCACCGGCAATGCAGTAGGATTCCCTTGTGACCAAATCCCCTCCAGCATCTCTTGTTACTAGATTTCTTTCTTTTTTTTTTTTTTTTCTGTTGTGAGAATACCATAGAGAGGAGTTACAATTACATGGGCAAGATAAGGAGCACATTTCTTATCAAGCATGGTTGCCTCCTCTTTGTTTCCCCTTCCCGCCCTTCCCATACTTCCCCCACCTCCCCACCATCCTCCCTCACCCACCAAAATTGTAAAGTTAATTTTTTGACATAACGACTTGTACATCTCATTGTTGCAATGGGTCCACCTGTATCCCTAGTTAAACGATTAGTTTTTGCCCTGTCCCTCCACAAATTATACCAACATCAAATACAGTGAAAGCAGGGTTATACCATGGGGGAGGGACATAAAAAGAAACATAGAAATCCATAAATATGTTAGAAACAATTGCATGAAAGAGAAAAAAAACATTTGAATACTTATCTTGGGGTTCATTCCCCTAACATCAATTTATCTGACCTTTTCTGCTTGACTTAGACATATACTAGTTATTGCAAATAAGGGAAACCATGGGACCTATGTTTCTTTGGGCCTGGCTTACTTCACTTAATATAATTTTTTCCAAGTCTTTCCGTTTCCTAACAAATGGGGCAATGTCATTCTTTCTGATGGAGACATAGCATTCCATTGTGAATATATACCACATTTTTTTGATCCATTCATCTACTGAGGGGCATCTGGGTTGGTTCCATATCTTAGCTATGGTAGATAATGCTGTGATAAACATAGTTGTTATTAGATTTCTTGATTGTAGCCATTCTACCTGGATGAGGTGGAATCTCAGTGTTGTCTTGATTTGCATCTTTTATGGCTAGAGAGGTTGAGCATTTCTTCATGTGTCTATTGGCCATTCTTATTTCCTCTTCAGAGAAGTCTCTCTTTAAGTCTTTAGCCCATTTTTTAATCAGGCAGTTGTTTCCTTGAGGATTTGTTGTTGGGAGATTTTATTTTTTGAGTTTCAGCTATATTTTAGAGAAGAGACCGTTGTCTGTTGTATGGCTAGTGAAGATCTTCTCCAAATCCGTGGTTTCTGTTGATCTTGCTAGCTATGTCCTTTGTTTTGAAGAAGCTTTACAGTTTCATGCAATACCAACGTTTCTTTGATTTGTTGTGCTTCTGTGTCTCTATTAAGAAAAATTTTACCTGTGCCAAGGAGCCCTAGAGTTTCTCCTATTCTTTCTTGTAATGTTTTCATGGAGCCTTCTTTTATTTTGAGGTCTTTGATCCATTTGGAGTTGATTCTGGGTGCAGGGTGATATACACGGACCTAGTTTTAGTTTTCTACAAGTGACTAACCAATTTTGCCAGCACCATTTACTGAAAAGACTGTCTTTTCTTCCATTCTATTTCTTTATCTCCCTTGTCAAAGATTAGGTAGCTATAGGTCTGTGGGTTCATTTCTGGGTCTTCAGTCTTATGCCATTGGTCCTCAGGTCTATTCTTGTGCCAGTAGCACGCTGTTTTGATTACTAGGGCTTTGTAGTAGCGTTTGAAATTTGGTATTGATATTTCTCCAGTGCTGTTCGTTCTACTAAGGATTGTTTATACAATTCGGAATCTTTTATTATTCCATATGAATTTTTGGGTTGTTTCTTCTATTTGATTGAAGAATGAAGTTGGAATGTTGATAGGTATCCCATTGAATTTTTAGATAGTTTTTTGTATATTGTCATTTTCACAATGTTAATCCTCCCAATCCAGGAGCATGGGAGGTTATTCCACTTACGTAGTTCTCTTTAATTCCCTTTTTCAGTTTTAAAAATTTTCGTCATACAGGTCCTTCACCTCTTTTGTTAAGTTAACTCCTAGATATTTTATTTTTTGTGTGGCTACTACAAAAGGGATTGCTTTCCTAATTTCAGCTGTGCTCTTCTCATTATTGTCATACAGGAAAGCCATTGATTTCTGAGGGTTAATTTTGTACCCTACTACTTTGCTAAAGGTTCGAATCAGCTCAAGTAACTTGGGAGTGGAGTCCATGGGGTTCTTTAAATACGAGATCATGTCATCTTCAAAGAGGGAAAGTTTTACTTCATCCTTCCCTATTTGGATCCCCTTTATGTCTGCATCTTATCTTATTGCTGTAGCTAGGCATTCTAATACTAGTTTGAAGAGTAGTGGGGAGAGCTGACACCCTTGTCTTGTTCCTGAATTTACAGGAAATGGCTTTAACTTTCACCATTATGTATAATGCTGGCTGTACATTTGTCATATATAGCCTTTATTGTATTGAGGAATGTTCCATGGATTCCTAGGTTTTCTAGAGCCTTCATCTTAAAGGGGTGTTGGATCATGTGAAATGCTTTTTCTGCGTCTATTGAGATAACCACGTGGTTCTTATCCTTGCTCCTGTTGATGTGATGAATTATATTAATAGATTTGCATATATTGAACCAGGTTTGCATCCCTGAAATGAATCCTGTTTGATCGTGGTGTTTGACTTTTTGGATGGATTGTTGAAGTTGATTGGCCAAAATTTTGTTGAGAAGTTTTACATCAATGTTCATCAAAGAAATGGGTCTATAGTTCTCTTTCTTGGATGAGTCCCTGCCTGGTTTTGGGATGAGAGTTATGATGACTTCATAGAATGTGTTTGGTAGTGAACTTTCTCTTTCAATTTCATTGAAGAGTTGGAGAAGTACTGGTGTCAGCTCTGCTTTGAAGGCCTTGTAGAATTCTGCTGTAAAACCATCTGGTCCTGGACTTTTCTTAGATGAGGTCTCTTATTGCTGTTTCTATTTCAATGCTTGATATGGGGCTGTTAAGACAGTTTAACTCATCTTGGTTTAGTTTTGGCATGTCAATATTTGCTACAAATTTGTCCATATCTTTCAGATTCTCAAACTTAATAGCATAAATTTTGTGAAGTACCCCCTTTTTCTATTCTGAATCTTGGCTGTTTCTGTAGTGATGTTTCCATTCTCATCTCTGAGTTTGTTTATTTGGGTGTGTTCTCTTTTTTCTCATAAGGTTTGCTTAGGGTCTGTCAATTTTATTAATTTTTTGAAGAACAAACTCTTCATTTTGTTAATTCTTTCTATGCTTTTTTGGACTCTAATTCATTTAATTCAGATTTAATTTTAATTATTTGTTAGAAACAAATGCATGAAAGAAAAAAAAAACATTAGAATACATATCCTAGGGTTCATTTTCCTAACATCACCTTATCTGACCTTTTCTGCTTTACTCATACATATACTAGATATTGCAAATAAGGGAAATCATGAGACCTATGCTTCTTTGGACTTGGCTTACTTTACTTAATATAATTTTTTTCAAGTCTTTCCATTTCCTAACAAAGGGGGCAGTGTCATTCTTTCTTATGGAGGCATAGAATTCCATTTTGTATATATACCACATTTTCTTGATCCATTAATCTATTGAGGGTCATCTGGGTTGTTTCCAGATCTTAGCTATAGTAAATAATGCTGCAATAAATGTACTTGTGCTGGTAGCTTTAGTGTGGTCTTGTTTGTAAACATTTGGGTAAATGCCCAAAAGTGGGATTGCTGGGTCATAGGGGAGCTCTATGTGGAGTCTTTTGAAGAACCTCCATACTACTTTTCAAAGTGGTTGAACACGTTTACACTCCCACCAACAATGAAGTAAGGTTCCATTCTATCATCCCCTCCAGCATCTGTTGTTATTAGAGTTCTTGATTTTTGCCATTCTAACTGGGGTGAGGTGGTATCACAATGTTGTTGTGATTTGCATTTCTTTTATGGCTAGGGAGGTTGAGCATTTCTTCATGTGTCTATTGGCCATCTTTCTTTCCACTTCAGAGAAGTTTCTCTTTAAGTCTTTAGTCCACTTATTTATTGAGCAGTTGTTTCTTGGAGGTGTTGTTGTTGCTGGATTTAATTTTTTGAGTTCCAAGTATATTTTAGATATGAGACCCTTGTCCGTTGTATGACTAGTGAAGATCTTCTCCCAATCCATGGGTTTTCTATTGATCTTGCTAACTATATCCTTTGCCATGCAGAAGCTCTGCAATTTCATGGAATCCCATTTGTCCAACCTTTCTTTGATTTGTTGTGCTTCTGGTTCTCTTTTAAGAAAATTTTGGCCTGTGCCTAAGGTTTCTCCTATTCTATCCTGTAATGTTTTCAGAGTGTCTGCTTTGACTCCGAGGTCTTTGATCCATTTGGAATTGATTCTGGTGCAGGATGATATATAAGGATCTAGATTTAGTTATCTACAAGTGATTAACCAATTTTATCAATACCATTTACTGAAGAGGCTGTCTTTTTTCTGTTCTTTTTTTTAGTTCCCTTCTGGAAGAATAGATGACTGTAGGTTTGTGGGTTCATTTCTGGGTTTTCAATTCTATTCCATTGTTCCTGATGTCTCTTCTTGTGGCAGTACCAAGCTGTTTTGATTACTATGGCTTTGTAGTAGAGTTTGAAATTTGGTATTGATATTCCTCCAGAACTGTGCTTTCTGTTAAGGTTTTTTTTTTTTTTTTCCTATTTGGGGTCTTTTATTGTGCAGTATGAATTTTTGGATTGCCTCTTCTATTTCCTTGAAGAATGAGGTTGGACTATTGGTATGTTTCACATTGAATTTGTAGATAGCCTGGAGATTTTCTTACATTTTTATTTGTAAAAATGGGATTCATTATGACATACGTTTGTGAATTTTTAAAAAAATAAATTTCCCCTCATCCCTCTTTCTTGTTCCACCCACAACTTTACAAAACAATTTTAATGTGCTCAATTAATGGTTTTCTTCATACATGAGTAGTTCTTAGTATTTTGTTAGAATTCACAGGAATCTTTTTGAAAAAAGCAGTAAAATGTTAATATCTTGCTATGTTTTAGTTTTAGTTTTCTTTGCCTTTCCTATGTCCACCCATTTACCCATGAACTTCTCTCACTGCCATTAACCTATTGCCTGTCTCCCATCCAACCATTTTGCAATACATCTATTCCTCCATGCCTACCTTTTCTTCTTTCCTACATTTCAGAATGTAACTATTGTGTAAGTTCTCTTAAAACTGCAAAGAAAAATGTAGGAAGGGATACTATTGAGTGTGTCATTAGAATATTAGACAAGAGCTTGGGTTCCGTGATTCATGTCTAATTATAGCTACTTAGGTGGCTGGATCTGAGGTCCATGGTTCAAAGTAAAGTTGAGCAGGAAAGTCCATGACACTCTCATCTGCAATTAAAATTTTGGAAGTGGAGCTGTGGCTGAAATCATAGAACACTAGCCTTGAACACAAAAGATCAGCGACAGTGCCCAGGCCCAGTGTTGAAGCCACTAGACTAACAAAAATTATACAAAAGGCTTAAAATATTCTGCCAGTAGCCTCATAAAGCACATCACAAAAATCTAGATTTAGTGTTTTACACAGTAGTAAGTGTTCAATTCCATTCATAAAATTTCTTACATCAGAAGGAAAAAATAAGTCAATTAGAAACAAATATCTTAAACATTATTTGATAAATATATTGAGGATGTTACAAATACAAGAATACACTTTGATGTCCTAAATAATACCACCTCAAAAGGCAACATTGACACTTTTTTTGCTAAAACATTGTTATATTGCAACAGCAGTAAAAATAATAGAGTTCCACAATTGGATATGTAATCAATCATAGTAGTAGCGATATGAAAGATAAGTAAGAGGAAGTGATGAATAGAAGAGAAAGCCACCTGTACTTCACCTTTACAACAATTTAAAAAATAAGATAAGAGAATAGCATGGGGGAGGTAGGAGAGGGGGATAGTGAGAGAAAAACAAAGGAGGGGTAATAATGCCTGACAAGAAATGTAACTACCTTACTGATGTAACAGTAACCTCTCTGTACAGCATCTTTACCAGAAAATTTAAAAAGAGAATAGAAAGAATTGCCATTATGTGACCATGTGTGATAGTCATATGATTATATAAAGCAGAATTCAATAAATTTGTATGAAATAATATTTTCCATAATGAGTTATTTGAATTGTTTGAGATAAAGGTTTTCAAGCTATAAGCCTATCCTAAAAACATTAATTGATGATATAACAAGGAATTGCTACATACATCTATTTCATAAAAGTAATATTTATAATGTAGTAAAGAGTAACTATGGAAGTACTTTCAATCATGTTGAGCAAAGTAGCACTATTTTGCCTCTATACCTTTCATCAAATATTAGTACATACATTGAATTCATTGTAAGACTAAATTTAGGAGAAGTTATGTAGACTATAACCATCCATCTTTGGAATTCTATTTTTTAAAGTTTTATTGTAAAGATGGCATACAAGGGATACAGTTGCATAAGTAAGATAATGAGTACATTTCTTTTTGAACAGTGTTAGCCACTCCATTTTCTCCCACTGTGCCTCTGACTCCATTTCCTCATTTTCAGAAGTGTGTGTTGAGTACCACTGTCGAATTGTTTCATTTTTTGTCCTACTGTCTCTGTGATTCCTTTTCCATTTTCCAAATTGGATGAATTTATATGCAAGAGAAAAGGTACAGAAAAAAGTGACAACAGGAAATAAAAAAGGAAGAAAAAGAAAGAAAAAAGAAGTGTCTACAAATCATACAAGAAAAAACCTTCTTTTGATTTGATTTCAATAAGTATTTTGTTATATAGTCATATAGACACAACTATTGAGCCATTGTGATCCTCTGCTAAGAATATCCTAGACATATTTTAATTATTACAAGTGAGGGAAACCATGCAGAGCCTGTTTCTTTGGATCTGGCTTATTTAGCTTAATATACTTTTCCCAGGCCTTTCCATTTCCTTACAAATGGGACAATGTCATTCTTTCTGGTGGAAGCATAGAATTCTATAGTGGGTATATACCATATTTTCTTGATTGATCCATTCATCTACTGAGGGCCATCTGGGTTGATTCCAAATTTTACTTATGGTAAGCAGTGCTGCAGTGAACATGGTTGTGCTGGTAGCTTTAGTGTGGACCAATTTATGTTCATTTGGATAAATGCCCAGGAGTGGGATTGCTAGGTCCTAGGGAAGTTCTATGTTTACTCTTTTGAGGAACTTCCGTAGTGCTTTCCCGAGTGGTTGAACAAGCTTACACTCCCACTAACAATTTAATTCCCCTTTGGCCACATCTCTGCCAGCATCTGTTATTATTTGTTTTCTTGATAATGGCCATTCTAACTGGGATGAAGTAGACTCCCAAGGTGATTAAATTACCATTTCTTTTATGGGCAAAAGAAGTTGAACATTTCTTCCTGTATCTAATGGCCGTTCTTATTTCTTCTTCAAAGAAGTTTCATATTTTAGATATGAAGCCCTTCTCTGTTGTGTAGCTAATAAAAATCTTCTCCCATTCTTTCTATTTATTCTGCTAGGTATGTCCTTTGCTAGGCAGTAACTCATCAGTTTAAAGTAATCCCATTTATTTGGCCTTTCTTTGATTTGTCATGTTTCTGGATCTTTACTTAAGTTTTGACCTGTGCCAAGGAGCCCTAGTATTTCCCCTAACACTTCTGGTAATATTACAAGTATCTGGTCTGACACTGAGGTCTTTGATCCATTTGAAATTGATTCTAGTGCAAGGTGTTATATAAGGATCTAACTTCAGTTTTCTGCATGTGTATGGCCAATTCTTCTAGCACCATGTGTCAAGGAGGCTGTCCTTCCATCCTGGGTTTTTGCTCTCTTATCAGAGTTTAGGTGGCCATAGTTCTTTTTGATTGAGCTAGTTAATGTATGTTGCTTAATAGGAGATTTAAGTCCATTAATATTGAGAGTTAGGACTGAGAAGTCTCTGGAAGTTCCTGGCTTGTTATCCACTTTTTTAGGTGCTGTGCCTTCTCCTTTCTTACTATATTTATCTGATTCTTTGATATGGTTTTCTCTGTCAATATTGTGTTCTTGTTGGGGTTCTATATGCAGAATGTCTGAGTATTTTTTTTTAATTCTGGTTTGGTGGAGATCAATTGTTTCCATATTTCTTGTTGTGAAAGGTTTCTATTTGTCTCTTGGTTAAGAAGGAGAGCTTATCTGTATATACTATTTTTGGTTGGTAGTTATTTGCCATTAAGGCATAGCATACCTCATTCCAGGCTCTCCTTGCTTTCATGGTCTTGGCTGAGAAATCTGTATTTATTGGGATTGGTTTTGCTTTATAGGCAGGTCATTGATCTTTTGTCCCTTACAGTTTATGGATCCTTTCCTTGGTATCTATTGATTCTGTTCAGATAGCAATGTGGGAGTGAAACGTTCTGTTCTGGTCTGGTCTGTTTGGGGTTCTAAAGGCTTCTTGTATCTGAATGGTTCTATCATTTTGGATGTTCAGGAAGGTGTCTGAAGAATTTTGTTAAATATATTTCCTATTCCTTTCGCTTAATCTTTTGTCTTTCTTCAATACCTATTACTTCTGTTGCAAGCACCATTGTTGTTATTAAATGCAGACTAACGGTAAAATTGCAATATAGATAATGATGACAAGTTCACAAATAGTGACCCCAAGGCTGCCCAGGACCCTGACCAGAGCACACAGTGGCACAGATCAGCAATGTGAGATCACAGTATCAACATGCAGAAAATTTTCCCAATGCCAGGACCCTAATCAACACATACATTGATCCAGATCAACGTGAGTCCACAGCATCCAGATGCAGAAAATGTTCACAATACTCGGATCCTGACTCGTGCACCCTGGGACACAGATCAACAACATGAGACTGCAGCATCATGAGGCAGAAAACCTTCACAGTGCTGTCTGTCAGCCCAGAATGAGCACCAGGAACTGTGAGTACCATGCTAGGGACCAATCTCCTGGGACTGCCAGCATTGCTGGTGACCCAGAGTGCTAGGCCCAACCCCTACCTCTATGGACACCATACTTGAAGAAGACAAAGAGGCCAGAAGACTTCCTCAAACCCTTCACTTGTCTGTTTCCAACGAGAGACCCCTGGTACTAAAACTGATTCAGCAATAGGACCAAGCATTCTACCCAGTCCTCACTGCCTGTAGAAAACTCTGATCTGCTAAAAGACTCTCTGGATAATCTCACTCTCACCTGATGGGAGCAGGTCCTTTCTATATCTCACGCCCACCCCTGACACCTGAACTTAGTCCCCACAGCCCCAACCTCATGCCATACAAAGTACCCACCCATCAGAGAAGAGCTTGCCAGCCTTGGTGCTGAGCCAGACTAGTTCACCCAGTGTGAGTTAGCCTAGGGCCAAGCACAAGCCACTTGTCATTCATGAGCCAGACTGGGGCCAATCATTTGCCACCAACTAGGTGCAAGCAAGTCAGGTCTGGACCAAGAGCCTGCCAGTGCAGGGCCACACTCCGTACGTCCATGTGAAGTAGAAACCAGCTGGGGACAAGTCAGATGCCACTCTAGGATACAAGTGAAGACACTCCCTCTGAGGCCTGCATCTGCCAACCCAGCACTTGTCCAGAGACAACCTCCCATTAAAGCATAATTGAGACCAGTGCTTTCCTTCCCAGATATCATATCTGGATGCTGGAAGACTGCTCCCGGTCCCTCAAAAAATAGATGTAAATTCATGACCAGGGGCATACTGAGCACCCCTCACTAGGCATCAGTCTATCCTAGACACATATCAGACCAAATCACTAGTCTACTGTGCCCCTCATATTGCAAACTCGCCAGCAGATCTGAACAAAGCCCAGAATTTCAATCCTTTTGTCCATTCCCATCATAGCTGTGATTACAGGCATGCACTACTGTGGACACTAACATCTGTATAGGCCTGAGTGGTACTCTGATGCCTTCCATCTCTACTTTTTACAGAGGTGGGATGACAGGTATCTGCCATCCCACTCATATACTCTTTGCCCCTCCTGGGTTCAGACAAGGCTCTTCACATTCTCAACTGTGATTGAAGACGTTCTTGATTGCTTTTGGTTTGGGATTTTTGTTTTTCTGTTCCGCAAAACAATGCCCAACAATTTTCAAGGAAATAGCATTAAATCTATAGGGTACTACTGGGAATATAGACACATTCACAGTTTTAATCCTGCCATTCTGTGCACATAAGAATTCTTTCTATTTCCTGGTTTCCCAATTTCTTACTTTAAAGCTTTGACTTTCCGTGTATAGGTCTTAAACAGATCCTCCATTAGGTTTTAAATCCTAGAATTTTTTTGTAAAGCTGACATTTCAAGGTACATATAAAATCAAGTATGAGGTTCCGTTTAGTTTACCTTAATGGATTAAAAATTAAGTTTATCTCTGCATGGGGGCTCATGCCTGTAATCCTATCTACTCAGGAAGCTGAGATATGAGGATCAGGGTTCAAAGCCAGCCCAGAAAGAAAGTGCATGACACTCTTATCTCCAATAAACCACCAGAAAACCACATGTGGCACTGTGGTTCAAGTGGTAGAGTGCTCGCCTTGAGCTGAAGAGCTGAGCTACAGCACCCAGGTCCACAGTTCAAACCCCATCACCGACAACAAAAAAATTAAGTTTAGGCAAACAGACCAAAGAGAAGTTATTTTTCCAACTGTAAGTGGACTGTCTTTTAAATTTAATTTTTGTATTACTTTAAATTTTCTAGTGTATATGTTACAAATGGATTTCATTGTGATAGTTTTATAGGGCACATGAAGTCTTTTTATCTGATGCATCTTTATCCATTACTTTTTATTTTCTCTAAAACATTAAATTATCTTGATGACCTACAGTTTTTTATTTTCATTCATGCATAGAAAATCCCTAATGTTTTCACAGTATATGTCTAAACCTTTGAAAACAACAACAAATCAGATAAAATTTTCATTTGGCATTGCATTCCTAATACCACTTGACACAGACACAGACACAGACAGAATGGCATACAGACAGAAGCACGCACACACGTGCATGTACACACACACACACACACACACACATACACACACTCACTCACAAACAAAAATGGGGAAACTTTGACTCAGGGGCCAAATCCAGCCTTCCTTTTATGAATAAAGTTTTCTTATAACACAAAAGAAAAATAATTTTATATGGCTACATTTAACTGGTTCCATTTTTTATATTTCTGTACTTCTATTTATCTGTCAGATTCCCTATTATGTGCCATTACTCTCTCCCTGCCTGCCACCCATACATACTTGCTTCAACTCTTCAACCCAACCGGGTATACATTCTTTTCATTCCCTCATTTAAGAGAAAAGATTGTTGGGAAACTTTGCTGAAATCTCAACTAAGAAAAATTAACAAGGAATATATACAATATATAAAAGCCCCCAAACAAAATATTTTCACATTTTCACACTACACAATGAGGACTGATTTTTACACAATAATATAAACACAACTGTAGCAGTGGAAGTGTGAAACAAATAAGAAAGAGAAAAATTCAATAGAAACTGATGAGTATTTTAATTATATCTTGATTACCATACTGATGAAGTTGTGAATATGGTATATTTACATTTACATTGGTTAAACAGCACACACTCAAAAAATAGATCATGCACACAATATTTATTGTCAATACATTGTTTACTTGTCAACTAAAATTTAATTAGTACAAATTAATAGTCAGTTTCATAGTCTTTTTTATTTGAAATGAAAATATCAGACGAGATTCAAAGTCATCTTGAGCAGGAAAATCCATGAGACTCTTCTTTCCAATTAAAGATGAAAAAGCTAGAAATGAAGCTGTGGTTCAAGTGGTAAAGCAGACTTGAGTGAAAAAGGTTAGGGACAGTCTATGCCCTGAGATCAAGAATACATTTAATTAATTTCAGAAGAATCATGTAATGACCACTGGAACAGACAAGAAATGAGTGCTATTGTCTATATGTCTTAAACATGTGATTCTGTAGAAATAGTATAGAGGCCACCAAGTCAACCTATTTACCATTAAAAAACTTTCTTATGTTTATTTAATGCAGAAATTTCCTTGTACTAAATTAATAAGGAGTGATTAAACAAGAATAAATTGAAAGTTATGTGAAGACACGGTAGATGAAACTATGATGCAATACTTTAATCATAAGAGAAATGCCAAAAATATACATTGTAATCTTAAATTGAAGACTATTTTTACATAGCTTAGTTATTACTAACACCATATGAGGAAAAAGTGAGAGGAAGGAGGCAGAGAGAAAAGGAGATGGAGAATGAGAGAGACAGAGACAGAGACAGACACATACAGAAAAGTCACACAAAAGAAACTCAGGATCATTGCAAAAGATGAATGTTTGCATAGACATATGCAAGTATTGAACAAAACAGACTCTAAGGATGATATTAAAAGCTGAGACTCTGTGAAGAGGAAAATACTAATGAAATGAATTAGAGGACTATGCAACATGGGAGTAGACACACAGGAAATTCTTATACTTGACAATTGAGAAAAATGATTGAGAAAGGCAACAGTGAAAAGAACTGGAGAAGAGGAATAATAAGACTAAGTTCAAAATAAATAGGAGGAACAAAAACTATGCAAGAAAATTCAAATTTAAATGGCTATCATAACCACTTGTGACCATTATTCTTAGAAAAATGAGCAATAGACTCTTATTCATTAAAGTAAAAATTCTACAACATTAACTAATATAACAATGAAAAATTCATGTAGATTTGATCAGAACTTTTGTATGCTAATCAAATATATGAGTTTAATCATAAGAAAGCTAATTTCTCCTACTATGACTTTAATCCCTGAAACATGCAGAGTATGTCTATTTGGCATAAACAAGATATTGTAACACTTTGGGGGAATAGATGCAGCTCAGGAGGCCTCCACTGGAGGCCAAGATGGAAAAGAACTCCACGGTAACCAGGACCTTCCCCTTGGCACTGTGGTAGACAGGCAGGAAGGTGAACACACACTGCAGAACACCAGCATGCTGAAGGTCAGGAACTTGGCTTCATTGAAGGTGTCAGGCAGGTTCCTGGCCAGAAAAGCCAGGGTGAAGCTGGCCAGGACCAGGGAGCTCAGGTATCCCAGGACACAGTAGAAAGCAGTGAGGGAGCCCTTGTTGCACAGGATGATGATGTGGCCATGTTCAGAGTGGGCATTTGTGTCCAAGAAGGGAGGAGAGGTTCCCAGCCAGAGTCCACAAAGGGTCACCTAGATGAGGGTGCAGAGGGAGATGGATGAAGTTAGGAGCCCCTGATACCAGCGGCCACCTCATCCTTCTCCCTCGAGAAATGGACTTGAAGGCCAGGACCACAATCAATCACTGTTTTGGCCAACACTGTGGAAACAGCCACAGTGAAGACAAGTCCAAATATGATCTGCTCCAGGGTGCAGGTGACTGTGTTGGGACGGCCAATGAAGAGCAAGGTACAGAGGAAACAGAAGATGAGAGAGATCCGCAAGGTGTAGCTGAGAGTCCGGTTATTGGTCTTGACAGTGGCGGTGTCTTGGTGTTTGACAAATATCCCAAGAACAGCAGCAGTTAGCATAGAGAAGCAGAGAGCCATGCAGGCCAGATCCATGCCTAAGGGATCTCCAAAAGCCAAGAAACTTGCATCGTCTCAGGAGGCACTGGTTTCTCTGTGTGTTGGCATGCTGATGTTCTGCACACTTCACACAGTGCTCCATATCTGGTGGAAGGTGTAAATTCATTAGTTTTTGTTGTGAACTTCTTTTACTTCAAGAAATTAGGAAATTGATAATATTACATGTAATCCTACCATGTCATTATTAAATATCATAAATACACTTTTATTTCTTTTCTAAACCATAACCTCCTTCCATTTCTGTCTTCTTTTTTATTCTGGCTTTTTTCTTCAACTCTTTATTTCCTTCAATGATTATCACATGTTTTGGTAATGTGCCACTTGGGGCATTCTTATCTCCTAACAACAACTTCCTACACTTTGTGGTAACTCTTATTAACAGTTAAAACTGTGCCCAGTGTTCCAATCCAATTCAAAATTGTAAATAATACAGCTTACCTTTTTGACATGTGTTTGTAAAACATTAATTTTATTCCTGTTCCATTTCCTTGAATTTATGTCATTCAATTTTTCTCTCCACCTCATTTGTGTAGCAGAGAAACCACTCTTGGACAGGTTAAAGTCACATGTGCTTCTTAAGGGGAATCCACCTTTCTGAATACTTATTCTGTACAACAAGCAGTTCTTTTTTCGTTTTAACTTTTCTGTCAGTTGTGGGGCTTGAACTGTGGGCTTGGTCACTGTCCCTGCACACTTCATCTCAAGGCAAGCACTCTACCGCTTGAGCCACAGCACCCCTTCCAGTTTTCTAGTGGAAACTTCCTTGCCAAGGCTGGCTTTGAACCATGATCCTCAGATCTCAGCCTCCTGAGTAGTTAGGATTATAGGCATGAGCCACTGGAGCCCAGCTCCCTTGTTGTTTTTTTGGTAATACATTTTTTTAATTGTAAAGATACTGTACAGAGAAGTCACAGTTACATGAGTAAGGTAATGAATATGTTCCTATCTAGCATTGTTTTTCCCCTATCATCCCTTCCCACCCCCCAGTCACAGTCCGAAGCAGAGAGAAATAAAGATGTGGAAGATATATGTTTCCTGTGTGAAAAATTGCAAATTTTAATGTAAGCACGGTCATAATACGAGTTGTGTTTGCTTTCATGTTTGGGTTTCCACTTAACTATTCATGATAAGAGGAATTTCTGGAACTAAGTTAGCCTGTAATAGAGTAGAAAATATTACTAAAATATGTAATTCAAGGCCATGATCTATTACATTTCAACAAGCAATACTATCACTTGTCAAAATTAAGTTACTAACAGAGCAAAGGAAAAACTGCTGTGAAATCATAATGTCCAAGTTTTTCATTGACTTGGTTGGTTGAAGAAAACTGAGGAGAGACGACAAATTTCTTTGTAAGTCACAGACTTACATGTGTCATTAGCAATCTCATTCTCTGGGCAAGGGGTACAATCAAAGCAATAGGCAGCCTGTCCATCATGAGGAGACTTCCTGAATCCAGGCCCACAACTCTCACTGCAGACAGAGCGAGGAGTCTGAGGAAAATCAAGTATGCCAGTAGCTCTTCAAACATACATAGCTAGTGCTCCAAAAAATCCATTGTTTTAAAGAATCAAATTATTATGCACAGTGCTTCTATGTAACTAAGTGCAGTCAAATAATTGAATTGTGTTATCAATTCCCATCATTCCTAAGGAATTATGTGCTACAACCTTGATTTCTAGCCTGTTGAAATATACAACCATGTGGGATCTTTGAAAGGGTGAAACCTATGACGAGGAAGTAAGTCCCAGTTTACAACCCTACAGAACTTTCTTAAATTCATGTCATTCTATGTTGTCTCCAACTCATCTGTGACATGGGCAAAAGCCAGGATGATCACTTCCATTTTATAGGCCCAACATATTTTCCTCTTAGGTTTCCAGTGGCCATGAAGAATGAATCTTGATACAGGTGCCTTCAATGATTCTTTTCAGCAAAGATGCCTAAATAGCAGGTTAACTAACCATTGAATGAAACCTCTACACTTGGAAACACAACAAAGTTTTGCATCACATAAAGTGATACTTCGGGTACTTTACAACAATGTAGGAAAACTTGTAGAAAAATACTGTCTATAATTTATGACAATATTCTGAATCAAGAAATAGTATTCAATTTTTCAAAATTTTAATCCTGGGGCTTGAACTGAAGATTTATTTTGAGCATTCTTTGCCTAAGGTTATCATTCCACTAGTCGAGTCACAGCTCCACTTCCAGATTTTTGGTGGTTAATTGGATATAAGAGTCTTACAGGCTTATCTGCTTGTCCAGATGTAAACTATGATACCTTTATCTCAGCTCTCTGAGTAGCTTGGATTTTAGGAGAAAGTTGTTGGCATTCAGCCAGGCATGAATTCAAAAGTCAACTTTTTCTTCAATATATGTTCTTAAAATCATTATGATTACAGCCAACGCACCTCTGTAGATCCTATGGCCCACTCTAACGTATCTTCAGATAAAGACAGTTGATTACCATGGAGAACATATGGAGAAAACTTTCCTATTTTCACCTCCAGTTGAAGACCTTCTGGAAAATTCCAAATGTTCAGAATGTCATACTCTGGCTCCAATTTCCTTTTCTCATCTAAAATCACTTGCTCTCCAACAGGATTGGAAAAAATGTGTGTTCCTCAGAACATGGAGCAGCTGAAGAGATACATTAGGTTATGAGGAAGTACATCCCAGACATAGGCAGAAAATTTGAATGCAGAAAAGCTCCAAAGCAACAAAGAAATAATCTTATAAATGTGTTAGAAACAATCGCATGAAAGAAAATACAACATTTGAATAATTTATGGAGGGGAAGGGGAAAAACAAATCGTTTAAATAGGGATTCAGTTGGACCCATTGCAACAATGAGAAGTACAAGTCGTTATGTTGAAAACGAACTTTACAACTTTGGTGCGGGGGGGGGGGGGGGTGGGGGGGGGGTGGGCAGAGGGGCGGGTAGGATTGGGTGGGGGGGTGGGAGGAGGATGGGAAGGTGGGAAGGGATGGGAAGAGGAAACAAAGGAGGAGGCTACAATGCTTGATAAGAAATGTACTCATTATCTTACCCATGTAATTGTAACCTCTCTGTTCAGTATTTTCACAATAAAAAAGAAAAGAAAAGCTCCAGGGGAGGGAGGGAAGGGATAGTAGGAGAAAAACAAAAGACAGGATAATAATGCTGGACAAGAAATGTACTAATTAGCTTTTTGAAGTAACTGTAACCTCTCTCTACATCGTGTTTACAAGTAAAGAATTCTTTAAAAAGAAAAGCTCCTTATCGCCATTAATATCTCATTATGAATTCAAGAATAGCCCCAAAAACTACTGCCGGACTCCCCCTCCTCCAAATCTATGGAGGAATAAAAGTAATCTTTCTGATTCTTTGTCACTCCTAAAAGGAGTACAAGCCTTTTTTCAAAAGAAACCAATATGACATAGTCATGAATGTGACAATTTTTCCTAGCTACAGTTTAACACAAGCACATTTTTTATGAATGTGTATAGTTTGAACGTGCCAAAAATTTCAATTAAATTTTTATTTTAAAAATACCGTACAGAGGGGTTACAATTACATAAGCAAAATAATGAGTACATTTCTTATCAAGCATTGTTGCCTCCTCCTTTGTTTCCCCTTAGCATCCCTGCCCTCCCATCTCACCCCAAAAAATCATACACCAAGATGAAACAAGATTCATTTCAGGGATGCAAAGCTGGTTCAACACAAGCAAATCAATTAATATAATTCATCACATCAACAAGAGCAAGAATGAGAACCACGTGGTTATCACAATAGATGCAGAAAAAGCATTTGACAAGATCCATCACCTCTTTATGATGAAGGTTCTGGAAAAACTAGGAATCCAGGGAACATTCCTCAACACAATAAAGTCTGTATATGACAAACTAATAGCCAGCATTATACTTAATGGTGAAAAACTAAAGCCATTTTCTCTTTACTCAGGAATGAGACAAGGATATCCACTCTCTCCACTTCTCTTCAATTTAGTATTAAAATGCCTAGCTACAGCAATAAGACAAGAAACAAACATAAAAGGGATACAAATAGGTAAAGATGAAGTAAAACTCTCCCTCTTTGCAGATGACATGACCTTGTATTTAAAGAATCCCACAGACTCCATATCCAACCTACTCAAGCTGATTCAAAATTTTGGCAAAGTAGCAGGGTATAAAATTAACCCTCAAAAATTAGTGGATTTTCTGTATGCCAACAACGAGAAAAGCGTGGCTGAAATCAGGAAAGTCACTTCATTCGTAACAATCCCACAAAAAATAAAATATCTAGGAATTAAGTAACCAAAGAAGTGAAGGACCTCTATGATGAAAACTTTAAAAACCTGAAAAAGGAAATCAAAACAGGACATAGAAAGTGGCAAAAACTCCCTTGATCCTGGATTGGAAAGATCAACATCGTGAAAATAGCAATATTTCTCAAGGCTATCTACAAAGTCAATGTGATATCTACTAATATTCCAACTTCATTCTTCAAGGAAATAGAAGAGGCAATCCAAAAATTCATATGGAATAATAAAGACCCTGAATACAATAATGATCCTTAACAGAAAGAACAGTGCTGGAGGGATATTAATACCAAATTTTAATATCCAGTACAAAGCCACAGGACCAATGGATTAGAATTGAAAACCCAGAAATGAACCTACAGACCTATATCCATATAATCTTCGATAAGGGAGCTAAAAAAATAAAATGGAAGAAAGATAGTTTCTTCAGTAAATGGTGCTGGCAAAATTGGTTAATCACTTGTAGAAAAGTAAAGCTAGATCCTTATATATCACCCTGCACCAGAATCAACTCCAAATGGATCAAAGACCTCAGAGTCAAAGCTGACACTCTGAAAACATTACAGGATGCAATAGAAGAAACCCTAGGTCTCCTTGGCACAGGCTAAAATTTTTTTCATAGAGACCCAGAAACACAACAAATCAAAGAAAGGTTGGACAAATGGGATTGCATGAAATTGCAAAGCTTATGCATGGCAAAGGATATAGCTAGCAAGATCAATAGAAAGCCCACAGATTGGGAGAAGATCTTCACTAGCCATAAAACAGACAAGGGTCTCGTATCTAAAATATACATAGAACTCAAAAAATTAAATCACCCAACAACAATTCCTCAAAGAAACAACTGCCCAATAAATAAGTGGGTTAAAGACTTAAAGAGAAACTTCTCTGAAGAAGAAAGAAGGATGGCTAATAGACACATGAAGAAATGCTCAAGCTCCCTAGCTATAAAAGAAATGCAAATCAAAACAACTCTGAAATACCACCTCATCCCAGTTAGAATGGCTATAATCAAGAACTCTAATAACAACAGATGCTGGAGGGGATGTGGACAGAAGGGAACCTCACTGCATTGTTGGTGGGAGTGTAAACTTGTTCAACCACTTTGGAAAGCAGTATGGAGGTTCCCTAAAAGACTCCACATAGAGCTCCACTACAACCTAGCAATCCCAGTTTTGGGCATTTACCCAAATGCTCAGAAACAAGACCACACTAAAGCTACCAGCACGACTATGTTTATTGCAGCATTATTTACTATAGCTAAGATATGGAACCAACCGAGATGCCCCTCAGTAGATGAATGGATCAAGAAAATGTGGTATATATACACAATGGAATTCTATGCCTCCATCAGAATGAATGACATTGCCCCATTTGTTAGGAAATGGAAAGGCTTGGAAAAAATTATATTAAGGGAAGTAAGCCAGGCCCAAAGAAACATAGGTCCCATGGTTTCCCTTATTTGCAATAACTAGTATATCTGAGGATGAGCAGAACAGCAATGAAGTCATGCAACAAAAAAAAAAGAGAGAGAAAAAAGTGAAAAGAATAATAAAAAAAGACCAAAAGTTCTAAAGAGATTTAAAAACACACACACACACACACACACACACACCTACATCTAAAATAAAAATTATGAAAGAAAAAAAGATTAATAGAAAACAATTTAAAAAAACCAAAAATTCAAAATTAAAACATTTATAAGATTATTTCTTTGTTGCTTTGTATGTCCCTCCTCCACAGTATAACCCCTGCTTTCGCTGTATTTGATGTCTGTATAATTTGTGTAGGGAAAGGGGAAAAAAACAAAATGTTTAAATAGGGATACAGGTAGACCCATTTCAACAATGAAATGTAGAAGTCGTTATGTTGAAAACGAACTTTACCACTTTGGTGGGGAGGGGAAGCAGGGAGGATTGGGCGGGGGGTGGGGGGGAGGGAAGATGGGAAGGGATGGGAAGGGGAAACAAAGGAGGAGGCTAAATTCTTGATAAGAAATGTACTCATTATCTTGCCCATGTAATTGTAACCGCTCTGTACAGTATTTTCATAAAAAATAAAAAATAAAAAAAAATTTAAGAATGGTTCAAAAAAGGAGTTCTTTAATTTTTTTTGGTGGAGGGTGCGGGGAATTGGAAGATCCTGTATCTCCACTGTGTCTCTAACCAGTCTCTTGATGAAGTCTGTGGTTTTTCTTTTGGTGTTTTGTTTTCCTGTGGCTTGATTCGTTTCTTAAGTCAGTTTGTGTGAGTAGGCCGAAAAATGCTCTGTGTTACCAAGGATTTTGTGATCCTCCTTCCAGGCTAGTTCAGTGGGAGTGAGATCTGCTTTGAGTATCACAAAAGAGGGAGATGGCTCTTTCCTCTAATTTGGAGATGCTGTGACGTAGTTAGGTTCTGGGTAGGATTAGGGCGTTTCAGCAAACAGTAGCTTTTTCTTGAGGGGCTAGCTCCTGAGACACTCACAGAGCCCAGCCTGGAGCCATTCTCAGGGTTTATGTTTATTGAATTTCAATTGATTGTCTAGGCTGGTGTAGGGAGGGATAGCCTCTGGCTCTGTTTACCCAGTGAAGAAAGTCACTCCTCTGGGGTGGAGTGTCCTTTGCCTGGGCTGGGTGACTTTCCCCTGAGTGAGCTGAGCCTGGCAGGTCAGGTCAGGTTCCTGTGATCTGCTAAATGACTCTTGTTTTCTTCCAAGGCCTAAGTTGGACCTAGCTGCTCAGCTGGGCCTTTGTCAGTATCAAAGGTGGAGATCTCTGGTGGTGGGAGAGGGGCAGCCTTCCCTCCTCTGGTCTCTGAGAAGGAGTGAGGATATCAGGGTTCTACTCACAGCGCCTTGGTTCCTGGGCTGTCTCTGGTGTGCGATCTGCAGGAGGAAGATACCTGCTCCTTGTCATTTCTTGCTGGTGTTGAGTAGAATCCTCTTCCCTGCTGATCTGGTGCCTTTGTCCTGGACTCTCTCTGTTGTAGGTATGGTGGCTACAGCTGCCATTGCCCCCACAGCTGCTGCACCCGAGGCTACCAGCAAGTGCTCAGACCTGTCTCCTCCTGGGTTTTCCCTCTCTGTCCAAACTCTCTGTATTGTGATCAAACTTGGTGTGATTCTCTAGGCTAGGACTGCTCACTGGAACCCTCAAACTTCTCCTAGACATATACTCGTTATTGCACATAAGGGAAACCTTAGGACGTATGTTGCTTTGGTTCTGGGTTACTTCACTTAATGTAATTCTTTCCAAGTCTATCCATTTCCTAACAAATGTGGCAATGTCATTCTTTCTGATGGAGGCATAGAATTCCATGTATTTATATACCACATATTTTTTTATCCATTCATCTACTGAGGGGCATCTGGGTTGGTTCCATATCTTAGCTATGGTAAATAATGCTGCAATAAACATAGTTGTGCTGGTAGCTTTAGAGTGGTCTTGTTTGTGATCATTTGGGTAAATGCCCAAAAGTGGGATTTCTGGGTCATAGGGAAGCTCTATGTGGAGTCTTTTGAGGAACTTCCATACTGCTTTCCAGAGTGGTTGAACAAGTTTACACTCCCAGCAACAGTGCAGTAGTGTTACCTTTTGACCATATCCCCTCCTGAGTATGTTATTAGATTTCTTTTTTGAAAATGTATTTTATTGTAAATATGCTGTAAGAGTGCTTACAGTTAACTACATGAGCAAGACAATGAGTACATTTCTTGTCGAGCATTATTATCACTTCCCTGATTATAGCCATTCTAAGTGGGGTGTGATGGAATTTCAATATTGTTGTTGTTTAAATATTTTTATTGTAAAGATACTGTACAGAGGGGTTACACTTATATGAGTAAGGTAATGAGTATATTTCCTATCTAGCATTGTTATTCCCTCCTTTGTTTGTTCCCTACCATCCATTCCTATGCCACTGCCCCACCTCCTCCCTACCTACCCGAAATTGTAAAGTTCTTTTTCAACACAGTGTCTTTGTCCATCTCATTGCTACAAAAGGTCAACCTGTATCCTCATTTCAGCATTTTGTTATTTCCCTTCCCCTCCCCAAATTAGAAAAATGTATATACAAGATGCAGGTCACCAGAATCAAATACAATGGAAACAGGGGTTTTACCATGAGGGAAGAATATACAAAAGAAATAAAAAAAAAATCACATAATACATTTTAAACAACAGTGACAAGGAAAAAGCCTCGTGTCGCTATCTTGAGGTTAATTTTGCTAAGCATCATCTTATATGGCCATATTTACATAGCTTTTCAACTTTTCTGCTTGTCTTGTAAGATTATCCTAGATGTATACTAGTTACTACAAATAAATGAAACCATGGGACCTATGTTTTGTTGGGTCTGGCTTGCTTCACTTAATATAATTTTTCCCGTCTTTCCATTTCTTAACAAATGGGGCAGTGTCATTCATTCCAGTGGAGGCACAGAATTCCATTATATATATACACACACATATATGTACATATTATACATATGTATATGTATAATGTATACTACATTATACATGTATATAATATGTACATATTATACATATGTATGTGTATTATACATTATACATTATATGTATAATATATTATACATATACATATGTACAATATGTACATATATGTGTGTATACATATACCACATTTTCTTGATCCATTCATCTACTGAGTGGCATCTGGGTAGCTCCATATCTTAGCTATGGTGAACAATTCTGCAATAATCATATTTGTGCTTGTAGTTTTAGTTTGGGCCTTGTTTGTGATCATTTGGGTAAATGCCCAGAAGTGGGATTGCTGGGTAATAGAAGTCTAGGTGTAGTCTTTTGAAGAATCTACATACTGCTTTCCATAGTGGTTGAAGAAGTTTACACTCCCACCAACAGTGCAGTAAGGTTCCCTTTTGGAAACATCCCCTCGAGCATCTGTTTTTACTAGATTTCTTGATTATAACCATTCTAACTAGTGTGAGGTGGAATCTTGATGTTTTGATTTTGATATTTTATGGTCAGAGAGGTTGTGCATTTCTTTGTGTGTCTATTGGATATTATTATTTCTTCTTTAGAGAAGTCTCTCTTTAAATGTTTAGCCCACTTATTAATGGGGTGCTTGTCTCTTTGAAGATTTTGGGGTATTTTTGGATTTAATTTTTTGAGTTCCAAATATATTTTAGTTATGAATCCCGGGTCTGTTGTCTGCCTAGTGAAGATCTTCTCCCAGTCTGTGCACTTTCTGTTGATCTTGCTAACTATATCCTTTGCCATGCAGAAGCTCTGTAGTTTCATACAATCCCATTTGTCCAACAGTTCTTTGATGTGTGTGTTTCTCTAAAGTCTGTTCTTGTGCCAGTACCAAGCCATTTCAATTACTATGGCTTTGTAGTAGAGTTTGAAGTTTGGTATTGATATTTCTCCAGCACTCTTCTTTCTGCTAAGCATTAGTTTGACTATTTGGGATCTTTCATTGTTACATATGAATTTTTGGTTTGCTTCTTCTATTTCATTGAAGAATGAGTTTGGGATATTGATGGGTATTGCATTGAAGTTGTAGACAGCCTTTGGCAGTATTGCCATTTTCATGATGTAGATCCTCCCAATCCAGAGCATGGGAAGTTTTTCTACTTCCTGAGTTCTGCTTTACAGTTTTCTGACTTTTATCCAGTTTTATCACCCTTGAGTGTGCATATTTATGAGTGGGCATGGGGGACTCCTTTGTCAAACTGATTTTGAGGTCATCTGATCTGTGTTGTTGGCTTTAATTGTTTTAGTTTGGGCAAGTACAACGCTGAGTATGTGAGTAGGTCTCTCTATTAATTTGTGTTGTAATCACTCCTGCATTACTCTTTTTGCTTCAGATCGCTTTGGTTTTGGTTTTTTTTTTAATGCTTTTGTATGATTTTTTGGACTGAATTTTCAGTTTTATGAAGAGTGACTTTGTGATTTCTTATAAGGATTGCTTTAAATCTATATATCCTTTTGGGTGATACAGATGTTTTCACAATATTCCTTTTCCCAAACCATGACCAATGGAGATAATTTATTTCTTTGTATGTGTTGCTTTCTTGGATTTCTTGGCAGATGTCTTTCAATTCCTTGGTTAGTTTATTCCTAGGTATTTCAGATACTTTGTGTTGGGAAGTGGAAGTTGATGATTTTCCTGACTTCTTCCTCAGTCTGGTGCTTGCTATTTTGTAGACTTGGCTGAATGTGTTTAACTTGATTTTGTGATTATTTTTTAAAATAGCACAATTTTCAGTCCATTTCTTGAAAGTGACAGTTTTACGGCATTGGATGACATTTGATAGATTTTACTGCCAAATTGAATCTATTAGCACCCATTTTCCAGCATAGAAGCTCAATGTGATCTTCAATGAAGGTTTTAGAGGTCTGAGCCCTTAGCCCCCCAGACTCACACAGCTTTTGCCAGGCAGAAATTCATTAGTTTAAGGCAATCACATTTATCTGGCCTTTCTTTGATTTGTTGTGTTTCTGGACCTTTACTTAAATTTTGACCTGTGCCAAAAAAACCTATTGTTTCCCTTAGCACTTCTGGTAATATTGTACAAAAATCTGGTTTGACATTGAGGTCTTTGATCCATTTGGAATTGGCTCTAGTACAAGGTGATACATAAGGATCCAACTTCAGATTTCTGCATGTGTATAGTCAATTCTTCTAGCATCATGTGTTGAAGAGGCTGTCTTATTGTTTACTCTCTTATCAGAGTTTAGGTGGCCATAGGTCTTTTTGATTGAGCTAGTCAATATATGTTGTTTAATTGGAGATTTAAGTTCATTAATATTGATAGTTAGGACTGAGTAGTTCCTGCCATGTTATCCATTTTCTTAAGTGCTATGCCCTCTCCTTTCTTACTATATTTATCGGGTTCTCTGATATGGTTTTCTCTGTCAATATTGTGTTCTTGTTGGTTTTCTATATGCAGAATGTCTGAGTATTTTTTTGTAATTCTGGTTTGGTGGAGATCAATTGTTTCCATTTTTCTTGTTGTGGATGGTTTTTATTTGTCACCAACCAGATGCAAGCACGCTAGGTCTGGACCAAGAGTCTGCCAGTCCAGGGCCACACCCCTACCTCTATGGGAAGTAGAAACTAGCTGGGGACAAGTAAGATGCCAGCCTAGGATACAAGTGAAGACAATCTCCTGCAGCAGCCCGTGGGAGCCCGTCCCTTCTGAGGCCAACATCTGCCAACCAAGGACTGGTGCAGAGACAATCTCCCATTAAAGCATAGTGGGGACCAGTGCCTTCCTTCCCAGATATCAAGTGATATCTGGGTGCTGGAAGGCTGCTCCCGGTCCCTCAAGAAATAGATGCCAATTCATGACCAGGGGCATACTGAGTAACCCCCAGTAGGCATCAGCCTACCCCAGACACATACCAGACCAAACACTAGTCGGCTATGCCCCACATACTGCAAACATAGTCCAGAATTCCAATCCATTTTTACATTCCTATCATAGCTGTTATTTCATGCATGCACCACTGTGGACACTAACACTAAGATGTTAGTGCCTGATTGGAACTCGGATTCCTTCCATCTCTACTTCTTACAGAGCTGAGATGACAGATTTCTGCCATCCTACCTAAAAAATTTTTGCCTCTCCTGGGTTCAGACAAGGCTCTTCACATTCTTACTATGATTATAGATGTTCTTGATTGCTTTTGGATTAGGATTGTTTTTCTGTTCCTGCAAAAAATATGCCCAGCAATTTTCAGGGAAATAGCATTAAATCTGTAGGCACTTCTGGGAACATATCCACATTCATAGTTTTAATCCTGCCAGTTTGTGCACATAAGAATTCTTTCTGTTTTCTGTTTTTCCAATTTCTAACTTCAAAGCTTTAACATTCAGTGTAGAGGTCTTTTACAGAACCTCCATTAGGCTTTGAATCCTATATTCATTTTGTAAATCTGACAGTTCAATTATGAGTTTGTGTTTACTTTACTTAATGGATTAAAAATTAACTTTAGTCTGGCGTGGGGGCTTAGGCTTGTAATCCTAAATACTCAGGAGGCTGAGATATGAGGATCACGTTTCAAAGCCAGCCAGGGCAAGAAAGTCCGTGAGACTCTTTTTTTTTTTTTTGGCTGGTCCTGGGGCTTGAACTCTGGGCTTGGGTGCTATCCCTCAGTTCTTCAGCTCAAGGCGAGTGCTTTACTGCTTGACCCACAGGACCACTTCTGGTTTTCTAGTGATTTATTGGATATAAAAGTCTAACAGACTTTCCTTGCCCAGGCTGGCTTTGAACCATGATCCTCAGATCTCAGCCTCCTGAGTAGTAGGATTACAGACGTGAGCCACCAGGGCCTGGCTTTCCATGAGACTCTTATCTCTAATAAAACACCAGAAAACCACATGTGGCACTGTGGCTCAAATGGTAGAGTGCTCCTCTTGAGCTGAAGAGCTGAGCAACAATGCCCAGGCCCATAGTTCAAGCCCCACAAACAAAAACAAAAAAATTAAATTTAGGTCAAACAGACCAAAGAGAAGTTATTTTTTCCAACTGTAAGGAGACTAACTTTTAAATTTAACTTTTGTATTACTTTAAATTTTCAAGTGTATATGGTAAATATGGATTTCATTATGATAGTTTTATAGGGCATATGAAGTCTAATGCATCTTTATCCATTACTTTTATTTCCTCTAAAACATAAAATTATCCTAATGACCTGCAGTATTTTATTTTCATACATGCATACAAAATCTCTAATATTCCCTGTTTAAATGATTTGTTTTTACCCTTCCCCTCCACAAATTATACCAACATCAAATACAGTGAAAGCAGGGGTTATACCGTGGGGAAGGGACCTACAAAGCAATAAAGAAATCATCTTATAAATATGTTAGAAACAATCCTATGAAAGAAAAAAATTTGAATACTTAACTTGGGGTTCATTTCCCTATTATCAACTTATCTGACCTTTTCTGCTTGACTCAATCATATACTAGTTATTGCAAATAAGGGAAACGATGGGACCTATGTTTCTTTGGACCAGGCTTACTTCACTTAATATAATTTTTTAGACAGGAAATTCTTATACTTGATAATTGAGAAAAATGATTGAGAAAGACAACAGTGACAATAAATGGAGAAGAGGAATAATAAGGTTTATGTCTAAATAAATAGAAAGAACCAAAACTATTCAAGAAAATTTACCACCACTTGTGACTACTACTATTAGGAAAATGAACAATAGATTCTTATTTATTGAAGTAAAAATTTCACAAACTAACATTGCAAAATTATTGTAGATTTGATCAGGCAAATTGTATGCTCATCAAATATATGAGTTTAAGAAAGTTATTTTCTCCTACTACGACTTTTATCCCTGAAACCATGCAGAGTATTTCTATTTGACATTAACATGATGTTGTAACACTTTGGGGCAAAAATGCAGCCTAGGAGCCCTGCCCCAGAGGCCAAGATCGAGAAGACCTCCACAGCCACAATGACCTTCCCTTTGGCACTGTGGTAGACAGGCAGGAAGGTGAGCCACACACTGCAGAACACCAGCATGCTGAAGGTCAGGAACTTGGCTTCATTGAAGGTGTCAGGCAGGTTCCTGGCCAGAAAAGCCAGGGTGAAGCTGGCCAGGGCCAGGGTGCCCAGGTATCCCAGGACACAGTAGAAGGCAGTGAGGGAGCCCTTGTTGCACAGGATGATGATGTGGCCATGTTCAGAGTGTGCATCTGTGTCCACAAAGGGAGGAGAGGTTCCCAGCCAGAGTCCACAGAGGGTCACCTGGATGAGGGTGCAGATGGGGATGATGAAGTTAGGAGCCCGTGAAACCAGCAACAACCTCATCCTTCTCCCTGGGGAAGTGGCCTTGAAGGCCAGGACAACAGTCACCGTTTTGGCCAGCACTGTGGAAACAGCCACAGTGAAGACAACCCCAAATGTGATCTGCTGCAGGATGCAAGTGACGGTGTTGGGATGACCAAGAAAGAGCAAGGAACAGAGGAAACAGAAGATGAGGTTGATGAGCAAGATGTAGCTGAGTGTCCGGTTATTGGCTTTAACAATGGCAGTGTCTTGGTGTTTGACAAACATGCCAAGAACAGCAGCAGTTTGCATAGAGAAGCAGAGAGCCATGCAGGCCAGAGCCATGCCCAAGGGATCTCCAAAACCCAGGAAACTTGCCTCTCTCAGGAGGCACTGACTTCTCTGTGTGTTGGCATACTGATGATCTGCACATTTCACACACTGGCCCATATCTGGTGGGAAGTGTAAACTACCATTAGTTTTTGTTGTGAACTTCTTTTACTTCAGAAAATTAGGAAATTGATGCCTTAGATACAATCCTAGCATGTCATTATCAAGTATCATAAACATATTTTATTTTTTTCTAAACTGTAACCTCCTGCCATTTCCACATTCTTCTTTATTTGGAATTTTTCTTCAACGTTTTATTTCCTTCAGTGATCAAATGTGTTTGTAATGTGCCATTTGGGGCATTCTTATCTCTTAATGATTTTCTACATTTTGTGCTATCACCTACTAATAGTTAGAACTGCCTTGTTTTGAAATCCAGTTGAAAATCATAAATAATACACTTACAATTTTCAACATATCTTTCTAAAACATTAATTTTCTCCCTGTGGCATATCCTTGAATTCATGGCATTCTATTTTTCTTGCCACATCATCTGTGGAGTAGAGAAACCACTCTTGGATGGCTTATAGTCATGCTCACTTCTTAAAGTGAATCCACCTTTCTGAATACTTATTCTGTGTCACAAACTGTTCTAGGGAGAGAAATATAGATGTGAAAGATATATGTTTCCTGTGTGAAAAATTGTAATGTTTTAAATGTAAGCACTGTCTTAACAAAAGTTGTGTTTCCTTTCATGTTAGGGTTTACACTTGTCTTAACCCTTAGTGATACAAGGAATATCTGTAGCTAAGTTTGCCTACAATAGAGTAGAAAATATCACTAAAATATGTAATTCAATGCCATGATCTATCACATTTCAAGTAGCAATACTACCACGTATCAAAATTAAGTTATTAACAGAGAGAAGAAAAAAGGGCTCTGTAATCATAATGCACAAGTTTTGCATTGACTTGGTTGATTGAGGAAAACTGAGGAGAGATGAAAAATGTATTTGTAAGTCATGGACTTACCGGTGTCATTAGCAATCTCATTCTTTGGGCAAGGGGTACAATCAAAGCAACAGGCAGCCTGTCCATCCTGAGGAGACTTCCTGAATCCAGGCCCACAATTCTCACTGCAGACAGAGCGAGGAGTCTGAGGAAAATCAAGTATGCCAGTAACTCTTCAAACTTACATAGCTAACACTCCAAAAATTCCATTGTTTTAAAGAATCAAATTATTACACATAATGTTTTTATGTAACTAAGTGCAGGCAATTAATTGAATTGTGTTATGGATTCCATATCCCATATTTCCTAAGGAATTATGTGCTACAACCATGATTTCTAGCCTGTCGAACTATAGAACCATATGGTATCTTGAAAAGCACGAAACTGATGGTGAGGAAGTAAGTCCTAGTTTACAACTCTACAGAACTTTCTTAAATTCATGTCATTATATATTGTCTTCTACTCATCTGTGATATGAGGGAAAGCCAGGATGATCACTTCCATTTTATAGGCCCAACATATTTTCCTTTTATTTTTCTAGAGGCCATGAAGAATGAATCTTGATACAGGCGCCTTCAATGATTCTTTTCAGCAAAGATTCCTCAATAGCAGGTCAACTAACCATTGAATGAAACCTCTACATATGGAAACACAACAAAGCTATCCACCACATAAAGTGATTCCTCAGGTACTTTACAACAATATAAGAAACCTCGTAGAAAACTCCTGTCTATAACTTATGACAATAACTGAACCAAGAAGTTAGAAGATATTTATTTTTTTTCTTAGTTTTGATCCTGGGGCTTGAGCTCAAGATCTAGGCACTGGCCTTGAACATGTTTTGCTCAAAGTTATCATTCCATTACTTGAGCTACAGCTCCACTTTCAGATTTTTGGTGGTAAATTGGAGATGAGTCTTACAGACTTTCTGGCTTGTCCAGATGTAAACTGTGATACACAGCTCTCTGTGTAGCTAGGATTGTAGGAGAAAGTTGTTGACACTCAGCCAGGTATAAATTGAAAGAATGACTTTTCTTCCATATATGTTCTCAAAAATCATTATGATTAGAGCCAACCTACCTCTGTAGTTCCTATGGCCCACTGTAACATATCTTCAGATAAAGACAGTTGTTTACCATGGAGAGCATATGGAGAAAACTTTCCTATTTTCACCTCCAGTTGAAGACCTTCTGGAAAATTCCAAATGTTCAGAATGTCATACTCTGGCTCCAATTTACTTTTCTGATCTAAAATCACTTGCTCTCCAACAGGATTGGAAAACTGGATGTTCCTCAGAACACGGAGTAGCTGAAGAGATAAATCATGTTATGATGAAGTATATCCCAGAAATAAGGCAGAAAATTTGAATTAAGAAAAGCTCCAGGCGAGGTGGGAGAGGGAAGGGATAGTAGGAGCAAAAAAGGAGAAAGTAAAAATGTTCACAAGAAATGTACTAATTACTTTACTGATGAAAGTATAACCTCTCTGCACAAGAAAAGAATTTTTTAAAAAAGAAAAGTTCCTGTTCTCCTTTAATCTTTTATTCTGAATTTAAGAACAGCACTAACAATTACTGCAGGAACTACAAAAAAACCTATGGATGAATAGAAATAATCTTTCTGAACTCACGTCACTCCAAAAAAAAGTACAATCTTTTTTTTCAAGAGAAACCAATATGACATGGTCATGAATGAGAACATTCTCAGTTGTCTAGTTACAGTTTAACACAAGCACTTTTTTTAATAAATGTGTGTAGTTTGAGCTTGCTAAATTATTTCTAAAATTGAATGAAACTAGATGAAAAAAATATGGAAAATTCCGTTCAGCAGGTCATTCTTTGCTATTTCTAAGGAAATGTATAGGGGAAAACTGAATTTACAATTTTCTAAACATTAGCTATGGAATGTTGAGGATATTTGTACTAATCAAACTCATAAGCTGGCTGCCAGAGGCTCATGGATTTAATTCAAGCTACTCAGGAGACAGATTTGAGCTTCAAATCCAGACTGGGCTTAAAAGTCCATGAAAGTTGTTGCCAATAAACTCTGAAAAAGATAGAAGTATTGGTGTGCCTCAAGTGGTAGAACACTATCCTTGAGCACAAAGAGACCCAGAGACAGCACTCAACCCTAAACTCAAGTCCAGAGGCAGCAATAAAAAAATCAATTTACAAAATCATAGAATACACTTTATTCTTTATACAGTGTTATCTTATCAGCATATGATCCCAGGTTTAGAGTACCTCATAGACATTTAAATGTAAACAAATTCCTGGGTTTGTCAAAAGCATCTGAAATATTTAATTTCATAGAATAAGACATATTTCAGGAAGTGCCTTTGCTAATGGTACATGCCATCCAATATAGATGAAATTACCTGTGCATGGAAAGGCACTATCCCTTTTCTAATTCCCATTGTTTGAACTTCTATATGATGAAGAAGCATTTCATGGAGAGCATGGGCCACAGCATATGCAGAGTTGTATATATTGTAACTGTGTCCAGACATAGTCATGTCAAAAATATGCCCAGGCAACCAATCCAAAGAGGCGTTATGAAGACAATTGTCTCATGCTACACAGTCAGACACAGCAGCTGAGCAATTAAAAGAGAGAAACCACATCCTAGCAAGAAAAATATCTTCTGGGTATTTGGAAGGGTTAACTGCCTTGACAAAATCTGTGAATCCAGAAACATCTGTATGATGGTGTGAAAAAATAAGAGGAACATGCGGTGAACCTAACAAGAAATATCTTCTTTTCCCACTGTGAGTTCATGATACAAACTTTGCCATTTGTTAAAAGTTGCTCAATACCTATTATTAAAATTATTAGTGAATCATTATCACCAAGTATGATGAGGACATTTGCTGATTTATTTATCTCATTATAACCTGCCATGGCTTTGAATATATGTGATATTAATTGGCTTGAGATCACTAGCTCATAGGCTACACAAACTCTGTTCTTGGTCATCTCTTCTTTCAATTCAGCAAGAACCCACAAATCATTCTCATTTTGTAAATTCAACAGTCCCACCCAGTTCCAGCCGAAGTGAAGCAGTAAGGAGACGATGGCTGTGGCTACTGATGTGTCCTTTGGGGCCATCTGATACAGATCTGGAAACTTGTGATGGTCACTCAGGACATGAACAAATGACCCAAAGGTAAGCTGAAGGGAAACAAAATTGGATGCTTTATGTATTAGAGGCTTGCCATTCATCAAAATTTGAGTCTTGATATATGTGAGAAGACAGTTAAAGCATGTAGAATATAGGTTTAATTTTCCTTTAGAAAAATAATTTTCCCTAGATGAGTTGTACAGCATATAAATTTATAAAATGTCTCTTTATCAACTCTTCCCATCTATATCAACCCCACCCACTTCCTGATTTTTCTAATTCCATATATGTACATTGAATATTAAGTTGTTTTCCACACTCATCCATTCCTTATTCCTCTCATGTTTTTCCTCATCCTCATCCACCCATCTCAGAAAAGATATGCTTCAGCTTTCTTGTGTTTCTTTTTTCTACTGTAAGTAGATAGAACACAGGCTGGAGTTCCACCATCATATGTATACTATGCTTTAGTCAGATTGATCAGGTATACATATAAGAGGCTATGTGTGTGTTTCATATTTATTTCATTTTACGTGTTCATATTTTAGCTTTAGCTCTCACATACATGAGAACACATTTCCAATTTCCCAATCTGACCCTGACTTATTTCATTTAATATAATATCTTGTGTGTATGTGTGTGTGTGTGTGTGTGTGTGTGAAAGAGAAAGAGAGAGAGAGAGAGCAACTGCACATACATGCAAGTAGAGGGATACAAACTCATGGCCTCATGCACTTTGGTGGATTTTTCTCTCATGATGAGTCTACCACTTTGAGCCATTAATTCACTTTCTGCTAGTTGCTGGTTAATTGCAGATACAAGTTTCCTGAATAGTCTAAATTACAGGAGTAGCCCATCAGTACCCTGCTCAACATATCTTCACACTGCAAAGTCATTTTCCGTTTCCTAATTCTTTTAAAGAATATTGTTGGTCAGGCTTGCAACAGTAAATCATCTACTTGTCTGCTCTAACTCTTCCGTATCCTTTTTGAAACAATGAAAATATCTATATCTATATATTTATATCTATATCTAAAGATCCTACCATTATTGAGTACTTATTCTTTGATACCACAAAAATTTGATAGGTTCGTAAATCTAGTCTCTTCCTATCATTCTTTTCTAACACATGAAATATTAGACATTTTTATATCCTTTTACCCTCTATTTTCACCTGTGGAAATCTGTAGAGTCCCAGCAATGTTCCAATCTGGTCAGATGTTATTCCTAATGGTCCTGTAAGTACTGCTATAGACCTGCTGTCTCTCATACAGGAGTAGTTTGGAATGTTGTACTTCCCAAAGAGCCAAATGAAGGGATTCTTAAACATAGTCCAAGCTCTAATTTGAACATCATAGACTTCAAATCCCAGAGTCAAGTTAATTAAAAGATGAGGGTTTTTGTTGATCTCCTCAATAGCAAAAGCCAAGGCCAACACAAACTGATAGTTCTTGAAGATAAACCTGCATAATGAGCATAGAAATTGAGGAGTATTTAAAAACTTATGACTTGGGTGCAGTAAATCCTTGTTTCTTTACCAATCAATATGTTAAAACATTACTCTCAGTTAGGTTGTATTTTCTTGTGCTTGTATATATGATTAGGTAATGATATGAAGAGAATATGTCATGAATGAGATTCAGATACTTATTTAATCCAAGAGAGAGTTTGCTTTTTCCCTACTTCTACATGCACCAGAACGGAGAGCTGTTGGCTATTGGATTAGGTTTTAATGAGACAGGAAATATTCTGTTGCCACTGTCTTAGGGCAACTTGCTACACCTGTGCTAAAAATAAATCTTGTGTTTTGAATCATCCAGTTTTTGTTATGTGTTTAGATGGAAGGTCAACCTAACTAATGAATGTTCAATTTAAGAGCAACTTTCAGAAGTAAAATCTTATTTATGGAAGATTCTATTGTAAGCTGTGCTCACAGATCCAGGATATTGAAAAGCTCTTACTGGTATAACAACCAGAACAAGAGCTCAAATGCTAGGTGGGGGAATTGTATTTTTTATGCACCAAAGTAAAAGGGATGCATCCAATTCCAAGGAATTCATTATGGAGAGAGGAACCCATGACATGAGGGTTGAGGAGAGAATTGTAAGCAAGTTTTACATTCAAATCCAGCTCTAGCAACTCCACCTCTATTCCCATTATATTTAGGTTGAGAAACTAAAAAGGATCCAGTAGAGCAAAATAAAGAGGATCAAAGTACTGTTCTTTCTTTCTCTGTGTCCTTTCTGTGAATACCAGGGTGTGTGTGTGTGTGTGTGTGTGTGTGTGTGTGTGTGTGTGTGTAGCACTCGTGCATGTGGGCATATTCTAAAGAAATTAATGTAATGAAATCAACTGGGATTGTTTAAACACAAACAATGAAGTCACATTGGAAATACTAATGAAAGGATTAACCTGCTCAATATATACTGTTGATATATGTGAAATGATCAGAATGAAAACCTATCATGTTTGTGAAGTCTTCTAAATGAAGAAAATAGTGAGCTTGAAGAAAATATAACTGAACAAGTACATTTGGAGGAATACGCATAAGTAAGAATGAAGAAGAATGAAGTTTTGTGAAAAAGGATTTGTTAAAAGTTGACGACAGTAATTTTAAAAAAGCAAAAGTAGATAAAAGTACAAAGCAACAGGCCTAAAGATGAAAGATAATCAAATTTTTGACTATGACATCTACACCAATCTGTCTTATGATCAAGCTCTCACAAGTGAAATACATATAAAGATTCTTTAGACTAGACTAGAAATTGGACCAACACATAGCTGTACCTCTGTTTCCCTAACTGCTACCATCTAATATTTGATAACGTGCCAAAAACAGAGCTTGGAAGATAGATAACCTTTACCCAAATAGTGGTGGCAAAATTGGGTATTTACATGCAGAAATCTGAAGCTAGACACCCATAGAACACCTTGCACCGGACTCATCTCTAAGATCAAAGACCTCAATGTAAGGTAAGATACTGTGCAAATATTACAGGTAGGGGTAAGGGAAATGCTAAGCTATCTATGAATGGGGCTAATCTTTGTATACAATGATCCAGAATGACAACAAATCAAAGAAATCCTGTATAAATGGGATTGTATCAAAGTGAACAGTTTTTGCATAGCAAGGGACATGGCTAACAAGATAAAGAGCCCACAAAATGGGAAAAAATTTCATTCATATTAAAAAAGGCCTCATACTTGAATTATATAGAGAGCTTAAAAAATTACCCCACTCCAAAGAAATGAACTTCAAGTAAAGGAAATAGAAGGCATTTTTATTTGACATGGTTTCTGTCTCTTGTTCGCTTTACCTTTTCTCTTGTTTGATTTTGGGAAAGTATGGGAGGGCTCATAAAGATGGAACAAAGATGAACAAGTACAACAGTGATACTCACTAGACACTATGTGGAAAATGAACTGGCCATTTGTGAGTGAGCACAGGATGGAAAACCTGGGAGAGAGGGATGGAAAGAGAGAAATACCTCAAAAAGAATCATCCTCATTACCCATCACAAACTCATGTAACCATAACCTTCTTGTATATCAAAATTACCTTGCTCATATAACTGTAATGCCTCTGTACAGTATATCTACAATAAAAATATATATTAAAAATAAAAAATAAAACCAGTGTATATAATAAAATAAATGAACAGACCAATCACAAACAATGAGATTGAATTGTTATTAAAAACCCTCCCTTGCTAGGCGCTGGTGGCTCATGCCTGGAATCCTAGCTACACAGGAGGCTGAGATCTGAGAATCATGGTTCAAAGCCAGCCCAGGCAGAAAAGCCCGTGAAACTCTTCTCTCCAATAAATTGCCAGAAAAACAGAAGTGGTGCTGTAGCTCAAGTGCTAGAGCACTATCCTTGAGCTGAATAGCTGAAGGACAGCAATGAGTCCCAAAGTAGACTCATGACTGACAAAAACAAAAAACAAAAACCTCCCTTCCTGAAAAAGCCCAGGAGTTGATGTCTTACAGCCTAATTCCGTAAGCAGAATTATTAATTATTCTCAAACTCTTCAATGAAATAGAAAGTGAGAGAACATTATTCATTCTACAAAGCAAGCACTCTACTTATCCTGAAACCAGATAAGGACACAATGAGAAAAGGGAACTTCAGATCTATCTCCTTGATGAACATTGATGCACAGTTCTCAACAAAATATTTGTAAGTAGAATCCAAACACTAATGAGAAAATTCATATGTTATGAACAAACTGGATTTTTTTTGCAAGGATGCAAATCTGGTTTAACATTTGTAAGTCAGTTAACATATTACAACACATCAACAGAAGCGAGTGCAAGAACCACATGATCATCTTGATCAATGCATTAAAAAGCCTTTGGTAAGATCCAACATTTCTTTGTGATAAAAACTCTGGAGAAGCTAGGAATACTTGGAACATTCCTCAATATAATAAAGGCTCTATATGATAAATCTACACCCAGTATTATGGTCATTGGTGAACAAGTAAAGCAATTTTCCCTAAAAATAGGAACAAGACAAGGAATTTCATTCTCTCCATTCCTCTTCAACATAGTATTGGATTTCCCAGCAATAGCAGTAAGCAAGAGAAAAACATTTAGAGGAACCAAATAGGGAAGCAAGAAGTAAAACCATCCCTTTTTGAAGATGACATTATACTTATAGCCAGGTGTCACTGGCTCATGCCTGTAAGCCTAGCTACTCGGGAGGCTGAGATCTGAGGATAACAGTTCAAACCCAGCCCAGGCCAGAAAGTCTGTGAGACTCTTTTTTTTTCAGGATTGCAAATTAGTTTATTTTATTTTTTATTGTGAAAATACTATGCAGAGAGATTACAATTACATGGGCAAGATAATGAGTGCATTTCTTATCAAGCATTTTAGCCTCCTCCTTTGTTTCCCCTTCCCATCCCTTCTCATCCTCCCCCCGCCCCTCCACCCAATCCTCCCCGCTCCCCCCCCCCACCAAAGTTGTAAAGTTCGTTTTCGACATAACGATTTGTACATTTCATTGTTGCAATGGGTCCACCTGTATCTCTATTTAGACGATTTGTTTTTCTCCTTCCCCTCCACAAATTATACCGACATCAAATACAGTGAAAAGAGGGGTTATCTCCAATAAACCACCAGAAAACTGGAAGTGGTGCTGTGGCTCAAGAGGGCTGAAGGACAGCATCCAGGCCTAGAGTTCAAACCGGTGACAGACCACATAAATAAATAAATAAATAAAAGGTACAGATGCAAATCAGTACCCAAAAAATGTTAAACGATTTTTGCAATCAGGTCACCCATCAACCCAGATAGAAATTGTAGTTTTGGTGATGGTATATAAAAATGAAAGATTGGAGATTCCTCAAGAAATTAAAATGACCTCTACTGGTAGCTTGTGCCTGTAATGCTAACTTAACAGGAGATGAGAGCTAAGGATCCTGAGGCAAAGCCTTCTAGCCAAAAAACTAGAAATGGATATGAAGCTCAAGTGGTAGACTGTCATCTTTCAGAGAAAAAGCCAACCAAGAATGCAAAGCAAGCCAATCACCAGTGGCTCAATTGTAGCTACCTCAGAAAGGTGAAAATGACATAAGAAATGAGAGATATTGGAGAGAAAAAAAGATGTGTGACAAGATATAAAATGTGTTCATAAAAGGGTGTTTGAATATAATCAAAGTATACAACCTGCTGTATGGAACTATAATATGAACCAGGAACTTGGCACAAGATTTTGGGCATTTACCCGAATGATCACAAACAAGACCATACTAAAGCTACCAGCACAAGTATTTTTATTGCAGCATTATTTACCATAGCTAAGATATGGAACCAACCCAGATGTCCCTCAGTAGATGAATGGATCAAGAAAATGTGGTATAATACACAATGGAATTCTATGCCTCCATCAGAAAGAATGACAATGCCCCATTTGTTAGGAAATGGAAAGACTTGGAAAAAATATATTAAGTGAAGTAAGCCAGGCCCAAAGAAACATAGGTCCCATGGTTTCCTTTATTTGCCATAACTAGTATATGTCTGAGAAAGCAGAAATGGTCAGATAAGTTGATGTTAGGTGAAATGAACTCCAAGATAAGAACTCAAATTGTTTTTCTTTCTTGCTATTGTTTCTAACATATTTATAAGATGATTTATAAGATGATTTTTTTGTTGCTTTGTATGTTCCTCCCCCACGGTATAACTCTGTTTTCACTGTATTTGATGTTGCCATAATGTGTGGAGGGGAAGGGAAAAAACAAATTTTAAATAGCGATATAGGCTGACGCAGTGTAAAATGAGATATACAAGATGTTATGTCGAAAAACGAACTTTACGACTTTGGTACTGGGAGTTGCAGGAGGTGGGGATGGGGAGGGGAGATGGGAAGGGATGGGAAGGGGAAACAAAGGAGGAGGCAACAATGCTTGATAAGAAATGTACTCATTACCTTGCTCATGTAATTGTAACCCCTCTGTACAGTATTTTCACCATAAAAAATAAAAAAATAAAAAAGAATATAGTGTATAAAAATTGGTAAACATCACCATTACATCAGTGAGAGTAACTTGAGTCAAATCTCTCCGTTACTCATGTGGAATTGCGGTGCTCTATTTATCTGCAAGAAAAGCTTGGTGGATAAATATTGCTATATGTAGTCAATAGCATACATAAAATGTTACTAACCCAGACCAGACTTTACATCTGTTGATAGTAAAGAAACATTGATTAGCTGAAACATAAGTACTCAATATGCCTATATTAGCACAGTATCTAAATACTCAAATATATTTAGGGAAATTAAGGGAATGAAAATCAGCTGAACTTGGGTAAATAGTGGGGAATACTAATAATAAGATAAAGCAGGCTGTAGTCTCATTGTTTTGTTTTGTTTCGTTTTTTCGATCATGGGACTTAAACTATGGTCCTGGGAGCTGTCCCTGAGCTCTTTAGTTCAAGGCTAGTGCTCTACCACTTGAGCCCCAGAGCCACTTCCGGTTTTCTGGTGGTCATTGTAGATGAAAGTCTTACAGACTTTCCTGCCCAGGCTGGCTTGGAACTGTGATCCTCAGGCCTCAAAGAGCAGCTAGGATTACAGGCATTAGCCACTAGGCCAGCTGCCTGTAGTCTGAAGTACTCAGGAGGCTGAGATCTGAGGATCGTGTTTTGAAGCCAGTTGGGCAGGGATGTCTGTGAGACCCTTATCTCCATTCAACCTTCCAAAAATGCCAGAAGTGGAGCTGTGGCTCAAGTGCTACAGCACTTGCTTTATGCAAAATTGTTCAGGGATAATGCTCAGGCCCTGAGTTCCCAGGGCCAGCACAAAACTAAGAAAGATAAACACACCAGAGACATATAAGATAAGGCCATATATCTTGTAGAGAACAGAAGAGAGTAACTGCTATTCTGGGATCACTGCTCTCAATTGTGGGTAGCTATCTCAGGGTCTTCTTATCACACCAGTCCTTATAAACAAGTGCAAATGATAGACACAATGACATTTTCTCTTGCAATAGGAATTGACAGTTTGCTAGAATTTCTTGAAGTTCTGTAAGTCATTTTCCTTTTCTTTACTTTTTTCCCATACCACCTTTTATTAGTGAGGCTCATTGTGTCAAGAACATGCATGAACACAAGTAAAATAGAACTCACCTTGGGTACACAAAAGTGTGGACACTTAGGCACACTAAGTGATCTTACAATGCTAACCTGCCTGGTAAGTCATAGGTGGTGCAGCATAACTGACATAAAATAATGACACAAGGCTTAGTTTGAAACAGTAACTACTTCTCTACAGTAAAAATGTGTGTGTATGTGTGTGTGACAGTCCATGGGCATAAAATCAGTTCCTGGACAGTGTCCTTAAGCTTTTTTGCTCCAGGCTAACATTCTGTCACTTGAGCCACAGATTCACTTCTGGCTTTTGGCTGGTTAATTGGTGATAAAAGTCTCACAGATGTTCCTGCCTGGCCTGGCTTCAAATACTGATCCTCAGATATCAGCAGCTTGAGTAGTTAACAAGCATGAGCCACCAGGCTACAATAAATTTTATCCATGTTCTCAAAATACAGGTGTTACAAAAGAAAATTTCTCACCCTACTGACGTAGGCAGGAAGAAAATGTGGTTGCAGACTTTTAGGACAGATCTCATACCAGTGATTCTGGGTGATATCACTTCATTTTCTTAAATGACATCTGAAATGGAGCAGATACAGCATGGTGGTGTAAAATGAAGAATTTACTAATATGTAAGGGAGAAGCTACATGGAAGGAAATAGAGTCCTCTCCTACTTGCAGGCATAAAATCACTCAGCAGAAGATGTAAGTCAAAATAATGAAACTGCAGTGCTCCTGGTACAATAGGGTTGGAGGTCAGTGTAGAGGGACAGAGAACATTGATGTGTGCACCCAGAGTTTCCTTAGCCTTTGCCCATCCTCAGAATAAGACAGTAATTGGGAATAAAATGGTAAGTTACCTACCGTGTGTTCTCTTCTGGTCTGGAAGCATAGTTATTGTGATCTATTCCCAAACTGTTCAGAGGGAAAAAACCAGCAATCATCACATCTCCATCCATGTGTGCTTGGTGTTTCATAGTAGAGAAGCAGCTAGTGCCAGCCAAGGACCTGACCAGGAGGGGAAACTGGAGAAGAAGGAATGTGAAAGTCAAAAGATACATCCCTGAAGCATCTCCCAACTACAATTCTGGCAGGAAGTGAAGCCCACATATTACGCTTGTAAATTCATGTATCTTTTTATATATGCATGTGTGCCTTTTATATTGACAGAGATTTACCATATAGCTCACCTTTCATCAAATCCTCTTGTGAGTCTCCAGAAGTAATGTGTATAAGTATTCCCTGGGGTCTACATCTGTGGCCTTCATTCAGAAGAAAAACATGAGCTGGAAAACATGTTTGTCCATTTGCATTCTTCACCCCAGGAGGTATGATTTCATCCAAGACCACAGATACTGAGGCCCCAGAGATGGAGTTAAATAGGATGTATTTTATACATCATCTGTGTCAAGAAACTGTATGAAAGCCATTTGGGATGATGCAACTGGATTGTCTCAGAAGACACCAGGTCCTATGTATGGTGAAATGTCCACAAAGAGTCTATGCCTGTGAGATGTCAACTAAAGTTTTGAGAGCATCACACCCAAAGGGTCGATTCCCACACACAATGTAAACACCAACCATAGAATCTTAGTGCTTGATAACAGCAGCTTTCAACATGAATTCCATGCGAAGAGGCCTCCAGAATTTCAGCTGTTTTCTATTTCCTGAGGAAGCAGTATTTTGGATGAACCTACCAATTACATGTGAATAACTCAGAGTCAATATGCTGAAATTGAGTTCTACTTTTACATTCTCAAATTTTACTTTCAAATAGGTAATTATTTTAATCCATGCAAGAATAGATAAAGACATTTTCATGCTACACTGGGTTGAGAACATGGTGTAGTAGAGGAAATTCTTCTATATCACAAACCTAAATCACTATCAAAAGCAATTCTATGTTTTCAAGTTGTTAACATATGTTAGACTCAAATTTCCATGCAGAGGCTTCAGCAGCCTGGAGAACAGAGCTACTTCAGGGCAGTGGACATACTCTACACAAGGCTGTAGTGCTGGATGTGTATTATGTTACACTTGTTCACAATCATGCACTAGGTATCAGAAAATATACATCACATATGTATTTTAAAAATGCAGGTAGATGGAAGCATAGAATTCTGCTCTCTCTCTCTCTCTCTCTCTCTCTCTATATATATATATATACACACACGTATACGTACACTTTTTCTTGATCCATTCATGTACTGAGGGGGCTTCTGGGTTGGTTCCATATTTTAGCTATGGTAAATAATGCGCAATAAACATAGCGTGCTGGTAGATTTAGTATGGTCTTGTTTGTGATCATTCGGGTAAATGCCCAAAAGTGGGATTGCTGGGCCATAGGGGAGCTCTATGTGGAGTCTTTTGAGGAATCTACATACTGCTTGCAAGTGATTGAACAAGTTTACACTCCCATCAAAAAAACAGTAGGGCTCCCTTTTGGCAACATCTCCAGAATCCGTTGTTATTAGATTTCTTTTTTTTTTTTTTCAAGTAAGGGGTAGGTTTGTTCATCGTTCCGGCTGGCACCAGGCCATCTTGGTCCTCCACGTGGTGGGGAAAGACCTGGGAAAGAGAGCTGGAAGAGCTGGGAAAGAGACAGAGCTGGGAAAGACAGAGAAAAGGGCTAGAAAAGAGAAAAGAGCTAGAAAAGAGGGCATCTGGGCCTGGGCTAGGCCTTATGTAGGATATGGGTGGAGAAAGGTGTGGCCATATCAAATTCAGATGTGACCTCAGAGGATGCAGATGTGACCTCTTCCAGGTGTGCCAGTTGCCTAGGTAATGCAGGTACTGGGTGGAGACTTTGCTGTGTGGAGGGTGGAGTCTGCTGGCCATCCAGGAGCGGACCTTACATTCCAGCCTTTTAATAATCATGAAATAGAGCTCGGATTCTCTCTGGCTACTTCTTGCTGACAAGGGGCATTGACATTAGGGGTAAAAGGCTGGAATTTGGTTCCCTTACAGAGAAGGCAGCCAGCAGCAGCTGTCCCTTGGTGGCGTGAGTCCTTAGATGAAGTCTGGAGAAGTCTCATGAGGCATTGAGGGGCTGGAAAAAGAATACTAGAGAGCAAATAAATGGCAAGAGGAAGGACATGGGGCTGAAAAATGTTGGTAGAAATGTCCCTAGCTACTTCTGACATCTGGTGACTAGGTAGAGGAGAAGCCAAGTGACAAAGGCAAGAATATAAATTCCTGTTGTTAATAGGTAGACAGGTATAGACATTGGATGGGCAGGCTTCTTACTTCTATTGACCTTCCAGCTCTGGTTAATTTTGAAAGGGCAGGCACAAAGTAGCTGATGTGATATCATCTCTTACTCCTCTCCATGGTCCCTTCTTCCAGAGACTGGCTGAGTCTAGGTGCTCATTGCTGGGATGGCTTATCCCAGTTGGTATTCAAGGTTTGAACTCAAGGCCTGGGCACTGTCCCTGAGCACTTCTGCTCAAGGCCAGCACTGAACCATTTTGAATTACAGTACCACTTGCAGTGTTTGCTGGTGCGAGATAAGAGTCTTGAACCATGCTTCCAGCCTGGCTCTTTGCAGGTTAGTTGGGAGATGGAGTCTTAGGGATTTTTCAGCCCAGGCTGGCTTTGAACCACAATCTTTCCACAAAAGCCTTTTATTATTTTCAATTAAAGCAACAAGGAGATCAAATAGAATAGAGCTTACCTGGTCCTTATCAAGAATTGACCAACAAATACTCTGCAATGACAAAACTTGTTAGATATGATGAGAATTTTAGCACAGATAGGCCCAGAATTTTAGAACCTCATAGTCAGTAGTAGAATACACAACACAAAACAAAAATGGTAAAACTCAAAACCTAAAATTTTGACAACAATGTGTAAACATCTTTGCTAACAAAGCACATCAGATGGTTGGGCCTCACATACCGGGGCCTGTAAAAAGAGCAACTTGTTAGAAAGGCACCTTAGAATAGATGGAGTGGTAAGCTTGGTGAAAGGTTAAGGGTTAGATGGGGTCAAACCCTTAACCCACCATGTGGCCAAGATGGCGAATTCAAGATGGCGAATTTCTGAAAGAATACAAAGAAACCCTGAACAAATAGATCAAGCCTACATTGGCTAGCCTTTGAGAGGGAACCTAGAGGGGGTTCCCCGGGACCCAGCCTGCATCGCACTCTTCAGGGCACAAGCCAAAATGTTGTAGAAAAGAGAAAGGGAGAAATAGGGAAAGTTGGACATGACTGGCAGAGAGAGAGAGCAAAGAGAGCCTGAAAGTAAACAGACTTTTGACCATTTACCATTGCAGTGGCAAAAACTGTCTACAACTGAGAATGGCATAAATAATAGGTGCTCTGGCTTTCCAGGGAGCACAGGAGGCATTTCAAAGGGGTTTTACTGCTCTGGCATGATTCGCAGCACCCCATTAAATGTGTAGGAGAGTCAGTCTGGTGAGTGAAGGAGAGCTGACCAGGCAGAAGTGGCATCCCAACTTCCCCCAGAGCCTTCTAGAGAGAAATGGCCAAGCCCCCAAAACCAAGCATCCTCAGCTTCAGAGGTGACCGGCCTTTCAGCTAAAGGCCGTAGGAGCTCTCTGGCGTGGCACTATGTCTGGACAGAGACTGAGCAACAGAGAGCCATAGAGAGTAGTTTCACTCACCAGAGTAGAGAAGTGGTGTGGACATGGATGTGAAGGCCAGCAATGGTATCGATGCGCTGTGTCTTCAGCAGACAGATGGGTTCGCAAAAAGCCATCAGAACTGTGGGTATTCCTCAGAGCAAAAAGGGAAAAACAAAAAAAAAAAAAAAAGAAAAAAAGAGAAAAAAAACTGGAGAGGAATTCCACCTATCCTGACTTTAAGCCCTTTATCCGAGTCATGGCACCATTTATGTTTTTTTTTTTTTTTTAATTTAATTTAATTTTATTTGTGAACATACTGTACAGAGGGGTTACAATTACATGGGCAGGATAATATATACATTTCTTACCAAGCATTGCAGCCTCCTCCTTTGTTTACCCTTTACCTCCCTTCCCAGCCTCCCCGCTCCCCTCCCAATCCCAATCAAAAGAGGTAGGTGAGTAAGAACAGCACCACGCACGTAGTATTCAGGTAAGGGGTAGGTTTATTCATCGATCTGATCGATCTGGCTGGTACCAGGCCATGTTGGCCCTCCACGTGGCTGGGAAAGGCCTGGGGAAGAGAGAGAGCTAGGAAAGAGAGAGGAAGGAGCTAGAAAAGAGCTAGAAAACAGTAGATTTATTTTTTTTATAAATTTTATTTTATTGTAAAGATGCTGTAAGAGGGTTTACAGTTACTTGAGTAAGGCAATGAGTACATTTCTTGTCGAGCACTGTTATCCCTTCCCAGATTACAGCCATTCTTACTGGGGTGAGGTGGAATCTCAATGTTGTTGTTGTTTTTAATTTTTTTATTGTAACGATACTGTACAGAGGGGTTACAGTTACATGAGTAAGGTAATGAGTGCATTTCCTATGGAGTACTGTTACCCCCCTCTTTTGTTTTTCCCTACCATCCCTTCCCTTCCCACTGACCCTTCCCAACCACTTCTCTTCCTCTCCTCTCTTCCCACAGCCCCTTCCTCTCTTCGTGACCTCCGAAGTTGTAAAGTTCATTTTCAACACAGTGTCTTGTTTGTCTCATTGTTACAAAGTGACAACCTGTGTCCTTACTCCAGCATTTTATTATTTCCCTTCCCCTCCCCAAATTATAAGATGCAGGGCTCTAGAATCAAATACAGTGAAAACAGGGGTTATACCATGGCAGAAGTACATACAAAAGAAACAAAAAAAATAACATAGTACATTAAAAACAACACTGACAAAGAAAAACATATCTTGTGTCCCTATCTTGGGGTTCATTTTGCTTAGCATCACCTTATATGGTCATATGTATATAGCTTTTGAAGTTTTCTGCTTGTTATTGCAAATAAGGGAAACCATGGGCCTATATTTCTTTGGTCTGGGCTTACTTCACTTATTATGATTTTTCCAAGTCTTTCCATTTCCTAACAAATGAGCCAAAGTCATTCTTACTGATAGAGGCATAGAATTCATATATACACATTTTCTTGATCCATTCATCTACTGAGGGGCATCTGGGTTGGTTCCATATCTTAGCTATGGTAAATAATTCTGCAATAAACATGGTTGTACTGGTAGCTTTGGTATGACTTTGTTTGTGATCATTGGGTAAATGCCCAAAAAGTGGGATTGCTGGGTCATATGGGAGCTCTATGTGGAATCTTTCAAAGAACCTCCATACTGCTTTCCAGAGTGGTTGAACAAATTTACACTCCCACAAATAATGCAGTAGGGTTCTCTTTGGCCACATACCCTCCAGCATCTGTTGTTATTAGATTTCTTGATTATATAGCCATTCTAATAGGGGTGAGGTGGAATCTCAATATTGTTTTGATTTGCATTTCTTTTATGACTAGAGAAGTTGAGCATTTTCTTCATGTGTCTATTGACAATTCTTATTTCCTCCTCAGAGAAGTTGCTCTTTAAGTCTTTAGCCCATTTATTAATCTGGAAGTTGCTTCTTTGAGGATTTGTTGTTGGGGGATTTAGTTTTTTGAGTTCTAAGTATATTTTAGATATGAGACCCTTGTCCATTGTATGGTTAGTAAAGCTCTTCTCCCAGTCTGTGGGTTTTCTGTTGATCTTGCTAGCTATGTTCTTTGCCTTTCAGAAGCTCTGCAGTTTCATGCAATCCCATTTGTCCAACCTTTCTTTGATTTGTTGTACGTCTGGGTGTCTATTAAGCAAATTTCGGCCTGTGCCAAGAAGTCCTAGAGTTTCTCCTATTTCTTCCTGTAATGTTTTTATGGAGTCTTCTTTTATTTCGAGATCTTTGATCCATTTGGAGTTGATTCTGGTGCAGTGTGATATATACGGATCTAACTTTAGTTTTCTACAAGTGCTTAACCAATTTTGCCAGCAACATTTACTGAAAAGGCTGTTTTTCTTCCATTCTATTTCTTTCTTTCTTTCTTTCTTTTTATTATGAAAATACCATACAGAGGGGTTACAATTACATGGGCAAGATAATGAGTACATTTCTTATCAAGCATTGTTGCCTCTTCCTTTGTTTCCCCTTCCCATCCCTTCCCCTTCCCCCGCCCCCACCAACGTTGTAAAGTTCGTTTTTCAACATAATGACTTGTACATCTCATTGTTGCAATGGGTCCACCTGTATCCCTATTTAAGCGATTTCATTTTTTTTAGCTCCCTTGTCAAAGATTATGTGGCTATAGGTCTGTGGTTCATTTCTGGGTCTTCAGTTCCATTCCATGGAACCTGAGGTCTGTTCTTATGCCAGTACCAAGCTGGTTTGATTATTATGGCTTTGTAGTAGAGTTTGAAATTTGGAATTGATATTCCTCCAGTGCTGTTCTTTCTACAAAGGATTATTTTTGCTCTTCAGGGTCTTTTATTGTTCCATAGGAAATTTTGGGTTGCTTCTTCTATTTTCATTGAAGAACGAGGTTGGGATATAGATAGGTTCCCTTTGAATTTGTAGCTAGCCTTTGGCAGTATTGTCATTTTCACAATGTTAATCCTCCCAATCCAGGAGCATGGGAGGTTTTTCCAGTTGCTTAGTTCTCTTTATTTCCTTTTTCAGGTTTTTAAATTTTTTCATCATACAGGTCCTTTATGGCTTTTGTTAAGTCCTAAGTATTTTATTTTTTTGTGTGACTCTTACAAAAGGAGTTGTTTTCCTAATTTCATCCATGGTCTTCTCATTTTTGGCATACAGGAAAGCCATTGATTTCTTTTTTTCTTTACTTGTGAGAATACCGTACGGAGGGGTTACAATTACATGGGCAAGGTAATGAATACATTTCTTATCAAGCATTGTTGCCACCTCCTTTGTTTCCCCTTCACATCCCTTCCCATCTCCTCCCCACCATCCTCATTCCCCCCTTCCTCCCAACCCCCCACCAAAGTTGTAAAGTTCATTTTTCGACATAATGTCTTGTACATCTCATTGCTGCAATGGGTCCACCTGTATCCCTATTTAAACAATTTGTTTTTTCCCTTCCCCTCCACAAATTATAATTTCTGAGGGTTAATTTTGTACCCTGCTACTTTGCCAAAGGTTTCAAGAAGCTCAAGTAACTTGGGAGTGGAGTCCATGGGGTTCTTTAAATACAAGATCATGTCGTCTCCAAAGAGGGAAAGTTTTACTTCATCCTTCCCTATTTGGATCCTTTTTATGTCTGCATCTTTTCTTATTGCTGTAGCTAGACATTCTAATACTAAATTGAAGAGAAGTAGAGAAAGTGGACATCCTTGTCTCATTCCTGAGTTAAGAGGAAATGACTTCAGTTTTTCACCATTAAGTGTAATGCTGGCTGTAGGCTTGTCATATACAGCCTTTATTATATTGAGGAATGGTCCATGGATTCCTAGTTTTTCCAGAACCTTCATGGTAAAGGGGTGTTGGTTCTTGTCAAATGCTTTTCCAGCATCTATTGAGATACATGTGGTTCTTATCCTTGGTCTTGTTGAGGTGATGAATTATATTATTTGTTTTGCATATATTGAACCAGCTTTGCATCCCTAAATGAATCCTGTTTGATCGTGGTGTATGATTCTTTTGATGATTTGTTGAAGTAGATTGGCCAAGATTTTGTTGAGAATTTTTGCGTCAATATTTATCAAAGAAATGGGTCCCTGCCTAATTTTGGGATGAGAGTTATTCTGGTTGCATAAAAAGAGTGTGGTAAACCAGTCCGTGCAGGAAAGTCCATTAGACTCTTATCTCCAATAAAACCACTACAAAACCAGAAGTGGTGCTGTGGCTCAAGTGGTAGGGCGCTAGCCTTGAGCTGAAGAGCTGAGGGACAGTGTCCAGGCCTAGAGTTCAAGCCCCATGACCCACAAAAAAGTATGTGGTAGTGAATTTTTGCTTTCAATTTCATTAAAGAGATGGAGAGTATTGTTGTGAGTTCTGTTTTGACGGCCTTGTAGAATTCAGGTGTAAATCTATCCGGTCCTAAACTTTTCTTGGGTGGGAGGTCTTTTATTGTGCTGCTTCTTTTTAGATGTTTGATATGGGTCTGTTAAGTTGTTTTAAATCACCTTGGTTTAATTTGGGCATGTCAATATTTGCTAGAAATTTGTCCATATCTTTCAAATTCTCAAACTTATTAGCATAAAGGTTTGAGAAGTATCCCCTTATTATAATGTTGTTTTGTTTAACTTGCTTTGTGATTATTTTTTAAAATATCACAATTTTCAGTCCTTTTCTTGAAAGTGACAGTTTTAAGGCACTGGGTAACATTTGATAGACTGTATTGAGGAATTGAATCTATTAGCACCCATTTTCCAGTATAGGAGCTCAATGTAATCTTCAATGAAGGTTTTAGAGGTCTCAGTCCTGAGGCCCCCCATCCCCCGCCCCCTGCAGCCTCACATAGTTTTTACCAGCCTGTGGCTTTTTTTTACCCCAACTCAACCAACCACTCGCAGTTTATTCTGCTCTTGGCCATTGTTTTCCTCCTTGGAAGCTGCTGAGCTATGGTTCCACACACAGTGATGTAGCTGGCCCCAATGTTCTGCCCACCTGAGGCCTCTCATCTTGTTTTACTGACAGATTTTATGTAGGTGTGTTCATTTTTTCTCTGCTAAAGTCTATGGGGATGCACAGAAGCTTGTTCATCTCTTGGAGTTCAGGAGATGTAACAACTGCCATGGTCATGTACTTACTCTATTTGAAATCCACTCTGGTGCTGTTTATGGATTCCAAGCTACTTTGCTTCCAGTCCTCATTTTATTAGCTTTTCTGCTGTAAGTTATGTGATAGACTGGCTATTTTACTAGAGAGTTCCCACAATGAAGACTAAAAGGTAATGTTACTCTATCACAACCCTGCTATGTCTCTTCTCTTTTACTCTGTTTTGTTTTATTTTACTTTTTTTGGTACCATTCCTGGACACTCAGGATCTGGGAACTGTTCTTGAGTTTTTGTGATCAATTCTAGTATCTACCACTTTGAGCCATATCTCCATTTCCACCTTTTTATTAGTTACTTGAAGATAAGAGGCTCACAGTCTTTCCAGTCCAGGCAGGCTGTGAACCACAATGCTCCAGATAGTACCTTCCTGAGTCACTAGAATTATAGGCCTGAGTCACCAACACCAGTTTTCTCTGTGCATTATTTTTTGTGATTTTATCCTTTCTTCCTATCAGTGCCAGCAAAGGGACTTCAATGCTTTTTTACATTCCCATCATAACGGTCATTATAGTAATGCACCACTATTGAGATTAACATCTGCACATGACTGTACTGGAGCTCTGATTCCCTCAGTCTCCACCTTTTACAGAGCTGGGATAACAGACTTCTGTCACTCCATCCAGGTAAGAGATCCCATAAGCTTTTTTCTCAGCTTGGATTCAGAGACGATATTATTAGTCTCAACAAGAATTATAGGTGTTCATCACTGGATTTTTGCTTAGGATTTTTCTATTCTTGCAAAACATGCCCTGTAATTTTCAGTGAAATACCATTGAAAGTATAGTTTAGTTTTAGGATTATAGTCACTTTCACAATTTTAATTCTTCCCATCTCTGAAAACAGAATGTGTTTCCATTTTCTGGTTGTTATACAATTTCTTATTTCATAGGTTTACTTTTCATTGTAGAGTTCTTCACAGATTTTTTCCATAGGTTTTGAGTATTTATTATTTGTTTTTATAAAGCCAGAACTTGAAGGTATATATGATAGAAAACTTGGGTACCTCTTCAGTTTGTATTTTAAGGGATTAAATTTTTTTAGTCCAAATAGAGAAAAGATATTATTTTTCCAACTCTAAGTAGACTGATTTACTTTTGTTGGTCTTGGGACTTCAACTCAAATGAGTTTTCTGCCTGGGCTGGCTTTGAACTGCGATCCTCAGATTACAGCCTCCTGAGTAGCTAGGATTACAGGCATGAGCCAACAGCATCTACCTAGAAGATTTATTTTTAAATTTTATTTTTTGTATGTTTAAATTTTTACTAGTATATATAGTTAAAATGGGTTTCATTATGATCGTTTTATATGGGCACATGAATTCTTTTCACCAAATGTGCTTATATTCATTACTTTTTATTTCCTCTAAAACTTGAAATTATCTTTATGGCTTCCATTATGTTATTTTCAATGATGAATTGAACTGTAGTGTTTGATAGAATATATCTAAATCTTTTCAAAGCAACAAAAATCATATAAAATATGACACATGATCCCCAATACCACACACACACACACACACACACACATACACACGATAGGCAAATCATGATTCAAGGGCCACATCCAGCCTTCTTCTTGTGAGTAAAGTTTTATTTTAACACAAATGAAAAAAATTTATATGGCTACATTTTCCTTGTTCCTTTCTCCTTACCACTATTCTCTATGAACTTTTCTTTTACATTCCATTAACTTTTTCCTTGTCTTCCATCTATCCTTTCTTACTTAAACACATTCATCCATCCATGTGTTCTTTTTGTTTCTTTAAGAGAAAAAGTGTTGTGTAAGTTTACTGAAATCCTAAGAAAAATTAGCAAAGACTACAGGATATTATGTAAAATCAGTGAAATCACATGTTGTCCCAAGAGTTTCATATGGTATAACCCCTGTCATCACTGTATTTGATTCCGGTGTCCTGCATCATGTATATACAACTTTCTAATTTGGGGAGGGGAAGGGAAAAAACAAAATGCTGAAATAAGGATACAGGATGACCCATTGTAACAAGGAGATGTACAAAACACTATGTTGAAAAGGACCTTTACAATGTCAGGGGGGAGGGAGGAGTTAAGGAGGTGGGGAGATAGGGAATAGTAGGGGAAACAAAGGAGGAGGTCACAATGCCCAATAGGAAATGTACTCATTACCCTACTCGTGTAACTGTAATAACCTCTCTGTTCAGTATTTTCATAATGAAAACTTATAAAAATGTGAAAAAAAAAGTTAGCAAGGACTACAAAATATTGTGCAAAAAAACTGAAATCACATGTTCTCCAAACAATTTCAAATCACACAATGAAGATTCACTGTTTTACTCAATAATATAAACTCAGCCCTATTTATGAAATTCCTAACACAAAAAAGGAATATAAAAAACTCAATAGAAACTGATGAGTATTTTGATTATATCAAATTAACATACTGAAGATGTTGGAAATTAATTACATTTTCATTTGTTAAACAGTATGCCCTCAACAAAAGAAAATGGACACAACTTTTGCTAAAACATTGTTATATTTTCAACAAAAATTTAATTTATAGAAAACTAAAGTCTATTACACAGTCATTTCTTTACATGAAATGTAACTGTGAGAAGAGTTTGGCAGTCAGTTTGGGCAGGAAAGTCTATGTGGGCATGAGCAGGAAAGTCAATGAAAGACCAAAAAAGCTATAAATGGAGTTGTGGTTCAAGTGGTAACACAGATGTGAATTGAAAAGGGAAAGGCACAGTATAGTTCAAGCATGCAAATTTTAATTTATGTAATAAATTTAAGTAATGTAAGAAAAAACATATAATGAGCACTAGAAGAGACGAGAAATGAGTAAAATTGTGTCTATATATCAGTAGAAATAATATAGAATCCACTAAGTCAACCTATTTTAAACAATAAGTCATACTTTCCTTACCAAACTGAGAGTTTTGAAATGTTCATGTTTCAGCCAGGCACTGGCGGTTTATGCCTGCAACCCTAGCAATTCAGAAGGCTGAGATCTGAGGATTGTGGTTCAAAACCAGGGTGGGCAGTAAAGTCTGTGGGACTCTTATCTCCAACTAACCAACAGAAAACTGGAAGTGGTGCTGTGGTTCAATGGTAGAGTGCTTGCCTTGAGCAGAAGAGCTCAGGGACAGCACACAGTCCCAGAGTTCATCTAGGCATGGAGGAGCAAACTATGATGTATAATAGGCTTTAATCTTAGGAGAAAAGTCGAATCTTCTAAATTGTAATCTTAAAGTGAAGAATATTTTTGGAGCTCATCCAAGTCATTCCTAAAGCCATATGAGGAAAGCAGCATGAGAGGGAGGACTGATGAGAGAGAAGGAGATGGAGAATGGCAAAGAGAAAGAGAGACAGTGACAGACACATCGAGAAAGATGCCACAAAAGAGACTCAGGATACTTCAAAAGGTGAATGTGTGAGTAGAAATATGCAAGTAGTACCAAAACAATCTCTAAGGATAATATTAAAAGATGAAAATTTGACAAGAGTAAAATATTAATGAAATGTATTAGAGGACGCTGCAACATGGTGGTGTGCAGAGAGGAAAGTTAATATATTGAAAAATTAAGAAAAGTGATTTAGAAAGACAACAGTGAAAAGATACTAAGAAAATTTATGATAGAATCATATGTAGATTAAATAGGAGAAACAAAAATTTAGAAGCAAAATTCTTTAAATGGTGATCACTTGTGACAACCACTACTAGAAAAATGCACAATAGATCCTTATTTATTGAAGTAAAAGTTTCCTAATACTAAGAAGTACAAGAATATAAAATTACTGTAGGGCTAGGAAGGTGGCTCAGTGGTAGAGCACTTCCCTTGCATGCCTGAGGCCCTGGGTTCGATTTCTCAGCACCACATAAGCAAAAAGAAAAAAGCCAGAAGTGGCTCTGTGGCTCAAGTGGTAGAGTACTAGCCTTGAGCTGAAGAGCTGAGGGACAGCACCCAGGCCCAGAGTTCAGGCCCCACGACCAGACCAAAAAAAATTACTGTAGACAGTACAGAACATGCTAGTAATGAAACATATAAGTATAATCTTAAGAATGTTTATTTCTCCTACTAAGTCTTTTATCCCTGAAACCATGCAGATAATTTTTATTTGACATTAACAAGATGTTGTAACACTTTGGGGCAAAAATGCAGCCTAGGAGTCCTGCTCCAGAGGCCAAGATTGAGAAGACCTCCACAGCCACCATGACCTTCCCCTTGGCACTGTGGTAGACAGGCAGGAAGGTGAGCCACACGCTGCAGAACACCAGCATGCTAAAGGTGAGGAACTTGGCTTCATTGAAGGTGTCAGGCAGGTTCCTGGCCAGAAAAGCCAGGGTGAAGCTGGCCAGGGCCAGGGAGCCCAGGTATCCCAGGACACAGTAGAAAGCAGTGAGGGAGCCCTTGTTGCACAAGATGATGATGTGGCCATATTCAGAGTGTGCATCTGTGTCCACAAAGGGAGGAGAGGTTCCCAGCCAAAGTCCACAGAGGGTCACCTGGATGAGGGTGCAGATGGGAATGATGAAGTTAGGAGCCCCTGATATCAGCAGCCACCTCATCCTTCTCCCTGGAGCAATGGCAGTGAAGGCCAGAACCACAGTCACAGTTTTGGCCAGCACTGCGGAAACAGCCACAGTGAAGACAACCCCAAATGTGATCTGCTGCAGGATGCAGGTGACTGTGTTGGGACGGCCAATGAAGAGCAAGGAACAGAGGAAACAGAAGACGAGGGAGATGAGCAAGATGTAGCTGAGAGTCTGGTTATTGGCCTTGACAATGGCAGTGTCTTGGTGTTTCACAAATATCCCCAGAACAACAGCAGTTAGCAAGGAGAAGCAGAGAGCCATGCAAGCCAGAGCCATGCCCAATGGATCTTCAAAAGCTAGGAAACTTGTATCTCTCAAGAGGCACCGATTTCTCTGTGTGTTGGCATACTGATGATCAGCACACTTCACACATTGCTCCATATCTGATAAGAAGTGTAAACTACCATTAGTTCTCATGAACTTCTTTTTTCTTCAAAGAATTTTGGAAATTGTTCACTTACATGTTAACCGCACATCAGCATTTACTATAAAAGTATTTTTTTCTTTTCTAGATCATAACCCATTCTCATTTCCATATTCTTCTTTACTCAGGCTTTTACATTCACATTTTTTTCCTTCAGGGATTATCATATATATTAACAATGTGACAGTGGGGTATTCTAATGTACTAACAATAATTTTCTACACTTTTCCTCACTCTTATTAACAGGACTGTATCCTATTCTGAAATCCTATTGAAAATTGTAATTGCACATGTTACAGTTTCCTGCATGTTTCTGTAAAACAAGTTTAATCCTATGGCACATGTTTGAATTCATCTAATTATGTTTGTCTTGCCTACTTATCTGGGAAATAGTAGGAATAGAGAAAACACTCTTGAACATTCTATAGTCACGCTCACTTCTTCAACTGAATCCACCCATCTGAACACTTGTCCTGTGCCAAGAACCGTTGTGGGCACTGAAAATAATAAAATGCAAGATTCATCTTTTCTGTGTGGACAAAAATGTAACTTTTAAGATGATCACTGTCCTTAATAAGACTTCCACTTAATTTCATTTCAGAGTTTACCCTTGTCCTAATCATTCATGACAAGAGGCATTCCAAGTAATATCTTTGCCTGCAATATACCAGAAAACGTTACTAAATATGTAATTCAAAATTATGATCTATCATATTTCATTCACCATAACAGTGAGGAGGCAAATGGGATCTGTAATACTAATACGCATTGAGTTGAGGAAAACTAGGGAGAAATGAAGAATTTCTTCCTAAGACATGGACTTACCTGTCCCATTAGCAATCTCATTCTGTTGGCAAGGGTTACAATCAAAGCAGCAGGCAGCCTTTCCCTCCTGAGGAGATTTTCTGAATCCAGGACCACAACTCTCACTGCAGACAGAGCGGGGAGTCTGATGAAAATCAGAGGTATGTCAGTAACTCTTTAGACTCATACCCATGCTCCAAAATGTCAATTGTTTCAAAAAATCAGATTATTAAGGATGATGTTTCTCTACAGATAAATGTAGTTGATTAATTGAATTTTGTTACAGATGTTTAAATATTCATATCAAGAAATGTTTATTATCATGATTTAAAGAGGTTTTTTTGAATAATAGCAGAGTTTCTAAACATGTAAGAGTTATAACCAGCATTTAGAACAGAATTCACAGCTTTGTTACTAGTCTTCCTTTTTAAAAAATAATCCATCTCCATGAAGTAATGAATATTGCTTCTGTTTGGAGTGAGTTCCTACAGCAATTTTATATAAATATAAATGATTCAATCAATCAATCAATCAATCTATTTGGTATCTATCTATCTGTCTTCATCATCATTGGAGTGTGGCCTGCATTGGATTACGGACCTAATTAAATAAAGAGCTGATAAAAATCCACAGAATATTAGGTTGCTTTGTTTATTTATTTAATTGTGAAAATACCATACAGAGGGGTTACAATTACATGGGCAAGATATTCAGTACATTTCTTATCAAGCATTGTTGCCTCCTCCTTTGTTTCCCCTTCCAATCCCTTCCAATCTCTCCCCCCCTTCAACCACTCCTCCACCCCGTTAAAGTTTTAAAATTTGTTTTTCGACATAATGATTTGTACATCTCATTGTTGCAATGGGTCCACTTGTATACCTATTTGAACGATTTGTTTTTGCCCTTCCCCTCCACAAATTATACCAACATCAAATAAAATGAAAGCAGGGTTATACCGCGGGGGAAGGACATACAAAGCAACAAAGAAATCATCTTATAAATATGTTAGGAACAATTGCATGAAAGCAAAAACATTCGAATACTAATCTTGGGATTCATTTCACCTAACATCAACTTATCTGACCTTTTCTGCTTGTCTCAGACATATACTAGTCATTGCAAATAAGGGAAACCATGGGACCTATGTTTCTTGGGCCTGGCTTACTTCACTTAATATAATTTTTTCCAAGTCCTTCCATTTCCTAACAAATGGGGCAATGCCATTCTTTGTGATGGAGTCATAGAATTCCTTTGTGTATATATACCACATTTTCTTGATCCATTCATCTACTGAGGAGCATCTGGGTTGGTTCTATATCTTAGCTATGGTAAATACTGCTGCAATAAACATAGTTCTGCTGGTAGTATTAGTGTGGTCTTGTTTGTGAACATTTGGGTAAATGCCCAAAAGTGAGATTGCTGGGTCATAGGGGAAATCTATGTGGATTCTTTTGAGGAACCTCCATACTACTTTCTAAAGTGGTTGAACAAGTTTACACTCCCACCAACAATGCAGTAAGGTTCCCTTCTGTCCACCTCCCTTCCAGCATCTGTTGTTATTAGAGTTCTTGATTATAGCCATTCTAACTGGGGTGAGGTGGTATCTCAATGTTGTTTTGATTTACATTTCTTTCATGGCTGTCTCTAGCCATTTCTTCAGCATTTCTTCATGTGTCTATTGGCCATCCTTCTTTCCACTTCAGAGAAGTTTCTCTTTAAGTCTTTAGCCCAGTTATTTATTGGGCTGTTGTTCCTTTGAGGATTTATTGCTGGGAGATTTAATTTTTGAATTCCAGGTATATTTTAGATATGAGACCTTTGTCTGTTGTATGGCTAGTGAAGATCTCCCAATCCGTGGGCTTTCTATTGATCTTGCTAGCTATGTCCTTTGCCATGTAGAAACTCTGCAATTTCATGCAATTCCATTTGTCTAACCCTTATTTGATTTGTTGTGTTTCTGGGTCTCTATGAAGAAAATTTTGGCCTGTGCTAAGGAGACTAGGGTTTCTCCTATTCCATCCTGTAATGTTTTCAGAGTGTGTGCTTTGACTCTTAGGTCTTTATTCCATTTGGAGTTGATTCTGGTGCAGGGTGATATATAAGGATCTCTGTTTCGTTTTCTACAATTAGTTAACCAATTTTGGCAGCACCATTTACTGAAGAGGCTCTCTTTCTTCCATTTCATTGTTTTAGCTCCCTTATCAAATATTAGAAGGCTATAGGTCTGTAGGTTCCTTGCTGGGTTTTCTATTCCATTGTTCCTGAGGTCTATTCTTGTGTCAGTATGAAGCTGTTTTGATTACTATGGCTTTGTAGTAGAGTTTGAAATTTGGTATTGATATTCCTCCAGCACTGTTCATTCTGTTGAGGATCATTTTTCCTATTCAGGGTATTTTATTGTTCCCTATGTATTTTTGGATTGCCTCTTCTATTTCCTTAAAGAATGGGGTTGGAATATTGGTAGGTATCACACTGAATTTGTAGATAGCCTTGGGAAGTATTGCCATTTTCACGATGTTGTTCCTTCCAATCCAGGAGCATGGGAGGTTTTGCCATTACATTCTGTTTTTATTTCCTTTTTCAGGTTTTTAAAGTTTTCATCATAGACGTCCTTCACCTCTTGGTTAAGTTAATTCCTAGGTATTTTACTTTTTGTGGAACTATTACGAATGGAGTTGCTTTCCTAAATTCTGCCACACTTTTCTCATGGTTGGCATACAGAAAAGCCATTGATTTTGGGGGGTTAATTTTATACCCTGCTACTTTGCCAAAGTTTTGAATCAGCTTGAATAATTTTGGAGTGGAGTCTAGGGGATTCTTTAAGTACAAGATCATGTCATCTTCAAAGAGGGACAGTTTTACTTAAGCTTTCCCTATTTGGATCCCCTTTATATTTGCATCTTGTCTTATTGCTGTAGCTAGGCATTCTAATACTAGATTGAAGAGAAGTGGAGATAGTGGACATCCTTTTTCCATTCCTGAGTTAAGAGGAAATGGGTTTAGTTTTTCACCATTAAGTATAATGCTGACTGTAGGTTTGTCATATACAGCCTTTATTGTATTGAGGAATGTTCCATGGATTCCCAATTTTTCCAAAACCTTCCTCATAAAGGGGTGTTGGATCTTGTCAAATGCTTTTTCTGCGTCTATTGAGATAAACATGTGGTTCTTATCCTTGCACCTGTTGATGTGATGAATTATGTTAATTGATATGCATGTATTGAACCAGCTTTGCATCCCTGAAATGAATCCTGTTTGATTGTGATATATGATTTTTTGGATGAATTGTTGAGGTCGATTCTCCAAAATTTTGTTGAGAAGTTTTGTATTGATGTTCATCAAAGAAATGGGTCTATAGTTCTTTTGCTTTGATGAGTCCCTGCCTGGTTTCGGGATGAGCAGTATGATGGCTTCATAGAATGAGTTTGGTAGTGAACTTTCTCTTTCAATTTCATTGAAGAGTTGGAGGAGTATTGGTGTGAGCTCTGCTATGAAGGCCTTGTAGAATTCCTGTAAAACCATCTGGTCCTGGTCTTTTCTTAGATGGGAGGTCTCTTATTGTTGTTTCTATTTCAATTCTTGATATGGGCCTTTTAATATGGTTTAACAAGTTTGAGAACTTGGCAGAAATGGATGTTTTCCTAGGAAATATCGGCATGCCAAAACTTAATCAAGATTGGTTTTGTTGTTTTTGTGTTTTGTTTTTTTTTAAAAAAAAACAAAACCAGCATTTCTTTGGGACACTACAACAAAATAATTAGTATTTTTGCTTTTAGACTTCCTACATGTTATGGACAAGGGCCGCACCTGAAGATCCTCCACTGTCTTCCGAAGGGCAGGTTTTGAGGCATCCCAAAGACAGCGTCGTCCAGACGTAGTAGTCATTTTCTACATCGCCCTCACACAGTAGGGCAGTCTGGTGAGAGCCAGCTTTCCTGAACACTTCCTGCAGACTGTTCACTTGTTCCTCCCCATGAAGTCCCAGGATTTCTGAAATTTTTGATCATTTCTCCCACTCGTCACTGTTCTCCACGGAAGGCAGAACCAGAGCTCAGAGGACCCTGCCTCCAGTTGGCTCCAAGACAATTCAGATACCTTTCATTCCATTTTTTTCTTTACTTTTTAAAAATTCAACAAACTCTGGGGCTGATGGCAGAAGTCTGGCAAATTCAAGCAGCTGCTGTAGTCATACTGGAGGCCTGTACCCGCCATTCCTTTCTCCCAAGGGCTCTGTGCTGCTTCTTCTGCAGCTGCCAGGTCACGGTTAATGAAAGCTCGGTGGGATACATTTCTTCAACATGGGGACTCAGGATCATTATCCCTTCTCCATCGCCAGCACCTCAAGTCAAGAAGTCTGTGGGTTTCCCCATGTGGATGAATTTCCAGTAGTCTCTAGAACTGACCTGGTGAAACACAAACGTTGAGCCTCTTCCTAGCAAGCCATAGATAGAAGACGTTCTAGACATCAACATGCTAAAGATGGATGATACGATAGAGTGACAGAACTGGATTGACATCTGGCTTTATCAATGCTCCTGTGTAGGAGGAGCTGGGTCCCTCGATCGAGGTGACTGAACAAAGACGGCCAGAAATGCTTTGGAGAACGTCTATCTGTTGCCCACATAGCATAGGGTGGGTCTGCTTCCAAGTGCACCTTGCCTGTGGATACCTCCTGAGTCCGCTTGGCCCTGCCTCCTTGGCACGCATAGGTCCACCTCCTGGGCCTACCTGGGCCTGTCTGGGCCTGCCAGAAGAGGTTTCTGCTGAGCAAGCTCCTCAGAATCAACATACTTCGCATTAACCACATCTATGCCAGGGGGATGGCGTTGGGACAGGGTCAATCACTGCTCTGAGGAGGAGGAGGAGGGGGTGCCGCCACCTCTGGCCACCTCAGGCCCTGCCATGGCGGCTGGAGCCATGGTGCAGGACAAGCCGCCCATCCAGTATCCAGGCATGTTGAGGCGGGTTGGGCGGGGGGGGGGGGGGGGGGGGGGGGGGGGGGGGGGCATGGAAGTAAAAGGGAGTGGCCAGCACCGAGCCTTCTACGGTCCTCTAGGCTTCCACCGGTGGAACTCTGTTAGAGATTCTATATTCCATGATTCACAAAGACTGATGAGCTACCATCTTGATTTGTAGCCTATTGAACTACTGAAAAGTCTGCAATCAAAGGTGGAAACTCATGGTGAGAAAGCAAGTCCCGGTGGAGAGCCCTAATGAACTGGCTTCAGTTCACGTCAGTATGTGTTGTCTTCTCCTCATGTGTAAAATGGAGAAGAGCCTGGAAGAAAAACATCCTTTTTATAGGGGTTTGTGAACCCCAGACCCATCATATCTTTCTCTTTGTTCTCCAGTTGCCATGAGGTGAGACTCTTTTCCCAAGTGCCTTCAATGACTCCTCTCACCAAAGATGCCTAAGTAGCAGGTCAAGTATCCATTGAATGAAAACGTCACATAAAGGAGCAAAATCAGCCTTTCAACCAAATACAATGATTCATCATGCACTTTATCATCATATTAGAAACTTACTAAGAAAGATATTATTTATTTTTAGGATAATATTTGAAGTCAACATGTAGGAATACATTTAATTTTTTTTAGTAGTAGTCAGTCCTGGGCTTGAACTCATGGTCTAAGCAGTGAACATGAGCATTTTTTACTCAAGTTTAGCACTCTACTACTTGATTCAAAACTTCACTTCCAGATTTTTGGTGGTAATTAGAGAGAAGAGTCTCACAGACCTTTATGTGTGGGCTAATTTTAAATGGTAATATTCAGATCTCAGCTCTATGAATAGCTAGATTATGGGAGAAAGTTGCTGGCAAGTCAGGAAGGTATAAATTTAAAGGGCAAGTTTTACTTATATATATGTATTTAAAATTATTATGATTAGATGCAACCCACCTCTGTAGTGCCTATGGCCCACTCTACCATATCTTCAGATAAAGACAGTTGATTACCATGGAGAGCATATGGAGAAAACTTTCCTACTTTCACTTCCAGTTGAAGACCTTCTGGAAAATTCCAAATGTTCAGAATGTCATACTCTGGCTCCAATTTTCTTTTCTCATCCAAAATTACTTGGTCTCCAGCAGGATTGTAAAATTGGATGTTTTTCAGAAAAGGGTGCAGCTAAAAGAGATACATCATCTTATGTTGAAGTGCATCCCATATTTAAGGTAGAAAATCTGAAGTAAGAAAAGCTCCTGATTGCCTTCAAACTATTTCTGAATCGAAGAATAGCCCAGCCACCTAATGAAGTATTGCAGAAGAAATTCTATGGAGGAATGAAAATAATCTTTCTGGATCCTGGTCTTTCAGAAAAGGATCAGATGTCCTTTTTCTTTTCTTTTTAAATAAGAGAAACCACTACCACACAAAAAGCCAGGAGTGAGAGAATACTCAGTTGCTTAGTCACAGTTTTTCCCAACTATCAATTTTTATCTCACTTTTTTTTGGTCATGGGGCCTGAACTCAGCCTGGGCACTCTCCCTTACCTCTTCAGCTCAAGGCTGGTGCTCTACCACTAGAGCCACAGCACCACTTCTGGCTTTTTCTGTTTATGTGGTGCTGAGTAATCAAAACTAGGACCTCATGCATGCAAAGCAAGCACTCTACCTCTGAGCCACCTTCCCAGCCCCCCAACCATCAATTTTTATGAATGCCTATACTTTGAGCTTGCTCAACTTTTAATGTGGAAGTTGAATGAAACTATATCATTCAAGAAAAATATGAATAATTCTGTTGAACAGATCATCTTTTGCTATTACTCAAGAACTCAAAGGGAAAAGCTGAATTTACAGTTATCAAAACATTAGCTTTGAGCATGTTGAGGTTATGTGTAATGAAATGAATTCATAAGCCAGGATCTGGTGGTTCATGCCTATAATTCTAGCTTCTCAGGAGGCTGAGGTATGAGGATTATGGTTTGAAACCATCCTGGGCAGAAAAGTCTATAATACTCATCTTAAAACAATACTACTCAGGAAAATCTGAAAGTAGTGCTGTGGCTCAAGTGCTTTGAGTACAATGTGATCCAGGGACAGCACCCAGTCCTTCATGTCAAGGTTCAGGATCAGCAATAAACCAATGAACATTAAAAAACCAACAAACCAACAAAAATGCATAATAGAAATATGGATTGTATTTTATTCTTGTTATTGGCCTGTTCATTCATAAGACCATTTGCACACATGTCAAGAGTACCTCACAGACATTGAAACAAAAATAATTTCCTGGCTGGGTGCTGGTGGCTCATGCCTATAACACTAGTTTTTCAGGAGGCTGAGATGTGAGGATCACAGTTCCAAGCCAGCCTGGGCAGGAAAGTCTATGAGACTTTTATCTCCAATAAATCATTAGAAAACAGGAAGTGGTGCTGTGGCTCAAGAGGTAGAGCACTAGCCTTGAGCTGATGAGCTCAGGGGCAGGGCCCAGGCCCGGAGTTCAAGCCCCATGACCAAGAAAAAAATTCTGGACCATAGGGGAAAACCAAAGGAAAGAGTAACAATGATTGATAGGAAATGTACTCAATAGCTTACTCATGTAACTGTCACCACTCTGTACAGTACCATTACAATAAAAATATAAAAAATTTCCTGGGTTTTGGAAAATCACCCAAAATATTTAATTTCATACAGTAAACTCTCCAGGAAGTGCCTTTGCTCATGATGTGTGTCATCAAATATACAAGAAATTACCTGTGCAGGGGAAGGCACTGTCCACTTTCTATTTCCTATTGTTTGAACTTCTGTTTGATGAAGAAGCATCTCATGGAGAACCTGAGCCACAGCATACACAGTGTTGTATATATTGTAACTATCTCCAGACATGGTGATGTCAAAAATGTGCCTAGGCAACCAATCCAAGGAGGCATCATGAGAACAGCTGTCCCATACTATACAGTCAGGATCAGCATCTGAACAATTAAAAGAGAGAAACCACAGCTTTGCAAGAAAAAAGTCTTCTGGGTATTTGGAAGGATGAACTGCCTTGACAAAATCTGTGAATCCAGAAACGTCTGCATGATGGTGTGAGAAAATAAGAGGAACATGGAATGAGCCTAGCATGAAATATCTCCTTGTTTTTAAATCCCACTGTGAGTTCATGATCCAAACTTTGCCTTTTATTAAAAGTTGCTCAATAAACATCATTAAATCTAATAGTGATTCATTGTCACCATATATGATGAGGACATTTGCTAAAGATTTATTTATCTTGTTATAAACTGCCATGATTTTGATGATATGTAACATGCCATTGCTTGATATCAGTAGCTCATAGGCTACACAAACTCTATTCTTGGTCATTTCTTCTTTCAATTCAGGAAGAATCCACAAATCATCTTGATCTTGTGAGGTTAAAATTCCTACCCAGTTCCAGCTGAAGTGAAGCAGTAAGGAGACCATGGCAGTGGCTATTGATGTGTCCTTTGGGGCCATCTGATAGAGAGAAGGAAACTTGTGATGGTCACAGAGGGCAGGATCAAAAGGCCCAAAGGTAAACTAAAGGGAAAGAAAATTGGATGATCCATGAATGAGATTTCCATCCATCATAATTTCAGAGTTGCAATATGTTAAGAAGCAATTGAAGAAGGTGAAAATTAGTTCTTTTTTTTGTCGGTCATGGGACTTGAACTCTGGGCCTGAGCACTGTCCCTCAGCTCTTCAGCTCAAGGCTAGCACTCTACCACTTGAGCTTCAGTGCCACTTCCGGTTTCCTGGTGGTTTATTAGAGATAAGAGTTTCATGGACTTTCCTGCCAGGGCTGGCATTGAACTGAGAGCCTCAGCTCTCAGCCTCCTGAGTAGTTAGGATTACAGGTGTGTTCCACAAGCACCCTGCTTAGGGTTTTGTTATATATATTTTTTAAAGAACTACTTGAATTATTTAATGATTTTACAACCTATCCCATTACTTATAAAATGCCTCTTGATCTTTGTCACTGATTGTATCAACTCTTTCCATCTATATCAACCCCACCCATGCCCTGATTTTCCTCATTCCATTTTCAAATATGTACATTGAATATTGTGTTGTTTTCTCCCTCCCATCCATTCCCTATTCTCTACCTTTTTTTTTTTTTTAATTTTATTTTATTTTATTTGAGAACATACTGTACAGAGGGGTTACAATTACATGGGCAGGATAATGCATACATTTCTTACCAAGCATTGCAGCCTCCTCCTTTGTTTACCCTTCACCTCCCTTCCCAGCCTCCCCCCTCCCTCCCACCCAATCATACCCCCCCCCCCCCACCGACATTGTCTCTACCTTTTTCACTTAATATTGAGCTTCTTACATAAGATATGCTTCATCTTTCTGGAATTCTAGAAATTTCACCATGGTTTTCTACCCTTATGTATACCATACTTTAGTCAGCTTGATTATACACACACACACACACACACACACACACACACATACATATATATATGTAAATGGCCATGTGTGTGTCCTATATTTTTTATACTACATGCTCACATTTTAGATCTAACTTTTTCGCATATGAGAGTAAACATTTCCACTTCTCATTCTAAGCTAGACTTGTTATACTCAACATAATATCTTGTGTGTGTGCGTGTGTGTGCACGCACACATGTGTGTGCTTATGCTTGTGTGCATGTGCATGCTGGTATAGGGGCACAAACTCAAGGTCAAAGACTTGCTTGGCTTTTTACCTCAAGGCTTGTACTCTACCACTTGGGCCACACATTCACATCCTGCTTTTTGTTGGTTAATTGGAGATGTTTCTTGAGTAGCTAGGATTTCAGGTGTGAGTTACCAGTCCTCTGCTCCTCAGATCACACCTCAAAGTCATTTTCCATTTACTCATTTTTAAAAAGAAAATTATTGGTAAGACTTGAAATAATAAATAATACACTTGTTAGTCTAATTCTTCTATCTCTTTTCCCAAACTGTAGGAATATACATAACCCACTATCTTGGAGTAGTTACTTTTTGATACCATAAAATTTGATAGGCTCATAAATCCAGGCTCTTCCTATCATTCTCTTCTAACACCTAAAATGGCACCAAATTATCCATATTTGTATCCCTCACCTGTGGAAATCTGTAGAGTTGCAGCAATGTCCCAATGTGAGCAGATGTTACTCCTAGTGGTCCTGTAAGCACTGCTGTAGACCTGCTGTCTCTCATGCAGGAGTAATTTGGAATCTTATGCTTCCCAAAGAGACAAATGAAGGGATTCTTAAATACTCTCCAAGCTCCAAATTGAACATCATAGACATCAAATCCCAGTGTCAAGTTATGTAAAATATGAGGGTCTTTGTTGATCTCCTCAATAGCAAAAGCCAAAGCCAACACAAACTGATAGTTCTTGAAGACAAACCTGCATAATGAGCATAGAAATTAGGAGTATTTCAAAACTTATGACTTTGCTGCATTGAATGCTTGCTTCTTTGCTAATGAACATGTTAAAATATTAGCCTCAGTTGAGATGGAATATGAATGTAGTGTAAGGACATGAAGGGAGTATGTCATGAATGAGATTCAGAAATGTATTTAAGCCAAGAGAGAGAATGACTTTTTCCCACTGCCACATACACCACAACAAAAAGGTGGTGTCTCTTAAACATGAATTAGGCTTTCATGAAACATCAAATATTCTGTTTCCTTTGTTATAAGATAATAGCTTCATCTGTTTGAAAAATAAATCTTGTGCTTTTAAGCACCCAATTTATGTTATGTGTTTATATAGCAAGATAGGCTAGCTAGTGTTCAATTTAAGAGCACGTTTCAGAAGCAAAGTGTCCTTTAAGGAAGATTCTATACCAAGCTGTGCTTACAGACCCAACATATTGAACAGCCAGGGCAGGAAAGACCATGTGACTCTTATCTCCAATAAACCACCAGAAAACCAGTAGTTGCACTGTAGCTCAAGTGGTAGAGCACTAGCCTTGAACTGAAGAGCTGAGGGACAGTGCGCAGGCCTAGAGTTCAAGCCCCAGGACTGACCAAAACAAAAACAACAACAACAAAAAACAAAAATGTTTTGTTAAATTTTGACAACAGTATTTTAGAAAGCAAATATTCATTTTTTGGGGATTCAGTAACTGGGTGACAGTGGAAGTAAGCATCAATAAGTTATAAATGAATTTATTGAAGTATAACAGACTCAATGGAGGACACAATTAGTGTAATTCTTTAGAAATATAAAGTCAAAGCCCAACAAAATGTGTACTAGGAATGTATTGGGGGGGGTAAGAAAGAAAAAGAGGGATAGAAGTATGAATGGGGAAATGAGAAGAATGTAAAAAGAATGCATTGTATAGGCCACAGTACTGAGAAAACTGAGAAGGGATGGGTAAAGGAGGGCATATTAAATGTATGACAAGGATCAATATATATATATATAAATTTCATTGTTAAATGACAAAAATTCAACACATAATCTAAAAGTAAGAAAAGTGAAGGAAGAGGTGGTGTGGGAGGAGTTGGTAAGAATGTTAAAAGGGATACATTGGTCAAGAGGCAATGCATTAATAAACTCTTATGTTGAATATCAATTCCACTATACTAGTATTTAAAGAAAATAAGATTTAAAATATGTATAAAACCTATTGGTAAGAGTGGCCATACAGCTGATCTGAAAATATTCTAATCTAGTAAATATGCTATACAAATTGTAAGGATAATTCTTCTGAGGGGAAAAATTATTAATAAATGTAGTGATTACTATAGGAAAAATGTAAAGTTGGATATCTAATATTACAAATGAGGGGAGGAATACAAAGCAGTTACAGTTTTCATGTGTATGATTTAATATTGTATCTTAAAATATTAAAGGGAAAACTCTTTAAAATATAATGAAAAAAATGTTAGGTGATATGACAAAATTAACAGGACTTAAGAAACAAAGAACTTCCACTCATCTGGTCGAACCACTACTAAATATCCCCATGCTGCTGATCACATGTATGGTGTATATGTGTACACCATTATATGTTATAGACTGTGATAGATAAATTGCTCCAGGAAAGTTAGAATGAGCTTGTGACTTTAAATGAGCATCATTATTCCACAATACTGTGAAATTTGGGAAATTATGTAATCACTTAATCACAATTAAAAAAAAAAAGCACCAGAAAACTAGAAGTGACGAAATGGCTCAAGTGGTAGAGCATGAGCCTTGAGCTGAATTGTTCAAGGACAGCTCCCAGGTCTAGAGCTCAAGCCCCATGACTGACAGAGAGAGAGAGAGAGAGAGAGAGAGAGGAGAGAGAGAGAGAGAGAGAGAGAGAGAGAGAGAGAGAGAGAGAGAGAGAGATCTTTCATGTGATTGTTTCTAACATATTTATAAGATTATGTCTTTGTTGCCTTGTATGTCCCTCCCCCATGGTACAACCCCTGTTTTCACTATATATGATGTTGGTATATGTGGAGGGGAAGGGAAAAAACAAATTGTAAAAACAGGGATACAGGAGGACCCATTGCAACAATGAGATGTACAAGTCGTTATGTCGAAAAATGAACTTTACAACTTTGGTGGAGGAGGACGGAGGGGGGGGGGGAGGAAGGATACGAAGGGAAGGGGAAACAAAGCAGGAGGCTACAATGCTTGATAAGAAATGTGCTCATTATCTTACCCACGTAATTGTAACCCCTCTGTACAGTATTTCCACAATAAAAATATGTTAAAAATAAAAAATAAAAAAAGAAAAGCACAAAAAATATAATGAAAAGATTTCATTATAGCATTTCTGTACATTCACTTGCAGATTTGATCATAACCCTCTACTATTTGTGCATATTTTCTCTTTTTCTTTCATCCTCCCCAAGATGAATTGTTGTCATCCTTCCAAAAGAGCTTGTTGCAATCTGTTTTAAACCCTCTAAGTACCACAAAATCCATAACAGACTAATAGAAATTCCTAATCCAGAAATCCATGTTCTCCACTATTGAACTCAATAGCCACTGAAGTCTCTAAAAGGAAAGAAAGTGTGGGAGAAGCTCCAAAAAAACCTGGAAAACAAGTTACATAAAGGCAGTTGTGAGATGTGATCTGTCAATAATGACTGTGATGGAAATGCAGGAAAATCTGTCAATAATGAATGAAAACTCGAGGCCAAATGGTTTATTGATTCCAAGAAACTCAATTCTTCATCAATGTTCCTCAATGACTGGAAGAAAGGAATGTAAGCCAGATGCAGAGAAACATGTTTTCCCTCATTGTAGTAGAATGTGAATAAAAACCCCACTGGGACATGGTATATTTTACACGTGTCTAGCCATTCTGCAAAATGAGAACAAGGGAGAATATCCTTAGGAGAGGAATGCAAAGGCACAATACCTATGTGCATCTGATCATATAAAATAATATTCATTGAAATAAACTCCAGGAAATGGAAACTAGGGATTCTTTTTCTTTGTTGCTGTTTTGGTTTATCTTTTTTTTTTGTTGTTGTTGTTCATTCATTTATTTGGGGGAAAGAATGAGGACACAAAATGGGTGAAAGGAGGAACAAGTGCAACAGCAGTTCTCATTAGACACTATATGCAAAATGTACTATACAACTTGTGGGTGAGAATGGGAGGGAAAAATAGAGTGAGGAAAGAGTGACAATGGTCAAAAAGCAAATTACCCTTTATCTAACTTACATAACTGTAATCAGCCTGTACATCGCCTTTCTAATATATACAATGTGTGTAAAAAGGAATGCAATAAATCAGTCCATGCAAATGAAAGACAAAAGAAATCAGAAGTATCCATCACAAATCACATCAAAAATAGGCTTCAATCAAAGCAGCAAAATGTGACAAGTTTGCAATGCAACGATGAAGGGACCAAATCAACAAGATGACATAGCAATTCTTAATGAATATTGACAGACAATCCAAACATTTAACTATACTTAGGCAAACTTTAAAATAGTCCTCGACACAATAAAAGCTGAAGATTTTATGGAGAGATCATCGAGAAGACCAACAGGGAGGTACTGGAATTCAGTTTCACGCTTGACAAGGTGAGCTTCGCATACACCTACATAGCAGTTTCACCCAAAGTCTGAATAAATCATCTTTTGTGAACCTACTGAGAATTTTCCAGGAAAGAGCATGGGATAGGAAACAAAACTAACCATATTTTTAAAATATTGAGTCTCTCATGCACATATGCAGATAACATAAGAAAAAAAACAGAAAATATGCACATAATCTTAGAAATGAATTAGTTTTCAACCATGTGTAAATAAATTATTCAAGTTAATTAAATGATCAGCACATGATTAAATGAATTGTTTTTTGAGGCAAATTTCCTTGCAAAAACACAGAATATCAGAATCTGTCGATATAGAAAAAGGAGGAAAAAATGAAATTGTAAGGCTCTTTGCTTAAATCAAGAGTGCAGATACTGTACTAAAGGCCCTACATTGCATCTCAAGAAACTAGGAAAATAAATCCCAACTCAGTAGAAGGAGTTGAAATAATCAGTAGAAGAAAAAATATCAGAGAAAAAAACACAATAGTATTCAATAAGGCAAAGAGGAGGTTCTACATAAATGACATGGTGATCAGACTGAATCAAAATCATTAACAATCAGAGGGTAAAGCAACAAAAGTACATATATCAACACAAACCTCCCATAATTCTGGATGTAAGAATCAGCATGGTGAAAATAATCATTTTTACTGAAAAATCATCTCCAGATTCAGTGTAGTTTCCATCAAAATTCCCCATCACTTTCTTTACAGAAATAGACCAGGGAAGACTAAATTTATATATAAAAAAGTAAATCCTCCATTAGCCAGAGCTATAATTAGGCACAAGAAGTATCATTGTATCTGTTTTTCTATACTGTGGTGCCATAATAGCAGAAAAAAATGATAAAACAGACACATGGATCAAAGAAATATAAGACCAAGAAGTAATTGCAAACAACTATAGATATCTGATTCTTGGAGAAGTTGCCAAACAATACAGAGCCTAAAGATGGCACCCTTAGTATGGAGTGGCACTGTGAAACTGGGTTTCCATTTGCACACTGAGACTAAGCTCTATCTTTCAACTTGAATTTTTTTTAACTTAAAATTGGTCAGTTCTTAATAGATCCTGGAACTTTACAAGTAATAGAGAAAATGGAAGGAAACCTACATACATAGGTAACAAATAGAACTCAAATCGCTCATAAAATGACAGCAAGAATTAGGCTCTGCATTTAACTAAGTTGTAGAATACTTTGTCACATTCCCACGGCACTAAATTGCACTCCCAGCACTGGAAATGTAAAGTAGTTGTGGTTTTATCCAATTAAAAAGCTTTGGCGCAATGAAAGAAATGGTGGAATAGCCAAATGCATTGTAAAATATCTTGCTAGCTATTCATCACACAGAGGAATAATACCATAGTGGAAAACAACTTAATCACCAGTAGGATAATCCAATCAAGGAATAGACAATTTAAAAATGAAAAAGTATAAATGGAAAATCAATAAAGAATGAAAGGTTCAATCATTTGAGCAATCAGGAAAATACAAATCAGTTATAAATGGGTTGCTTACCAACCCAGACACAGATTGCAGTTTTGGTGATGTTATATGAAACTTAAAGACTGGATATTCAAAAGCTATGCACATATGACCATATAAGATGATGTTAAATGAAATAAAGCCCAAGATAGGGACACATGTGTTTTTTTTCCTTCTTGCTATTGTTGCTAACGTGTTTATAATGTACAATGTTTGTACATTAAAAATGTACAACGTTTATTTCTTTGTATGTTCCTCCTCTGTGGCATAACCCCTGTTTTCACTGTATTTGATGTTGGTGCCCTGCATCTTGTATATACACTTCTCTAATTTGGGGAGGAGAAGGGAAAACACAAAATGCTTAAATAGGGATACAGGTTGACCCATTGTAATAATGAGATGCACAAGATATTATGTTGAAAAACAAACTTTACAATTTAGGTGGGGGAGGGAATGTACTTGTGGAGATGGAAGGGAAGGGATGGTAGGGGAAAAACAAAGGAGGAAGTAAAAATGCTTGATAGGAAATGTACTCATTACCTTGCTCACGTAACTGTAACCCCTTTATTCAGTATTTTTACAATAAAAATGTATAAAAAAGATTGGAGATTCCTCAAGAAATTGAAACTACCTGCACTGGTGACTCATGCTTGCAATCCTAGCTGAACAGGAGGCTGAGAGGCAAGGATCTTGAGTCAAAGCCAGCTGCAGCAGAGCAGTCCATGACACTTTATCTCCAGTTAATCAACAATAAACTAGAAGTGGATGTGTAGATAAGTGATAGAGCATCAGCCTTGAGAAAAAAAGCCAATCCAGAGTGCAAAGCAAGCTAGTCACCATGGCTACTGCCTCTAATTCTAGCTCTTTCAGGACTCTGAAAATGAGCAGAAGAAATGACAGATATGGCAGAGTGAAAATGGATGAGGGATAAGATATAAAAATGGTCATAAATATAGTGAGTGAACACTACTCAAAGTATGAGACATGCATGGTGGAACTTCAATATGAACCAGAGAATTGACACAAGCACCATATTGTGTAACAATTGAGAAACATAGCTGTAACATCAGTGGTTGCAGAGTTCAGTCAGATCTCTCAGCTATCTAATTACCATGCTCCATTTGTCTACAAGAAAGTCTTAGTGGATAAATATTGCTATCCATAGCCAATAAGATGCATAAAATTTTACTATCCTAAACCAGACTTCATTTCATATCTGTGGGTAAATAAGAAACATCCATCAACTCTTTTCCTCCTTGGCTGTCCGAAGATCTGCTGCCATCATAAATGAGACAGTAACTATCCGGACCAGGAAATGCATGACCAACCGACTACTTTAGAGAAAGCAGATTGTCATTGATATCCTTCACCCTGGAAAGGCAACAGTACCTAAGACAGAAATTCGTCGAAAACTTGCCAAAATGTACAAGACCACACCCAATGTCATCTTTGTATTTGGATTCGGAACCCATTTTGGTGGTGGCAAAACAACTGGATTTGATGTGATTTATGATTCTTTGGATTATGCAAAGGAAAATGAGCCCAAACACAGACATGCAAGACATGGCCTGTATGAAAAGAAAAGACCTTGAGGAAACAGCGAAAGGAATGCAAAAACAGAACTTAGAAAGTTAGAGCGACTGCAAAAGCCAATGTTGGAGCTGGCAAGAAGTGAGCTGGAGATTGGATAACAGCCAAAGGAATAAAGATCCTGGAATGACTAGACCTGTGGTGATGACGAATTTTTCAGAAAGGGATTAATAAACTGTAAAAGCCTTCCAAAAAAGAAAAAGAAACATCCATTGGCTGAAAGCATAATACTCAATGTGTTTATACTAGCACAGTAACAAAAGTACTCAAACATTTTGGGAAATTAAAAGAATGAAAATCAGCTAAACATGGTTAAATAGCGGAGAATAAAAAGAATAAACTAAGCCAGGCATTAGTGATTCACATATGTATTCTTAGATACTTAGGAGACTAAGATCTGAGGGCAGTGTTTTGAAGCCAGCTTGGGCAGGGATGTCTGTATGTCTCTTATCTTCATTAATCACCAGAAAGTGCCAGAAGTGGAGATGTGGCTCAAATGCTAGGGCACTAGCCTTCAGCAAAACAGATTAGTGACAGTTCCCAGGACCAACACAAAAGAAAGAAAGAAAGAAAAACACACCAGTGACATATAAGACAAGGGTATATATATATGATATATAAAAGAAGGTAAATATATATGTATATATACATATAAATGTATAATACATGTATACATACATATATACACATATATATTTATCTTCTATAGCAAGAAAGAGATTAATTCCTGTCCTGTGATCTCTGCTCTCATCTTTGGGCAGCTACATTAGCCTATACTTGTCATAGTAGCACTTGAGAAGAAGTGCAAATGATAAAAATAATGACAGTTTCCCTTATAGTAGGAACCAGATAGTTTGCTAGAATTTCTTGAAGTTTTTCACAGTCATTTTTCTGTTATCTTTATTGGCTATTTATTAGTGAAACTCTCTGGTACCAAGTAAAAGCCAAGAATATGCATGTGCACAAGTACAGGAGAATTCAGTAGGGCAGATAAAATTCTCCCTTAAGGGATCTTTGATAATGCTGATCTGTCTGATATGAAATAATGACACAAGGCTTTGTTTGCAACAATATCTACTTGTCTATAGTAATAATGTATGTGTGTGTCTTTGTGTGTGGTAGTCCTAGGGCTTGAAATTAGTGCATCAGACACTGCCCTTGAGTTTTTTTTTCCTCAAAGCTAGCACTCTGTCACTTGAGAAATATCTCCACTGACAACTTTTGGTTTGTTAATTGGAGATTAAAGTCTCACAGATTTTTTTTTTGTGCCTGGGCTGGCTTCAAACCTCCATCCTCAGATATCAGCCCCATGAGTAGTTAGGATTACAGGCATGAGCCACCAACCTTCCATAAGAATTTGTATCCATGTCTTCAAAATATAGGTGTTAATAAGGAAAAGTTCTCAGATTACTGACAGAAAATGTAGCTGCAGCCTGTTAGACCCAACTCATTCCAGGGACTCAGCTTGATTATAATAACATTCCTTCATTTTCTGTGATGGCACCTGAGATGGAGAAGATGCAGAGTTTCTGGACTAAAGTGAAGACCCTACAAACCTGAAAAGTAGAAGATATATGGAACAAGATAGAATCCTCTCCTACTAGCAGTGGATAAAAGACTAAATTATGAAATTGAGCTGTTCCTGGTGCAATAGGGGCAGGAGGTCAGTGGAGAGGAGACGGAACATTGATGTGTGTACCCAGAGCTCCCTCAGCCACTGCCCATCCTCAGAACAGTAAATGGGAATAAAATGATGAGTTACTTACGGTGTGTGGTCTTCTTGCCTGGAAGAATCGCTATTACTACGATCGATTCCCAAAGCATAGAGAGGGAAAAACCCAGCGATCATCACGTCTCCATCCATGTGTGCTCGGTGCTTCATAGTAGAGAAGCAGGTAGTGCCAGCCAAGGACCTGACAGGGAGGGGAAGCTGGAGAAGTAGGAGTGTGAAAGACAAAAGATACATCCCTGAAGCCTCTGCCGCACTGAAATTCTGTCTAGAAGTGAGGACCTCTTGTCAGGTATGTATATTTATATACATTTTATATGTGCATATGTATCTTTTTATTGATAGAGCTCTACACTATAGCTTCCTTTTCATCAAAGCCCCAGAAGTCATGTGTAAAAGTATACCCTGCAGCTCTACATCTGTGGCCTTCATTCAAGAGAAAAACATGAGTTGGAAAACATGTTTGTGCATATGCCTTCTTCACCCCAGGAGTTATGATTTCATCCAAGACCGCAGAGAGTGAGGCCTGAGAGATGGAGTTATCTTGGAGATATTTTCATGAAAGCCATTTGGGATGAGGCAACTGGATCGCCTCAGAGGATGCCATGTGCTGTGCATGGTGAAATGTCCAGACAAAGTCTATGCCTGTGAGATCAACTAAAGTTCTAAGAGCATCACACCCAGAGGGTCAGTTCACACACACAATGCCCATAACAGCCACAGAACATGGTGGTTGATACAGGGAGATTTCCACAACAATTCCATATGCAGAGGCCTCCAAAAATGTGCCTATTTATTGTTGCCTGAGGAAGCAATGATGCTGCTGAAACTAACAATTACATGTGAATAACTCAAAGTCAGTGCTGAGATTGAGTTCCACTTGTGCATTCTAAACTTTCCCCTTCAAAGAGATCATTATTAATACGTTAACATAGATGAAGACATTTTCATGATGCAGTGGTCTGAGAACTTGTAATAATAGAAGAAATTCTTCTGTATCACAAACCTAAGTCAATATCAAAAGCAATTCTATGTTTTCAACTTGTGAGCATATGTTAGGTCCAAATTCCATGCAGAGACTTCAGTGACTCTGGAGAACAGTGCTACTTCAGGAGCGTGAACAGTCTGTACAAGGCTGTAGTATTGGATGCACATTGGGATACACTTACCCATCATCATGCACTGGGTCTCAGAAAATATACATCATATATGTACTTTAAAACTGCAGGAGGAAAATGAAAACTAATGATATTTCCAAGGGCATTTTACACTTGTATATTTATTACTTTATATAGGATTTGAACCCTTACTTTTAAATTCTTAGTAGCATATGCTAGCTGGACATATGGGTTATTTACACATGTACATGTATGCTTTAGTTTCATAAGGTGGGGCACTCATTCATATCATTCATATCATACATCTATAGTTTCTTGAGAAACCTACATACTGATTTTCACAATGGTCACATGAAATTACATTCCCATGAATAGTGTGTAAGTGTCCCCTTTCCCTCCATTCTTACCAACATTTCAAAAAATTACCAACATTTTCTTACCAGCATTGTCAGTGGAATGAAACATAATTAACTGTTGTTTGGCTTTGCATTTCCTTTACTAGCCATTTATACTTCTGGTTTTGAGAAGTGTCCTTAAGTTTGTTTTCCAATTAGTGCATTGGCTTGTTGATGCTTTAGGAGTTTATTTTCTGAGCTTCTTGTATATTCTGGTTATGAATCACTTGCCAGATAGATATTTAATTGGTCAATTGTGTAGGACATCTCTTCGGTCTAGTGACTGCTTTGTTGTGCCAAAGGCTTTTAGTTTGATGTAATCCCATCTGTAAATTCTTGTTTACATTTACTGTGCTATTTAAGGTTTTAATTAAGAAGTGACAGCCTATACAAAATGTCTCATTGTTTTTGTGATAGATACAGGAGAGCTTTATCTTAAGTTTTAGCTTCTGAATTTCCAGAGTCTAAGAAAACAAAGATCAGGCTGGGAAGGTGGCTCAGTGGTAGAGTGCTTGCCTTGCATGCATGAGGCCCTGGGTTCGATTCCTCAGCACCACAAAAGCAGAAAAAAATGCCAGAAGTGGCACTGTGGCTCAAGTAGTAGAGCGCTAGCTGAAGAGCTGAGAGACAGCACCCAGGCCCAGAGTTCAGGCCCACGACTGGATCCCCGTCCTGCACCCCCCCCCCCAAGAAAAAGAAAACAAGGATAGTTCACAAATTAGGGGATCATGAGCTACCTGGCCACAGTGTCTAGAAGATGGTTGTAATGTAGCATAGAGATAGAAGCTCTGTTAGTGGAACTGTTTAATCAGCCCATGTACTTTGTTTGTGTCTACACACATGAGACCTTTGCAACCATGTGTAACCTGCCTGGATCATAGACTAAAACTCTCCTTGCAGCTAGAAGATGCTTCCAAGATGCTGAGAAAGGAATCTTCTACAATGAATCATTTTTCCACTTAGTATTTTTAAGAATTCCACTGTATCAGATAGAACTAATGTTTCCAAATTTTCCAGGTATTCCACAAGGAAACCTACTGCACTTTTGCTCATAATCGTATGTGCAGATAACATGAAAGGTTTTACCCTTTACTTACATACGTAGTAAGTGCAGTTTCTCTATCTCCTTAGAATCATTGTGTGTTGATTTTATCATTCCCAATGCCATTTGGGTGCAAAATATTGGCATTGTGACCTGGGTAGAGGTGAGCCTTTTACAAGACTTGCCAGAGTTTCTGAATTGTTCAAAATGTTCTACCCATCATCTCAAAGTGTTCCACAGAATTCAGGTGGGAAATCCCCATATACAGAAGCAGGGGAGTGGTCATTTCCCTAGTGCAAAGTGAGGAACCTCAATGTGTGACTGCTGCCCAAAGCAACCACAAAAATATCTGAGCCCATTTCCCTCAGAGAGAATCAGAAAAGGGCAGGGGGGTTTGTAAATCTAGAAATGTCTAGGATGAGTTAGGAAGATATAGTGCCTGGTCAAAAAAAAACAAGAATCAGAGCTGGGCTCTGGTAGCTCAAGCCTGTCATCCTAGCTACTCACGAGGCTGAGATCTGAGGATCACAGTTCAAAGCCAGTTTGGGCAGGAAAGGCCATGAGACTCTGATCTCCAATAAACCACTCAAAAAACCAGAAGTGGTGCTGCGGCTCAAGTGGTAGAGCACTGGCCTTGAGCTCAGGGACAAAGCCAGGCCCAGAGTTCAAGAAAAGGAATATTACACAAGAGCTTGAGACCCATGATTCATGCCTAAATCTAGCTACTCAAGTGGTTGGATCTAAGGTTCATGGTTCAAAGTAAAAGTTGAGCAGGAAACTCCATGATACCCTCATGTGCTATTAACCACAAGTTTGGAAGTAGAGCTATGGCTGAAATGATAAGTAATGCTGCAATAAACATAGTTGTGCTGGTAGCTTTAGTATGGCCTTGTTTGTGATCATTTGGGTAAATGCCCAAAAGTGGGATTGCTGGGTCATAGGGGAGCTCTATGTGGATGGATTCTTTTGAGGAACCTCCATACTATTTTCCAAAGTGGTTGAAAAAGTTTACACTCCCACCAACAATGCAGTAAGGTTCCCTTCTGTCCCTCCAGCATCTGTTGTTATTAGAGTTCTTGATGATAGCCATTCTAACTGGGGTGAGGTGCTATCTCAAGGTTGTTTGATTTGAATTTCTTTTATGGCTAGGGAAGTTGAGCATTTCTGCATGTGTCAGCAAAGTTTATCTGTAAGTTTTTGTTTTTTGGATCCCGTTGTGGGGCCTGAACTCTGGGCCTGGCGCTGTCCCTCAGCTCTTCAGTTCAAGGCTAGCATTCTACCACTTGAGCCACAATGCCACTTCTGGCTTTTTTCTATTTGCTTATGTGGTGCTGAATAATCGAACCCAGGGCTTCATGCATGCAAGGCAAGCACTCTACCACTGAGCCACCTTCCCAGCCTTCTCTGTAAGTCTTTAGCCCAGTTGTTCATTGGGCAGTTGTTTCTTTGAGGATTTTTTGTATATTTTAGATATGAGACCTTTGTCCATTGTATTGCTAGTGAAGATCTTCTCCCAATTCGTGGGCTTTCTATTGATCTTGCTAGCTATGATCCTTTGCCATGCAGAAGTTCTGCAATTTCATGCAATACCATTTGTCCTACACTTCTTTTATTATAAGAAAATTTCAGCCTGTGCTAAGGAGACCTAGGGTTTCTCTGATTCCATCCTGTAATGTTTTCAGAGTGTTTGCTTTGATTCTGAGGCATTTGATCCATTTGGAGTTGATTATAGTACAGAGTGATATATAAGGATCTAGTTTTTGTTTCCTACAACTGATTAACCAATTCTGTCAGCACCGTTTACTGAAAAGTTTGTCTTTCTTGCATTTTTTTTTAGCTCCCTTATCGAAGATTACATGGCTATAGATCTGTGGATTCATTTCTGGGTTTTCAGTTCTATCCCTTTGGTCCTGAGGTCTGCTCTTGTACCAGTACCAAGCTGTTTTGATTACTATGGCTTTGTAGTAGAGTTTGAAATTTGGTATTGATATTCCTCCAGCACTGTTCTTTCTGTTAAGGATCATTTTTGCTATTCGGGGTCTTTTATTGTTCCATATGAATTTTTGGATTGCTCTTCTATTTCCTTGAAGAATGAGGTTGGAATATCGATAGGTGTCGAATTGAATTTGTGGATAGCCTTGGGAAGTTTTGTCATTTCCAAGATGTTGATCCTTCCAATCCAGGAGCTGAAAGGTTTTCCACTTTCTAAGTCCTGTTTTGATTTCCTTTTTCATGTTTTTAAAGTTCTCATCATTGAGGTCTTTTTCACTTCTTTGGTTAATTCCTAGGTATTTTATTTTTTGTGGGGCTATTACAAATGGAGTTGCTTTCTTGATTTCAGACACGCTCTTCTCATTGTTGGCATACAAAAAAGCCATTGGTTTTTGAGGGTAAATTTTATACCCTGCTACTTTGCCAAAGTTTTGAATCAGCTTGAGTAATTTGGGAGTGGAGTCCATGGGATTCTATAAATACAAGATGATATCATCTCCAAAGAGGGAGAGTTTTACTTCATCTTTCCCTATTTGGATAACTTTTATGTTTGCTTCTTGTCTTACTGCTGCAACTGGGCATTCTAATAATAAATTAAAGAGAAGTGGAGAGAGTGGACATCCTCATCTCATTCCTGAGTTAAGAGGAAATGGCTTTAATTTTTCACCATTAAGCATAATGCTGGCTGTGGGTTTGTCATAGATAGCTTTTATTGTATTGAGGAATGTTCCCTGGATTCCTACTTTTTCAAGAGCCTTCACCATAAAGGGGTTTTAGACCTTGTCAAATGCTGTTTCTGCATCTATTGAGATAATCATGCGGTTATTATCTTTGCTCTTGTTGATGTGATGAATTATATTAATTGATTTGCATATATTGAACCAGCTTTGCATCCCTGAAATGAATCTTGTTTGATTGTGTTGTATATTTTTTTGGAAGAATTGTTGAATTCGATTGACCAAAATTTTGTTGGGAAGTTTTGCATGGATGTTCATCAAAGATATGGGTCTATAGTTCTCTTTCTTTGATGAGTCCCTGTCTGGTTTGGTATGTGTTATGATGGTTTCATAGAATGAGTTTGGTAGTGAACATTATCTTTCGATTTCATTGAAGAGTTGGAGGACTATTGGTGTGAGCTCTGCTTTGAAGCCCTTGTAGAATTCTGCTGTAAACCCATCTGGTCCTGGGCTTTTCTTAGATGGGAAGTCTTTTATTGTTGTTTCTATTTCAATGCTTGATATGGGCCTGTTATGATGGTTTAACTCATCTTGGTTTAGTTTTGGCATGTTGATATTTGCTAGGAAAAGGTCAATTTCTGCCAAGTTCTCAAACTTATTAGCATAAAGTTTTGAGAAGTCTTCCCTTATAATGTTCTGAATCCTGGTTGTGTCTGTGGTGATATTTCCATTCTCATCTCTGAGTTTGTTTGTCTGCATGTATTCCCTTCTTTTTCTGACAAGATTTGTTAAGAGTCTGTCAATTTTGTTAATTTTTTCAAAGGACCAACTTTTTGTTTTGTTGATTCTTACTTTTTTTTTAATTCTAAACCATTTAATTCTGATTTAATGTTAATTATTTCTTTCCTTCTAATGTATTGGAGTTTTCTTGCTCCTGTTTTTCAAGGAGGTTCAGATATCTCATTAAAAATTTTTGGTTTCACATAAAAGAGGATCCAAGTAGGGAAAGAAGAAATAAAACTCCCCTTCTTTGCAGATGACATGATCTTGTATTTAAAGAATCCCATAGACTCCATTCCCAAATTACTCAAGCTGATTCAAAACTTTAGCAAAGTAGGAGGGTATAAAATTAACCCCCCAAAATCAATGGCTTTTCTGTATGCTAACAATGAGAAAAGTGGGGCTGAAATTAGGAAAGCAACTCCATTTGTAATAGCCCCACAAAAAATAAAATATCTAGGAATTAACTTAACCAAATAAGTGAAGGACATCTATGATGAAAACTTTAAAAACTTGAAAAAGGAAATCAAAACAGAACTTAGAAAGTGGCAAAAACTCCCATGCTCCTGCATTGGAAAGGTTAACATCGTGAAAATCGCAATACTTCCCAAGGCTATCTACAAATTCAATGAGATACCATCAAAATTCCAACCTTATTCTTCAAGGAAATAGAAGAGGCAATCCAAAAATTCATATGGAACAAAAAAGACCCTGAATAGCAAAAACACTCCTCAACAGAAAGAACACTGCTGGAGGAATATCAATACCAAATTTCAAACTCTACTATAAAGCCATAGTAATCAAAACAGCTTGGTACTGGCACAAAAACAGACCTCAGGAACAATGGAAAAGAATTGAAAACCCAGAAATGAACCTACACACCTATAGCCATCTAATCTTCGATAAAGGAGTTAAAAAAATACAATGAAAGAAAGACAGCCTCTTCAGTAAATGGTGCTGGCAAAATTGGTTAACTACTTGTAGAAAAGTAAAGCTCGATCCTTATATATCACCGTGCACCAGAATCAACTCCAAATGGATCAAAGACCTCGGAGTCAAAGCAGACACTCTGAAAACATTACAGGATGGAATAGGAGAAACCCTAGATCTCCTTGGCTCAGGCCGAAATTTTCTTAATAGAGACCCAGAAACACAAAAAATCAAAGAAAGGTTGGACAAATGGGATTGCAGGAAGTTGCAGAGCTTCTGCATGGCAAAGGACATAGCTAGCAAGAGCAATAGAAAGCCTATGGATTGGAAGAAGATCTTCAGTACCATACAACGGACAAGGGTCTCATATCTAAAATATACTTGGAACTCAAAAAATTAAATCCCCCAACAACAAATCCTCAAAGAAACAACTGCCCAATAAATAAGTGGGTGAAAGACTTAAAAAGAAACTTCTCTGAAGAAGAAGGAAGGATGGCCAATAGACACATGAAGAAATGCTCAACTTCCCTAGCCATAAAAGAAATGCAAATCAAAACAACATTGAGATACCACCTCACCCCAGTTAGAATGCCTAAAATCAAGAACTCTAATAACAACAGATGCTGGAGGGTATGTGGGCAGAAGGGAACCTTACTTCATTGTTGGTTGGAATGTAAACTTATTCAACCACTTTGGAAAGTAGTATGGAGGTTCCTGAAAAGACTTCACATAGAGCTCCCCTATGACCCCGCAATCTCACTTTTGGGCATTTACCCAAATGTTTACAAACAAGACCACTCTAAAGCTACCAGCACAACTATGTTTATTGCAGCATTATTTACCATAGCTAAGATCTGGAACCAACCCAGATGCCCCTCATAGATGAATGGATCAAGAAAATGTGGTGTATATACACAATGGAATTCTATGCCTCCAGCAGAAAGAATGACATTGCCCCATTTGTCAGGAAATAGAAAGGCTTGGAAAAAATTATGTTAAGTGAAGTAAGCCAAGCCCAAAGAAATATTAGTCCCATGGTTTCCCTTATTTGCAATATCTAGTATATGTATGAGTCAAGTAGAAAAGGTCAGATAGTATGATGTTAGGAAAATGAACCCTTAGATGTGTATTTAAATGTTTTTTTTTCTTTCATGCATTTGTTTCTAATGCATTTATAAGATTATTTCTTTGTTGCTTTGTATGTTCCTCCCCTACAGTATAACTCCTGCTTTCACTGTATTTGATGTCGGTATAATGTGTGGAGGGGAAGGGGAAAAACAAGCAGTTTAAATAATGATACAGGTGGACCCGTTGCAACAATGAGAAGTTCAAGTTGTCATGTCGAAAATGAGCTTTACAACTTTGGTGGGCGGGGTGTGTGTGTGTGTGTGTGTGTGTGTGTGTGTGTGTTTGTGTGTGTGAGGATTGGGTGGGGGGCGGGGGGGAGGGTGAGATGGGATGTGAAGGGTAAACAAAGGAGGAGGCTGCAATGCTTGATAAGAAATGTACTCATTATCTTGTCCATGTAATTGTAACCCCTCCATACAGTATGTTCACAATAAAAAATGCAAAAAAATTTGGTTTCAAAAATTCATATGGAACAAAAAAAAGACCCCAAATAGCTACTTCTTAAAAACTATAATACTTGACCCCGATTAGCTGGCACTGACAGATTCTCATGTAAATCACTCCTTTAGTTTCTTTAAACATTGCCTGAATGTGGACTTTATATATAGATAATCCCTGATTGCTCTGTAAAATTATAAATAATCAGCCATTGCATAAAATTTTTTTTTTGGTTTCAGATATGTCCAATTTGTTGACGTAGGAACTCAGAGCTATAAACTTGCCTCTGAGTACTGCCTTTGCTGTGTCCCAGGAGAGCTGGTATTTTGTGTGTTAATTTTTGTTGAATGTCATGAACATTTGAATTTCGTTTTTAATCTCTTCCATGACTCACTCGTGTATGTTGTTCAGTCTCCATGTGTTACAAGACTTTCTTTGATTTCTTTTTGTATTGAGTTCTACTTTTATTCCCTTGTGGTCTGAGAGAATGGAAGTATAACTTCAATGTTTCTGAATTTGGACAAGTTTGATTTATGACTTAAAATGTGGTCTCTTTTGGAAGTTCCATGTGCTTTTGAGAAAATCTGTATTCTAATGCTGCTGGGTCAAATATTCGGCAGTTTCTCTGTTGAGTTTTTGCCGATTTGATCTATCTAGTGGTGATAGTGGTGTGTTAGTGTCCCCAACAATTAATGTCTTTGGATCTATGTGAACTTTGAGAGAAAGTTATCTTGGATAACGTTGGGTGCTCTGTTGTTTGATGAATAGATATTTAGATTTGTAATATCCTCCTGGAGGAGAGAACCCTTAATTAGTATGTAGCTACCTTCTTTATCTCTTCTCACTAACTTTAATTTTGTCTATTTTATCTGATATTACCATTGCAACTTCCGCCTGTTTATGGAGACCGTTTGCATGGTAGATTTTGCAGCCTTTCATTTTCAAAATGTGTTTTTTTTTTTTTTTTTTTTGATGGGCAAGGTGTGACTCCTGAAGGCAGAAGATAAAAGGGTCTTGCTTTTTAATCCAACTAGACAATCTATGTCGCTTAATTGGAGAGTTAAATCCATTAATGTTGAGAGTTAGGATTGAGAGGTGTTTGGTAGTTCCTGCCTTGTTACACACCTTCAACTGGGTTCTTCCTATGGTTCTTGTATTCTCAGTTTGGGTGCTGTTTCTTGGCCTTTGTTGTGGTCTTGTTGGTGTTCTATGTGTAGGACATCTTTAAGTAACTTTTGTAGGGCTGGTTTGGTGGAGATATATTGTTTCAGTTTTTCTTTGCCATGGAATGTTTTTATTTGACCTCCGGTTATGAAACAGAATTTAGCTGGGTACAGTATTCTTGGTTGATAGTTGTGTGTGTCTTTAGAGCATGACATAAACCGTTCCAGGCTCTTCTTGCTTTGTCTCTGCTGAGAAATCTGAGGTGATTCTAATTGGTTTCTCCTTGACAGCTTTAAGGATCTTTTCCTTGGTCTGAATTGATCCTGTGAAGATTATAATGTGATGGTTGGATGTCCTATTTTGGTCTGGTCTATTTTGGGTTCTAAAAGCTTCTTGTACCTGAATAGGCCTTTCTTTTTGCATGTTTGGGAAATTCTCTGCTAGGATCCTGTTAAACAAATTTCCTAGACCATTTACTTCCCTTTCTAGGTGTTCCTGTACACCCATTATCATCAGATTAGGCTTCCTGATGGTGTCTTCCAAGTATTGAATAGATCTATCATATTTCTTGGATTTGTCTTGGATAGTTGTATGTTCTTTCTCTATAATAGCTAGGCTGTCTTCAATCTCTGAGAATGTAAAAACCAAAATTTAAATGTAAAAAGTGAAACAGTTAAAAATTATGTAAGTTTAAAGAAATGATTTTGGCAGAAGAAAAGGATAGGATGAGAGGAGGGGAAGGAAAGGAAGGAGACATGAAAAACTAAAAAATATAAATTCTTAAAATTACTTACTTGAAAATTATATAGGTATTAAGAGATAATACTGCTATTAAAGAAATTATTCCTAAGAGGTTATGGATTGAGTAATAAATTTCTGGATTAAGTATGTACACAATGTGGGGTCAGGTCTAATAATTGGTGACGGGTACATATCTGAGGATGACCAGAACAGCAATTAAATCACGCCAAAAAGAAGGAAAAAGAAATGAAATGAGTAAAAAAAAAAAAGGACCAAAAGTTCCGAAGATATAAAAACATAAAGCACATGCACATATACACCTAAAATAAAAATTATGAGAGGAAAAAAAGATTAATATAAAACAAATTTTAAACAAAAATTTTTTTAAAGGTACAAAAAAAATTCTTTGTGCTGAGAAGGTGGCTCAGTGGTCGAGCGCTTGCCTTGCATGCTTGAGGCCCTGGGTTTGATTCCTTAGCACCACATAAGCAGAAAAAAAAAGCCGGAAGTGGAACTGTGGCCCAAGTGGTAGAGTGCTAGCCTTGAGCTGAAGAGCTGAGGGACAGCTCCCAGGCCTAGAGTTCAGGCCCCATGACCAGATCCCCCTACTCCCTAAAAAAGAGTTCTTTGATTTTTTTGAGGGGAGGATGGGAAGATCCTGTATCTCCCCTGTGTTCCTAACCAGGCTCTTGGACTCTCTTGGTAGTGTTTGGTTCTCTAGTGGCTTGATTGGTTTCTTAAGTCAGTTTGTTTGAGCAGGCTGAAAAATGTTCTGCTAGTTCAGTGGGAGGGAAATCTGCTTTGAGTATCACAAAAGAGGCAGATGGCTGTTTCCTCTAGTTTGGAGATGCTGTGATGAAGCTAGGTTCTGGGTAGGTTTGAGACCTTTCAGCAAACAGTAGCTTTTCCCTGAGGGGCTAGCTCCAGAGACACTTAGAGAGGCCAGCCTGGAGCCATTCTCAGGGTTTATGTTTACTGAATTCCAGTTGATTGTCTAGGCTGCTGTAGGGAGTGGCAGCTTCTGGCTCTGTTTACCCAGTGAAGTAAACCACTACTGGGGGTGTATTTTCCTCTGCCTGGGCTGTGAGCCTTTCCCCTGGGTGGAGCTGAGCCTGTCAGGTCAGGGCAGGTTCCTGTGACCTGCTAAATCACTCTTTTGTTTTCTTCCAAGGCCTTAGATGGAGCTAGCTGCTCAGCCTGGCCCTTGTCAGTATCTTTAACGGGAGGAACGGCTTTCCCTCCTCTGTTCCCTGAGAAGGAGTGAGGTTGTCAGAGTTCTACTTATGCCAGAGTCTTGGTTCCTGGACCATCTCTGGTCTGCGATCTGCAGAATGAAGATATCTAGTCCTTGTCAGTTCTTGCTGGTGTTGAGTAGAATCTGCTCACCCACTGTTTCTGGTGCCTTTGTCCCGCACTCTCTCTGTTGTAGGTATGGCGGCTATGGCTGCTGCCACTGCCGTCACTGCCACCGCAACTGTGGCTACTGGCAAGTGTTCAGATCCATCTCCTTGCCTGGATTTTCCCTCTCTGGCCAAACTCTCTGTTCTGTGTTGGCACAATTGGTGTGATTCTCGAGCCTAAGACTGTTCACTGGAACACTAAAACTGCTTTCTATGTGAGAACTTGTTTAGCCTCCAGCTTCTCCTCTGCCATCTTCCTCCGACCATATACCATATTTTCTTGATCAATCCATTCATCTAATGAGAGCCATCTGGGTTGATTCCAAATTTTAGTTATGGTAAGCAGTACTGCAATGAACATGGTTGTGCTGGTAGCTTTAGTATGGACTTATTTATGGTCATTTGGATAAATGCCCAGGAGTGGGATTGCTGGGTCCTATGGAAGCTCTATGTTTACACTTTTGAGGGAACTCCATAGTGCTTTCCAGAGTGGGTGAACAAGTTTACACTCCCACCAACAATTTAAAAGCATTCCCTTTTGGCCACATCTCTGCCAGCATCTGTTATAATTTGTTTTCTTGATAATGGCCATTCTAACTGGGGTGAGGCAGACTCTCAAGGTGGTTTAGATTTCCATTTCTTTTATGGCTAGAAGAAGTTGAACATTTCTTCATGTATCTAATGGCCATTCTTATTTCTTCTTCAAAGAAGTTTTTCTTTCAGTCTTTCACCTGATTACTAAGTATATTTTGGATATGAAGCCCTTCTCTGTTTTGTAGCTAGTAAATATCTTCTCCCATTCTTTCTATTTATTCTGCTAGGTATATCCTTTGCAGAAACTCACCAGTTTGAGGCAACCCCATTTATCTGGTCTTTCTATGATTTGTTGTGTTTCTGGATCTTTACTTAAGTTTTGACCTGTGCCAAGGAGCCCTACTGTTTCCCCTAGCACTCCTGGTAATATTGTATGAGTATCTGATCTGGCATTGAGGTCTTTGATCCATTTGGAATTGATTCTAGTGAAAGGTGATATATAAGGATCTAACTTCAGTTTTCTGATCTTGGCTGAGAAATTTGTATTTACTGGGATTGGTTTTGCTTTATAGGTAGGTCATTGATCTTTGTCCCTTACAGTTTATGAATCCCTTCCTTGGTGTCTATTGATTCTGTTCAAATAACAATGTAGCAGTGAAATGTTCTGTTCTGGTCCAGTCTGTTTGGGGTTCTATCTGAAAAGGTCTATCATTTTTGATGTTCAGGAATGTCTCTGGTAGAATTTTGTTAAGTATATTTCCTATCCCTTTCATTAACATCTCTTGTCTTTCCTTAATACCTATTACCCTTTACTTGCAAGCACCATTCTTGCTATTAAATGCAGTCTAAGGGTAAAATTGTAATATAGATGATGACGACTACAAGTTATGATTTTATCACAAATAGTGTCCCCAAAGCTGTCCAGGACCCTGACCAGTGCACACAGTGGCACAGATCAGAAATGTGAGATCACAGTATCAACAGGCAGAAAATTTACCCAATGCCAGGACCCCAACCAACACACACATTGACCCAGACTAATGTGAGTCCACAGCATCCAGATGCAGAAAATGTTCACAGTACTCAGATCCTAACCAGTGTACCCTGAGACACAGATCAACAACATTGGACTGCAGCATCTTGAGGCAGAAAACCTTCACAGTGCTGCTTGTCAGCCCAGAATGAATGCCAGGAACTGTGAGTATCCTGCAAGGGACCAATCTCCTGGGATTGCCAGCATTGCTGGTGAGCCAGAGTGGTAGGCCCCACCCCTCCCTTTCAGGACACCATAGCTGAAGAGTACAAAGAGGACAGAAGCCTTCCTCAACCCCCTTAATTGTCTGTTTCCAGCAAGAGACCACCGAGACTAAAACTGGTTTAGCACTAGGACCAAGCAAACTTCCAAGCCCTCACTGCCTGTAGAAAACTCTGATCTGCTAAAAGACACTGTGGATAATCTCTCTCTCAAATGATGGGAGCATGTCCTTTCCAAATCTCATGCCCACTCCTGACACCTGAATTTAGTCCCTATAGCCTCAACCTCATGCCATACAAAGTACCCACCCATCAGAAAAGAGCTTGCCAGCCTGGGGGCAGAGCCCGGGCTAGTTCACCCAGTGTGAGTTAGCCTAGGGCCAAGCACATGCCACCTGTCAGGCATGAACCAGGCTGGGCCGAATCATTTGCCACCAACCAGGTGCAAATAATCCAGGTCTAGACTAAGAGCTTTCCAGTGCAGGGCCACACACCCTACCTCCATGTGAAGTAGAAACCAGCTGGGGACAAGTAAGATGCCAGCCCAGAATACAAGTTAAGACAATCTCCTGCATCAGCTTGTGGGAGGTCGTCCTCTCTGAGGCCGACATCGGCCAAGCCAGGACTTGTGCAGACAACCTCCCATTAAAGCATAGTGGAGACTAATGCCTTCCTTCGCACATATCATATGATATCTGGGTGCTGGAAGGCTGTTCCTGGCCCTTCAGGAAATAGATGCCAATTCACATTCAGGGGCATACTGAGGGCCCTCCTCAATAGGCATCAGCCCACCCCAGACCCATACCAGACCAAATCACTAGTCTTCTGTGTGCCACATAACACAAACACACCATCCAGCTTGAACATAGCCCAGAATTTCAATCCTTTTGTACATTCCCATCATAGCTGTGATTACAGGCATGTACCACTGTGAACACTAACATCTGTATAGACCAGACTGGATCTCTAATTCCCTCCATCTCTACTTCTTACAGAGCTGGGATTACAGGTATCTGCCATCCCACCCGTAAACTTTTAGTGCCTCCTGGGTTCAGACAAGGCTCTTCATATTCTCAACTACGATTATAGGTGTTATCATTGCCTTTAGTTTAGGATTTTTTTTTCTGTTCCTGCAAAAAATGCCAGGCAATTCTCAGGGAAATAGCATTAATTTTATAGGGCACTACTGGCAATGTAGCAACATTCACAGTTTTAATCCTGCCTGTCTGTGCACACAGGAATTCTTTCTGTTTTTCCAGTTTCTTACTTTAAAGCTTTAACTTTTCGTGTAGAGGTGTTTTTCAGGTCCTCCATTAGGTTTTGAATCCTAGATTTTTTTCTGTAATGCCGACATTTCAAGGTATATATGAAATCAATCATTAGTTTGTGTTTAGTTTACCTTAATGGGTCAAAAATTACATTTAGCCACTCGCTGTTGGATCACACCTGTAATCCTATCTACTCAGGAGGCTGAGATCAGATGATCACTGTTCAAAGAGTCTGAGAGACTCTTATCTCCAATAAACCACCAGAAAACCAGAAGTGGTGCTATGACTCAAATGGTAGAGTTCTCCCCTTGAGCTGAAGAGCTATGCTACAGTGCCCAGGCCCACAGTTCAAGCCCCTTGACCAACAAAAGAAAAAAATTAAGTTTAGGCCAAACAGACAAAAGAGAAGTTATTTTTCCAACTATAAGTAGACTGACTTTTAAATTTAATTTTTGTATTACTTTAAATTTTCTAGTGTGTATGGTAAAAATGCATTTCATTATGATAGATTTATGTGGTGACATGAATTCTTTTGATTGGATGCATCTTTATCTATTACTTTTTATTTCCTCTAAAAATTAAATTATCCTAATGGACTGAAGTATTTTATTTTCATTCACTCATAAAAAAAACCCCAATGTTTTCATAGTATTTATCTAATCTTTTAAAAGCCACAACAAATCAGATAAAATTTTCATTTGGCATTCAATTCCCAATACCACTTGACACAGGCATAGACACAGACAGACAGATACACACACACACACACACACACACACACACACACACACACACACACACAACAAAAGATAGGCAATCCATGACTCAGGGACCAAATCCAGCCTGTGTTGTATGAATAAAGTTTTATTATAATACAAAATAAAAATAATTTTATATGGCTACATTTTCCATGTTCCATTTTTCATAGTTCTGTGTTTCTATTTGTCTGTGATATTATCTATTATGTGCCATTACTCTCTCCATGCCTTCCATCCATACACACTTGCCTCAACTCATCAATCCATAAATTTATACATTCTTTTCATTCCTTCATTTAAGACAAAAGAGTGCTGAGGGCATTGGGTAACTTTACTGAGATCTTAACTAAGAATAAATTAGCAAGAAATACATACATTATATGAAAGCCCTAAAGTCAAATATTTTCACAATTTAACATCATACAATGAGAACTCAGTATTTTACACAATATAACCACAACTCTAATAATGGAAAGGTAAAACAAGAAAGACAGATAAAAGTTCAATAGAAACGGATGAGTATTTTGATTATATCTTGATTACCATACTGATAAAGCTCTGAATACAGTATACTTACATTAACAATGGTTAAGCAGCATGCACCCCAAAATAGAGCATGCACACAATATTTATTGCCAATACATTGTTTTCTTGTCAACTAAATTTAATTAGTACAAATTAATAGTCAGTTCCATAGCCATTTCTTTATTTGAAATGGAATAATAAGAAGAGGTTCAAAGTCATCCTGAGCAGGAAAATCCATGACACTCTCATTTCCAATTACAGATGAAAAAGCTAGAAATGAAGCTGTGGTTCAAATGATAAAGCAGCCTTGCATGAAGAATGTAAAGGACAGTCTATGCCCTGAGTTCAAGAATGTATAAATAAATTTAATTAATTTCAGAAGAAACATATAATGATCACTGGAACATACAAGAAATGAGTGCTATTTTCTATATGTCTTAAATATGTTATTCTGTAGAAATATTATAGAAGCCACCAAGTTAACCTGTTTGAAACAGTAAGTGATATTTCCTTACCAAATTAAGAGTTTTGAAGTGTGGCAGATAAAAATGTTCATGTGTCAACAGATTGTAAGAAATGATACCATTAAAAAACTTTCTTATGGGGCTGGGAAAGTGGCTCAGTGGTAGAGTGCTTGCCTTGAGCTGAAGAGCTCAGGGGCAGGACCCAGGCCCAGAGTTTAGGACCCACAACTGGCAGAAAAAAACTTTCTTATGTATATTTAATGCAGAAATAGAAATTTCTGTCTACCAAATTAATAAAGAGTCATTAAAAAAGAATAAATTGAAAGTTATATGAAGCCAAGGTGGATGAAACTGTGATGCATTACTTTAAACTTGAGAGAAGTGCCAAAAAATGTTTTTCATTGTAATCTTCAATTGAAGAGTATTTTTATATAGCTTATTCAGGTTATTACTAAAGCCATATGAGGAAAGCAGAGTGAGAGGGAAAAGGCAGAGAGAGAGGAGATGGAGAATGAGAGAGAGACAGAGAGACAGAGAGACAGAGACAGAGACAGAGACAGAGGTAGACACATAGAGAAAAGTCTTGCAAAAGAGACTCGGGATTATTGCAAAAGGTGAATGTGTGAGGAGACATATACAAGTATTGAACAAAATGGTCTCTAAAGATCATATTAAAAGGTGAAACTCTTGTGAAGTGGAAAATACTAATAAATGTGTTAGTGGACTGTGCAATATGAGCGTAGGCAGGCAGGAAGTTCTTATACTTGAAAATTGAGAAAAATGATTGAGAAAGACAACAGCAAAAGGAAATGGAGAAGAGGAATAATAAGATTAAGTTCAAAATAAATAGGAGGAACCAAAACTACGCAAGAAAATTCAAATTTAAATGGCTATCACCCACTTGTTACCACTACTAGTAGAAAAATGAGCAATATCTTCTTATTCATTGAAGTAAAAATTCCATGATACAAACTAGTATAACAATGCAAAATTATTGTAGATTTGATCAGACAAATTGTATGCTAATCAAATATATGACTTTAATCATAAGAAAGCTAATTTATCCTACTATGACTTTTATCCCTGAAACCATGCAGAGTATTTCTATTTTGCATTAACAAGATGTAACACTTTGGAACAAAAATGCAGCCTAGGAGCCCTGCTCCAGAGGCCAAGATGGAGAAGGCCTCCACAGCCATCATGACCTTCCCCTTGGCACTGTGATAGACAGGCAGGAAAGTGACCCAAACACTGCAGAACACCAGCATGCTGAAAGTCAGGAACTTGGCTTCATTGAAAGTGTCAGGCAGGTTCCTCGAGAGAAAAGCCACAATGAAGCTGGCCAGGGCCAGGAAGCCCAGGTATCCCAGGACACAGTAGAAGGCAGTGAGGGAGCCCTTGTTGCACAGGATGATGATGTGGCCATGTTCAGAGTGTGCATCTGTGTCCACAAAGGGAGGAAAGGTTCCCAGCCAGAGTCCACAGAGAGTCACCTGGATGAGGGTGCAGATGGGGATGATGAGGTTAGGAGCTCCTGATACCAGCAGCCACCTCATCATTCTCCCTGGAGAAGTGGCCTTAAAGGCCAGAACCACAGTCACTGTTTTGGCCAGCACTGTGGAAACAGCCACAGTGAAGACAACTCCAAATGTGATCGGCTGCAGGACGCAAGTGACTGTGTTGGGATGGCCAATGAAGAGCAAGGAACAGAGGAAACAGAAGATGAGGGAGATGAGCAAGATGTAACTGAGGGTCCGGTTATTGGCCTTGACAATGCCAGTGTCTTGATGTTTAACAAACATCCCAAGAACAGCAGCAGTGAGCACAGAGAAGCAGAGAGCGATGCAGGCCAGAGCTATGCCCAAGGGATCTCCAAAGGCCAGGAAAATTGCATCTCTCCTGAGGCACTGATTTCTCTGTGTATTGGCATACTGATGATCTGCACATCTCACACACTGGCCCATATCTGGTGGGAAGTGTAAGCTACCATTAGTTTTTGTTGTGAACTTCTTTTACCTAACAATATTAGGCAATTGTTTCCTTAGATGTAATCATAGCATGTCATCATTAAGTATCATAAACACACATTTATTTCTTTTCTAATCCATAACCTCCTCCCACTTCCATATTCTTCTTTATTCTTGCTCTTTTCTTCAACTTTTTTTCCTTCATTGGTTATCACATGTGTTGGTAATGTGCCATTTGTTGCATTCTTATCTCCTAACAAAAATTTCCTAAACTTTGTGCTAACACAGTAACAGTTAGAACTGTGTGCCCTGTGTTGCAATTCTATTTAAAATGGTAAATAATACAGCTTTCTACATGTCTTTGCACAACATTAATTTATCCCTGTGGCATATCCTTGAATTCCTCTCATTCTGTTTTTCTCTCCACCTCATCTGTGTATCAGAGAAACCACTCTTGGGCACTTTAGAGTCATGTTCATTTCTTAAGGTGAATCTACCTTTCTCAATCCTTATTCTATGACACAAACAGTTCTAGGCTAAGAGATATAAAGATGTTGTCTTATATCTTTATTTCCTGTGTGAAAAATTATACATTTTAATGTAAGCACTGTCCTAATAAGAGTTGTGTTTACTTTCATGTTAGAGTTTACACTTGTCTGAATTATTAGTAATAAGAGGGGTTTCTGGAGTTAAATTTTCCTGTCATAGAGTAGAAAATATTACTAAATATGTAATTTAAGACCATGATCTATTACATTTCAACTAGCAATACTACCACTTGTCAAAATTGTTATTAATAGAGAGAAGGAAAAAGGGCTCTGCAATCATAAAGCAGAAGTTTTGCATTGACTTGGTTGGCTGAGGTAAACTGAGGAGAGATGAAAAATTACTTTGTAAGTCACAGACTTACCTGTGTCATTAGCAATCTCATTCTTTGGGCAAGGGATACAATCAAAGCAACAGGCAGCTTGTCCCTCCTGAGGAGATTTCCTGAATCCAGGACCACAACTCTCACTGCAGACAGAGTGAGGAGTCTAAGGAAAATCAAGTATGCCAGTAACTACTCAAACTTACATAGCTAACACTCCAAAAAGTCCGTTGTTTTAAAGAATCAAATTATTACACATAATGATTCTATGTAGCTAAGTGAGTCAATCAATTGAATTGTGTTATTGATTCCATATCCCATATTTCCTAAGGAATTATGTGTTACAACTTTGATTTCTAGCCTGTTATACTACAGAACCTTATGGGATCTTTAAAAGGGTGAAACTTATGGTGAGGAAGTAAGTCCCAGTTTACAACCCTATGGAACTTTCTTAAATTCGTGTCATTCTAGGTTGTTTCCTACTCATCTGTGACATGGGCAAAAGCCCGGATGAAGACTTCCATTTTATAGGCCCAACATATTTTCCTCTTAGGTTTCCAGTGGCCATGAAGATGAATCTTGATAAAGACTCCTTCAATGATTCTTTTCAGCAAAGATGAATAAGTAGCAGGTCAACTAACCACTGAATGAATCCTCTACATAAGTAAACACAACAAAGCTTTCCACCACATAAAATTATTTTTCAGGTACTTTACAACAATGTAGGAAACCTAGTAGAAAACTCCTGTCTATAATTTATGACAATATTCTGAATCTAGAAGTAGGAAGATATTTAATCTTGTTTTTAGTTTGGATCTTGAGGCTTGAGCTCAAGATCTAGCCACTGGCCTTGAGCATTTTTTGCCCAAGGTTATCATTGTACTACTTGATTCACAGCTCCACTTCCAGATTTTTGGTGGTTAATTGGAGATAAGTGTCTTACAGACTTTCCTGCTTGTCCAGATATAAACTGTGATATTTATATCTCTGGTCTCTGAGTAGCTAGGATTTTATGAGAATGTTGTTGGCACCCAGCCAGGTATAAATTGAAAGGATGACTTTTTCTTCAAGATATGTTCTTAAAATTATTATGATTAGAGCCAACCCACCTCTGTAGATCCTATGGCCCACTCTAACATATCTTCAGATAAAGACAGTTGATTACCATGGAAAGCATATGGAGAAAACTTTCCTATTTTCACCTCCATTTGAAGACCTTCTGGAAAATTCCAAATGTTCAGAATGTCATACTGTGGCTCCAATTTCCTTTTCTCATCTAAAATCACTTGCTCTCCAACAGGATTGTAAAACTGGATGTTCCTCAGAACATGGAGCAGCTGAAGAGATACATCAGGTTATGAGGAAGTACATCTCGACATAGGTAGAAAATGTGAATGAAGAAAAGCTCCTGGGGAAATGGGGAAGGAAGGGATAGTAGGCAAAAAACAAAGGAGGGAGTGACAATGCTCGACAAGAAATGTACTCATTTCTTACTGATGTAACTGTAACCTCTCTGTACAGCATGTTTATAAGAAAATAATTTTTTTAAAAAAGAAAAGCTCCTGATTGCCTTTAATCTCTTATTCTGAATTCAAGAATAGCACCAACTACTGCAGGATCCACAAAATAATCTATGGAGGTATAAAAAGAGTCTTTCTGAATCCAGGTCACTCTGAAAAGGAGTACAAGCTGTTTTTTTTTTTTTTTTTTTTTTAAGACAAACCAATATGGCATAGTCATGAATGAGACCATTCTCAGTTGCCTAGCTACAGTTTAACACAGCACTTTTTGTATAAATGTGTATAGTTTGAGCTTGCTAATTTTTAACGGTATAGTGGATTTTTATTTCTTTTTAAAATTATCTTTAGATATTGTACATAGGAGAAGCCATTTTACAAAGTAATTTATGAATACTGTATCTCGATCAATGTCACTCCTGTCAACATTCTCACCGATTCCTCCCCTTACAATTCCTTCCCTCACTCTTAATTTTGCAGGATATACATTGGATTCTTGTCTGCATTTCTCCCATCTTCTCCTCTTCATTAGTCTACCCCTCTCCACATGACCCCAAATCCATATGGTGTATTTTTAAAAATTGAGTTATTTTTATTCCTTTATTTTCAGAGCTGAGGACTAAACTCAGGGCCTTGCACTTGCCAGGCAAGTGCTGTTCCATTGAGCTAAATCCCCAATCCTGTATGGTGTTGTAAAATATCACTGGAAGAGTTTAGGATAATGACTAAGAAAAGAAAGCAAAAGGAGCAAGACAGGCATAGGAAATTACACATAAAGAAATGAAAACGTAGAGAATCAATTCAGAAGACAAAGTGTAATCTAAAGGATTTCTAAGAGATGAATAGAGGGAAAATGTGTCATTAGTGATTATATAACAAATCATATGAAATTCTCAGAAATGAAGGGCACAAGCATCCAGATCATTAAGGTCAAGCAACTACCCATTTCAGTTAGTGAAAAATTGACCTATCCTACTGAGAATCATCTCGAAAACTCAAAACAAAGGGGATGAGTAAAAGATATTACATTTTCAGAAGGGGGAAAACATTACATGAAAAAGATTCAGAAATTAAAATATTTTCAGAATTTCTGACTGCCACATTGGCAGGTGGAAAACAAGGGGGAATGTTTTCAAAAATTTAAGGAGAAATTAATTTATTTACTTTTGAGATAGTCTCAATATATATCTCAAGATGGTTTTGAACTCATGATCCTTTTTCCTCTGTCTACCAAATACTGGGATTTCAGGCATTTACCACTATGTCCCAGCTGAGAACATTATTTTTAAATAAGAATTTTATATTTAGCAAAGGTATTCATCAAAATTAAAGTAGATTGAGTTTACAGAACATCTGCAAATGTATTTATTCACCTCCTAACTACTCTTTTTGGAGAAGTCATTAGAGGAAATACTTGCAGAGAGAAACATTTGGCATGCAGGACATAGGAGATTCATTACAGACAGACAGGTGGAAACACAGTATGATAGTGTTGCCAAAGTCACAGAGGAAAAACGGTACAGAGTAGGGCAAAAGGATGGAAGCCTGCAGAACAGATGTCTCCATTAAAACAGTGTTGATAGAATTCTTGGTGGTTTTGACCAGGTGAAATCAGCACTTGGAAAAAGAGGGGACCTTCTTACGGGGGATGGCAAGACTAGGGTTTGAACTCAGGGTCTCCCACTTGCCATTGCTAGGCAGAGCTTGCTAAATTTTTATTTCCAAACTTGAGTAAAACTAGATCACATATGAAAAATATAGAAAATTCCGTTTAGCAGGTCATCCTTTGCTAGTACTAAGGAAATGTATAGGGAAAACTTGAATTTATAGTTTTTAAACATTAGCGATGCAAATGTTGAAGTTATTTGTAAATAATCAAATTCATAAGTAGGCTGCCAGGAGCTCATGAGGACTTCATCTCAGCTACTCAGGAGACTGAGATTTGAGGATCACAGTTCAAATCCAGACTGGGCTTTAAAGTCCATGAGAGTTGTCTTCAATAAACTACTCTGAAAAAATACAGATGTACTGGTGTACCTCAAGTGGCAGAGTACCATCCTTGAGCACAAAGAGACCCAGAGACAGCACTCAACCCTGAATTCAAGCCCAGGAGCAGTAATAAAAAAATCAATTTACAGAATCATGGAATACATTTTATTCTTTATACAGTTTTTTCTTATGATTCTATGTTTAGAGTACCCCAGACATTTAAATGTAAACAAATTCCTGGGTTTTGCAAAAGCATCTGAAATATTAAATTTCACAGAATATGACATTTTCTAGGAAGTGTCTTTGCTCATGGTGCATGCCATCCAATACAGATGAAATTACCTGTGCATGGAAAGGCACTGTTCCTTTTCTATTTTCCATTGTTTGAAATTCTACTTGATGAAGAAGCTTCTCATGGAGAGCCTGGGCCACAGCATACACAGCGTTGTATATATTGTAACTGTGTCCAGACATAGTCATGTCAAAAACATGCCCAGGCAACCAATCCAAAGAGGCGTCATGAGGACAGTTGTCCCATGTCACACAGTCAGACTCAGCATTTGAGCAATTAAAAATGTGAAACCACATCCTAGCAAGAAAAATGTCTTCTGGGTATTTGGAAGGGTTAACTGCCTTGATAAAATCTGTGAATCCAGAAACATCTGCATGGTGGTGTGAAAAAATAAGAGGAACATGCAGTGAGCCTAACATGAAATATCTCCTTTTCAGGGTAAATTCCCACTGTGCATTCATTATACAAACTTTGCCTTTTATTAAAAGTTGCTCAATGCCCATTATTAAAATTATTAGTGAATCATTATTACCATGTATGATGAGGACATTTGATGATTTATTTACCTCATTATAAGCTGCCATGGCTTTACCTATATGTGATATTGATTTGTTTGAGATCACTAGCTCATAGGCTACACAAACTCTGTTCTTGGCCATCTCTTCTTTCAATTCAGCAAGAACCCACAAATCATTCTCATCTTGTAAATTCAACAGTCCCACCCAGCTCCAGCTGAAGTGAAGCAGTAAGGAGACGATAGCTGTGGCTATTGATGTGTCCTTTGGGGCCATCTGATAGAGAGCAGGAAACTTGTGATGGTCACTCAGGGCATGAACAAATGACCCAAAGGTAAGCTGAAGGGAAACAAAATTGGATGCTTCATGAATTAGAGGATTGCCATTCATCAAAATTTGAATCTTGATGTATGTGGAGAAATAGTTGAAGTTTATGGAATATGTTTTATTTTATTTTTTAAAATAGTTTGTTTTTTTGAGTAGTTGCACAACATATCAATATTTTAAAAATTTCTCTTGATTTTTGTCACAAATTTCATCAGTTATCCCCATCCATATCAACCCCACCACTCCTTGACTTATCTAATTGCATTTTCACATATGTACATTGAATATTATTTTGTTTTTCCCAACCATCCATTCCCTATTCCTCTCACATTTTTCCTCAATATCTATCTGTTTCAGGCAACATATGCAACAGCTTTCTCATGTTTCTTTTTTGTACTGCCAGTAGATAGAAGAGTCACAGCATAGAGTTCCACCCATGTGTATACCATGCTTTAGTCAGGTTGATCAGATATACATATATAAGAGGCTATTTGTGTGTTCCATATTTATTTCATTTTCATGTTCATATTTTAGGTCTACCTCTCACCTAAAAGAGAACACATTTCTCAGAGCCTCACTTACTTCATTTAATATAATATCTTGTGGGTGTGCACATACATGCCAGTAGAGGGGCACAAATGCATGTCCTCATCTACTTCGGTGGATTTTTCTCTCATGACACATCTACCACTTTGAGCATTCATTCACTTTCTGCTTGTTGCTGGTTAATTGCCGATACAAGTTTCTCTGAATACTCTAAATTACAGGAGTAGTTCATCAGTTCCCTGCTCAACATAGCTTCACACTGCAAAGTCATTTTCCATTTCCTGATTGTTTTAAAGAAAATTATTGAAAAGGCTTGTAACAATACATCATCTATTTGTCATCTCTATTTCTTCTGTCTCCTTTGCCAAATGGTGAAATATATCTATATCCACATATCTATATATCCCAACATCATTGAGTACTTACTCTTTGATTCCACAAAATTTGATAGGTTCATAAATCCAGTCTCTTCCTATCATCCTCTTCTAACACATGAAATATTAGACATTTTTATATCCTTTAACACCTCTATTCTCACCTGTGGAAACCTGTAGAGTCCCAGCAATGTTCCAATTTGGTCAGATATCATTCCTAATGGTCCTGTAAGTACTGCTATAGACCTGTTGTCTCTCATACAGGAGTAGTTTGGAATGTTGTACTTCCCAAAGAGCCAAGTGAAGGGATTCTTATACATGGTCCAACCACTGAATTGAACATCATAGACATCAAATCCCAGAGTCAAGTTGTGTAAAAGATCAGAGTTTTTGTTGGCCTCCTCAATAGCAAAAGCCAAGGCCAAAACAAGCTGGTAGTTCTTGAAGATAGACCTGCATAATGATCATAGAAATTTTAGAGTATTTCAAAACTTAAGAGTTTGATGCAATAAATCCTTGCTTCTTTGCCTTTGAATATGTTAAACCATTACTCCCAGTTGGGTTTTATTTTCCTATGCTTGTATATAGGATTAGGTAAGGATATGAAGGGAACATGTCATGAATGAGATTCAGAAACTTATTTATGCCATGAGAGACTTTGCTTTTCCCCTCTTCTACATGCACCAGAACAGAGAACTGTTGTCTGTTGGATTGGGTTTTAATAAGACAGGAAATATTCCATTGCATTTATCTAGGGGCAACTAGCTATACATGTGCAAAAAAAAATCTTGTGTTTTGAATCACCTAGTTTTTGTTATGTCTTTATTTGGAAGGTCAGCCTAACTAATAAATGTTCAAATTAAGAACAACTTTCAGAAGCAAAATCTTATTTATGGAAGATTCTATTGTAAGCTGTGCTCACAAATCCAACATATTAAACAGTTCTTACTTCAATAACAACCAGAATAAAAGCTCAAGTATCAGGTGAGGGAATTGTATTTTTTTCAATTTTTTTTATTGTGAAAATACCATACAGAAGGGTTACAACTACATGAGCAAGGTAATGAGTATATTTCTGATCAAGCATTGTTGCCTCCTCCTTTTTTCCCTTTACCATCCCTTCCCATCTCCCCCCTCCCCAGCGCTTCACCTCACCCCCATACCAAAGTTGTAAAGTTCATTTTTTCCAGCATAACGTCTTGTACATCTCATTGTTGCAATGCATCAACCCGTATCCCTATTTAAACGATTTTTTCCCCTTCCCCTCCACAAATTATACCAACATCAAATACAGTGAAAACAGGGGTTATACCGTGGGGGAGGGACATACAAAGCAACAAAAAAATCATCTTATAAACATGCTAGAAACAATAGAAAGAAAGAAAAACCATTCTGAGTCCTTATCTTGGGGTTCATTTCGCCTAACATCAACTTATCTGACCTTTTCTGCTTGTCTCAGACATATACTAGTTATTGCAAATAAGGAAAATCATGGGACCTATGTTTCTTTGGGCCTGGCTTACTGAGAATTGCATTTTTTTATACACCCAAATGAAAGGGCTAAATCCAATTCCAAAGAATCCTTTATGGAGAGAGGAACCCCTAACATGAGGGTTGAGGGAGAATTGTAAGCAAGCTTTACATTCAAATCCCAGTTCCAATGACTCCATCTCTTCCCATTATATTTAGATAGAGAAACCAAAAAGGAACCAATAGAACAAAATAAAGAAGATCAAAGTACTGTTTTTCTTTCTTTCTCTGTGTCTTGTCTGTGTGTTCCTGTGTGTGTGTGTGTGTGTGTGTGTGTGTGTGTGTGTGTGTGTAGTACATGTGCACGTGTGCATATGCTAAAGAAATTAATGTACTGAAAGCAACTGGCATTTTTTAACAGTAAACAATAAAGTCACCTTGGAAATACTAATGAAAGGATTAACTTGTTCAGTATATACTGTTGGTATATGTGAAATGATCATAATGAAAACCTAGCATATTTGTGAAGTCTTCTAAATGGAAGAAAATAGTGACCTTGAGGAAAATGTAACTGAACAAACACATACAGAGGAATAATGCATGAGTAAGAAGTAAGAATGAAAATGTGTGAAAAAGGTTTGTTAAAAGTTGATGACAGAGGGACCAAGATGGCGATGGGGCAGTAGGGAAACACCACAGCTCTGCCCAACCAAAAAGAGTTTGAGTTCCAACGCTTAATCTCCCCAAGAGACCAACAACAACAAAAAGACGAACACTCAGAGAAAAACAGGAGGTGGAAAATAACAAAAAAAGAAAGCGAGGAAAAGAAGAATTTCAGAACAGAGAAGAGCGAAGACCCTTCTCCCAACCTTCACTGGCTGTGCGGCACCATGCCAAGCCACGGCCAGCCGGCCCAGCGGGGGCGGCCGGAGTCCCAGAGACACAGGGGGCTGCCGGCATATCACCCACGCAGAAGCCGCCTGAGGTACCAATTTCCAGACCCGCTGATCACCACAAACAGAGAAACCTACCAGCCGGGAGTCTCCACAAAGATCCCACGCCCACCCCTCACTCTCCATCCGAGCAGAGAGGCTCCATCCCGTCAAAGCCACTCAGCACTGGCAGCGCATCAAGCCACTGCCAGCCAGCCCGGCTGGGGCTGCCGGGGTCCCAGAGACACAGGGAGCTGTCTGCAGATAACTCGCTCAGAAGCTGCCTGAGGTACTGGTATCAGACCCACCAATTGCGATGAACGGAGAAACCCCCAAGCCCGGAACTTGGCCCCATGATGGGAGCTCCAGAGCTACATGGGACACCCACAGAACAGCAAAGCAAAAGACCTACAAGGAACTGGTGCTGATATGGAGAGTGAAAACCCCAGCACTCAGAACCTGTATGGAGGCCCAGCTCCCACCCCTCGCCCACGGCATGGACACTGTGGACCCGACAGCTTCAACAGAGGCAGAGACAGAAGAGAATCACATAGAGCCACCACTGCCCAGCCCAACCTGCAACCACCCCATCTGAACTTGGATTGCAACAGCAACTGACGACCTACACCACACAGAAACAACTAGCTCCAGGGTGAGTACCCCACAGGGGACAGTGTATCCCTCAAGGGAGACCAGAGCTGGAAGGATCCCCAGACCCTGACCTAGACTCCCTACCCCAACACCCGGACCACAGGACCCACTAAAACTGGGAACTGTTCGAGAGCTCCACCAGCCCATGGAGCACACTCCGCTGACCAGGCTAGAGCAAGAGTGCCCCTGGAAGGGAGCTTAAATGCCCAAGCCAGGAACAGCGCCCCTAGGTCAAGACAACCAACAATAGAAGAAAGTTGAACTGTGTACCCCAGGCTGCATAACCTAGGTGGTATACACAGCAGCACAGGCCCAACCGGCGTGCCCCAGGTGGGGGGCTGGGACCATGCCTGGGGATCCGGCGCCTGAACAACATAACCAACTCCTCCCAACTGAATTCAAATGCTGAGCATATGCCTCAGCAGAGGGGAGAAAAACAGGGAACTGCACCCCCTGGGAAGCACGCCTGTGACAACAAAAGACCTGGAGGCTCAGGACAAGAGAAGCCCAAACCCCACCAAAACCCAACCCATATACTCTAGGCTGGGAATTGGGCAACACAGGCCACCAGCACCTGATAGTAGGTAGGAGCTCAGGCTGGTAAAGTGGCTCAGCAGTAGAGTGATAGTCTTGAGTGCATGAGGCCCTGGATCTGATTCCTCAGCATCACATAAGCAGAAAGGGTCAGAAGTGGTGCTGTGGCTCAAATGGTAGGGTGCCAGCCTTGAGCTGAAGAGCTGAGGGACAGCATCCAAACCTAGAGTTCAAGCCCACAACCGGCCCCAAAAAAAACAAAAACAAAAACATCAGGAGCCCATAGCAGACTCCAGCATCTGGGAGAGTGAATCCAGAGCATCCGATCTTTCCAAGAGCACCCGTAGGAGCAAACTCGAGCAGTCTAGGCTGCTCAACCCTTCCAAAGGTGGGAATTGCCAGCGATCTATAGCAGAGAGCTGAGAATCTTAAGAAGGTCAGACCAGCAGCTGGAGGTAGGCCCCCAACAGAACCCAGATCAGGCACAGACTCTCTCTACCAATACAGAATCAGCAACCAAGCAAAGTCAGACACACCAAAACAAAATAGCAGACTAGTCTCCAATAATTCCCGAACCCCCATGTGAAAATCACAGAGAAAAATTACAAGGTTTATCAACACCAGGAATAGCAAGCTATCCTCAATAGCCAGTAGCCACGTAGGGGAGATTCCCAGTGGGAGCAAAGCAGGAATGGAAGACAAAGGCTACATCCAAGGGATACTGGAGGCAATGACTCAAGAAATAAAGTGAGAAATAGACCAGAAATTGAAAGAGCACAAGGATGAACTATCAAAAGAGATACAGGATATCAAACAGGAGATGCAGGCAAAACTAGAGGTAACACAAACCTCAATAAGAAGTGAGATAAATGCCAAATTAGAGGCAGTACATACCTCATTAAGAGGTGAGCTCAGTATTTTGAGAACCAACATCGAATCCATAAAGGAGTCCATTTCCTCCATGCAAACCACAATAGAAGCCACGGTTAACAGAGTGAACAAAATGGAATGTAGAGTGTCAGATACAGAAGACAGAATACACCAACTGGACCAAAAAGTGACAGATATGGAAAAATCACTCAAATTAAGCCAAAGGGAAATTCAAGATTAAGCAGATAATGCCAAAAAATTTAACCTTCGTATAATTGGAGTGGACGAAGGTGAGGAATTTCAAAGTAAGGGAATGCAACACCTATTCAGCAAAATAATCGGTGAAAATTTTCCCCATCTCAAAAAAAGAACATCTAACCTACATAACAGAAACATATAGAACACCCAACAAGCAAGATCCCAGGAAAAACACTTCTAGACACATTATAGTAAAAATGATAGATCTGAATAATAAAGAAACAATCTTGTATGCAGCAAAAGTGAAGAAGAAGCTATATTACAATGGGAAAAAATTAGAATCACTGCAGATCTTTCCACACAAACACTGAAAGCAAGAAAGGCCTGGGAAAGTACCCTACGAGCCCTGAGAGCCAATAACTGCCAACCCAGACTGATATACCTGGCAAAGCTAGCATTCCCATTCAATGGAGAACTGAAAAATTCTAATAGCAAAGAAAAACTAAATGAATACATTAACATTAAGCCAGCATTACAAAGAATACTAAGAGGGGGGACACAACCTGAAGAAAGCAACCAGGAACTGGGTCCTGCACCCAGACAGGCATTAATCAAAGTCTAACTGAGCAAGCACAGGAGGAAAGGAAAGAAGAAAAACTTAGGAAAACAGGGATTGACAGGGACAACAATGCATCTCTCTATGCTTTCTCTTAATATTAATGGACTTAATTCGCCAATCAAAAGAAAAAGAACTGCAGACTGGATCAGAAAACATGACCCATCCATCTGTTGCCTTCAGGAGACCCACTTCTCAGCCAAACATACAAACAAATTCAGAGTAAAGGGTTGGAAAAGGATCTACCAATCAAATGCCCCCAGTAAGAAAGCAGATGTAGCTATCCTGATATCTGACAAAATAAACTTTTCATTAAAATCAGTACAGAAAGATTAGGATGGACACTACATATTAATACAGGGAACAATCCAAGAGGAGGATATTACCATCATCAACTTATATTCCCCAAATATTGGTGCACCCAGATATGTCAAACAAATACTCTCAAACTTACAGAATAAAATAGATCCCAATACAATAATACTAGGAGACTTTAACACACCACTCTCACCAAAGGACAGTCTACCAACCAGACAACCAGAGGATTGGGAAAGAAGCTACCGAATTAAGTGAGGCCATACTTCAAGTGGAATTAACTGACATCTACCGAGTATTTCACCCTAAAACCACACAGTACACATTCTTCTCAGCAGCTCATGGAACTTTCTCCAAAATAGACCATATCATAGTTCATGCAAGGAACTTAAGCAAATACAAAAGGATCGACATAATCCCCTGTATCCTATCTGACCACAGTGGAATCAAGCTAGTTCTCAATAACAAAGCATACCGCAGAAATTTCTCTAATACATGGAAATTGAACAGCACATTTCTTAGCAATGCTTGGGTAATGGAAGAGATCAGAGGAGAAATAAAACATTTCCTACAACTAAATGAAAATGAAAACATCTCCCAAAGAAACTTGTGGGACACAGCAAAAGCAGTCCCGAGGGGCAAATTTATTGCCCTCAGTGCCCACATCAAGAAAATGGAAACAGACCAAGTAAATAATCTCATGTTGCAATTAAAAAAGCTAGAAAACCTGGTAGAAATGGATGCATTTTTAGAGAAATACAAGTTGCCCAAACTGAGCAAAGAAGTAAACCAATTAAATAAGCCAATATCCTACAAGGAGACACAGGAAGCTATCAAAAGTCTTCCAACCAAAAAAAGCCCAGGACCAGATGGATTCACAGCAGAATTCTATAAGACCGTTAAAGAAGAACTAATACCCATACTCCACAAACTCTTCAGAGAAACAGAGAAAGAGGGAGCTATCCTAAACTCATTCTACGAAGCCAATATCACACTCAACCTAAAACCAGGCAAAGACCCAACCAAAAAAGACAATTACAGGCCAATTTAATTGATGAACACAGATGCAAAGATCCTTAACAAGATTCTAGCTAACAGAATCCAGAAACACATAAGAAAAATCATACACTATGACCAGGTAGGCTTCATCCCAGAGATGCAGGGATGGTTTAACATACGTAAGTCAATAAATGTAATCCAACACATCAACAGAACCAGGTCAAGAATCACATGATTATCGCCACAGATGCAGAAAAGGCCTTTGATAAAATTCAACATTCAGACAGGCTAAAAGCTCTGGAGAAAATAGGAATAGAAGGAACATTTCTTAAAACAATAAAAGCCATTTATGACAGAACAATAGCCAATATTATACTAAATGGGGAAAAGCTACAACCAATTCTCCTAAAATCAGGAACAAGGCAAGGATGCCCACTGTCTCCACTGCTCTTCAATATAGTCCTGGAACCTTAGCCAGGGCAATAAGGCAAGAAAAAGACATTAAAGGGATCCACATAAGGAAAGAAGTTAAACTATCTCTTTTTGCAGATGACATTATACTATACCTTCACGATCCCAAAAACTCCATCCCCAAACTCTTAGAAATCATAAATTACTTCGGTAAAGTAGCAGGATACAAAATAAACCCACAAAAATCAGTTGCCTTCCTGTACACTGACAATGTACAAGAAGAGAAGGAAATAAAGGGAGCAACCTCATTCACAATAACCTCCCCAAAAATAAAATATTTAGGAATTAACCTAACCAAAGATGTAAAAAAACTATTTAATGAAAACTATAAAAAGTTAAAGAAAGAAATTGCAGAAGACACTAGGCAATGGAAAGACCTCCCATGCTCTTGGATAGTCAGACTTAATATAGTGAAAATGGTAATACTGCCAAAATTAATATACAAATTCAATGCAATTCCTATTAAAATCCCAATGACGTACATCACTGAAATACAGAAAACAGTCCAAAAATTCATATGGAACAACAAAAGACCTAGAATAGCCAAAACAATTCTAGGGAACAAAGACAACATGGGAGGGATATCCATGCCGAACTTCAAACTCTACTACAGAGCTATAATAACAAAGACAGCATGGTACTGGCACAAAAACAGACCCGAAGACCAATGGAACAGAATAGAAGATCTAGAAATAAATCCATAGACCTACAGCCAGCTGATATTCCACAAAAGAGCCAAAGACATACAATGGAAGAAACACAGCCTCTTCAACCACTGGTGCTGGGAAAACTGGGCGGCCACATGCAGAAAACTAAAAGTGGACCCCAGCCTATCACCATGCACCAACATCAACTCAAAATGGATTAAAGACCTTAACATTAAACCTGAATCTCTGAAACTACTGCAGGACAGAGTAGGAGAGACACTTGAACTAATAGGCACAGGAAGGAACTTCCTGAACAGAGTCCCAGGGTCACAACAAATTGGAGAGAGACTCAACAAATGGGACTCCCTTAAAATAAAAAGCTTCTGCACAGCTAAATCTATCGCAACCAAGCTAGAAAGACAACCAACTAATTGGGAAAAATATTTACCAGCAATATATCAGAAAAGGGGTTAACATCCTGTATATACAGGGAACTCAAGAAACTAATCCCTCCCAAACCTAACAAACCAATTACTAAATGGGCAAGGGAACTAAAGAGGGACTTCTCAAATGAAGAAATAAAAATGGCATGAGGAAACACATGAGGAAATGTTCATCATCCCTGGTGGTGAAAGAAATGCAAATAAAGACAACCCTGAGATACCACCTTACCCCAGTCAGAATGTCCCACATCCACAAATCAGCCAATGACAAATGCTGGGGATGGGGTGGGGAGGAACCCTATTACACTGCTGGTGGGAATGTACACTTATACAACCACTTTGGAAAGCAGTCTGGAGGGTCCTTAGAAAGCTAAAGATTGACCTCCCTTATGACCCAGTCATACCACTTCTAGGCATCTACCCTGAACAACAGGAACCAATATACAAGGACACATGCACCTCCATGTTTATTGCAGCACTGTTCACAATAGCTAGGATATGGAAACAACCCAGATGCCCTACCACAGATGAATGGATCCAAAAATTGTGGTATCTATACACAATGGAATATTATGCAGCCATTAGAAATGACAAAATAATGGCATTTGCTTGGAAATGGATGGAGTTAGAAGGAATCATGTTGAGAGCCAAGAGCAAAGAGACAAACGGTACTTGGTCTCCCTGATAAGTGGATGCTAAATCTAAAATGTTAGGTGATACGACAAAATTAACAGGACTTAAGAAACAAAGAACTTCCACTTATCTGGTCGAACTACTACTAAATATCCCCATGCTGCTGATCACATGTATGGTGTATATGTGTACACTGTTATATGTTATAGACCGTGATAGACACATTGTTCCAGGAAAGTTAGAATGAACTTCTGACTTTAAATGAGCATCATTATTCCACAATACTGTGAAATTTGGGAAATTATGTAATCACTTAATCACAATTAAAAAAAAAAAAAAACCTCGGGGAAGGTAGGAAGGGAAGGGAAGGTAGGGGGAAAACAATGGAAGGGGTAACAATGCTCAATAAGAAGTGTACTCCTTACCTTGCTCATGTTACTGTAACCCTCTGTATAGTATCTTTACAATAAAAAAATTTAAAAAACTTGATGTCATATTATTTTGTAAATCTCATTGTTACAATGGGTCTTCCTGTATATTTATTTCAGCATTTTGTTATTTCCCTTCCCCTCCCTAAATTAGAAATTTGTATATACAAGATGAGGGCACTGGAACCAAACACAGTGAAAATAGGGGTTTTATCATGGAGGAAGAACATACAAAAGAAACAAACAAATCATATACTACATTATACGTACATTAAAAACAACAGCAACAGAAGATATAACCTGTGTCCCTATCTTGGCATTAATTTTGCTTAGCATCATCTTATAAAGTCCTGTGCACATAGCTTTTGACCTTTTCTGCTTGTCCTGAACATGTACTAGTTATTGCACAGATGGGAAACCATGGGACCCATGTTTCTTTGGGCTTGGCTTACTTCACTTAATATAATTTTTTCCAAGCCTTTCCATTTCCTAACAAATGGGGCGATGTCATTCTTTCGGATGGAGGCATAGAATTCCATGGTGTGTGTATTATATATTTATATATCATATATTTTTGATCCATTCATCTACTGAGGGGCATCTGGATGGGTTCCATATCTTAGCTATGGAGAATAATGCTGCGATAAAGATGGTTCTGTTGGTAGCTTTAGTATGGCCTTGTTTGTGATTGGGTAAATGCCCAAAAGTGGGATTGCTGGGTCATAGGGGAGCTCTATGTGGAGTCTTTTGAGGAACCTCCATACTGCTTTCCAAAGTGGTTGAACAAGTTTACACTCCCACCAACAATGCAGTAAGGTTCCCTTCTGTCCACATCCCCTCCGGCATCTGTTGTTATTCATTCACTATCCATCAGACATAGGCCTCATACCTAAATTATACATAAAGCTTAAAATTTACCCCCACCCCAAAGAAATAGACATTGTTTCTGTATCTTGTTCTCTTTACCTTTTCTCTTGTTTTTTGGGAGAGTAAAGGAGGGCGCATAAAGATGGAACAAGGATGAACAAGTACAACAATGATACAAGACACGATGTGGAAAATGAACTGGTCAGTTATGAGTGAGGATGGAAAAACTGGGAGAGAGCGATGGAAGGGGAGACAAAAAGAATTATCTTGATTTCTGATCACCTATCTCATGTAACTGTAACCCTCTTGTATATCAACTCTACAGTAAGAATAAAAAATAAAACCAAATGTATAAAATAAAATAAATGAACCGACTCATCACTAACAGTGAGATTGAATTATCATTAAAACCTTCCCTTCCTGAAAAAGTCCAGGAATTGATGACTTACAGCCAAATTCTAAAAGACCTATAAAGCAGAATTATCAATTATTTTCAAATTCTTCAATAAAATAGAAAGCAAGGAAACACTATTCATTCTACAAAGCAAGAATTTAACTATCCTCAAACCAGATAAGGACACATTGAGAAAAGGGAACTTCAGCTCTATCTCCTTGATGAACATTAATGTACCAGTTCTCAACAAAATACTGGCAAATCAAATCCAAACAGAGATGAGAAAATCCATAAGCTATGGTCAAACTGGATTTATCCCAGGGATAAAAACTAGTTTAACATATGTAAGTCAGTTAACATATTACAACATATCAACAGCAGCAAGATCAAGAACCACAGGATCATCTTGATCAATGCAGAAAATGCCTTTGATAAGATCCAACACTTCTTCTTGAGAAAAACTCTGGAGAAGCTAGGAATTCTCAATCTATACCCAGCATTATGATCACTGGTGAACTAGTAAAGCCATTTTCCCTAAAATCAGGAACAGAATAAGGATCTCTATTCTCTCCATTCCTCTTCAACACAGTATTGGAATTCCCAGCAAGAGTGGTAAGCAAGAGAAAAAACATTTAGGGAAACCAAATAGGGAAGCAAGAAGTAAAACTATCCCTTTTCACAGATGACATTATACTGTAGAGATGGGTGTTGGTGGCTTAAGCCTGTAATCCTAGCTACTATGGAGGCTGAGATATGAGGATTGCAGTTCAAAGCCAGCCTGGGCAAGAAAGTCTGTGAGACTCTTTATCTTCAATAAACCACCAGAGAACCAAAAGTGGTGTTGTGGCTTAAGTGGTAGAACACTTGGCTTGAGCTGAAGAGCTGAAGGACAACACCCAGACCCACAGTTCAAGCTCCATGACAGACCAAAAAATAAAAAGGTACAAATACAAATCAGTACCCCCCCAAAATGTACAACAATTTGTGCAATCAAGTCACCCAATAGTTTCCTATCAACCCAAATGGGTGATGGTATATAAAAAAGAAAGATTGGAGATTACTCAAGAAATTAAACCTACTTCTACTGGCAGCTTATGGTTGTAATATTAGCTTAACAGGAAGCTGAGAGCTAAGGATCTTGGATCAAAGCCTTCTAGCCAAAAAGCTAGAAATGGACATGAAATTCAAGTGGTAGAGTGTCATCTTTGAGAGAAAAAGTCAAGCAAGAATGCAAAACAAGCCAATCACCAGTAGCTCAGTTGTAGCTACCTCAAAAGGTGAAAATGAGTAGAAGAAATTAGAGATATGGGAGAGAAAAAAGGATGTATGACAAGATGTAAAACATCTCATAAAAGTGTTTTTGCATATAATCAAAGGATATAACCTGCAGTGTGGAACTACAATATGAACTAGGAACTTGGCACAAGAATATAGTGTATAAAAATTGGTAAACATCACTGTAACATCATTGGGAGTAAACTTGAGTCAAGTCTCTTACCTACTCATGTCGAATTGCAGTGCTCTATTTATCTGCAAACACAGGTTGGTGGATAAATATTGCTATCTGTAGTCAACAGAATACATAAAATGTTACTAACCTAGTCCAGACATTATATTGCATCTGTGGGTATTTAAGAAACATCCATCAGCTGAAACCATAGTACTCAATATGTCTATATTAGCACAGTAACCAAAGTACTGAAATGTAATTTGGGAAATTAAGGGAATGGAAATCAGCTGAACATGGGTAAAAATGGGGGATACTAATAATAAGCTAAGCCAGGCATTAGTAATTCATGCCTGTAGTCTACTTTTTTTTGTCAGTTATGGAACTTGAACTCTGGGCCTGGGCACTGTCCCTTAGCTCTTAAGCTCAAGACTAGCACTCTACCACTTGAGCCACAGTGACACTTCTGGTGGAGATAAGAGTCTCACAGACTTTCTGGCCCAGGTTGGCTTTGAACTGATCTCAGCCTCCTGAGAGGCTATGATTATAAGCATGAGCCAAAGTTGCCCTGTGCCTGAATTCTTAAGTACTCAGGAGGCTGAGATCTGAGGATCATTTTTGTTTGCTTTCAAAAGCTTAAGTTTATTGTAAACAGGTTAAAGCTTATAGTAATAGAAAGAATCACTTAAGAATATGGGATATAGTACATTTCAATATATTTTTTATTTTTTCATTGTAAAAATAGTCTACATGAGTAAGGTAATGAGAACATTTCCTATTGAACATTGTTACATCCTCCTTTCAGGATTTTGAATCCAGGTTGGGCAGGGATGTTTGTGAGACTCTTATTTTTGGGGTCTGGTCGTGGGGCCTGAACTCTGGACCTGGGCACTGTCCCTCAGCTCTTCAGCTCAAGGCTAGCACTCTACCACTTGAGCCACAGCGCCACTTCTGGCTTTTTTCTTATGTGGTGCTGAGGAATTGAACCCAGGGCCTCATGCATGCAAGGCAAGAGCTCTACCACTGAGCCACCTTCCCAGCCCATTTGTGAGACTCTTATCTCCATTTAACCACCAAAAATGCCAGAAGTGAAGCTGTGGCTCAAGTGCTAGAGCATTTGCCTTCAGCAAAAGTGTCCAGGGATAGTTTCAGGCCCTGAGTTCCCAGGGCCAGCACAAAACTAAGAAAGATCAACATACCAGGGACATATAAGATAAGGACATGTATCTTATATAGCACAGAGGAGTAATTGCTATCCTGGGACCACTGCTCTCAATTGTGGGCAGCTACCTCAGGGTCTACTTGTCACAGCAACCTTTGGAAACATGTGCAAATGATAGACACAATGACACAATGACATTTTTCTCTTGCAATAAGAGTCAGATAGTTTCCTAGAATTTCTTGAAGCTATGTACAGTCATTTTTAAGTCAAGAACATGCATGTGCACAAGTAAAGTAAAACTCATCTTAGGCAATCAAAAAATTCCTGTAAGTGATCTTCATAATGGTAACCTGCCTGGGTTGTGCAGCATTTCTGACATAAAATATAGATACAAGGCTTACTTTGAAACAGTAACTACTTCTCTACAGTAAGAATATGTGTGTGTGAGAGAGAGAGAGAGGGAAGAGAGAGAGAGTCCATGGGCATGAAATCAGTGCCTGGACACTGTCCTTAGGCTTTTTTGCTCCAGGATAACACTCTGTCACTTGAGCCACAGCTTCACTTCTAGCTTTTGGCTGGTTAATTGGAAATAAAAGCCTCACAGATATTCCTGCCTGACCTGGCTTCAAATACTGATCCTCAGTAGTTAGATTAACAAGCATTTGCCACCAGCCTACAATAAGAAATTTTACCCATGTTCTCAAAATATAGGTTTTACTAAAGAAAAGTTCTCACACTACCGAGTTAGGCAGGAATGAAATGTGGTTGTAGACTTTTAGTACAGATCTTATACCAGTGACTCAGGGTGATTGTAAGAGTCTCACTTCATTTTCTTAAATAACAGGTGAAGTGGAGGAGATACAAGCATGGTGGGGTAAAGTGAAGAATTAACCAGCCTGGAAAGAAGGAGCTGTATGGAAGGAAATAGAGTCCTCTCATACTAGCAGGCAGGAAATCATTCAGTAGTAGTTGTAAGACAAATAATGAACTGAGCTGCTCCTGGTACTATAGGGATGGAGGTCAGTGGGAAGTGACAGGGGACATTGATGTGTGCACCCAGTTTCCTCAGCCTTTGCCCATCATCAGAACAAATGAGTAAATGAGTAAATGAGTTACTTACCATGTGTTCTCTTCTTGGCTGGAAGCATGGTTGTTACTGTGATCTGTTACCAAAGTCTTCAGAGGGAAAAACCCAGCGATCATCACATCTCCATCCATGTGTGCTCGGTGCTTCATAGTAGAGAAGCAGCTAATGCCAGCCAAGGATCTGACCAGGAGGGGATGCTGGAGAAGAAGGAGTGTGAAATTCAAAATGAGCATTCCTGAAGCCTCTGCCAAGCTGAAATTCTGGTTGGATATGAAGTCCAAATGTGAGGCATGTATATTCATGTTTTTATATGTGCATGTGTGTCTTTTTATTGATAAAGATATATTCTATAGCTCCCCTTTCATCAAAGACTCTTGTGAGTCCCCAGAAGCCATGTATAAAAGTATTCCCTGAGGCTCTACATGTGTGGCCTTCATCCAGGAGAAAAACATGAGGTGGAAAGCATGTTTGTGTATTTGCATTCTTCACCCCAGGTACTATGATTTCATCAAAGACCACAGATAGCGAGGCCCCAGAGATGGAGTAATCTTGGATAATTTTTCTGCCCAACATCTGTGTCAAGAAACTATTTTCATGAAAGCCATTTGGGATGATGCAACTGGATTGCTTCAGAGGATTCCATGTTCTGTGCATGGTGAAATGTCCACCAAAACCTGTGCCTGTGAGATGTCAGCTAAAGTTTTGAAAGCAGTACACCCAGAGGGTCGATTCTCACACACAATGTAAATAGCAGCCATAGAATCTTAGTTGATGCTAGCAGCTTTCAATAAGAATTCCATGTGCAATTTGTGGAGGGGAAGGGGAAAAACAAGTCATTTAAATAAGGATACAGGTGGACCTGTTGCAACAATGAGAAGTACAAGTTGTCATGTCAAAAACGAACTTTACAACTTGGAGGGGGGGGAGGATTGGGTGGAGGGAGGGAGGATGGGAAAGGATGGGAAGGGTAAACAAAGGAGGAGGCTACAATGCTTGATAAGAAATGTACTCACTATCTTGCCCATGTAATTGTAACCCCTCTGTACAGTATTTTCACAATAAAAAAAATAAAGAAAAAATAAAAGAATTCCATGTGCAGAGGCCTCCAGAAATTCAGCCATTTACTATTGCCCGAGGAAGCAGTGTTGTCGATGAAACTACCAATTACACGTCAATAACTCTCTGTTCTACTTTTGCATTCTGAAATTTTATCATCAAATGGGTAATTATAATTATACATGAAAATATAGATGAAGACATTTTCATGCTGCATTTGGTTGGTAACATACAGTAGTAGAGGAAATTCTTCTGTATCACAAATCTAAATCACTATAAAAAACAACTCTAAGTTTTCAAGTTGTCATATTTTAGACCCAAATTCCATGCAGAGACTTCAGTGGTCCTGGAGAACAGAGCTACTTCAGGACAGTGGACGTAGTCTACAAAAAGCAGAAGCATTGGAAGGTTTTTTTTGCACTTGTTCACATTCATGCACTGGGTATCAGAAAATATACAACACATATGTACTATAAAAATGGTGGTGGACGCTGGTGGCTCACACCTGTAATCCTAGCTATTCAGGAGGCTGAGATCTGAGGATCGCGGTTCAAAGCCAGCCCGGGCAGGAGAGACCGTGAGACTCCTATCTCCAATAAACCACCAGAAAACCGGAAGTGGCACTGTAGCTCAAGTGGTAGAGCGCTCGCCTTGAGCTGAAGAGCTGAAGGACAGCGCCCAGGCCCAGAGTTCAAGCCCCACCACTGACAACAAAAAAAACAAAAAAACAAAAAATAAAAGTGGTGGTGGAGGGGCTGGGAAGGTGGCTCAGTGGTAGAGTATTTGCCTTGTATACATGAGGCCCTCCCTGGGTTCAATTCCTCAGCACCACATAAGCAGAAAAAGCCAGAAATGGTCACTATAGCTCAAGTGGTGCTAACCTTGAGCTGAAAAGATGAGTGACAGCACCCAGGCATAGAGTTCAGGTTCCATGACTGACAAAAAATAAGCAGGTAGATAGAGGCATAGAATTCCTATATATATGTATATGTATATGCATATGTATATGTATATGTATGTATGTATGTATATATATATATATATATAATATTTTCTTGATCCATTCATTTACTGAGGGACCTCTAGGTTGGTTCCATATCTTGTCTATGGTGAATAATACTGCAATAAATGTAGTTGTGCTGGTAGCTTCAGCATGACCTTGTTTATGATCATTCAGGTAAATGTCCAGATGTAGGATTACTGGGTCATAAGGGTGTATTTGGAGTCTTTTGAGGAACCTCCATACTGCTTTCCAGTGTGGATGAACAAGTTTGCACTCCATCAACAGTGCAGTAACTTTCCCTTTTGGCCACATCCCCTCTGGCATCTGTTGTTATTAGATTTCTTCATTTTAGCCATTCTAACTGGAGTGAGATGAAATCTTGATGTTGTTTTGATTTTGATATCTTTTATGGCCAGAGAGGTTGAGCATTTCTTTATGTGTCTATTTGCTATTCCTATTTCTTCTTTAGAGAAGTCTCATTTTAAATCTTTAGCCCACTTATTACTAGGGTGGTTGTTTCTTTGAGGATTTGTTGTTGGGGGATTTAGTTTCTTGAGTAGAATATATTTTAGTTATGAGTCCCTCATCTTTTTTTGGCTAGAGAAGATCTTCTCCAAATCTGTATTCTATTGATCTTGCTAGCTATGTCCTTTGCCATGCAGAAACTCTGCAGTTTCATGCTATCCCATTTGTACAACCTTTCTTTGAATTATTATATTTCTGGATCTCTATTAAGAAAATTTTGGCCTGTGCCAAGGATCCCTGTAGTTCTCCTATTCCTTCCTGTAATGTTTTCAGGGTGTCTGCTTTGACTTCAAGGTCTTTGATACATTTGGAATTGATTCTAGTGCAGGTGATATATAAGGATCTAACTTTAGTTCTATATAGATATTTAACCAATTTTGCCAGCACCACATACTGACAAAACTGTCTTTCATCTATTCTATTTTTTTTTGGCTTTCTTATCGAAGATCAGGTGGCCATAGGTCTGCAGGGTCATTTCTTGGACTTCAATTCTATTCCACTGGTCCTCAGGTCTGTTCCTGTGCCAATACCAAGCCATTTCGGTTACTACGGCTTTGTAGTGGAGTTTGAAGTTTAGTATTGATATTCGTCCAGCACTGTTCTTTCTGATAAGGATTGTTCTTGCTATTCGGCGTGTTTAATTGTTTCATATGAATTTTTTATTGCTTCTACTATTTCATTGAAGATTGAGGTTGGTATATTGATGTGTATTGCAACGAATTTGTAGATTGCCTTTGGCAGTACAGCCATTTTCACGATGTGAATCTTCCTAATCCAGGAGCAATGGATGTTTTTTCACTTTCTTAGTTCTGCTTTACAGTTTTCTGAAGTTTATCCCTTGAGTGTGCATATATATGAGAGGGCGTGGGGTATTCATTTGTCAAATTCATTTTGAGGTCATCTGATTTGTTTTGTTGGTTTTAATGTGTGAGTTTGGGCAAGTACAATGCTGAGTATGTTTGTAGTGCTCTACTAATTTGTGTTGTAATAACTCCTACATTACTCTTTTTGCTTCAGATCGCTTTAGCTTTGGGGCGGGGGGGTCCTGTGTCCTTCTCTATGAGTTTTTGGATTGAATTTTCCATTTTATGAAGGGTGATTTTGGGATTTATTATAAGGATTGCTTTAACTCTATATATCATTTTGGGTGATACAGATGTTTTCACAATATTCCTTTTCCTAAACCATGACTAATGGAGATATTTTATTTCTTATGTTTCCTACTTTGTTGATTTTCTTGGAAGAACTCTTTCAATTCCTTTGTTACATTTATGCCTAGGTATTTCAGTTACTTTGTGTTGGGAAGTGGCAGTTGATGAATTCCCTGACTTCTTCCTGAGTATATGGATTGCTGTTTTGTAAACGACTTGGCTGAATGTGTTGAACTTGTGTTTGTGATTGCTTTTTTAAATACCACAATTTTCAGTACATTTTTTGAAAGTGACAGGTTTTTATATGTTTTATATTGTAAAAATACTGTATAGAGGGGTTAGTTACATGAATAATGTAATGAGTAGATTTCCTATAAGACATTGTTTCCTCCTCCTTTCATTTCCCCTACAACTCCTTCCCTTCCCACCTCCCCAACTCATGGCCCCCCACTCCTGCCAAACTTGTAAGGTTCATTTTCAACATAGTGTCTTGTACATCTCATTGTTACAATGGGTCAACGGTATCCTTATTTAAGCATTTTGTTATTTTCCTTTCCCTCCCCAAATTAGACAAATGTGATGCAGGGCATATATATATATATATACATATTATATAATATATATATTATATATATATAATATATGTATATTATATATATATATATATATATATATATATATATATATGATGAAGGGCACTGGTACCAAATACAGTGAAAACTGGGGTTATACCATGGGGGAAGAAAATATCAAGGAAACAAAAAAATCACATAGTACATTATAAATATGTTAAAAAAAAACCAGTAGCAAGAAAAAAAGCACTTGTGTCTCTACCTGGGGTTCATTTTGCTTAACATCATCTTATATTGTCATGTATACATAGCTTTCTACCTTTTCTGCTTTTCCTAGACACACACTAGTTGTTGCAAATAACAGAAACCATGGGACCTATGTTTCTTTGGACCTGGCTTACTTCACTTAATATAATTTTTTCCAAGTCTTTCCATTTCCTAACAAAGGGGGCAATGTCATTCTTTCTGATGGAGGCATAGAATTCCACTGTGTGTGTGTGTGTATATACCACATCCTCTTGATCCATTCATCTACTGAGGTGCATCTGGGTTGGTTCTATATCTTAGCCATAGTAAATGCTGTGATAAATATAGTTGTGCTGGTAGCTTTTGTAAAGCCTTGTTTGTAATCATTTGGGTAAATGTCCAGAAGTGGGATTGCTGGGTCATATGGGTCTATGTGTATTCTTTTGAGGAACAAGGTCTAACACAACTTCATGATGAAAGCTTTGGAAAAACTAGGAATCCATGGAACATTCCTCAATATAATGAAATTTGTGTATGACAAACCTACAGCCACCATTATACTTAATGGTGAAAAAGTAATGCCATTTCCTCTAAACTCAAGCATGAGACAAGAATGTCCACTCTTTCCACTTCCATTCAATATAGTATTAGACTGACTAGCTACAGCAATAAGAAAAGACCTATGTATGTATGTATGTATGTATGTATTTATTTTTGGGTCTAGTCGTGGGGCCTGAACACTGGGCCTGGGCGCTGTCCCTCAGCTCTTCAGCTCATTTACCCAAATGATTACAAACAAGGCTTTACAAAAGCTACCAGCACAACTATATTTATCACAGCATTTACTATGGCTAAGATATAGAACCAACCCAGATGCACCTCAGTAGATGAATGGATCAAGAGGATGTGGTATACACACACACACACAGTGGAATTCTATGCCTCCAAGGCTAGTGCTCTACCACTTGAACCACAATGTTACTTCCGGCTTTTTTCTTTTTGCTTATGTGGTACTGAGGAATCAAACCCAGGGCCTCATGCATGCAAGGCAAGCACTGTACCACTGAGCCACCTTCCCAGTCCAATGATATTGTATTTAAAGAACCCAGAAGAATATCAATACCAAACTTCAAACTCTACTACAAAGTCATAGTATTCAAAATGGCTTGGTATTGGCACAAGACCGGATCTGAGGACCAATGGAATAGAACTAAAGATCCAGAAATGAACTCACAGACCTATAGTCATCTAATCTTCCATAAGGGAGATTGAAAAAAATAGAATGGAAAAAAGACAGCCTTTTCAGTAAATGATGCTGGCAAAATTGGTGAGCACCTGTAGAATACTAAAGCTATATCCTTATATATCACCCTGCACCAGTATCAACTCCAAATTGATCAAAGACCTTGAAGTTAAAGCAGACACCCTGAAAACATTAAAGGGAGGAATAAGCGAAACTCTCGGGCTCCTAGACACAGCCAAAACTTTCTTAATAAAGACCCAGAAACACAACAAAACACAAAGAAAGGTTGGACAAATGGGACTGCATGAAACTGCATAGCTTTTACATGGCAAAGAACATAGGAAGCAAGATCAATAGCCTACAGACTGGGAGACGATCTTCACTATCCATACAATGGACCAAGGTCTCATATCTAAAATATATTTAGAACTGAAAAAATTAAGTGACCAAAAAAAATCCTCAAAGAAACTCAACTTTTCCAGCCAGAAAACGAATGCAAATCAAAACAACATTGAGATTCTACCTCACCCCGATTAGAATGGCTATAATCAAGACCTCATGACAACATACTGGAGGGGATGTGGTAAAAGGGAACCCTATTGCATTGTGGGTTGGAGTGTGAACTTGTTCAATCACTTTGGATAGCATTATGGAGGTTCCTCAAAGAAAGTGACAGTTTTAATATACTGGGTGCCATTTGATAGATTTCCCTTTGGAATTGAGTCAATCAGCACCCATTTTCTAGCCTAGGAGCTCAATGTAATCTTCAATTAACACTTTAGAGGACTGAGCCTTTAGTCCACTAGCCTCACTCAGTTCTGATTAAGCTTGTGGCTGTTTTTTCTCTGAGTCAACCATTAACTCCCATTTTATTCTTCTCTTGGCTATTGTTTACCTCCTTGAAAGCTGCTGTGCTGTGGTTCCACTGACAGCTAAAGGGAAAGCTTAGAGATGTAGCTGGCCTCAATGTCCTGCTCACTTGAGGTGTCTCACTTTAATTTCACTGACAGCTTTTATGTAGGTGTGTTCATTGTTTCTTTGCTGAGGTAAAGTCTTTCTGTGGGGGTGTATTGAAGCTTGTTCATCTCTGGGAGTTCAGGAGATGCAACAACTGCCATGGTTGTGTATTTATTCTACCTGAAATCCACTCCAGGGCTATTGATTGATTCCAAAATACTTTGCTTCCTGGCCTCATTTTCTTAGTTTTTCTGCTGTAAGTCATGTGAGAGACTGGCTATTTTACTAGAGGGTTCCCACAATGAAGACCAGAAGGTAATGTTAGTCCTTCAGAACACTGTTATGTCTTTTCTAGGTCTTGTTGGGTATATTTTTTGGTACCATTTCTGGACACTCAGGATCTGGGCACTGTTCTTAAGTTTTTGTGCTCAATTTTAGTGATCCACCACTTTGATCCATAACTTCATTTCCAGCTTTTTGGTAGTCATTTGGAGATAGGAGGCTCATGGTCTTTTTGGTCCAGGCTGGCTTTGAACCTCAGTGCTCAGGTCTCACCTTCCTGAGTAGGTAGAATTACAGGCATGAGTCACCAACACCAGCTTGCTCTGTGCATTTTTGTGTGATGTGTTCACTTCCTAGTGTAATAACCAGCAGGCTGGTAATCAGCATGGCCTGGTGGCCTGGCCCACTGGAGGGGGCAGGCATCAAGAGGCTAACATCAACTGCCCCACGTGTTTGCAGCCCAAAGGGGATGGGATGTGCTGCTGGAGGGGTTGGAGCACTGAGTCTGACATGCTGAGCTGCCTATTGGGATTGGACAAGGGACAGCTTGGGGGAGGAACATGGATGGCGGTTTCAAACCATTAGTGGGGGGAGGGGAGGGGAAGGGCATGGCCTATCTGGGTATATATAGGCTACGGGTTCCTAAGCCTGGGGGAGTAGGGTAGAGAGCAGGGGAAGTAGAGTGGAGAGTGGTCTTGTTGTATTGGGGGGAGTAGAGAGAGAGGAGACAGGGAAAAGCCTGCCAGAGCAGAGTAGGCCAGGGCAAGGCTTCTCCAGAGGCCATTTGGGACCTCCTCAAGGGGCCATTTGGGACCTCCCTCTATTGAGGCCTGTGGAGAGTGGAGAGGCCTGCAGGGAAGGAGGAAGGGAAGAAAAGGAAAAGCCTTCCCCTTTGGAGTTTGGAGCTTTGGAGGTCTGGGGATGGAGGTTTGCAGAACTGAGTAATTGGTGGTTTGCATACCAACTAATAATGGTCAGGGCTGCCTATTGGAGGCTTAGAGGTTTGTTGGTCGAGGCTTCTCTTGGGTCTAGATATCTAGCCCAGGACAAGGTAGTCGCAGGACTTTGTATCTTTAACTGTGCCTCGATGGATTGTCTTGCTCTTCAGGCTAGCAGTGCCAGCAAATGTATTTCAATACTTTTTTATATTCCCATCATAGCTATGACTATAGGAATGCACCACTGTTGAGACTACCATCTGCACATGACTGTATTGGAATTCTGATTCCCTCAATCTCAGTTTTTACAGAGAGAGAAAGACAGAATCTGTCATCCACCCAGGTAAGAGATACCATAAACTTTTTTCCCAGCCTGGATTAAGAGAGGGTCGTCAACATGGACTAAAGGTGTTCACTACTGTTTTTTGCTTAGGATAAATTTTTCTATTTCTGAAAAATAGGCATTCTAATTTTCAGTGAAATAACACTGAAACTATCATTTGCTTTTGGGAATATAGTCACTTTCACAATTTTAATTCTGCCCATGTCTGAAGAGATGTCTTTCCATTTATTGATCCTTATCCAAATTCTCATTCCATAGCTTTACTTTTCATTGTTGAGGTCTTTACTGATCTTTTCATAGGTTTTGAGTCCGAGGTATTTGTTTTTGTAAAGTCAACATTTGTAGGTATATATGAAAGCATCTTTGAGTTCTTCAGTTTCTTTTAAGGGATTAAATCATTTTCAGTCCAAATAGACAAAAGATGTTATTTTTCCAACTCTAAGTAGACTGATTTTTTGTTGTTGTTGGTCATGGGGTTTGTACTCTGGGCCCAGGTGCTGTCTCTTAGCATTTCAGCTCAAGGTAAGCACTCTGCCACTTGAGCCATAGCGCTACTTTTGGTTTTCTGGTGGTAAATTGTAGATAAGAATCTCATAGGAAGTGGCGCTGTGGCTTAAGTGGTAGAGTGCTTGCCTTGAGCTGAAGATTGCAAGGACAGCGCCCAAGCCCAGAGTTCAAGCCCCACGACTGACCCCCCCCCAAAAAAAATCTCATAGACTTTCCTGCCTGGCTGGCTTTGACTTGAGATCCTCAGATCTCAGCATCCTGAGTAGCTAGGATCATAGGCATGAGCCACCAGTGCCTGGTCATAGATTGATATTTAAATTCTATTTTTGTATTATTTTAAATTTTTACTAGTATATGTATGTAAAATGGGTTTAGTTATGACAGTTTTATATGGGTACATAAAGCCTTTTGTCCAAATGTGCATATATCCATTACTTTTATTTCCTCAAAAATTTAAATTATCTTAATGGCCTCCATTATTTTATTTTCAATGATGAATTGAAATCTGTAGTGTTTGATAGAATATATCTAAACCTTTTGAAAGCAACAAAAATCATATAAAAATATATGGCATATGATCCCCAGTAACACACACACACACACACACACACACACACACACACACACACACACACAACACGGAAGATAGGCAAACCATCATTCAAGGGCTAAATCCACCCTGCTTTGTATGAGTAAAGTTTTGTTGCAACACAAATGAAAAAATTTTTTTCCTTTTCCTTTCTCCTTACCTCTTTGCTATTTCTCCATGAATCTTCCTTTACATTCCACTAACTTTTTCTTGTCTCCCACCCATCCAATCTTACTTTAACATATCAATCTATCCATATTGTCACTCTTTTTGTTTAAGAGAAAAAGCGTTGTGTAAGTTTACTGAAAACCTAAGAAAAATTAGCAAGGACTACAATATTTTATGCAAAATCCCTGAAATCTCATATTCTCCCAACAATTTCACATTACACAATGAATATTCAGTAATTTACTCAATAATATAAACTCATCCCTATTCGTGAAATTCCTAAAATCAGGAAGATCAAAAAACGCAATAGAAACTGATGAGTATTTTCGATTACATCTTTATTTACATTCCAAGAAGTTGGAAAGTAATTACATTTTCATTTTCATTTTGCCAAGCATTTTTATATTTTCAAGAATAATTTATAGAAAAGTATACTCAGTTATATAGTCATTTCTTTATTAGAAATGTAACTATGAGAAGAGATTTGAAGTCAGTCTGGGCAGGAAAGTCTATGTGACTGTTATTTTTAATGAAAGGTCAAAAATCTCAAAATGAAGCTGTGGTTCAAGTGGTAATACAGACATAACTGAAAAAGGTAAGGCACAGTATAGGCCCTGAGTTCAGGCATGCAAAAATGAATTTAATTAACGTAAGAAGAAACATGTAAACATGTAACACTGGAAGAGATGAGAAATGAGTACAATTGTGTCCATATATCTTAAATACGGGATTCTGTAGAAATACTATAGAATGCACTAAGTCAACCCATTTGAAACAATAAGTCATGCTTTCCTTATCAAATTGAAAGTTTTGAAATGTGACAAATAAAAATGTACATGCTTCAGCCAGCGCTGGTGGCTCATACCTGTAATTCTAGCTACTCAGGATGCTGAGATCTGAGGATTGTGGTTCAAAGTAAGCCTGGGCAGGAAAGTCTGTGGGCCACCAGAAAACCAGAAGTGGTGCTGTGACTCAAATGGTAGAGTGCTCGTCTTGAGCTGGACTGCTGAGGGACAGTACCGGGCTCCAGTGTTCAAGCCTCGCAATCAACAACCACAAAAAAATAAAAAGTTAATGTTTCAATAGACTGTAAGAAATGCTACATTACAAGAAGTAATCATATATACATATATGTTTATTATTCACACTTCTATGTATCAAATTAGCAAAAAAATGATTAAACAACAGTAAATTAAAAAGTATATCTAGGCATGGAAGAGCAAGCTATGATGCATTACAGATTATAATTTTAGAGAAAAGTCAAAGATCTTCTACATTGTAATCATAATTTGAAAAATATTTTTATAACTTATCCAAGTCATTCCTAAAGCAGGAAAGTGGCACGAGAGGCAGGACTTATGAGAGAGAAGGAGATGGAGCCTGGTAAAGAGAGAGAGAAACACACACAGACACATCGAGAAAGGTGCAAAAGAGACTCACGATACTTGCAAAAGGTGAATGTGTAGAAATATACAAGCAGTGACCAAAACAAGGATGATATTAAAAGATGAAAATTTGTCAAGAGTAAAACTTTAATGAAATGTATTAGAAGATTCTGCAACATGGTGGTGTGCAGAGAGGAAGTTAATATATTTAAAAATTTAAAAAAGTGATTTAGAAAGACAACAATGAAAAGACACTAAAAAGAGTGTATGATAAAATCAAATGTAGAGGGGCTGGGAAAGTGGCTCAGTGGTAGAGCACTTGCCTTGCATGCTTAAGGCCCTGGGTTCGATTCCTCAGCACCACATAAGCAAAAAGACAAAAGCTGGAAGTGGTGCTGTGGCTCAAGTGGTACAGCGCTAGCCTTGAGCTGAAGAGCTGAGGAACAGTGCCCAGGCCCAGAGTTCAGGCCCCAAGACCGGACCCCCCCCAAAAAAACCCAAAAACCAAATGTAGATTAAATAGGAAGAACCAAAAATATAGAAGCAAAATTCCACTTTAAATGATGATCACTTGTTACTACCATGACTAGAAAAATCCACAATAGATCCATACTTATTGAAGTAAAAATTTCATAATACTAAGTATTACAAGAAGAAAAAATTACTGTAGACTTAGTAGAGAACATGTTAGTAACCAAACATGAGTATAATCTTAAGAATATTTATTTCTCCTCCTGTCTTTTATCCCTGAAACCATGCAGATAATTTCTTTTTTGTATGTTTTTTATTATAAAAATACTGTACAGAGGGGTTACGGTTACATGAGCAAGGTAATGAGTACATTGCCTATTGAGCATTGTTGCTCTTCCATTTTTCCCTACCATCCCTTAACTCCCACCTCCACAATTAACTCCTTCCATCAGCGCCTTCCCCCCCACAAGTGGTAAAGTTCATTTTCAACATAGTGTCTTGTATATCTCCTTGTTAGAATGAGTCAAACTGTATCCCTATTTAAGTATTTTGTTTTTTCCCTTCCCCTCCTCAAATTAGAGAAGTGTATATACAAGATGCAGGGCACAGGAGTCAAATATAGTGACAACAGTGGTTATACCATGAGGGAGGAACATACAAAGAAACAAAAGAATCACATAATACATTATAAATATGTTAGAAAAAATGGCAACAAAAATTTGTTTCTCTATCTTAGGGTTCATTTCACTTAACATCATGTTATATAGTCATATGTACATAGCTTTTGGCCTTTTCTGCTTGTCCTAGACATGTACTAGTTATTGCAAATAAGAGAAACCATGGGACTTATTATTTTTGGGCCTGCCTTACTTCACTTAATATAATTTTTTCCAAGTCTTTCCGTTTCCTAATAAATGGGGTGATGTCATTCTTTCTGATGGAGACATAGAATTACATTGCACACACACACATATAAATAGATCAAGAACATGTGATATGCCCCCCGCTGGGGGGCATCTGGGTTTCTTTGATTTCTTAGCTATGATAAATAATGCTGCAATTAACATAGTTGTGCTGGTAGCCTTGTGATCCTTTGGGCTAATGCCCAAAAGTGGGATTGCTGGGTCATAGGGCAGCTCTATGTGGAGTCTTTTGAGCAACCTCCATACTGCTTTCCAAAGTGGTTGAACATGTTTACACTCCCTCCAAAAATGCAGTAAGCTTCCCTTCTGGACACATCCCCTCTAGAATCTGTTGTTATTAGAGTTCTTGATTTTAGCCATTCTAACTGGAGTGAGGTAGAATGCCAATGTTCCTTTGATTTGCATTTATTTTATGTCCAGAGAAGTCGAACATTTTTTCATTTTCATGTCATCTTCAGAGAAGTTTCTCTTTAAGTTTTTAGTCCACTTATTTATCCAGCAGTTGATTGAGGTTTTGTTGTTGGAGGATTTAACTTTTTGAGTTCCAATGTATTTTAGACTTGAGACCCTTGTCTGTTGTATGCCTACTGAAGATCGTTTCCCAATCCGTGGGGTTTCTGTTGATCTTGCTAGCTATGTCCTTTGCCATTCAGAAACTCTGCAGTTCCACACAATCCCATTTGTCCAACCTTTCTATGATTTGTTGTGTTTCTGGGTCTCTATTAAGGAAATTTCGGCCTGTGTCACAGAGACCTAGAGTTTCTCCTATTCCTTCCTGTAATATTTTCAGGGTGTCCATGAAAAGAATTTCTACTAGGCATTAACAAAATGTTGTAACATTTTGGGGCAAAAATGCAGCCTAGGAGCCCCACCCCAGAGGCCAAGATGGAGAAGATCTCCACAGCCACCATGACCTTCCCCTTGGCACTGTGGTAGACAGGCAGGAAGGTGAGCCACACACTGCAGAACACCAGCATGCTGAAGGTCAGGAACTTGGCTTCATTGAAAGTGTCAGGCAGGTTCCTGGCCAGAAAAGCCACAATGAAGCTGGCCAGGGCCAGGAAGCCCAGGTATCCCAGGACACAGTAGAAGGCAGTGAGGGAGCCCTTGTTGCACAGGATGATGATGTGGCCATGTTCAGAGTGTTCATCTGTGTCCACAAAGGGAGGAAAGGTTCCCAGCCAGAATCCACAGAGAGTCACCTGGATGAGGGTACAGATGGGGATGATGAGGTTAGGAGCTCCTGATACCAGCAGCCACCTCATCATTCTCCCTGGAGAAGTGGCCTTGAAGGCCAGAACCACAGTCACTGTTTTGGCCAACACTGTGGAAACAGCCACAGTGAAGACAATTCCAAATGTGATCTGCTGCAGGATGCAAGTGACTGTGTTGGGACGGCCAATGAAGAGCAAGGAACAGAGGAAACAGAAGATGAGGGAGATGAGCAAGATGTAGCTGAGAGCCCTGTTATTGGCCTTGACAATGGCAGTGTCTTTGTGTTTCACAAATATCTCCAGTACAGCAATAGTTAGCATAGAGAAGCAGAGAGCCATGCAGGACAGAGCCATGCCCAAGGGGTCTTCAAAAGCCAGGAAAGTTTCATCTCTCCGGAGGCACTGGTTTCTCTGTGTGTGGGCATACTGATGATCTGGACAATTCACACATTGCTCCATATCTGCTGAGAAGTGTACACTCCCATTAATTCTTGTCAGCTTCTTTTTCTTCAAAGAATATAGACAATTGTTCACTTAGATATTATCCTATTATGTCAGCATTTGCAATAAAAGTATTTTTTTCTTTCCTAAACCATAACCTGTTCTCATTTCCATCTTTTTCTTTATTTAGTCTTATATTCAAATTTTCCTTCAGTGATTATCAGATATATTAACACCATGACATTTGGGATAGTGTATTATGCTAACAACAATTTTCTACATTTTCCCCCACTCTAATTAACAGAACTGTGCCCTATTCTGCAATCGCATTGAAAGTTGTAATAGTATATTTCGCAGTCTCTTGCATATCTCTGTAACACTATTTTATTCCTGTGTTACAACCTTGAATTCATCTAATTATGTTTTCATTGCCTACTTATCTTTGAAGGAGTAGGAACAGAGAAAACACTCTTGAGCACTCTCTAGTAATGCTCACTTCTTGAACAGAATCTACCTTTCTAAATACTTGTCCTGTGCCAAGAACAGTTCTGGGCACTGTAATATAAAGATAAGCAAGATTCATCTTTTCTGTGTGGACAAAAATGTAACTTTTAAGATGATCACTGTCTTTACTAAGAGTTACATTTAATACCATTTCAGGGTTTACCCTTGTGTTAATGGTAAGAAGCGTTCATGATAAGAGGCATTGCTGGAGAAAACTTTGCCTGCAATAAACCAGAAAATATTACTATGTAATTCAAAATCATGATCTATCATATTTCACTAGCAATACTACTATAACAGAAAGAAGGCAAATGGGATCTGTCATCCTAATACACAACTTTTGCATTGTCTTGGTCCAATTGAAGAAATCTAGGGAGAAATAAAGAATCTTCCTAAGACATGACTTACCTGTTCCATTAGCAATCTCATTCTCTGAGCAAGGGTTACAATCAAAGCAACAGGCAGCCTTTCCCTCCTGAGGTGATTTTCTGAATCCAGGACCACAACTCTCACTGCAGACAGAGTGTGGAGTCTGACAAAAGTCAGAGGTGTGTTAGTAACTGTTTAGACTCATAACCCACACTCCAAAAAGTCCATTGTTTAAAAAATCAGATTATTAAGGATGATGTTTATATGTGGGTAAATTTAATTGATTAATTGAATTCTGTTATAGATTTTTTTGTTATTCATCTCCAAAAAATTATTAGTATGATTAAAAATATTTTCTTGATTAATAACAGTTCCTAAACATGACAGAGTTATGATCAGTGGCTCTACCATATCACGAGCATTTACAACATAACGGACAGGTTTATTGCCAGTCTTCCTTTTTTTTTTTTTTTTTTTACGATCCATCTCTTGGCTCCGTGCAGTAATGACTATTGCTTCTGTTAGTAGTGAGTCCCTACAGCAATTATTATATATACATATATATATATGTATGTATGTATGTTTGTATGTATGTATGTATGTATGTATGTATGTATGTATGTATGTATGTATGTATCTATCTATCTACCTACCTACCTACCTATCTGTCTGTCTTCCATTATCATTGCAGTGTGGCCTGCATTGGTTTATGGCCCTAATTGAGTAAAGAGCTGATTAAAAAACCTGAGTTGGTTTTTTTTTTGTGCTTTTGAAAAAATTTCTTTTGCACACTACAAGGAAATAATATTTTGGCTTTTAAAATTCCTACTTTTTTTTTTGTTGTTGTTGGTCATGAGGCCTGAACTTTGGGGAGGGGGAAGGGAAATAAACTGCTGAGACAAGGATACAGGATGACCCATTGTAACAATGAGATGTACAAGACACTATGTAGAAAACGAACTTTACAACTTGCGGGGGAGAGGGGAATTGGGGAGGTGGAGAGGGAAGTGATGGTAGGGGAAAAACAAAGGAGGAGGTAACAATGCTCAATAGGAAATGGACTCATTACCTTACTCCGGCAACTGTAACCCCTCTGTACAGAATTTTTACAATAAAAAAACATAAAAAAAGAAGAAAAAATTCCTACATGGTTTGGAGAATGCTACACCCAAATGTCCTCCAGTGGCTGCCAGAGGTCAGGTTCTGGGTGCGCCTGCGGGATCACAAGGGCTGGAGGACAAAAGATGGCATCATCCAGGACGTAGTGGTCATCGTCCACGTCGCCCTCACAGAGTGGGGCAGTCTGGTGAGAGCAGCTTTACTGAACACTTCCGGCAGGCTGTTCATTTGTTCCTCCCCATCAAGTCCTCTGATTTCTGAAATTTTTGATCATTTCTCCCACTCACCACTGTTCTCCACGGAAGGCAGAACCAGAGCTCAGAGGACCCTACCTCCAGTTGGCTCCAAGACAACTCAGATCCCTTTTATTCCTTTTTTTCTTTACTTTTTAAAAAAGTCAACTGACTCAGCAGCTGCTGCAGTCATACCGGAAGCTTGTACCTGGCAGCTTCTGCAGCTGCCAGGTCACGGTTTAATGAAAGCTCGGTGGCATAGATTTCTTCAACATGGAGACTCAGGATCATCACGACTTCTCCATAGCCAGCACCTCAAGTCAAGAACTCTGTGGGTTTTTCCATGTGGATGAATTTCCACTAGTCTCTAGAACTGATCCGGTGAAAACATAAACGTTGAGCCTCTTCCTAGCAAGCCATAGATAGAAGACATTCTAGACATCAACAGGCTAAAGACGGATGACACGACAGAGTAACAGAACTAGATGTACATCCGGCTTTGTCAATGCCACTGTGTAGGAGGAGCTGTGTCCCTCGATCAAGGTGACGCTGAACAAAGGCAGCTGGAAGTGCTTTGGAGAACGTCTGTCTGTTGCCCACAGAGCACTGCATGCATCTCCTTCTGGGCGTGCCTTGCCTGGACCCACCTCCTGAACACACCTCCTGGGCCTGACTCCTAGGTCCGCTTGCCCCACCTACTTGGCATGCCTAGGACCGCCTCCTGGCCCTGCCTCCTGGCCCCTCCTCCTGGTCCCCACCACCTGGGTGTACTTAGTCCCGCCTCCTTGGCATGTCTAGGACTGCTTCCTGGCTCTCCTGGCCCTGCCTCCTGGGCCCGCCTCCTGGTCACTCATGAGCCTGCTGGGACCTCTGGTTAGGTTCACTTACAGGGAGCTGCTGAGCAGGCTTCTCAGAATCCACATCCTCAGCACCAGCCACACCTACGCCAGGAGGATAGGGCCAGGACTGGGCTAACCACTGCTCTGAGGAGGAGGAGGAGTGGGTGCCACCACTTCTGGCCACCTCAGCCTCTGCCATGATGGCTGGAGCCATGGTGCCTGTCCAGCCGCCCATCCAGCACCAGGGCACTTTGAGGTGGGTGTGGGCGTAGGGGGCTGGAGTGGCCAGCGCCAGGCCTACTACTGTTCCGAGGCTTCCGCCCATGGAACCCTGTTATAGATTCTATATTCCATGATTCACAAAGACTGATGAGCTACCATCTTTATAGGCTGTTGAACTACTGAAAAGTCTGAGATCAAAGGTGGAAACTCATGGTGAGAAAGTAAGTCCTGGTAGAGAGCCCTAATGAACTGGCTTCAGTTCATGTCAGTATTTGTTGTCCCCTCCTCATGTGTAAAATTGAGAGGAGCCTGGAGGAAAACCTCCTTTTTATATGGGTTTGTGAACCCCAGACCCATCATATCTTTCTGTTCTTCAGTGGCCATGAGGTGAGACTCTTTTCCCAGGTGTCTTCAATGATTCCTCTCACCAAAGATGCCTAATTAGCAGGTCAACTATCCATGAATGAAAACGCCACAGAAGGGAGCAAAATTAATCTTTCAGCCAAATATAGTGATTCATCAGGCACTTTATCACCATGTTAGAAACTTACTAAGAAAGATAGTATTTATTTTTATGACAATATTCGAAATCAACATGCAGGAATACATTTAATTTTTTTTTTTGGGTCCAGTCGTGGGGCCTGAACTCTGGGCCTGGGCACTGTCCCTCAGCTCTTCAGCTCAAGGCTAGTGCTCTACCACTTGAGCCACAGCACCACTTCCGGCTTTTTTATTTTTGCTTACGTGGTACTGAGGAATCGAACTCAGGGCCTCAGGCACGCAAGACAAGCGCTGTACCACTGAGCCACCTTCCCAGCCCCACATTTAATTTTTTTTAATGGTAGTCAGTCCTGGTTAGTCATGGTCTAAGCAGTGGACATGAGGATTTTTGCTGAAGTTTAGCACTCTACTACTTGAGTCAAAGCTCCACTTCCAGATCTTTGGTGGTAATTGGAGAGAAGAGTCTCACAGACCATATTTGGGATAATTTTAAATGGTGATATTCAGATCTCAGCTCTATTAATAGCTAGATTATGGGAGAAAGTTGCTGGCAGTCAGGAAGGTACAAATTTAAAGGGCAAGTTTTACTTTATATATATATATATATTTAAAATTATTATGATTAGATCCAACCCACCTCTGTAGTTCCTATGGTCCACTCTACCATATCTTCAGATAAAGACAGTTGATTACCATGGAGAGCATATGGAGAAAACTTTCCTACTTTCACTTCCAGTTGAAGACCTTCTGGAAAATTCCAAATGTTCAGAATGTCATACTCTGGCTCCAATTTTCTTTTCTCATCCAAAATTACTTGGTCTCCAGCAGGATTGTAAAATTGGATGTTTTTCAGAAAAGGGTGCAGCTAAAAGAGATACATCATCTTATGTTGAAGTACATCCCATATTTAAGGTAGAAAATCTGAAGTAAGAAAAGCTCCTGATTGTCTTCAAACTCTGTTTCTGAATCCAAGAATAGCACAGCCACCTAATGAAGTACTGCAGAAGAAATTCTATGGAGGAATGAAAATAGTCTTTCTGAATCCTGGTCTTTCAGAAAAGGATCAGATGTCCTTTTTCTTTTCTTTTTTAAATAGGAGAAAACACTACCACACAAACAGCCAGGAATGAGATAATATTCAGTTGCTTAACTAGTTATTCCAAGTATCATTTTTTATGAATGCCTATATTTTTAACTTGCTAAACTTTTAATATGGAAGTTGAATGAAACTAGATCACTTATGAAAAATATGAAAAATTCTGTTGAACAGATCGTCCTTTGCTATCACTCAAGAAACTATTGTAGTTTCTTTCCCCATGGTATAACCCCTGTTTTCACTGGATTTGATGCCGGTGTTCTGCACTTTGTATATACATCTTTTTAATTTGGGGAGTGGAAGGAATATTGGGGACCACTGAAATGGGCATACGGGCTGAACCACTGTGATCATGAGATGTACAGGACACTATATTGAAAATGAACATTACAATGTCAGGGGATGTGGGATGACTTGAGGAGGTAGGGAGGGAAGTTATGGTAGGGGGAAAATAAAGGAAGAGGTAACGATGTTCACAATAAAATATACTCATTACCCTACTCATGTAACTGTAACCCCTCTGTACAACGTTTTTAAAATAAAAAATTACAAAGAAATAGAAGGAAAAGCTGAATTTACAGTTATCAAAACAGTATCTATCAGCATGTTGAAGTTATTTGTTATTAAATGAATTTATAAGCCTGGATCTGGTGGCTCATGCCTATAATTCTAGCTACTCAGGAGGCTGAGTTATGAGGATCGTGGTTTGAAACCATCCAGAGCAGAAAAGTGTATAATACTCTTATCTTCAAAAAAAATACTACTGGGGAAAAGTTGGAAGTAGTGCTATGGCTCAAGTGTTTTGAGTACAATGTGATGCAGGGACAGCACCCAGTCCCTGATGTCAAGGTTCAGGATTAGCAATAAACCAATGAACATTAAAAAACCAACGAAACAAGGGATGGGAAGGGTAAACAAAGCAGGAGGCTACAATGCTTGATAAGAAATGTACTCATTATCTTGCTCATGTAATTGTAACCCCTCTGTACAGTATTTTCACAATAAAAATAAATAAAAATTTAAAAAAAACCAACAAAACAACGGAAAATGCATTTTAGAAATATAGATTATGTTTTCTTCTTGTTACTGGCCTGATTATTCAAAAGACAATTTGCACACATGTCTAGAGTACCTCACAGAAATTTAAACAAAATAATTTACTGGTTGGTGCTGGTGGCTCATGCCTATAATCCTAGCTACTCAGGAGGCTGAGATCTGAGGATCACATTTCCAAGCCAGTCTGGGCAAGAAAGTCTGTAAGACTTTCATCTCCAATAAACCACCAGAAAACTGGAAGTGGTGCTGTAGCTCCACTGGTAGAGCACTAGCCTCAAGCTGAAGAGCTCAGGGACAGTGCCCATGCCCAGAGTTCAAGCCCCATGACTAACAAAAAAAATCCTGGATCACAGGGAGAAACAAAGGAAGGGATAACAATGCTTGATAGGAAATGTACTTAATAGATTTCATGTAACCATGAGTTACCACTCTGTACAGTAGTGTTACAATCAAAAAAATTCCTGGGTTTTGGAAAATCACCCAAAATATTTAATTTCATACAGTAAACTGTTCCGGAAATGCCTTGCTCATGATGTGTACCATCCGATATACAAGAAATTACCTGTGCAGGGGAAGGCACTGTCCCTTTTCTATTTCCCATTGTTTGAACTTCTGTTTGGTGAAGAAACATCTCATGGAGAGCCTGGGCCACTGCATACACAGTATTGTATATATTGTAACTGTCTCCAGACATGGTGATGTCAAAAATGTGCCTAGGCAACCAATCCAAGGAGGCATCATGAGGACAGCTGTCCCATACTATACAGTCAGGATCAGCATCTGAGCAATTAAAAGAGAGAAACCACAGCTTTGCAAGAAAAAAATCTTCTGGGTATTTGGAAGGATGAACTGCCTTGACAAAATCTGTGAATCCAGAAACATCTGCATGATGGTGTGAGAAAATAAGAGGTACATGCAATGAGCCTAGCATGAAATATCTCCTTGTTTTTAAATCCCACTGTGAGTTGATGATCCAAACTTTGCCTTTTATTAAAAGTTGCTCAATAAACATCATTAAATCTAATAGTGATTCATTATCACCATATATGATGAGGACATTTGCTGAAGATTTATTTATCTCATTATAAACTTCCATTATTTTGATCATATGTACCATGCCTTTGCTTGATATCAGTAGCTCATAGGCTACACAAACTCTATTCTTGCTCATTTCTTCTTTCAATTCAGTAAGAATCCACAAATCATACTGATCATGTGAGGTCAATATTCCTACCCAGTTCCAGCTGAAATGAAGTAGTATAGAGACCATGGCAGTGGCTATTGATGTGTCCTTTGGAGCCATCTGATAGAGAGCAGGAAACTTGTGATGATCACAGAGGGCAGGATCAAAAGGCCCAAAGGTAAACTAAAGGGAAAGAAAATTGGACGTTCTGTGAATGAGAAGATTGCCATCCATCATATTCTCAGTCTTGAAGTATGTTAAGAAGCAGTTGAAGTAGGGAAAGCTAGGGTTTTGGTTTAATTTTTGAAAGAAATATTTGAATTATTTAATAGTTGTACAACCTATTGATTACTTATAAAATGCCTCTTGAGCTTCATCACTAGTTTTTATCAATACCTCCCTATCCATTTTCCTCATTCCATTTTCAAATATGTACATTGAATATTGTGTTGTTTTTCCCTCCCATCCATTCCCTATTCCTCTACCTTTATCCCTTTATACTTACCATCCTCATAAAAGATATGCTTCATCTTTCTGGAATTCCAGAAATTTCACCATTTTGGTCCACCCCTATATATATTGTACTTTAGTCAGATTGATTATATATATATTTATATATATATTTGTAAATGGCTATGTATGTGTCCTATTTTTTTATACTACATGCTCGCATTTCAGATCTAACTTTTTCACATATGAGAGTAAACATTTCCTCTTCTCATTCTGAGACAGACTTGTTACCCTCAACATAATATCTTGTGTGTGTGTGTGTGTGTGTGTGTGTGTGTGTGTGTGTGTGTGTGTGTGCTTGTTTATATGCATGTGCATGCTAGTACAGGTGCACAAATTTAAGGCATCAGACATTTGGTTGGCTTTTTACCTCAAGGCTTGTACTCTACCACTTGAACCATACATTCACATACTGCTTTTTTCTGGTTAATTGGAGATGTTTCCTGAGTAGCTAGGATTTCAGGTATGAGTCACCAGTACTCTGCTCATCGTATCTTCACACCTCAAAGTAATTTTCCATTTCCTTATTTTAAAACAAAATTATTGGTAAGACATGAAATAATAAATAATACATTTGCTTTTCTAATTCTTCTATGCCTTAACCTGAGCAGTAGGAACATACATAACCCACTAACTTTGAGTACTTACTTTTTGATACCATAAAATTTGATAGGCTCATAAATCCAGGCTCTTCCTATCATTCTCTCCTAACACCTAAAATGGCACCAAATTAGACATTTTTATATCCCTCCAACTCTCACCTGTGGAAATCTGTAGAGTTCCAGCAATGTCCCAATGTGGGTAGATGTTATTCCTAATGGTCCTGTTAGTACTGCTATAGACTTGCTGTCTCTGATACAAGAATAGTTTGGAATCTTGTACTTCCCAAAGAGGCAAATGAAGGGATTCTTAAATATTCTCCAAGCTCCAAATTGAACATCATAGACATCAAATCCCAGAGTCAAGTTATGTAAAAGTTCATGGTTTTTGTTGATCTCCTCTATAGCAAACGCCAAGGCCAACACAAACTGATAGTTCTTGAAGATAAACCTGCATAATGAGCATAGAAATTGAGGAATGTTTGATTTTTTGCTTTTTTGCTTAGGAACATGTTAAAAATTACCCTAAATTGGGATGGAATGTGAATGTAGTGTAAGGACATGAAGGAAATTTGTCATGAATGAGATCCAGAAACCTATTTAAGCCAAGAGAAAACTTTTCCCCCACTACCACATGCACCACAACGAAAAGCTGTTGTCTGTTAAACATTGTTTAGGCTTTCATGAAACATCAAATACTCTGTTTCCTTTACCATAGAGGCTAGTTAGCTCCAACTGTGTAAAAAATAAATCTTGTGCTTTTAATCACCAAATTTATATTATGTGTTTATATGGCAGGCTAGGATAAATAAAGAATGCTCAATTTAAGAGCAAGTTTCAGAAGCTAAGTGTCCTTTATGGAAGATTCTATACCAAGCTGTGGTCACAGACCCAAAATATTGAACTGCTCTTCCTGCAATATAATTCAGAAGAAGAGCTCAAATATTAGGTGAGGGAATTTTATTCTTCTTTATGTAACTAAAAAAAAATGGATGCATCCAACACCAATGAACTCATTATGGAGAGAGGCACCTCAAACACAGTGGATAAGGAGAGAATCATAAGCAAGCTTTATGTTGAAAACCCAGTAACAAGGCCACTATTGTAAAATACAGTGATCACTACCATCTTCCCAATATATTTAGATTGAATACTGAAAAGAATAGAGAGGAGTAAATAGGATCAAAGTACTTTTTTTCTTTCTCTGTGTCCTGTCTGTGTGTGCAAGTGTGTGTTTGTGTGTATGTGTGCATGTGCATTATAAAGAAATTAATGTCATAAAATCAACACACATTATTTTAAAAAGAAACAATGGAGGCAATATGGAAATACAAAGAAAAGAATGGACTTGTTTGACATATACAGACATATGTGAAATTATCCCCACGGAAGCCTATCGTGTGTGTGATATCTTCTAAAGAGAAGAAAATAGTGAGTCTGAAGTAAAGCTGATTGATCATACACATATGAAGGAGGAAACTGGAAGCAAGAATGAAGAGTGTGAATCAAAGTTTTGTGGGCTGGGAAGGTGGCATGCATGAGGCCCTGGGTTTGATATAAGCAGAAAAAGCATGACATAAGCAGAAAAAGCTGGAAGTGTGCTGTGGTTCAAGTGGTAGAGAGCTAGCCTTGAGCTGAAGAGCTGAGGGACAGCTCTCAGGCCCAGAGTTCAGGCCCCACAACTGGCCACAAAAAAAAGAAAGAAAAAAATTTTGTTCCTGGCTGCTGGTGGCTCATGCTCGTAATCCTAGCTACTCAGGAGGCTGAAATCTGAGGATCGTGGTTCAAAGCCAGACTAGGCAGGAAAGTCTGTGATACTCTCAGCTCCAATAAACCACCATGAAATTGGTAGTGGCACTGTGGCTCAAGTGGTAGAGCAATCTCTTCAAGCTGAAGAGCCGAGGGACAGTGTCCAGGCCCAGAGTTCAAACCCCAGGAGTGACAAAAAAAAAGTTTTGTTAAATTTTGACAACTATTTCAGAAAAGCAAATATTAGTGTTTTGGGGATTCGATAAATGGATGACTATTGGAGTAAGCACCCAAGAAGTTATAAATGAATTTACTGAGGTATAAGAGACTCTATGGAGGACACAATTAGAATAATTCTTTAGAAATTTAAAGCCAAAGTGTAACAAAATATGTACTAGGAATACCTGTGTGTGTTGGGGGGGTAGGAAAAAAGAGGGATAGAAGTATGAACGGGGGAAATGAGTAGAATGTAGGCAAGAATTCATTGTATAGGCCACAGAACTGAGAAAAATAGGAAGGGTAAAGGAGGGCATATCCATTTAGGGTGACAATGATCAAATATATTATATACATAAATTACTTTGTTAAATGACAAAATTCATGACCTTATCTAAAATTAAGAAAAGTGAAGGAAGACGTAGTGTGAGAAAGTTAAAAGGGGAGACATTGATCAAGAGGCAGTGTATTCATAAACTCTTCTTTAGAATATCAGTTTCTTTATACTAGTACCTAAAGAAAATAAAAATTTTAAAAATTAAAAATTAAAAGCCATTGTTAAGAGTGATTATACAACTGATCTGAGAATGTTCTGACCTAGCAAATGTGCTAGGCACTTTGTAAGGATAATTCTTATGAAGAGGGAAAAATTATTAATATATGTACTGATTACTATCAAACAAAGTAAAAATTGGATATGTAATATTACAAATGAGGAGAAGAATACAAGGCAGTTACAGTTTTCATTTGTATGGTTTACTATTGTATCTTAAAATATTAAAGGAAAATTTTTGTTAAAATTTAATGAAAACATTTCATTATAATATTTCTGTACAGGAGTGTAAACTTGTTCAACCACTTTTGAAAGTAATATGGAGCTTCTTCAAAAGACTACACATAGAACTCCCCTATGACCCAGCAATCCCACTTTTACGCATTTACCCAAATGATCACAAACAAGACCATACTAAAGCTACCAGCACAACTATGTTTATTGCAGCATTGTTTACCACAGCTAAGATATGGAAATAACCCAGATGCCCCTCAGTAGATGGATGGATCAAGAATGTTATATATATATGTGTGGAATTCTATGCCTCCATCAGAAAGAATGACATCGCCCCATTTGTTAGGAAATGGAAAGACTTGGAAAAAATTATATTAAGTGAAGTAAGCCAGGCCCAAAGAAACATAAGTCTCATGGTTTCCCTTATTTGCAATAACTAGCATATGTCTGGGGCAAGTAGAAAAGGTCAAAAGCTATGTACATATGACCAGATAAGATGATGTTAAGTGAAGTGAACCCCAAGATATGGACACAAGTGGTTTTTTCTTTCTTGCTATTATTTCTAACATAATTATAATGCACCGTGTGATTTTTTTGGTTTCTTTGTATGTTCCTCCCTCATGGTATAACCCCTGTTTTCACTGTATTTGATGTCGGTGCCTTGCATCTTGTATACCCACTTCTCTAGTTTGCGGAGGGGAAGGGAAGAAACAAAATGCTTCAATAGGGATACAACTTAACCCATTGTAACAATGAGATCTACAAGACCTACGATGAAATATGAACTTTACAATTTAGGCATGTTGGTGGGAGAGCATAGTTGTAGAGGTGTGAGGTAAGGGATGGTAGGGGAAAAATAAAGGTGGAGGCAACAATGCTTGATAAGAAATATACTCATAACCTTGCTCATGTAACTGTAACCCCTCTGTACAGTATTTTTACAACACAAACATATTAAAATAAAAAGAATAAATATTTATATACATTCACTTATATATTTGATCATGACCCTCTACTATTTGTGTGTATTTTTTCTTTTTCTTTCATCATCCTCATCATGGATTGTTGTCATCCTTCCAAAAGTGCTTGCTGTAATCTATTTTAATCCATTTAAGGACCACAAAATGTATAACAGACAAACAAAAACTAATCCAGAAATCTAAGTTCTCTACTATTGAACTCAATAGCCACTGAAGTCTCTAAAAGGAGAGAAAGTGTGAAAGAAGCTCCAAGAAACCTGGAAAGCAAGTTACATAATGGTAGCTGTGAGATGTGAGTTGTTAATAATGACTAGGATGTAAATGCAGGAAAATCTATCAGTAATAGAATGGCTTAATGAATGAAAACCCAAGGCCAAAGATGGGTTGATTCCAAGAAACTCTATTCACCATCAATGTCCCTCAATGACTGGAAGAAAAGAATGTAAGCCAGACCCATCGTTTCCCTCATTGTAGTAGAATGTGCATATAAAAAATTCTTCTGGGACATGATGTATTTTTACAGGTGTCTAAGCATTCTGCACAATGAGAATAAGGGAAGATAATCTTAGGAGAGGAATTCAAAGGCACAATACCTATATGCATCTGATCATATATACAATAATAGTCATGGAAATGAACTCCAGGAAATGGAAATGAGAGGTTCTTTTTCTTTGATGCTGTTTTGGTCTATTTTTTCTTGTTCATTCATGTGTTTGGGGGACAGAATGGGGACACCAAAATAATGGGTAAAGGATGAACAAGTGCAGCAGTAGTATTCACTAGACACCATATTCACATTGAACTATACAACTTTGGGTGAGGAAGGGGAGGAAAAACAGAATGAGGAAAGGAGTGACAATGGTCAAAAAGCAAACTAGTCTTTAACTTATGTAACTGTAACTAGGCTGTACATCACCTTTATATTAACAAAATACAATGAGAGAAAAAAGAATGCAATAAGGCAGTCCATGCAAATGAAGGACAAAAGAAAGCAGAAATACCCATCACAAATCACATCAAATAGGCTTCAATCAAAGCAGTAAAATGTGACAAGTTTGAAATTCAGTGATGAAGGGATCAAATCAACAAGATAATATAGCAATTCTAAATGTATATGGACAGACTATCCAAGCATTTGACTATTTTCAAGCTGACTTTAAAACAGTCCTCAACACAATAATAGCTGAAGATTTTATGGAGAGACCATTGAGAAAATTAACAGGGAGGTACTGGAATTCAATTTTATCCGTGACAAGATGAGCTTCATTCACATTCACTTACAGAACATTCCACCCAAGTCTGAATAAATCATCTTTCATGAAGAAACTGAGAATTTTCCAGGAAAGATCATGGGATAGGACACAAAACTAACCATATTTGTAAAGTATTGAGTCTATCATGCACATTTGCAGATCATAAAAGAAAAATGGAAAATATGCATATTATCTTAGAAATGAATTATTTTTCAACCATGAATATATAAATAAAATTAAAATTTTCAATATAATTAAATGATTAGGACATGATTAAATGAATTGTTTTTCGAGGCAAATTTACTTGTAAAATATAAAAATAAAAACAATTATCAGAATCTGTATATACAGAAAAAGGAAGAAAAAATGAAACTGTTACACTCTTTGTTTAAATCAGGAGTGCAGATACTGTACTAAAGGCCCTAGATTGCATCTCAAGAAACTAGAGAAATAAATCCAAACTTAGTAGAAGAAAAAGTATCAGAGAATAACAACACAATAGTAATTATAAGGAAAAGAGGTTCTACATAAATGACATGGTGATCAGACTGAAGCCAAAATCATGAACAATCACAGGGTAAAGCAACAAAATTACATATAACAACACAAAACTCCCATTATTCTGGATGTGATAATCAGTATGGTGAAAATAGTCATTTTTATTGAAAATCCATCTACATATTCAGTGCAGTCTTCATCAAAATTCCCCATCACTTACTTTACAGAAATAGAACAAGGAAAACTAAATTTTATGAAAAAGTAAATCCACCATTAGCCAGAGTTATCCTAAAGCACAAGAACAATTCTGAAGTATTCTTATATCTGTTCTTTTCTTATACTGTGTTGCCATAATAGGAGAAAATATTTGATAAAACAGACACATGGATTAAAGAAATAGACCAAGAAGTAATTGTCAACAACTACAGATATCTGATTCTTGGAGGAGTTACCAAATAATAAACAACCTAAAGAAGGCACCTTTAGTATGGGGTGGCATTGTAAAACTGGGTTTCCATATGCACACTGAAACAAGTATCTATCCTTCCACCTGTATTTGTTTTTGAACTGGAAGGCTTTATTTTATTTTACAGATAAAGTTTACATTGACAGTGTAGTTATGATTTTTTTAATTTTGGTGAGAGACAAAAGATAAGAAGTGGAAAAAGTCTATAGTTAGATATACCTATATGTATATGACACACACACACACACACACACACACACACATATATATATACATATATATATACATATATATATGTATATATATATATGGGTTTTTCTTTGTTTTTAATGTACTCTGATTTCTTTTTTCTTTTGTGATTTTTTTATATCTACTTTTATTGTAAAAATGTTGTATAGAGGGTTTACAGTTACATGAGTAGGGTAATGAGTACATTTCCTATCAAGCATTGTTACCTTTTCCCCTACCATACTTTCCCTCCCCACTTCCCCAACTCCTCCCTCCTTCCTGAAATTGTAAAGTTCATTTTCAATATAGTGTCTTGTACATCTCATTGTTACAATGATACAACCTGTATCCTTATGTCAGCATTTTGTTATATCCCTTCCCTACCCAAATTATAAACATGTATATACAAGATGAAGAACACTGGAATTTAATGAAGGGAAAACAGGGTTACACCTTTGGGGAAGAACGTACAAAAGAATAAAAGAATCACATAGTGCACTATAAGTACATTAACAACAATAGCAAGAAGGAAAAAAAACCACTTCTGTCCCTGCCTTGGGGTTCATTTTGCTTAACATCATCTTTTATGGTCATATGTATATAGCTTTTGGCCTTTTTCTTCTTGTTCTAGACATGTATAGTTATTGCAAATAAGGGAAACCATGGGACCTGTTTTTCTTTGGGCTGGTTTACTTCACTTAATATAATTTTTTTCCAAGTCTTTCCATTTCCTAACAAATGGGGCAATGTCATTCTTTTTGATGGAGGCATATATGTATATCACATTTTCTTGATCCATTCATCTACTGAGGGGAATCTGTGTTAGTTTTGTATCTTAGTTATGGTTAATAATGCTATGATAAACATGGTTATGCTAGTAGCTTCAGTATGGTCTTCTTGTGATCATTTGGGTAATGCCCAGAAGTGGGATTGCTGGGTCATAGGGGCGCTCTATGGGAACTCTTTGGAGGAAACTCCATACTGCTTTCCAAAGTGGTTGAACAAGTTTACACTCCCACCAACAATGCAATAGGGTTCCCATTTGGCCGCATCCCCTCCAGCATCTGTTTCTAGATTTCTTGAATGTAGCCATTCTAACTGGGGTGAGGTGCAATCCCAATGTTGTCTTTATTTGCATTTATTTTATGGCTAGAGAGGTTGATTATTTCTTCATGTGTTTATTGGCCACAGAAGTCTCTCTTTAAGTCTTTAGCCCACTTATTAATTGGGCAGTTGTTGATTGAGGATTTTTGTTGGGGATTTAAGTTTTTGAGTTCTAAGCATGGTTTAGATATGAGACCCTTGTCTGTTGTATGGATAGTGAAGATCTTCTTGCAATCTGTGAGCTTTCTATTGATATTTCTAGCTATGTCTTTTGCCATTCAGAAGCTCTGCAGTTTCATGCAGTCCCATTTGTCCAACCTTTCTTTGATTTGTTGTGTTTTTGGGTCTCTATTAGGAAAATTTCGGCCTGTGCTAAGGAGCCCTAGAGTTTCTCCTATTCCTAACAGTAATGTTTTCAGGGAGTCTGCTTTTATTTCAAGGTGTTTGATGCATTTGGAGGTTTTTCTGGTGCATGATGATATATACATTTCTAGCTTTGGTTTTCTATAGGTGTTTAACCAGTTTGGCCAGCACCATTTACTGAAGAGGTTGTTTTTCTCCCATTCTATTTTTTTAGTTCCCTTGTCAAAGATTAGGTGGCTGTAGGTCTGTTGGTTCATTTATGGGTCTTCAGTCCCATTCCATTGGTCTTCATGTATGCTCTTGTGCTATTACCAAGCTATTTTTAGTATTAAGGATTTGTATTTAAAAAACATAGAAAGAATCAACAAAACAAAGAGCAGGTTCTTAGAAAAAATTAATAAAATTGACAGTTTGCAAATCTTATCAGAAAAAAAGAAAACACACCCAAGTAAACTCAGAGATAAGAATGGAAACATCACTGCAGTAACAACCATGATTCAGAATATTATCAGGGGATACTTCTCAAACCTTTATGCTAGGGGATACTTCTCAAACCTTTATGCTAGTCAGTTTGAGAATCTGAAAAATCTGGGTGAATTTCCAGCAAATATTCACATGCCCAAACTAAACCAAGATGATTTAAACCAACTTAACAGACCCATATCAAGCATCAAAATAGAAACAGCAATGAGACCTCCCACCCAAGAAAAGCCAAGGACCGGATGGATTTATAGCTGAATACTACAAGGGCTTCAAAGCAAAACTTACACCTATACTCCTCCAATTCTTCAATGAAATTGAAAGTGAAAATTTACTACCAAACCTTCTCTATGAAGCCATCATAACCTTCATCCCCAAATCAGGCCGGGACTCATCAAAGGAAGAGAACTATAGACCCATTTCGTTGATGAATATCAAAGCAAAACTTCTCAACAAAATATTGGCCAATCAATTTCAACAACTCATCAAAAAAAGTCATACACCATAATCAAACAGGGTTCATTTCAAGGATGCAAAGCTGGTTCAATATGTGTAAATCAATTAATATAACTCATCACATCAACAAAAGCAAGGATAAGAACCACATGATTATCTCAACAGAGGTTGAAAAAGCATTTGACAATATCCAACACTCCTTTATGATGAAGGTCCTGGAAAAACTAGGAATTCATGGAACATTCCTCAATATAGGAAAGGCTATGTATGACAAATCTCCAGTTAGTATTATACTTAATTGCAAAAAGTTAAAGCCATTTACTCTAAATTCAGGAACGAGACAAGGTTTTCTGCTCTCTCCACTCCTCTTCAACTTAGAATGCCTAGCTAGGGAAATAAGACAAGATGCAAACATACAGGGGATCCAACCAGGGAAAGACGAGGTAAAACTCTCCCTCTTTGCAGATGACATGATCTTGTATTTAAAGAACCCCACGGTTTCCACTCCTAAGTTACTTCAGCTGATCAGAAATTTTGTCAAAGTAGCAGGCTATAAAATTAGCCCTCAGAAGTCAATGGCATTTCTGTATGCCAATAATGAGAAGAGCATGGCTGAAATTAGGAAAGCAACCACTTTTATAATAGGCTTACAAACACTAAAATAACTAGGAGTTAACTTAAGTAAAGAGGTGAAGGACAAAAACTTTCAAAAATCTGAAAAAGGAAATTAAAAGCAGAACTAAGGAAGTCGAAAAGCTTCCCATGCTCCTGAATTGGGAGGATTAACATCATGAAAATGGCAATACTTCCAAAGGCTATATACAAATTCAATGTGATATTTATCAATATCCTAACCTCATTCTTAAATGAAATAAAAGAAGCAATCCAAAAATTCATATGGAACAACAGAAGACCCCAAATAGCACAAGTAATCCTTAGCAGAAAGAAAGTGCTGGAGGAGTATCAATTACGAATTTCAAACTTCAACCTGTATTTTTTTAAACTCCAACTTGGTCATTTCCTAATAGAGCCTGGCACTTTGAAAGTAATAGAGAAAACGAGAGGAAACATATATTCAGGTAACTTAAACATAACTCAAATAGCTCATAAAATGACAGCAAGAATTAGGCTCTGGATTTGACTAAGTGTTAGAATACTTTGTCTCATTCACAGGCCCTGAATTGTATTCCCAGCACTGGAAATGTAAAGTAGCTGGTTTTATCCAGTTGAAAAGCTTCAGCACAATGAAAGAAATGTTGAATTAGCCAAATGCATTTTTATTTCTTGCTTGCTATTCATTGCACAGAGGAATAATAACATAGTGGGAAAATAAAGCTTAAGTACCAGTAGGATAATTCAGTCAAGGAACAATTCAAAAATGAAAAAGTACAAGTGGAAAATCAACAAAGAAAAAAAGATTCAACTATTTGAGCAATTAGGAAAATACAAATCAAAGTTATAATGGAGTGCCTACCAACCAAGATACAGATTGCAGTTTTGTTAATGTTATATGAAACTTAAATATTGGAGATTCCTCAAGAAATTAAAACTATCTCCACTCCTGGCTCATGCCTGCAATCCTTGCTGAACAGGAGGCTGAGAGGCAAGGATCTTGAGTCAAAGCTAGCTGTGGCCGAACAGTCCATGACACTCTTCTTCTCCAGTTAACCTTCAAGATACTAGACGTGGAGGTATAGCTCAAGTGATAGAGCATCAGCCTTGAGAGAAAAAGCCAATCAAGAGTGCAAAGCAAGCCAGTCACCATGACTCCTGCCTGTAATCCTAGCTATTTCAGGACTCTGAAAATGAGCAGAAGAAATGACAGATGTGGCAGAATGAAAAAAGACGTGGGACAAGATATAAAAAGTGGTCATAAATATAGTGAAAGACTCCACTAAAAGTATGAGACATGCATGGTGGAACTACAATATGAACCAGAGAATTGGCACAAGCACTATATGGTGTAAAACTTGCGAATTATTGCTGTAACATCAGTGGGTACAGAGTTCAGTCAAAGATCTGACCTACTGATGTCTAATTGCTATGCCCCATTTATCTACAAGAAAGTCTTAGTGGATAAATAATTCTATCCATAGCCAATAGCATGCATAAAATTTTACTTAGCCCAGACCAGACTTCATTTCATATCTGTGGGTAGATAAGAAACATCCATGGGCTGAAACTGTAATACTCAATGTGCTTACATTATCACACTAACAAAAGTACTCAAACATTTTGGGAAATTAAGAAAATGAAAATCAGCTAAATATGGTAAAATAGTGGGGATAAAAAGAATAAACTAAGCCAGGCACTAGTGATTCACATCTGTATTCTTAGATACTTATGAGGCTGAGATCTGAGGATAGTGTTGGGCAGGGATGTCTGTGAGACTCTTATCTCCATTTAACCACCAGAAAGTGCCAGAGTGGAGATATGGCTCAAATGCTAGAGCACTAGCCTTCAGCAAAACAGTTCAGGGCCGGTTCCCAGGACCAGCACAAAAGAAATATAGACACACCAGTGACATATAAGACAAAGGTATATATCTTTTATAGCAGGGAAGTGAGTAATTCATGTCCTGCGATCCCCGCTCTCAACTTTGGGCAACTACCTTAGGCTAAACTTGTCACAGTAGCCCTTGGAAAGAAGTGCAAATGATAAAACAATGACAGTTTCCCTTGCAGTAGAAATCAGATAGTTTGCTAGAATTTCTTGAAGCTCTTTACAATCATTTTTCTTTTTTCTTTATTTGCTATACTCATTTACTAGTGAGACTCTCTGGTATATATTAAAAGCCAAGAATATGCATGTGCACAAGTAAAGCAGACCTCATCAAGGCAGATAAAATTCTCCCATAAGGGATCTTTGATAATGTTGAACTGCATGGTATGCTTGGATTGTGGAGCATTTCTGACATGAAATGACACAAGGCTTAGTTTGCAACAGTATCTATTTGTAAGAATGTGTGTGTGTGTGTGTGTGTGTGTGTGTGTGTGTGTGTGTGTGTGGCAGTCCTAGGGCTTGAAATCAGTGCATCAGAAACTTTCTTTGAGTTTTTTTTACTCAAAGCTATCACTCTGTCACTTGAGAAATATCTCTACTGACAGCTTTTGGCTTGCTAATTGGAGATAAAAGTCTCATAGATTTTTGTGCCTTGTCTGGCTTCAAATCTGCATCATCAGATATCATCCACATGAGTAGTTAGGATTACAAGCATGAGCCACCAGCCTTCAATAAGAATTTTTATCCATGTCTTCAAAATATAGGTGTTAATAAGGAAAAGTTATCAGATTACTGGCCCAGGGGGACAGAAAAATGTAGCTGCAGCCTTTTAGTCCCAAACTCATTCCAGGGACTCAGGTTGATTGTAATAACATTGCTTCATTTTCTGTGATGGCACCTGGGATGGAGAAGATACAGAGTTTCTGGCCTGAAATGAAGACCCTACAGTCCTGGAAAGTACAAGATACATGGAACAAGGTAGAGTCCTTCCCTACTAGCAGTAGATATAAGACTAAATTATGGAATTGAGCTGTTCCTGCTGCAATAGGGATAGGAGGTCAGTAGAGAGGAGGCAGAACATTGATGTGTGCACCAAGAGCTCCCTCAGCCACGGCCTATTCTCAGAACAAAATAGTAAATGGGAATAGAGTGACGAGTTACTTACGGTGTGTGCTCTTCTTTCCTGGAAGAATCGCTATTACTATGATCGATTCCCAAAGTGTAGAGAGGGAAAAACCCAGCAATCATCACATCTCCATCCATATGTGCTCGGTGTTTCATAGTAGAGAAGCAGCTAGTGCCAGCCAAGAACCTGACAGGGAGGGGAAACTGGAGAAGAAGGAGTGTGAAAGGCAAAAGATACATCCCTGAAGCCTCTGCCACACTGAAATTCTGTTCAGAACACTTCAAGACAGATATGTTTTTATGTGCATATGTGTCCTCTTATTGATAGGTATTTATGCTATAGCTCACCTTTCATCAAAGCCTCCTGTGAGTCCCCAGAAGTCATGTGTAAAGTATTCCCTGGGGCTCTACCTCTGTGGCCTTTATTCAGGAGAAACAAATGAGTTGAGAAACATGTTTGTGGAATTACCCCAGGTGCTATGATTTCATCCAAGACCACAGATTATGAGGCCCAAGAGATGGAATTACCTTGGATGGATTTTTTGGTCAACATCTGTGTCAAGAAGCTGTTTTCATGAAAGCCATTTGGGATGATGGAACTGGATTTCCTCAGAGGATGACATTTGATGCATGGTGAAATGTCCAAAAAAAGGTCTATCCCTCTGAGATGTCAACTAAAGTTACAAGGGTATTATACCAAGAGGGTTGATTTCCACCCACAATGTCCATAACAACCACAGAACACTGGTGGTCGATACAGGGATGTTTCTACAAGAATTCAGTATGCATTGGCCTCTAGAAATGTATCCATTTATTGTTGCCTGAGGAAGCAATGATGCTGCTGAAACTAGCAATTACATGTGAATAAATAACTCCACTTTTGTATTCTGAATTTTCCCTTTCAAACAGATAATGATTACTAAATATGCTAATATACATCAAGACATTTTCAAGATGTAGCAGTCTGAGAACACATGATAATAGAGGAAATTTTTTCTATCACAAACCTAAGTCAATATCAAAAGCAATTCTATGTTTTCAAGTTGTTAACATATTTTAGATGCACATTCCATGTAGAGACTTCAGTGACCATGGATAAGAGAGGTACTTCAGGATAGTGATCAATCTGTACAAGGCTGTAGTGTTGGATACATGTTGTGGGACATTTACCCATCATCGTGCACTGGGTGTCAGAAAATATATATGTACTTTAAAACTGCAGGAGGAAAATTAAAAAAAAAACTTTTCTAATGATATTGCCAAGGGTCTTTTATAATTGTTTATTACATTGATAGGATTTTGTCACTTACTTTTAAAATTCTTAGTAGCATATGGTAGCTGGGCAGAGAATTTATTTAGACATGTACATATATGCATGCAATGGGCCTCATCCTTACAAGGTGGTGGCACTGGTTCATATCATAAATCTATAGTTTCTTGAGGGACCTACATACTGATTTCTACAGTTGTTGCATGAAATTACATTCCCATGAATAGTGTGTAAGTTTGCCCTTTCCCTCCATTCTTACTAACATTCCTTGGTTGTATTCTTGATGATAGATAATATCATTGGAGTGAGATAAAATTAAGTGCTGTTTGGCTTCAAATTTCCTTTATTAGCCGTTTATATTTCTGGTTTTAAGAAGTATCTTTGATTTTGTTTGCCAATTTAATTGGCATGTTGATTTTTTGGAGTTTAGTTTTCTGAGCTTCCTGTATATATTGGTTATGAATCATCCTGAGCAGGAAAGTCCAGAATATTCTCATCTCCAAATAACCACTAAAGATTTGGAAGTGGAACTGTGACTCAAATGGTAGAACACTAGCCTTAAGCACAAAGGTCAGCGACACTTCCAGGGTCCAGAGTTCAGGCTCCTGGACTGATCACAAAATTATACCAGGCCCTAAAGCCAAATATTCTCCCAGTAGCCTCATAAAATACATTACAAATGAGGATTCAGTATTTCACACAGTATTCAACTGCATTAATAAGATTTCTAAATTCAAGAAAGAATGTGAAAAAGAAGTTCATTAGAAATAAATATTTTAACCATAACTTGATATACATATTGAGGATATTACAAATGTAAGGGTATTTTTTTCATGTGCTAAATAATACCACCTCAAAACACAACATTCAGATATTTTTTGCTAAAACATTGTTGTATTCCCACAAAGATAAAAGAGTAGAAACCCATAATTGGATATTTAATTAATCGTAGTATTAACAATATGAAACAGAAGAAAGAGGAAATGATACATAGAAGAGAACAGAAAAAAATTATCATTATGTAACCACATGAGCTAGACATATGATTCTATAAACTAGAATCCAATACATTTGTTTGAAATAATATTTTCCTTAAAAAGTTATTTGAATTGTTGGAGATAAACATTTCAGACTATTAGCATATCCTAAAACCACTAAGTGATAATATAGCAAGGAATTGCTTTATATGTATATTTAACCAATGTAATATTTCTAATACAAGAAAGGGTAATTTAGGTAGTATAAATTAAAAAGTATTTCAGATCATGGTTAAGCAAATTAATACTATTTTGCCTCTGTAACTTTCATCAAGTATTATTCCATAAATTCAATTCATTGTGAGATTAAATTTAGGAGAATTTTTGTAGAATATGACCAGCCATTGCCAGAAGCTACATAAATAAGTAAGGTAATGAGTATATTTCGTGTTCAACAATGTTACCCCTTCTCTCAGTTTATCCCACAGTCCTCTGACTCCCCTACCCCATGTTGTGAAGTTCAATTCTAACATATGGTCTAGTGAGTAACACTTTTGAACTGATTCACCTTTTGTTCCACTGTTTCTGTAGTTTTCCCCATTACTTCCCTTAATCAGATAAAATTATATGCAAGACAAAGGATACAGAGATCTGAGGATCAAAGCTAGCCTGGGCAGGAAATTCCGTGAAACTTTTTTTTTTTTAATTTTATTTTATTTGTGAATATACTGTACAGAGGGGTTACAATTACATGGGCAGGATAATGCGTACATTTCTTACCAAGCATTGCAGCCTCCTCCTTTGGTTTACCCTTCACATCCCTTCCCAGCCTCCCCCCTTCCCCCCAATCCCAATCCTTCTCCATCCCCCCCACCCGCGCACCGACGTTGTAAAGCTTGTTTTGGACATGACAACTTGTACTTCACATTGTTGCAACAGGTCCACCTGTATCCTTAAACAACTGGTTTTTCCCCATCTCCTCCACAAGTTATACTGACATCAAATATAGTGAAAGCAGGGGTTATACTGTGGGGGAGGGACATACAAAGCAACAAAGAGATAATCTTATAAATGCGTTAGAAACACATGCATGAAAGAAAAAAACATTAAAATACATATCTAAGGGTTCATTTTCCTGACATCACATTATCTGACCTTTTCCACTTGACTCATACATATACTAGATATTGCAAATAAGGGAAACCATGGGACCTATGTTTCTTTGGGCCTGGCTTACTTCACTTAATATAATTTTTTCCAAGTTTTTCCATTTCCTAACAAATGGGGCAATGTCATTCTTTCTGATGGAGGCATAGAATTCCATTGTGTATATATACCACATTTTCTTGATCCATTCATGTACTGAGGGGCATCTGGGTTGGTTCCATATCTTAGCTATGGTAAATAATGCTGCAATAAACATAGTTGTGCTGGTAGCTTTAGTGTGGTCTTGTTTGCAAACATTTGGGTAAATGCCGAAAAGTGGGATTGCTGGGTCATAAGGGAGTTCTATGTGAAGTCTTTTGAGGAACCTCCACACTGCTTTCCAAAGTGGTTGAACAAGTTTACATTCCCACCAACAATGAAGTAAGGTTCCTTTCTGTCCACATCCCTTCCAGCATCTGTTGTTGTTAGAGTTCTTGATTTTTGCCGTTCTAACTGGGGTGAGGTGATACCTCAATGTTGTTTTGATTTGCATTTTTTTTATTGCTAGGGATGTTGAACATTTCTTCATGTGTCTATTGGCCATCCTTCTTTCTTCTTCAGAGAAGTTTCTCTTTAAGTCTTTCGCCCACTTATTTATTGGGCAGTTGTTTCTTTGAGGATTTGTTGTTGGGGGGGGGTTAATTTTTTGAGTTCCAAGTATATTTTAGATATGAGACCCTTGTACGTTGTATGGCTAGTAAAGATCTTCTCCCAATCCGTGGGCTTTCTATTGATCTTGCTAGCTATGTCATTTGCCCTGCAGAAGCTCTGCAACTTTATGCAATCCCATTTGTCCAACCTTTCTTTGATTTGTTGTGTTTCCGGGTCTCTTTTCAAAAAATTTCGGCCTGAGCCAAGGAGACCTAGGGTTTCTCTTATTCCATCCTGTAATGTTTTCAGAGTGTCTGCTTTGACTTCAAGGTCTTTGATCCATTTGTAGTTGATTCTGGTGCACGGTGATATATAAGGATCTAGCTTTGGTTTTCTACATGTAGTTAACTAGTTTTGCCAGCACCATTTACTGAAGAGGCTGTCTTTCTTCCATTCTATTGTTATAGCTCCCTTATCGAAGATTAGATGGCTATAGGTCTGTAGGTTCATTTCTGGGTTTTCAATTCTATTCCATTGGTCCTGAGGTCTGTTCTTATGCCCATACCAAGCTGTTTTGATTACTATGGCTTTATAGTAGAGTTTGAAATTTGGCATTGATATTCCTCCAGCAGTGTTCTTTCCGTTGAGGAGCGTTTTTGCTATTTGGGGTCTTTTATTGTTCCATATGAATTTTTGGATTGCCTCTTCTATTTCCTTGAAGAATGAGGTTGGAATTTTGATAGGTATTGTGTTGAATTTGTAGATAGCCTTGGGAAGTATTGCCATTTTCACGATGTTAATCTTTCCAATCCAGGAGCATGGGAGGCTTTGCCATTTTTTTAGTTCTGTGTTGATTTCCTTTTTCAAGATTTTAAAGTTTTCATCATAAAGGTCCTTCACTTCTTTAGTTAAGTTATTTTATTTTTTGTGGGGCTATTACAAATGGAGTTGCTTTCCTAATTTCAGCCACACTTTTCTCATTGTTGGCATACAGAAAAACCATTGATTTTTGGGGGTTAATTTTATAACCTGCTTCTTTGCCAAAGTTTTGAATCAGCTTGAGTAATTTGGGAGTAAAGTCTATGTGATTCTTTAAATACAAGATCATGTCATCTGCAAAGAGGGAGAGTTTTATTTCTTCTTTCCCTATTTGGATCCCCTTTATGTCTGCATCTTGTCTTATTGCTGGAGCTAGGCTTTCTAATACTAGATTGAAGAGAAGTGGAGAGAGTGGGCATCCTTGTCTTGTTCCTGAGTTAAGAGGAAATGGCTTTAGTTTTTCACCATTGAGTATAATGCTGGCTGTAGGTTTGTCATATACAGCCTTTATTGTATTGAGGAATGTTCCATGGATTCCTAATTTTTCCAAAACATTCATCATGAAGGGGTGTTGGATCTTGTCGAATGCTTTTTCTGCATCTATTGAGATAACCATGTGGTTCTTATTCTTGCTCCTGTTGATGTGATGAATAATATTAATTGATTTGCGTATATTGAACCAGCTTTGCATCCTTGAAATGAATCCTGTTTGATGGTGGTGTATGATTTTTTGGATGAATTGTTGAAGTCGATTGGCCAAGTTTTTGTTGAGAAGTTTTGCATCAATATTCATCAAAGAAATGGGTCTATAGTTCTCTTTCTTTGATGAGTCCCTGCTTGGTTTTGGGATGAGCGTTATGATGGCTTCATAGAATGTGTTCGGTAGTGAGCTTTCTCTTTCAATTTCATTGAAGAGTTGGAGGAGTATTGGTGTGAGCTCTGCTTTGAAGGCCTTGTAAAATTCCACTGTAAAACCATCTGGTCCTGGACTTTTCTTAGCTGGGAGGTCTCTTATTGCTGTTTCTATTTCAGTGCTTGATATGGGCCTGTTAAGATAGTTTTACTCATCTTGGTTTAGTTTTGACATGTCAATATTTGCTAGTAAAAGGTCCATTTCTGTAAAGTTCTCAAACTTATTAGCATAAAGTTTGAGAAGTATTTCCTTACAATGTTCTGAATCTTGTTTTTTCCATGGTGATTTTTCCATTCTCATCTCTGAGTTTATTAATTTGGGTGTGTTCTCTTATTTTTCTGATAAGATTTGCTAAGGGTCTGTCAATTTTGTTAAGTTTTTTGAAAAACCAACTCTTTGTTTTGTTGATTTTTCTATAGTTTTTTTGGATTCTAATTCATTTAATTCTGATTTAATTTTGATTCTTTCTTTCCATCTACTGGATTGGGGTTTATCTTGCTGCTCTATTTCAAGGAGGTTTAGATGTGTCATTAAATTGTTAGTTTCAGATCTCTCCAATTTGTTGATGTAGGAACTCAGAGCTATAAACTTGCCTCTGAGTACTGCCTTTGCTGTGTCCCAGAGGAGCTGGTAATTTGTGTGTTCATTTACGTTGAATAGCATGAACATTTAAATTTCCTTTCTAATCTCTTCCATGACCCACTCATGATTCAGCAGTGTGTTGTTCAGCCTCCACGTGATGCCGGACTTTCTTTGGTGGCTTTTGGTGTTGAGTTCTAATTTTATTCCCTTGTGGTCAGGGAGGATGCAAGGTATAACTTCAATGTTTCTGAATTTAGACAAGTTTGCTTTGTGGCCTAAATGTGGTCTATTTTAGAAAACGTTCCATGTGCTGCTGAGAAAAACGTGTATTCTGATGCTGCTGGGTGAAATGTTCGGTAAATGTCTGTTAAGTCTAGTTGATCTATGCAGCTGTTTAGATATACGGTTTCTCTGTTGAGTTTTTGCCGAGTTGATCTATCTAGTGGGGAGAGTGGTGTGTTAAAATCCCCAACAATTAATGTCTTTGGATCTATATGGGATTTGAGGGAAAGTAGTGTTTCTTTGATAAATTTGGGTGCTCCATTGTTTGGCGAATAGATATTTAGAATTGTAATATCCTCCTGAAGGAGAGATCCTTAATTAGTATGTAGCGACCTTCTTTATCTCTTCTCATGAATTTTAATTTGAAGTCTATTTTATCTGATATTAGGATTGCAACTCCCACCTGTTTATGGGGGCCGTTTGCTTGGTAGATTTTGTTTCAGCCTTTAACATTGAAAATGTGTTTGTTTTTACGGGCAAGATGTGACTCCTGCAGGCAGCAGATAGAAGGGTCTTGTTTTTTGATCCAACTAGACAGTCTATGTCGCTTAATTGGAGAGTTCAGTCTGTTAACATTAAGAGATAGGACTGAGAGGTATTTGGGAGTTCCTGCCATGTTATCCACCTTCTTGGGGGCTGCAAAAACTGGGTCCTTCCTATGGTTCTTGGATTCTCAGTTTGGGTGCAGTTTCTTGGTCTTTATTGCGGTCTTGTTGGTTTTCTATGTGTAGGACATCTTTAAGAATCTTTTGTAGGGCTGGTTTGGTGGAGATGTATTGTTTCAATTTTTCTTTGCTATGGAAGGTTTTTATTTGGCCTTCAGTTATGAAGGAGAGTGTAGCTGGGTACAGTATTCTTGGTTGATAGTTGTTTGTTTTTAGGGCATGGCATACATCATTCCAGGCTCTTCTTGCTTTGATTGTCTCTGCTGAGAAATCTGAGGTGATTCTAATTGGTTTCCCTTCATAGGTGATTACCCTTTTCTCCTTGACAGCTTTAAGGATCTTTTCCTTGGTCTGAATTGATCCTGTGTGGATTATAATGTGACGGTGGGATGTCCTATTCTGGTCTGGTCTATTTGGGGTTCTAAAAGTTTCTTGTATCTGAATAGGCCTATCTTTTTGTATGTTTGGAAGTTCTCTGCTAGGATCCTGTTAAACAAATTTCCTAGACCATTAACTTCTGTTTCTAGGTGCTCCTCTACACCCATTATCCTTAGATTAGGCCTTCTGATGGTGTTGTCCAGGTGTTGGATAGATCTATCATATTTCTTGGACTTGTGTTGGATGGTTGTATGTTCTTTCTCTATAATATCTAGGCTATCTTCAATCCCTGAGATTCGATCTTCTGCATGGTCTAACCTGCTGTCAAGACTCTCTACTTTGTTTTTTATCTCTTTTCCTTCTAGTTGGTCAGCTTTGATGGCTTCAAGTTCTTTGTTGAAGCTCTGTTTTAGGTCTTGTATGAATTTCTTTACTTCCTTAATTTGGTGTTCAGTGTTTGTTCTCAAATCACTTAGTTGATTGGTTCTGGTTTCTTTGGACTCCCATTCCTTCTGTTGGGTTCCATTCAGCATTCCCTTTGTGGTCTCCCTGACTTCCTTCAGCTCTTTGTTAGTGGATTCCATGAATGCCTTTAGTGATCTTTGTGTGTTCTCTACCTGGTCTCTCAATTCCTGTATTACTCTTTGATTAGCTTCCTCCCGTTCGTGGGATTCCTGCAGCTCTCTTTCCTCCCGTTCGTGGGATTCCTGCAGTTCTCTTTGAGTGTTCTCAGCCTGCTCACGCCATTCCTCCCTTTCTCTTTGAGTAATCTGAAGTTGTTCATGCAAATCCTGTATCAGTTTTTGAGTAGCTTCCTCACGCTTATGATATTCCTGTATAAACTTCTAGGATGCCTCCTCTCTCTCCCTATCACGCTCATACAGAGTCCTTTGTAAGTTGTCAAACTTCTCATTTATCATGTTTGCCATCAGTGTTTGTAGAGCTATTTGGGACCTCTCCTCTGGATTTTTCATTATCTGTTCTGACCCCTGGTTATCAAGATTGGGAATTGAGTTATCCAGATTTGCCATTTTTCTGGTGTTTTTCTGGTTTACTCTGCCCATTTGAGATGAAAATAGCACCAGTTTTGTGCTAGAACACTATCTTAAGGCAACCATCAATCAAAGTTTGCATTTGTACAGTCAATAGTCTACAGATACAATCTAGTTCAACAGATACATCTATTCAACATCAAACAACTATATGTTAATGGGCTTCGAACCACAGAGAAGAATTTGGAAAACCAGAAATTATTAGGGTTAGGGAGAGATGTGGGTAAAAAATAGGAATTGATTGGTGTGGGGAGGCACAGGGAGAGTTAACTATGTCCTAATCCCAATGCAGGAAATTGATTGGGTGGGATGCAAGTAGAGAGAGAGAGAAAAAGAAGAAAGGGAAAGGGAAATGAAAAGAGACCAGAAAAAAATAGAAACATAAAAATTAATATTATTATGGAGATTAAAAGACCATCTATTTAGAGAGGAATGTGAGTATATTAAGAGAAGGGAAGGGATATAGAAGAGAAGTGAAAAACTTAAAAAAATGCTTAAAATATTATATAGGTATAAAGAGGTAGCACTGCTATTAAGGAATTTAAGTCTCAGAGGTTTTGAATTGAGTAATAAATTTGTGGATTAAGTGTGTACACAATGGGGGATAGGGTCTACTAGTTAACTACGGGTTTATCTGAGGATGTGCAGGACAAGAGTTAAGTCACATAAGGAAGATCAAAAGAGAGGAAAAGGTGAAAAGGATAAGAAAGGGAGAAAAACAGATCAGAAGTTCAGTAGAGCTAGACAAAAAACAAAAAGATAGTTAAGAAAGAAAGAAAAAGAGAAAGAAGATAAGAAAAGAAAGGAAAACGCACATTCACGTATTCCTAAAATAAAAATTATAAGAGGAAAAAAAAGATACTGGAAAACAATTATTTTTTCAAAAAAGGCAAAAATTAAAGATTAATAAAATTTTTAGAAAAGGAAAAAAATTTTTTTATATATATAAGGTACCAAAAAAAAAAAGAAAAAAAAAATGAAAAGAAGACGAAGAAAAAAAAAAGTTCTTTGATTTTTTTTTTATTTTTAGGGAGGGGTGGGAAGAATCCTTATCTCCCTTTTGTCTGTAACCAGCCTCTTGTTGGAGTCTCTGGTCAGCTTGAGGTCCTGTGGCTTGATTGGTTTCTTAAGTCAGTTTGTTCGAACAGGCCGAAAAATGTTCTGCTTTACCCAAGATTTTGAGATCCCCCTCCCAGATTAGTTTAATGGGAGGATGATCTGCTTTGAGAATCACAAAAGAGGGGGATGCAGTGGTGAGGCTAGGTTCTGGGTAGAGAAGCCTTTCAACAATCAGTAGCTTTTCCCTGGGGCTATTTTGTGAAAAAACTCACAGAGCCCATCCTGGAGCCATTCTCAGTGTTTCTGTTTTTCAATTGATTGTGGAGGCTGCTAGAGGGAGGGGCAGCCTCTGGCTCTGGTTACCCAGTGAGGAAAGCCACTCCAATGTCTGGCGCCTGAGCTGGGTGACTTTTCCCTGGATGGAGCTGAGTCTGGCAGGTCACTTCGCCGTTAAGTTCTTGTGACCTGCTAAATGGCTAGTTTTATTCCAAGGCCTGAGTTGGAGCTGGCAGCTCCTCCCAGCTTTGTCGGTATCCAAGATGGAGCTCACCGGTGCTGGAGGGGAGGGGTGGCCTTCCCTCCTCTGCTCCCTGAGAAGGAGTGAGCCGTCGGGCTTCTACTCATGCCGAGTCTTGGATCCTGGGTTGTCTCTGGTCTGCAAACTGCAGGATGAAGATGTCCGCTCCTTGTCGGTTCTTGCTGGTGTTGAGTAGAATCCGCTAGCCCGCTGGGTCTGGCTCCTTCGTCCCAGACTCTCTGTGTGAGAGCTCAGGTATGGCCCCGGCTGTGGTCTCCGCAGCTACCCTGCCGCCGCTGCGGCGGCTACTGACAAGCGCTCAGATGTGTCTTCTTGCCTTGGCTTTCCCTCTCTTGTCTAACTCTCTGTCCTGTGATGGCACACTTGGTGTGATTCTCTGGCTTAGGACTGTTCACTGGAACTCTAAAACTGCTTTCTATGCGAGAGCTTGTTCAGATTCCAGCTTCTCCTCCACCATCTTCCTGGAACCCTCCGTGAAACTCTTATCTCCAATAAACCATCAGAAAACCGGAAGTGGTGCTGTAGCTCAAGTGATAGAGTGCTAGTCTTGAGCTGAAGAGCTGAGGGACAGCTCCCAGGCCCAGGATTCAAGCCCCATGACAAAGAAAAAAAAAGAAAGGAAAAAGAAGTAAAAAAGAATACAGAAATAAAAAAGTTGACCATGCTGGAGGAAGATGGCGGAGGAGAAGCTGGAGGCTAAACAAGCTCTCACATAGAAGACAGTTTTAGTGTTCCAGTGAACAGTCCTAGCCTAGAGAATCACACCAAGTGTGCCATCATAGTAAAGGGAGTTTGGCCAGAGAGGGAAAATCCAGGCAAGGAGACAGATCTGAGCACTAGTTGGTAGCCGATGCTGAGACATCTGTGGTGGCAACTGTAGCCACCATACCTACAACAGAGAGAGTCTGGGACAATGGCGCCAGACACAGCAGGCGAGTGGATTCCACTCAACACCAGCAAGAACTGACAAGGAGCAGATATCTTCATCCTGCAGATCACAGACCATAGATGGCCGAGGAACCAACACTCTGGTGTGAGTAGAACCCTGACATCCTGACTCCTTCTCAGGGAGCAGAGGAGAGAAGGCCGCCACTCCCCCACCACCAGAGATCTCCATCTTGGATATTGACAAAGACCCAGCTGAGCAGCTAGCTCCAACTCAGGTCTTGGAAGGAAACAAAAGAGTCATTAAGCAGGTCACAGGAACCTAACCTGACCTGTAGGCTCAGCTCCAATAAGGGCAAAGTCACTCAGCCCAGGCAGAGGAAGCATTGCCTCTGGAGGAATGCCTTTCTTCACTGAGTAAACAGAGCCAGAGGCTACCCCTCCCTACAGCAACCTAGACAATCAATTGAAATTCAGTAAACATAACCTGAGAATGGCTCCAGGCTGGGCTCTCTGAGTGTCTCAGGAGCTGGCCCCTCAAGGAAAAGCTACTGTGTGATGAAAGGCCTCAACTCTACCTCATCACAGCATCTCCAAACTAGAGGAAACAGCCATCTCCCTCTTCTGTGAAACTCAAAGCAGTCTCCCTCCCACTGAACTAGCCTGAGATGAGGATCACAAAATCTTGGGTAACGCAGAGCATTTTTCTGCCTGCTCAAACAAACTGGCTTAAGAAACCAATCAAGCCACAGGAAAACCTAACACCACAAGCAGACCAGAGACTCCACCAAGAGACTAGTTACAAACACAGGGGAGATACAGACTCTTCCCATTACCCACTTCCCTCCCCCCCTAAAAAAACAATCAAAGAACTCGTTATTGCAAATAAGGGAAACCATGGGACCTATGTTTCATACAGGTGGATCCATTGCAACAATGAGATGTACAAGTCATTATGTTGAAAACAAATTTTACAACTTTGGTGGGGGAGGGAAGGATTGGGTGGTGGGGCTGGGGGAAGATGGGAAGGGATGGGAAGGGGAAAGAAAGGAGGAAGCTAGGGCTGAGAAGGTGGCTCAGTGGTAGAGCACTTACCTTGCATTCCTGAGGCCCTGAGTTGGACTCCTCAGCACCACATAAGAAAAAAGAAAAAAGCCGGAAGTGGTGCTGTGGCTCAAGTGGTAGAATGCTAGCCTTGAGCTGAAGAGCTGAGGGACAGCGCCCAGGCCCAGAGTTCAGGCCCCACGACCGGACCCCTCCCCCCCAAAAAAAAAGGAAGGAGGAAGCTACACTCCTTAACAAGAAATGTACTCATTATCTTGCCCATGTAATTATAACCCCTCTGTACAGTATTTTCACAATAAAAAATATTTTAAAAAATCAAAGAACTCTTTTTGTGCCTTTTTTGTACATTTTAATTTTTTTAAATTGTTGTCAATTCATTTTTTCTCTCATAATTTTTATTTTAGGTGTAGGTGTGTGTGTGTGCTTTTTAAAAAATCTATTTTGACATTTTGGTCCTTTTTTAAAAAATTCTTTTCATTTTATTTCTTTCCTTCTTTTTTTCCATAACTTAATTGCTGTTCTGCTCATACCCAGATATATACCCGACATCGATTATTAGTGCTTATCCCCCATTGCGTATATACTTAATCCAGAAATTTATTACTCAATTAAACTTTTAGGCTTAACTTCTTCAATAGCAGTGTTATCTCTTTATACCTACATAATTTTCAAATAACTAATTTTAAGAATTTTTAGTTTTTCATGCCTCCTTTCTATCACTCCCCTGCTCTCATCCTATCCTTTTCTTCTCTCAATATCACTCCTTTACACTTACATAATTTTTAATTGTTTCACTTTTTAAATTTAAATTTTTGTTTTCCCATTTTTTCTCACTTTTTTTTTCTATCCTATCATTCTGTCCAATCCATTTCCCTCATTGAGAGTAGGACTTGGTTAAATTCACTCTTCTTTTACCTCTCCACATCCCTTTAACCCTATTTTTCCCCACATTGCTCCCTAAACCTAATATTTTCTGGTTTGCCAAATTCTTCCTTGCTGTTATTAGCCCATTAATCCATAGTTGTTTGGTGTTGAACAGATTGTATCTGCAGCCATTTTGACTGTGCAACTACAGGACTTTGATTGATGCTTGCCTTAAAATAGTGTTCTAGCACAAAATTGGTGTTACTTTCATATCAAATGGACAGAACAAGCCAGAAAAACACAAGAAAAATGGCAAGTCTGTGTATCTCAACTCCCACTCATGATAATCTGGTGACATAACAGTTATGCATAATCCAAGGAGAGTTCCCAAAAAACTCTACAAACAGTACTGGTAAACATGGTGAATGAAAAGATTGAAAACCTGCAAAGGACTCAGTGTGAGTGTGATAGGAAGCAAAAGGAGGCAAACCAAAGATTAATACAGGAATCTCATGAGCATGTGGAAGCTACTCAAAGACTGATACAGGACTTGCATGAGCAGGCTGAGAACAAAGAGAAATAAAGTAATTGCATGAGCAGTCTGGGAACAGTCAAAGAGAAACATAGGAATTATGAGAGCAGGTTGAGAACAGTCAAAGAACTACGAGAATTGAATGAACATGAGGAAGCTAATCAAAGAGTAATACAGGAATTGCAAGAGCGAGATGAGAATAGACAAAGATCAATAGAGGCATTCATGGAATCCATAAGCAGAGAGCTGAAAGAATTCGGGGAGTCCACAAAAGGAATGCTGAATGGAGCCCAACAGAAGGAATGGCAGTCCAAGGAAACCATAACCAATCAACTAAGTGATTTGAGAATAAACACTGAACATCAAATTAAGGAAGTAAAGAAGTTCATACAAGATCAAAAGCAAAAATCCAACAAAGAATTTGAATACATCAAAGCCGACCAATTAGAAGGAAAAGAAATAAAAAACAAAGTAGAAAGTCTTGACAGTAGGTTAGACCATGCAGAAGATCGAATCTCAAGGATTGAAGACAGCTTAGATATTAAAGAGAAAGAGCATACAACTATCCAAGACAAATCCAAGAAATATGATAGATCTATTCAACATTTGGAAAAGACCATCAGAAGACCTAAACTGAGGATAATGGGTGTAGAGCAGCACCTAGAGACAAAAGTTAATGGTCTAGGAAATTTGTTTAACAGGATCCTAGAAGAGAATTTCCCAAACATGCAAAAAGATAGGCCTATTCAGATACAAGAATCTTTTAAAATCCCAAATAGACCAGACCAGAATAGGACATCCCACCATCACATTATAATCCACACAGGATCAATTCAGACCAAGGAAAAGATCCTTAAAGCTGTCAAGGAGAAAAGGGTAATCACCTATGAAGGGAAACCAATTAGAATCACCTCAGATGTCTCAGCAGAGACAATCAAAGCAAGAAGAGCCTGGAATGATGTATTCCATGCCCTAAAGACAAACAACTATCATCCAAGAATACTGTACCCAGCTAAACTCTCCTTCATAACCGAAGGTCAAATAAAAACCTTCCATACCAAAGAAAAACTGAAACTATATCTCCACCAAACCAGCCCTACAAAAATTACTTAAAGATGTCCTACACATAGAAAACCCAAAGGACCACAATAAAGGCCAAGTAACCGCACCCAAACTGAGAAACCAAGAGCCATAGGAAGAACCAGTTGCTGTAGCCCCCAAGAAGGCGGGTAACATGGCAGGAACTCCCAAACACCTCTTAGTCCTAACTCTCAACATTAACGGACTTAACTCTCCAATTAAGCGACATAGACTAGCTGGACTAGAAAGCAAGATCCTTCTACTACTACCTTCAGGAGTCACACCATAAAAACAAACACTAGAATATGCTGCAATATGTACCAAGCAAACAGCCCCCCCAAAACAGGCAAGAGTTGCAATCCTAATATCAGATAAAATGACTTCAAGTTAAAATTAGTGAGAAGAGATAAAGAAGGTCGATGCATACTAATTCAGGGATCTCTCTTTCAGGAGAAATTATATTATCTATTCACCAAACAACAGGGCACCCAAATTTACCCAAGAAACACTACTTTCCTTCAAATCTCACATAGATCCAAAGACATTAATTGTTGGGGACTTTAACACACCACTATCCCCACTAGATAGATCAACTCGGCAAAAACACACCGGAGAAATCGCAGCTCTAAACAACTGCATAGATCAACAAGATTTAACAGACATTTACCGAATATTTCACCCAGCAGCATCAGAATACACGTTTTTCTCAGCAGCACACAGAACATTTTCCAAAATAGACCACATTTTAGGTCCTAAAGCAAACTTCCAAATTCAGAAACATTGAAGTTATACCTTGCATTCTCTCAGACAACAAGGGAATAAAATTAGAACTCAACACCAAAAGCCACCAAAGAAAATCCTGTAACACATGGAGGCTGACCAACACACTGTTGAATCACTAGTGGGTTATGGAAGAGATTAGAAAGGAAATTTAAATGTTCATGATATTCAACAAAAATGAACACACAAATCACCAGCTCCTCTGGGACATAGCAAAGGCAGTACTCAGAGGCAAGTTTATAGCTCTGAATTCCTACATCAACAAGTTGGAGAGATCTGAAATCAACAATTTAGTGAGACATTTGAACCTCCTTGAAATAGAGCAGCAAGATAAACCCCAATCTAGTAGATGAAAAGAAATAATAATAATTTAATCAAATTAAATGAATTAGAATCCAAGAAAAACATAGAAAGAATCAACAAAGAGTTTGGTTCTTTGAAAATATTAACAAAATTGATAGACCCTTAGCAAATCTTATCAGAAAAAGAAGAGAACACAGCCAAATCAATAAACTCAGAGATGAGAATAGAAACATAACCACAGAAACAGCCAAAATTCAGAACATTACAAGGGAATAATTCTCAAACTTTATGCTAATATGTTTGAGAACATGGCAGAAATGGACTTTTTCCTAGCAAGTCTCAATATGCCAAGACTAAACCAAGATGTGCTAAACCATCTTAATAGCCACATATCAAGCATTGAAATAGAAACATCAATAAGAGACCTCCCATGTAATAAAAGTCCAGGACCAGATAGATTTACAGTGGAATTCTACAAGGCCTTCAAAGCAGGGCTCATGCCAATACTACTCCAACTCTTCAATGAAATTGAAAGAGCAAGTTCACTACTGAATTCATTCTTTGAAGCCATCATAACCCTCATCCGAAAACCAGGCAGGGACTCATCAAAGAATGAACTACAGACCCATTTCTTTGATGAACATCGGTGTAAACTTCTCAACAAAATTTTGGCCAATTGACTTCAACAATTCATCCAAAATCTTACACCACAATCAAACAGGATTTATTTCAGGGATACAGAGCTGGTTCAATATATGCAAATCAATTAATATAATTCATCACATTAACAAGGGCAAGGATAGCAACCACGTGGTTATCTCAATAGATGCAGAAAAAGTATTTGACAAGATCCAACTGCCCTTCATGAGGAAGGTTCTGGAAAAATTCAGAATCCAAGGTACATTCCTCAATACCTCAATTCCTCAATTCCTGTATATGACAAACCTACAGCCAGCATTATACTTAATGGTGAAAAACTAATGTCATTTCCTCTTAACTCAGGAACGAGACAAAGATGTCTACTCTATCCACTGCTCTCAATTTAGCATTATAACGCCTAGCTACAGCAATAAGACAAGATGAAAACATAATATGGATCCAAATAGGGAAAGATGAAGTAAAACTCTCCCTCTTCGCAGATGACATGATCTTGTATTTAAAGAATCCTATGGACTGTCCTCCCAAATTACTTGAATTGATTCAAAACTTTGGCAAAGTAGCAGGGTATAAAATTAACCCTCAAAAATCAATGGTTTTCTACATGCCAACAATGAGAAAAGCATGGCTGAAATCAGGAAAGCAACTCCATTCATAATAGCAAGACAAAACGTAAAATACCTAGGAATTAATTTAACCAAAGAAATGAAGGACATCCATGATGAAAACTTTAAAAACCTGGAAAAGGAAATCAAAGCAGAACATAGAAATTGGAAAAACCTCCCATGCTCCAGGTTTGTAAGGATCAAAATCATGAAAATGGCCATACTTCCCAATGCTATCTACAACTTCAATGCAATACCTATCAATATTCCATCTTCATTCTTCAAGAAAACCAGTGCCTTCCTTCCCCCGTCTTAAATGAGATCTGAGTGTTGGAATACTGCTCCTGGCCCCTCTGGAAATAGATGAAAATCCATGACTAGGGCCATAATAAGTCCCTATCTCCCTCCTCTCCTCCTCAGTATGACTAGCAGGAATTTGCCTATCCGAGACACAAACCAGGCCAAGACCCTGGTCTGTATACTGTGTGCCACACCGTGAACAAGCCACTGGGCTTAAATATAGGCCAGAAATGCAATCATTTTGTATATTCCCATCATAGGAATGATTACAGGAGTGCACTACTGTGGACACTAACATCTGTACAGGACTGCACTGGAGCTCTGATTCCCTCAAGCTCCACCACTTACAGAGTTGGGAGGACAGACATCTGCCTTCCACACAGCAAGAAATCCCATAAACTTTTTTTAATTGTCAAGGTGATATAAAGAGGGGTTTCAGTTACATACCTAAGGTAATGAGTACATTTCTTGTCCACCATAAACTTTTTGCCCTGCCTACATTCAGACAAAGATTCCTTTTTCTGTTCTTGCAAAAAACAAACAAACAAACAAACAAAAAACACAAGAAAACGCCCTGATATTTTCAGGGGAATAGCATTGAATCTATAGTATCTTTTAGGAACATAACCACATTCAGAATTTTAATTCTGCCAGTTTGTGAACGTAGGAATTCTTTCTGTTTTCTGGTTTTCCAATTTCTTTCCTTTTTTTTTTGTGAAAATACCATACAGAGGGGTTACAATTACATGGGCAAGGTAATGAGTGCATTTCTTTATCAAGTATTGTTTTCTAATTTCTTACATTAAACCTTTACCTTTCAGTGTAGGGGTCCTTTACAGGTCTTTCATTAGATTTTGAATCCTAGGAATTTTTTTTGTAAAGTCAACATTTGAAGGTATATATAAAGTCTATTGTGGGCTTGTATTTAGCTTCTTTTATCATAATGGATTAAAAACTAAGTTTGTGCCAAACAGATAAAACAGAATTTATCTTTCCGAGTCTAAGTAGATTGACTTTTTTTTTTTTTTGGGGGTCCAGTCGTGGGGCCTGAACTCTGGGCCTGGGTGCTATCCCTCAGCTCTTCAGCTCAAGGCTAGCGCTCTACCACTTGAGCCACAGCGCCACTTTTGGGTTTTTTCTTTTTGCTTATGTGGTGTTGAGGAATCGAACCCAAGGACTCAGACATGCAAGGTAAGCGCTCTACCATTGAGCCACCTTCCCAGCCGCAGTAGATTGACTTTTAAATTTAATTTTTGTATTACTTTAAATTTTCTAGGGTATATGGTAAAAATGGATCTTTCTTTCTCTTTCTTCCTTCCTTCCTTCCTTCCTTTCTTTCTTTCTTTCTTTCTTTCTTTCTTTCTTTCTTTCTTTCTTTCTTTCTTTCTTTCTTTCTTTCTTTTGTTTCTTTCTTTCTTTCTTTCTTTCTTTCTTTCTTTCTTTCTTTCTTTCTTTCTTTCTTTCTTTCTTTCTTTCTTTCTTTCTTTCTTTTTATTTTTGCTGGTCATGGGCCCTGAACTCTGGGCCTGGGCACTGGCCCGCAGCTGCTCAGCTCAAGGATAGTATTCTACCACTTGAGCCACAGCACCACTTCCGTTTTATTTTTCCACTTATGTGGTGCTGAGGAATCGAACCCAGGGCCTCATTTATACAAGGCAAACACTCTACCACTGGGCCACCTTCCCAGTCCCTAAAAATGGATTTTATTATGATACAATATGTGGGTACATACAATATGTGGGTACATAAAGCATACAAGAAAAATTCAAATTTATGTGGTGATCACAAACATTTGTGACTATCACATCTAGAAAATGAGCAAAAACTCTTTTTTAATATATATTTTTACTGTAAAGATACTGTACAGAAAATATTTGAGTTATGAGTAAGGTAATGAGTTCATTTTCTATCGAGCATTGTTACTTCCTCCTTTGTTTTTCCCCTACCATACCTTCCCTCCCCACCATCTCAATTCCTCCATCCCCCACCGAAGTTGTAAAGTTCATTTTCAACATAATGTCTCATGCATCTCATTGTTACTATGGGTCAACCTGTATCATTGTTTCAGCATTTTGTTATTTCCCTTCCTCCCCCAAAATTAGAAAAAAAGTATATATAAGATGCAGGGTACTGGAATCAAATACAGTAAAAATAAAGGTTATACCATGGGGAGAAAATATACAAAAGAAACAAAAAAATCACAAAGTACATTATAAGTACATTAAAAACAACAGCAACGAAGAAGAAAACACTGATGTTCCTATAATGGTGTTCATTTCACTTAACATCATGTTATATGGTTATATATGCACGGCTTTTGAGCTTTTTTACTTGTCTGGTAAGATTATCTTAGATGTATACTAATTACTGCAAATAAGGGAAACCATGGGACCTATGTTTCTTTGGGCCTGACTAACTTCACTTAATATAAGTTTTTGCAAGTCTATCCATTTCCTAAAAAATGGGGGTGGTGTCATTCTTTCTGGTTGAGGCATAGAATACATTTATATCTCACATTTTTGTGATCCAATCATCTACTGAGGGACATCTGGGTTGGCATTATTCACCATAGCTAAGATATGGAACAAAAGGCACTTATTCACTGAAGTAAAAATTCTACAATGCAAACTAACAAAATAGTGGAAAATTACTCTAGCTTTAGATCAGACCTTCTGTATACTAATAAATATAGGAGTCTAATTATAAGAAAGCTAATTTCTCCTACTATGTCTTTTATCCCTGAAGCCATGAAGACAATTTCTACTGGGCATTAACAAAATGTTGTAACATTTTGGGGCAAAAATGCAGCCTAGGAGTCCTGCAGTAGAGGCCAAGATTGAGAAAACTTCCACTGCCACCATGACCTTCCCCTTGGCACTGTGGTAGACAGGCAGGAAGGTGAGCCACACACTGCAGAACACCAGCATGCTGAAGGTCAGGAACTTGGCTTCATTGAAAGTGTCAGGCAGGTTCCTGGCCAGAAAAGCCAGGGTGAAACTGGCCAGGGCCAGGGTGCCCAGGTATCCCAGGACACAGTAGAAAGCAGTGAGGGAGCCCTTGTTGCACAGGATGATGATGTGGCCATGTTCAGAGTGTGTATCTCTGTCCACAAAGGGAGGAGAGGTTCCCAGCCAGAGTCCACAAAGGGTCACCTGGATGGTAGTGCAGATGGGGATGATGAGGTTAGGAGCTCCTGATATCATCAGTCACCTCATGCTTCTCCCTGGAGAAATGGCCTTGAAGGCCAGGACCACAGTCACTGTTTTGGCCAACACTGTGGAAATAGCCACAGTGAAGAGAACTCCGAATGTGATTTGCTGCAGGATGCACGTGATTGTGTTGGGACGTCCAAGAAAGAGCAAGGAACAGAGGAAACAGAAGTTGAGGGAGATGAGCAAGATATAGCTAAGAGTCCGGTTATTGGCCTTGACAATGGGAGTGTCTTGGTGTTTCACAAATATCCCCAAAACAAAAGCACTTAGCATAGAGAAGCAGAGAGCCATGCAGGCCAGAGCCATGCCCAAGGGATCGTCAAAAGCCAGGAAACTTGGATCTCTCCGGAGGCACTGATTTCTCTGTGTGTTGGCATACTGATGATCTGCACATTTCACACACTGGTCCATCTCTGGTAATGAGTGTAAGTTACCATTAGTTCTCATTTGAACTTCTTTTACTTCAAAGAAATTAGGAAATTGTTCCATTAGATGTAATTGTAACATGCTATTTTTAAGTATCCTAAACACACTTTTATTTCTTTTCTAAACCATAACCTCCTCCCATTATCATATTCTTCTTTATTCTGGCATTTTTCTTCAAGTTCTTTTTTTCCTTCATTGGTTATCACATGTGTTGATTATGTGCCATTTGGGGCAGCCTTATCTCCTATCAACAATTTCCTACACTTTGTGCTAACACTTATTAATAGAACTGTACCCTGTTTTGCAATCCAATTAAAAGTTGTAAATAATAGAGCTTACTCTTTCCTACATGTATTGTAAAACATTAATTTTATCCCTGTTGCATTTCCTTGAATTCAACCCTTGAATTTTCTCTCCACCTCATCTGGGAAGCAGAAGGAACAGAGAAAACACTCTTGGATCCTCAATAGTCATGCTCACTTCTTAAAGTGAATCCACCTTTCTGAATACTTGTTTTCTGTCACAAACAGTTCTGGGCAGAGAGAAATAAAGATGTGCATGATCTATGTTTCTGTGTGAACAAAATGTAAAATTAAGCACAGTCCTAATAAGACTTGTGTTTACTTTCTTATAGGAGTTTACACTTACATTAGCCCTAAGTTACAAGAAGGATTTCCACAGATAATTTTGCCTGCAATACAGTGAAAAATATTACCAAAATATGTAATTCAAGGCCATGATCTATCACATTTCAGCTAGCAATATTACATGTCAAAATTAAATTATTATTATTTTTATCTATCTATATTTTTATTAATACGGTTTTTTATTGTGAAAATACCGTACAGAGAGGTTACAATTACATGAGCAAAGTAATGAGAACGTTTCTTATCAAGCATTGTTGCCTCCTCCTTTGTTTCCCCTTACTATCCCTGCCTTTCCATCTCCCCCACCCCCAGCCAATGTTGTAAAGTTCATTTTTGGACATAGCATTGTACATTTCATTGTTGCAATGGGTCCACCTTTATCTCTATTCAAAAAATTTATTAACAGAGAGAAGCCAAATGGGCTCTGTCATTATAATGTACAAGTTTTGCATTGATTTGGTTGGCTGAGGAAAACAGGAAAGATGAAAAGTTTCATTGTAAGTCATGGACTTACCTGACACATTAGCAATCTCATTCCCTGGGCAAGGCGTGCAATCAAAGCAACAGGTAGCCTTTCCCTCCTGAGGAGATTTCCTGAATCCAGGACCACAAGTCTCACTGCAGACAGAGCGAGGAGTCTGAGGAAAATCTGGTCTGTCAGTAACTCTTCAAATTTACATAGTTAACACTCTAAAAAGTCTATTTTTTCCATTAATTAAAATTTTATTTAATATTGTATAGAGAGAAGAATGTACTGTATTGCTGATAAAATAATTGTAGTCTTTATGAATGACTTTTTTATTCTTAAATTATGTGGTACTTTCTGAAGAGAGAGACCATAATATAATCAAATATATAAAGGTATATCTTATACATAAATTTATAATTATTTGCACAATTACTTGCTTCTCAAACTGATACATGCTCCGTTAAGTCCATTGTTTTAAAGAATCAAACTATTAAGTATAATGTTTCAATGTAGCTAAGAGCAGATGATAAATTGAATTGTGTTATCAGTTCCATATCCCAGATTCCTAAGGAATTATGTGCTACAAGCTTGATTTCTAGCTTGTTGAACTACACAACAGTATGGGATCTTTAAAAGGGTGGAACCTATGTTGAAGAAGTAAGTCCCAGTTTATAACCTTATGGAACTTTCTCTCTTTTTTGTCAGTTGTGGGACTTGAACTTGGCTAGGGCACTGTCCCTCAGCTCTTCAGCTCAAGACTAGCACTCTACCACTTGAGCCACAGAGTTTTCTGATAGTTATTTGGAGATAAGAGTCTCATGGACTTTCCTGCCTGGTTTGGCTTTGAACCCCAATTCTCAGATCTCAGCCTCCAGAGTATCTAGGACTACAGGTGTGGGCCACTATGACTGAGACTTCTATTTTATAGGCCCACCATTATGTTTCTGGTGGCTATGAAGAATGAATCCTGATACAGTAGCCTTCAATGATTCTTTTCAGCAGAGATGCTTAAATAGCAGGTCAACTAACCATTGAATGATATCTCTACATAAGGGAACACAATAAAGCTTCCCACTACATTATTTGTCAACTACTTTATCACTCTGTAGGAAACCTCTTAGAAAACTACTACTTATAAATTATGACAGTATTCTGAATCAAGAACTAAGAACACATTTAATATATTTAGTTCTGATGCTGGGCCATAACCCAAGGTGTAGGTACTGGCCTTAAGCATGTTTTGCTCAAAGTTATCATTCCACTACTTGAGTCACAGCTCAACTTCCAGATTTTTGGTGGTTAATTGGAGATAATATTCTCAAGGACTGTCCTGGTTGGGATTACTTTTAAGCATAACATTCAGATCTTATCTGTCTGAGTAACTATGAGAGTAAGTTGTTGGCACTCAGCCAGTTATAAATTTAAAGGGTGATTTTGCTTATTTTTTTGTCCTTAAAATTATTAGCATTAGATTCAACCCACCTCTGTAGTTTCTATGGCCCACTCTACCATATCTTCAGATAAAGACAGTTCATTACCATGGAGAGCATATGGAGAAAACTTTCCTACTTTCACCTCAAGTCCAAGACCTTCTGGAAAATTCCAAATATTCAGAATGTCATACTCTGGTTCCAATTTCCTTTTCTCATCCAAAATCATTTGATCTCCAACAGGATTGTAAAACTCGACGTTCTTCAGAAAATGGAGCAGCTGAAGAGATACATCATGTTATGGTGAAGTACGTCCCAAAGGTATGATAGAAAATTTGAATTAAGTAAAGCTCCTGACTGCCTTTTATCCCTTATTCTGAATTAAAGAATAGCACCATCAACTATTGAAGTATCTACAAAAAAATCTATGGAGGAATAAAAATAATCTTTCTGAATCCTGGTCACTCATAAAAGGAGTACAAGTATTTGTGCAAGAGAAACCAATATGACATAGTCATGAATGACTCTCAATTGCCTTGTTACAGTTTACTATAAGCACTTTTTAAAATGAATGTGTATAGTTTGAGCTTGCTAGATTTTTATTTCCAAAGTTGAATGAGTTTAGGTCACATATGAAAAATATGGAAAATTCTGTTCAGCAAGTCACAGTTTGCTATTAATAATGAAATGTATAGGGAAAGGCTGAATTTACAGTTTTCAAGTCATTAGCTGAGAGATGTTGAGGTTATTTGTAACTAAACACATTCATAAGCTACTTGATAGGTGCTCTTGGATGTAATCCCAAGGTACTCAGGAGACTGAGATTTGAGGATCATAGTTCAAATCCAGACTGGGCTTAAAGTCTATGAGAGTTGTCTCCAATAAACTACTCAGAAAAGACAGAAGTAATAGTGTGCCTCATGTGGTAAAGCACTATCCTTGAGCACAAAGAAATCCAGGAACAGCACCCACACCCTGAATTCAAGCCCCAGGAGCAGCAATACAAAAACAATTTACAGAATCACATTTATTCTTATTAATAATATGGCTTTTTTCCTTATGAGTATATGAACTCATGTTCAGAGTACCTCACATGTAAATATAAACAAATTTCTGGGTTTGGAAAAATCATTTGAAATATTAATTTCGTAGAATAAGACATATTTCAGGAAGTGCCTCTACTCATGGTGCATGCCATCCAACATAGATTAAATTACCTGTGCATGGGAAGGCACTGTCCCTTTGCTATTTCCCATTGTTTGAACTTCTATTTGATGAAAAAGCATCTCATGGAGAGCCTGGGCTACAGCATGTACAGAGTTGTATATATTGTAGCTGTTTTCAGACATATTCATGTCAAAAATATGCCCAGGCAACCAATCCAAAGAGGTGTCGTGAGGACAGTTGTCCCATGTAGCACAGTCAGACTCAGCATCTGAGCAATTAAACAACAGAAACCACAGCCTAGCAAGAAAAATGTCTTCTGGGTATTTGGAAGGGTTAACTGTCTTGACAAAATCTGTGAATCCAGAAACATTTGCATGATGGTGTGAAAAAATAAGAAGAACATGCGATGAGCCTAACATGAAATATCTCCTTTTCATGGTGAATTCCCACTGTGAGTTCATGATGAAAACTTTGCCTTTTATTAAAAGTTGCTCAATGCCCATTATTAAAACTATTAGTGAATCATTATCACCATGTATGATGAGGACATTTGCTGAAGATTTATTTATCTCATTATAAACTGACATGGCTTTTAACATATATGATGTTGATTGGCTTGAGACAACTAGCTCATAGGCTATACAAATTCTGTTCTTGGCCATCTCTTCTTTCAATTCAGCAAGAACCCACAAATCATTCTCATCTCGTAAGTTCAACAGTCCCACCCAGCTCCAGCTGAAGTGAAGCAGTAAGGAGACGATGGCTGTGGCTATTGATGTGTCCTTTGGGGCCATCTGATAGAGAGCAGGAAACTTGTGATGGTCATTCAGAGCATGAACAAATGGCCCAAAGGTAAGCTAAAGGGACAGAAAACCAGGTGCTTCATGAATTAGAGGATTGCCATTCATCAAAATCTGAGTCTTGAAGTATGTGAAGAAGCAGTTGAATTAGGTTTCATTTTAATTTTTGAAAAAAGTAATTTAATTTGTTTTTGAGTAGTTGTACAACTCATCAATTTGTTTGTAGAATGTCTCTTGATCTTTGTCACTAATTTCATCAATTCTTTCAATCTATATCAACTCCATCCATTCCCTGACCTTCCTAATTCTATGTTCACATATATACACTGAATATTCTGTTGTTTTTCCCAACCATCCATTCTATATTCTTCTCATGTTTTCCCTCAAAACCTACTCCTCTCAGACAAGATATGCTTCAGCTCTCTGGTGTTTATTTTTTTGTATTGTGAGTAGATCATAAAAATCAAAGCGTGGAGTTACACACACACACACACACATGCATATATGTATATATATATATGTATATATATATACACACCATACTTTATTCAGATTGATCATGTATATATATGTAAGAGGCTATGTGTGTATTCCATATTTATTTCATATTACATGCTCATATTTCAGATCTGACTTTCACATATGAGGGAACACATTTGTCCCTCCTTGATCTGAGCCTGACTTACTTCATTCCACGTAATACCTTGCATGTCTCTATGTGTGAATGTGCATTTACAAGCCAGTATAGAGGCACAAACTCATGTCCTCATGCACTTTGGTGGATTTTTCTCTCTTGATGGGTCTACCACTTGGAGCCATTTATTCACTTTCTGCTTGTTGCTGGTTAGTTGCAGATACAAGTTTCTGAAATAGTCTAAATTACAGGAGTAGCCCAACATATCTTCACACTGCAAAGTCGTTTTCCATTTCCTGATTCATTTACAGAAAATTAACGTTAAAGCTTGCAACAATAAATTATCTCATTGTGTGCCCCAACTCTTCCAAACAGTGGAACTATCTACATCTATATCTATATATCTCACTATCATTGAGTACTTTCTCTTGGATACCACAAAATTTGATAGCTTCATAAATCCAGTCCATTTCTACCATTCTCTTCTAACTCCTGAAATGACATCAAATTTGACATTTTTACATCTTTCTACACCTCCACTCTCACCTGTGGAAATCTGTAGAGTCCCAGTAATGTTCCAATTTGGTCAGATGTTATTCCTAATGGTCCTGTAAGTACTGCTATAGACCTGCTGTTTCTTATACAGGAATAGTTTGGAACCTTGCACTTCCCAAAGAGCCAAATGAAGGGATTCTTATACACGGTCCAAGTTCTGAATTGAATATCATAGACTTCAAATCCTAGAGTCAAGTTATGTAAAAGATCAGGGTTTTTGTTGATCTCTTCAATAGCAAAAGCCAAAGCCAAAACAAACTGATAATTCTTGAAGATAAACCTGCATAATGAGCATAGAAATTGAGGAGTATTTCAAAACTTACAACTTTGGTGCAGTAAATCCTTGTTTCTTTGCCAATGAATATGTTAAAACGTTACCCTCTGTTAGGTCATATTGTCTCATGCCTGTATATAGGATTAGGTAAGTACATGAAAGGAGCATATCATGAAAGAGATTGAGACACTTACTTAAACCAGAAGAGAGCTTGCTTTTCTCCATTACCACATGCACCAGAATAGAAAGCTATTGTCTGTTAGATTAGGTTTTAATGAGACAGGAAATATTCTGTTGCCTTTATCTCAGGGCAACTAAGTACACCTGGGTGAAAAAATAAACCTTGTGTTTCAAATCATCTAGTTTTTGTTATGTGTTCATATGGTATGTCAAGCTAACTAATAAATGTTCAGTTTAAGAGCAACTTTCATAAGCAAAATGTTATTGATGGAAAATTCTATAGCAAGGTGTGCTCACAGATCCAATATGCTGAACAGGTCTTACTGAAATAAAAACTAGAACAAGAGCTCAAATATCAGGGCAGGGAATTTTATTTTTTATGCAAAAGGGATGCATCCAAGTACAAGGAAATCATCATGGAGAAAGGAACCCAATCCATGAGGGTTGAGGAGCAAATTGTAAGCAAGCTTTACATTGAATTTTCAGTTCCATGGTCTCCATGGTCAAATGCATTGATCACTACTGTCTTTCCAATATATTTAGGTTGAGAACTGAAAAGGAACCAATAGAGCAAAATAAAGAACATCAAAGTTTTTTCTTTCTTCCTTCCTTCCTTCCTTCCTTCCTTCCTTCCTTCCTTCCTTCCTTCTTCTTCTTTCTTTCTTTCTTTCTTTCTTTCTTTCTTTCTTTCTTTCTTTCTTTCTTTCTTTCTTTCTTTCTTTCTTCCTTATTTCTTTCTTTTCTCTCGCTGTCCTGTCTGTGTGTATCATGGTGCATGTGTGTGTGTGTGTGTGTGTGTGTGTGTGTGTGTGTGTGTTTGTGGGTGCAGCACGTGTGCATGTGTGCATAGTCTAAAAAATTAATGTAATGAAATCAACTGGCATTGTTTAAAAAGAAACAATGAAGTCATGTTGGACAGACTAATGAAAGGATTAACTTTAATATAAAATGTTGGTATATGTGAAATGATCACAACGAAAACCTATCATATTCATGCAGTCTTCTAAAAGGAAGAAAATAGTGATCTAGAAGAAAATCTAATTGAACAAACACATATTGAAGAATAATGGATAAGTAGGAATAAAGAAGAAAGAATGAAATTGTGTGAAAAAGGTTTGTTAAAAGTTGATGACTGTAATTTAAAAAAGCAAATGTAGAGAAGAATACAAAGTAATAGACATAAGGATGAAAGGATAATTAAATTTTTGACTGTGACATCTACAGAAATCTGTCTTACGATCAAACTTTCACAAGTGAAATGCATATAAAGAGAAAATTCTTTAGACTAGAATAGAAATCAGATCCATAACACATAGCTGTACTCCTGTCTCCCTAACTGCTGCCACCTAATATTTGATAAGGTGCTGAAAACACAGCTTGGAAGATAGATAGCTTTACACAAATGGTGGTGGCAAAATTGGATATTTACATGCAGATAACTGAAGCTAGATACTCATAGAACACCTTGCACCAGAATAATCTCTGAATGGTTCAAAGACCTCAATGTAAGGCAAGATAGTGTGCAAATATTATAAGAAGGGGTAGGGGAAATGCTAAGCCTTCTAGGAATGGGGCTAAACTTTGTACACAATGATCCAGAATGACAAAAAATCAAAGAAAGATTATATACATGGGATTGTATCAAAGTGAAGAGTTTCTGCATAGGAAGGGACATAGATAACAAGATAAATAGCCCACAAAATGGGAGAAAATCCTCATTTATCAGACAAAGGCTTCATAACTTAAAAAAAAATACCCCCCAACTCAAAGAAATGAACTGTAAAACAAAGAAATAGAAGACATTTTTATATTTGATGTTGTTTCTGTCTCTTGTTCTCCTTACCTTTTCTCTTGTTTGTATTTGGAAGAGCAAGGGAGGGGTCATAAAGGGCAGAACAAGGACGAAAAAGGACAAAAGTGATACTAAACACTACGTGGAAAATGAACTGTCCATTTGTGGATGAGGACAGGATGGAAAGGGAAGACATGCTTCAAAAAGAATTGTCCTCATTATTGATCACCTAGCTCATGTAACTCTAATAGCAACTCTACAGTAACAGTAAAAAATAAAACCAAATATATAAAATAAAATATCTAAACAGACCCATCACAAACAAGGAGATTGAATAAAAGACCTATAAAGGAGACTTACCAGTTATTATCAATTATTCTCAAACTCTTCAATGAAATAGAAATTGAGGGAATACTATTCATTCTATGAAGCAAGTATTATACTTATCCTCAAACCAGATAAGGATGCATTGAGAAAAGGGAACTTAAGATCTATCTCCTTTCAACATAACGACTTGTACATCTCATTGTTGCAATGGGTGCCCATGTAATTGTAACCCCTCTGTACAGTATTTTCATAATTAAAATTTAAAAAAGATCTATCTCCTTAATGAACCTTGATGTGACAGTTCTCCACAAAATATTGGTAAATAGAATCCAAACACTGATGAGAAAATTCATACAGTAGGATCAAACTGAATTTATTTCAGGGATGAAAATCTGGATTAACATATGTAAGTCAGTTAACATATTACAACACATCAACAGAAGCAAGGGCAAAAACCACATGATCATCTTGATCAACAGTGAAAAAGTCTTTGATAAGATCCAATACTCCTTTGTAATAAAAACTTCGGAGAACCTAAGAATCCTTGAAACGTTCCACAATATACTAAAGGCTATATAGGACAAATCTACAGCCATCATTATGCTCAGTGGTGAATAGGTAAAAAATTTTCCCTAAAATCAGTAAAAAGACAAGGATATCCATTTTCTCCATTCCTCTTCATCATAGTATTGGAATTTCTAGCAAGAGTGGTAGGCAAGAGAAAAACATTTAAGGGAACCAAATAGGGAAGCAAGAAATAAAATTATTCCTTTTGAAAGATGACATTATACTATACTAAAGGGGAAATGTCCTCCCAAAAGTCTTAGCATTTGTCTAGAACTTTGGCAAAATAGCCAGGTATGAAATCAGCCCCCCCAAATCAATTTCCATTCTTTATGCTGTTGAAAGAAGATCAGGCTGAAATTATAAAACAACTTCATTTGCAATTGCCTCAAAAATATATAAAATACCTGGGAATTATCCAATTAGTGAATGACCTCTATAGTGAAAACTTTAAAAATTTGAAAAAGGAAGTGGAGTAAGGCCTAAACAGATGGAACGATATGTTGTATTCCTGGATTGGAAGAATTAGCATTATGAGAAATCGCAATACTGCCCAAAGCAATTTACAAATTTACAAATTAACAAATTTACAAATTCAGTGCAATATCCATTGAAATCCCAACAAAATTCTTCAAGAGAGAGGTGAACAATCAAAAAATTATGGAAAATAAAAAGAACAATGAACACCAAAGTAATACTTAGCATTCAGAACAGTGTTGCATGAATAATGTTACCAAATTTCAAACTCTATTACAGAGCCATTAAAGATAACATGTTGGTACTGGATAAATGGTGGACCAGATGGTCTATTCTGTTCCAGAAGAACAGAATATTCTGTTCCTCTGGAACAGAATAGAAGACCCAGAAAGGAACACAAAGACCTCTACCTATCTGATCTTACATAATGGAGCCAATATTATGGGCTGAAAAAAAATGATGTTGGCAAAACTGGATATCCATGTGCATAAAACTGAAACTAATTGTCCACCACACATCTTCTTGTCCCAACATCAATTCAAAATGCATCAAAGACTTAAATGTAAAGCCAGAAATCATGAAACTTCTGTAGGAAAGCATAGGGGAATCAGAATAAAAGAAAAGCAGAATTGATAAATTGGTGTACATCAAACCTAAAAGGTTCTGCCTGCAAAGGACATAAGCAACAAGCTTAATAGAAAGATCACAGAATGTGAATTTTTAAAATATGTATTCTTTTATTATAAAGATACTGTACAGGGGTTACATTTATGTGACTAAGGTAATGAGCACACTTCCAATTCAGCATTGTTTCCTTCCCACATTCCTAATTCCTCCCTCCCCTCGCCCCCCCCCCCCCCCGCCAAGTTATAAAGCTTGTTTTCAACATAGTGTCTTGTACATCTCATTGTTACAATGGGTCAACCTGTATCCTTGTTTCAGCAATTTGTTATTTCCCTTCCCCACCCTAAATTAGAAAAAATATACATACAAAATGTATGTACATTGTATGTACAATGTATGTACATTGAAAACAGGAGTTGAACAATGGGGGACGAACATAAAAAGAAACAAAAAATCACATAATACATTAAAAACAACAGCAACAAAGATAAAACCACTTCTGCCCCTATCTTGGGGTTCATTTCTCTTAGCATCATCTTATATGGTCATAGGTATGTAGCTTTTGACCTTTTCTGCTTTTTGGTAAAATTATCTTAGACATATTCTAGTTATTGTAAATAAGGGAAACCATGGGACCTATGTGTTTTTGGGCTTGGTTTACTTCAATTAATGTAATTTTTTCCAAGTCATTCCATTTCCAAACAAATGGTGCAGTATCATTCTTTCTGATGGAGGCATAGAATTCCATTGTGTGTGCATATATATATATATCATATTTTCTTGATCCATTCATGTACTGACAGGCATCTGAGTTGGCTACATATCTTAGCTATGGTGAATAATGCTGTAATAAGCATAGCTGTGCTGGTAGCTTTAATATGATCATTAGACCCAGAAATTAACCTATAGATCTATAGCCACTTAATTTTTGATAAGGGACCTAAAAAACAGAATAGAAGAAAGATAGCTTCTTCAGTAATGGTGCTGGCAAATTTGGTGAAACACCTGTAGAAAACCAAAGCTAGATCCTTATATATCATCCTGCACCAGAATCAACTCCAAATAGATCAAAGAACTTGAAGTAAAAGCAGATACCCTGAAACACTGCAGCCAGAGTAGGAGAAACTCTAGAGCTCCTTGGCACAGGCCATACCTTTCTTAAAAAAGAACAGAAACCCAGAAAATCAAAGAAAGGTTGAGTAAATGGGATTGCACGAAACTGCAGAGCTTCTGCATGGCAAAGGGCAAGGCTAACAAGATCAATAGAAAGCACAAGGACTGGGAGGAGATCTTCCTTAGCCAGACAACAGACATGGGTCTCATATCTAAAATATACTTAGAACTCAAAAAATTAAAATTCCCAACAACAAATCCTCAAAGAAACATCTGCCCAATTAATAAATGGGCTAAAGACTTAAAGGGAGACTTCTTTGAAGAGGAAATAAGAACGGCCAATAGACACATGAAGAAGTGCTGATCTTTACTCCAGAGGAAGATGGCAGAGGAGAAGCTCGGGGCTAAGCAAGTTCTTGCATAAATGCCAGTTTTAGTGTTCTAGTGAAAAGTCCAAGGCTAGAAAGTCAGACCAAGAGTGCCATCGTAGTGCAGAGAGTTTGGACAGAGAGGAAGTATTCAGGCACCTTGGTTTAGGAGACGGTTTCGGTGCTCATTGGTGTCCATTGCCACAGCCGTGTTATCAACAGAGAGAGCCCGGGACCAAGGCACCACAGGCAGTGTTTGAGCAGATTCTCATTACCACCAGCAAGAACTGACAAGGAACGGAAATCATCCTGATTACCATAGACAGTCGCAGACCATGGATGGCCTGGAAACCAAGAGAAAGGAGTGAGTACTCCAAGACATCCCCACTCCTCCTCACAGAACAGCAGTGGAAAGGTAGCTCCTCCCCCACCACCTGAGAAGAAACCCATCTTTTTTTTTGTATTGTGAAAATGCTGTACAGAGGGGTTACAATTACATGGGCAAGGTAATGAGTACATTTATTATCAAGCATTGTTGCCTCCTCCTTTGTTTCCCCTTCTCTTCCTTCCCTTCCCATCTCTCTGCTCTCTCCACATAACGTCTTGTACATCTCATTGTTGCAATGGGTCCACCTGCATACTCCATCTTTGATACTGACAAAGACCTGGCTAGAGCAGCTAGCACATAACTTAGGCCTTGGAAGAAGAAATTCAACAAGTCAAAGGAACCTGACCTGTGGGGCTCAGCTATACTTACTGAAAAGTTGCCCTTCCCAGGCAGAGGTAGCTCCATCCATGGAGGAGTGACTTTCTTCACTGGGAAAACAGAGCCAGAGGCTGCCCCGCCCTACCTCAGCATAGACAGCAGACCCAGCGGCCAGAGGGGTAAAAGAAAATTAATTGAAACTCAGTAAACATAAATCCTGGGAATGGTTCCAGGCTGAGCGGTGTGAATGTCTCAGGAGCTAGCCCCTCATGGAAAAGTTACTGATTTCTGTCAGGCCTCAACCCTATGCCTAGCCTCATCACAGCAACTGCAAGCTAGAGGAAACAGCCATCTACCTCTTTTGTGATACTCAAAGCATATCTCCCTCCCACTGAACTACCCTGGGAGAAGAGATATAGAGTTCCAGGTAAGGCAGAGCTTCTTTCTGCTTGCTCAAAAAAACTGATTTAAGAAACCAATCAAGCTACAGGAAAACCAAACACCACAAGCAAACCAGAGACTCCACCAAGAGACTGGTTATGGACACAGGGGAGACACAAGATCCTGTCCCCCCCCCAATAAACTCGAAGATCTCTTTGTTCTACCTAATTAAATTTTTTAAATTGTTTTCTTTTTTTTTCATCATTTTTATTTTAGGTATGCGTAGTTTTTTAAATTCTTTTTACTCTTTGCCTTTCGGTCTTTCTATGTTTTGTTTTTTGTTCTGTTGGGTGACTTAATTGCTGCTCTGTTCATCCTCAGATATATACCTGTATTCGATTATTAGACCTAATCCTTCATTGTGTGCATACTCAATTTACAAACTCTCAGCCTTAACTCCTTTAATTTTAGTATTGTTTATATAATTTTAGGTGTTTAATTTTTAATTTTTTACTATTTTATTTTTCCTTTTTCCTTTATCTCTATCCTCCTTTTTTCTATCTTTTTCCTCTCTGAATTTAGTTCTTGGTTCATCACTAATTCCCCCCCCCCCCCCTCAAATTCTTTGAATCTTAGTTTTCTCCCTAAATCTATTAATTTCTGGTCGGCTGATTCCTTTGACTTTCTTAGACCATTTATCCAGAATAGTTTGTTGTTGAACTAGATTATATATGTTGAGCTAGATTGTATCCGTACTTACTTTGACTGAGTTAAAAAAAATCTGTGCAACTACAGGACTGTGGATGATGCTTGCCTTAAAATAGAGTTCTAGCATGGAATTAGTTTTTCTTTCATAAGCAAATGGGCAGAACAAGTTAGAAAAACAAACAAAAAATGGCAAGTCCAGGTATCTCAACTCCCACTCAAGATAATCAGGCAACAAGGCAGTTAATGAATAATCCAGAGGAGAGTTCCCAAAATGCTCTACAAACACTACTGGTAAACATGCTGAATGAAAGATTGAAAGCCTGCAAAGGTCTTTATGAGAGTGTGATAGGGAAACATGTGAGCGTGATGAGGCTAACCAAAGATTAACACAGGAACTTTGTGAGCATGTTGAGGCTAACCAAAGAATTAATACAGGAATTTCATGAGCATGGGGAAGCTAATAAAATATTAATGCAGGAAGTGCATGAGCGGGATGAGAATAAAAAAAGATTAATAGAGGAATTCATGGAATCCACAAAAGAAAGCTGGAGGAATCTATGGAAGCCACAAAGGGAATGCTGAATGAAGCCCAACAGAAGGAAAGGGAGTGCAATGAAAGTATAATGAATCAAATAAAAGATTGGAGAATGAACACTGAAAACCAAATTAAGGAGGTAAAGAAGTCCATACACGATCTAAAACAAAGCTCCAACAAAGAATTTAAAACCATCAAATCTGAACAATTAGAAGGAAAGAAAAGAAAACACAAAGTAAAAAGTCTTTACAGTAGGTTAGACCATGCAGAACATCACATCTCTGGGATTGAATACAGCCTAGACATTATAGAGAAAGAACAGACAAGTATTGAAGAAAAATCCAAGAAATATGACAGAACTATTCAATAGTTAGAAGACACTATCAGAGGGCCTAATTTAAGGCTAATGGGTGTATAGGAGGGCCTAGAGACAGAAGTTAAAGGTCTAGGAAACTGATTTAACAGGATCCTAGCAGAGAACTTCCAAAAGTTGCAAAAAGATAGGCCCACTCAGATGCATGAGGCCTTTAAAATCCCAAATAGACCAGACCAGAGCAAGACATCCCACTATCACATAGTAATTTGCACAGGGTATGATGAGACCAAGAAAAGGATCCTTAAAGCTTTAGGGGAGAAAAGATCAATCACATATAAAAGGAAACCAATCAGAATACCTTCAGATTTCTCAGCAGAGACAATGAAAGCAAGAAGAGACTGGAATGATGTATGCCACATTCTACAGACAGACAACTATCAACCATGAATACTGTACCCACAATGAAGAAAAATGGAAACAATTTATCTCTACCAAACCAGGCGTACAAAAGATACTTAAAGATGTCCTACACATAGAAAACCAACAAGAGCACAATAAAGACCAAGAAACAGCCCCCAAAGAGAGTATCAAAGAATTACAAAAAGGATCCAGTTGGCACAGTCTCCAAGAAGGTGGATAACCGGGCAGGAATGACCAAACACCTCTCAGTCCTAACTCTCAATATTAATGGACTTAACTCTCCAATTATATGATGTAGATTGTCTAGTTGGATCAAAAAGGATGATCCTTTTATCTACTTCCTTCAAGAGACACACCTTGCCCACAAAAACAAACATATTCTCAAAGTGAAAGGCTGGAATAAAATCTACCAAGCAAATGTCCCCCATAAACAGGCAGCAGTTGCAATCCTAATATCACATAAAGTAGGTTTTAAATTAAAATTAGCAAGAAGAGATAAAGTAGGTCACTATATACTATCTAAGGGATCTCTTCTTCAGGAGGATACTATAATTCTAAATATCTATTCACCAAACAATGGAGCATACAAATTTACCCAAGAAACACTACTTTCCCTAAAATCACACACAGATCCAAAAACATTAATTGCTGGGGAATTTAACACACCATTATCCCCGCTGGATAGATCAACTCAGCAAATACTAAACAGAGAAACCTCAGACCTAAACCTAAAGTCTAGATCATCTAGACTTAACAGATATCTACCGAATATTTCACCCAATAGCATCAGAATACACGTTCTTCTCAGCAGGAAATGGTACATTGTGCAAAATAGACCTCATTTTAGGTCACAAAGATAATTTGTCCAAATTCAGAAACATTGAAATTATGCCCTGCATTCTCTCAGACCACAAGGAATACAATTAGAACTCAACAGCAAAAGCCACCAAAGAAAATGCTGTAACACATGGAGGCTGAACAACACACTGTTGAACTACCAGTGGTCCATGGAAGAGATTAGAGAGGAAATTCTAATATTCAGGATATTCAACAAAAATGAACACACAAATCACCAGCACCCCTGGGACACAGCAAAGGCAATACTCAGAGGCAAGTTTATAGCTCTGAGTTCCTACATCAACAAATTGAAGAGATCTGTAGCTAACAATTTAATGAGACACCTGAAGCTCCTTGAAAAAGAGCAGCAAGATAAACCACATCCAGCAGACGGAAAGAAATAATTAAAATTAAATCAGAATTAAATGAATTAGACTAGAAAAAACCATATAATCAACAAAACAAAGAGTTGATTCTTTGAAAAAAATAACAAAATTGACAGAACCTTAGCAAATCTTATCAGAAAAAAGAAGAGAACACACCCAAATAAACAAACTCAGAAATAAGAATGGAAACATCACCACAGAATAAACCAAGGTTCAGAACATTGTAAGGGAATACTTCTCCAACGTTTATGCTAATGGAAGAAATGGACAATTTTCTAGCAAATATCGACATGCCAAAACTAAACCAAGATGATTTAACCCAACCTAACAGACCTATATCAAGCATCAAAATAGAGCAATAAGAGCCCTCTCACACAAGAAAAGCCCAGGACTGGATGGATTTTCAACTGAATTCTACCAGGACTTCAAAGAGGAACTCACACCAACACTCTTCCAACTCTTCAATGAAACTGAAAGTGAAAGTTCATTACTAAACTCTCTATGAAGCCATCTTAACCCTCATCCCAAAACCAGTCAGGGACTCATCAAAGAAAGAGAACTATAGATTCAGTTTTTTGATGAACATCAATGCAAAACTTATCAACCAACTTTTGGCCGATTGACTTCAACAACTCATCAAAAAACTCATACACCACGATCAAACTGGATTCATTTCAGGAATTCAAAGTTGGCTCATATATGAAAATCAATTAATATAATTCATCACATCAACAAGAGTAAAGATAAGAACCATATGATTATCTCAATAATTGCAGAAAAAGCATTTGACAAGATCCAACACCCCTTTACGATGAAGGCCCTGAAAAAACTAGGAATCCATGTAACATTCCTCGATATAATAAAGGTTGTGTAAAACAAACCTTATACTTACGATGAAATTATACTTAATGATGAAATGTTAAAGCCATTTCCTCTAAACTCAGGAATGAGACATGGATGTCCAGTCTCTCCACTTCTCTTCAACCTAGTATTAGAATGCCTACTAGGGCAATAAGACAAGATGCAAACATAAAGGGGATCCAAATATGGAAAGATGAAGTTAAACTCTCCCTCTCTGGAGTTGACATGATCATGTATTTAAAGAATCCCATGGAGTCCACTCCCAAATTATTCAAACTAATTTAAAACTTTGACGAAGTAGCAGGGCATAAAATTAACCCTCAAAAATCATTGGCTTTTCTGTCTGCCATCAATGAGAAGAGGGCAGCTGAAATCAGCAAAGCAACTCCTTTTTTAATAGCCCACAAAAAATAAAATAACTAAGAGTTAACTTAATAAACAAAGGACCTCTATGATGAAAATCTTAGAAACCTGAAAAAGGAAATTAAAACAGAACTAAGTAAGTGGAAAAACTTCCCATGCATGGTGAAAACTTAGCATGGTGAAAATAGCAATACTGCCAAAGGCTATCTATAAATTCAATTTCATACCTTTCACTATGCCAATCTCATTCCTCAAGGAAATAGAAGAGGCAATCCAAAAATTCATATGGAACAATAAAAGACCCCGAAGAGTAAAAACAATCTTTAGCAGAGAGAACAGTGCTAGAGTAAGAAGACTGAATTTCAAATCTACTACAAAGCCATAGTAATCAAAAGAGCTTGGTACTGGCAAAGGAACCTGAGGACCAATGGTATAGGACTGAAGACCCAGAAATGAACCCACAGACACGTACCCAGCTAATCTTCGACAAGGGAGCTAAAAAAATAGAATGGAAGAAAGTCAGCCTCTTCAGTAAATGGTGCTGGCAAAATTGGTTAAACACCTGTATCAAAATAAAGATAGATTATTTTATATCACTGTACCAGAGTAAATTAAATGGATCAAAGACCTCGAAGTCAAAGCAAACACCCTGAAAACAATATAGGAAGGAATAGGAGAATCTCTAGGGATTCTCTGCAGAGGATTAAATTTCCATAAAAAAGAACCAGAAACACAACAAATCAAAGAAAGGTTGGACAAATGGGATTGTATGAAGCTGCAGAGCATTTGCATGGCAAAGGACATAGCCAGCAAGATCAATAGAAAGCCCAAGGACTGGAAGGTGGTCTTCACTAGCCATACAATCGACAAGGGTCTGTATCTAAAATATACTTAGAACTCAAAAAATTAAATCCTCCAAAAACAAATCCTCAAAGAAACAACTGCTCAATAAATAAGTGGGCTAAAGATGTAAGAAGAAACTTCTCTGAAGAGGAAATAACAATAGCCAATAGAATCACGAAGAAATGCTCAACTTCTCTAGCCATAAAAGAAATGCAAATCAAAAAAACTGAGATTCTACCTCATGCCAGTTAGAATGGCTATAATCAAGAAATATAATAACAACAGGTCCTGGAGGGGATTTGGCCAAAAGGGAACCCTACTGGACTGTAGGTGGGAATGTAAACTTGTTCAACCTCTTTGGAAAGCAGTATGGAGGTTTCTGAGAAGACTACATGTAGAGCTCCTCTGTGACCCAGCAATCCCACATTTGAGCATTTACCCAAACGATCACAAACAAGTTCATACCAGAACTACCAGCACAACTATGTTTATTGCAGCATTAGTTACCATAGCTGTTACGGAAGTAACCCAGATGCCTTCAGTAGATGAGTGCATCAAGAAATGTGGTACACTCGTGTGTGTGTGTGTGCACACACACACACACATGCAATGCAATTCTATACCTCTATACCTCCATTTGTTAGGAAATGGAAAGACTTGGAAAAAATTATAGCAAGTGAAGTAAGCCAGGCCCAAAGAAACATACGTCCCATGGCTTCCCTTATTTGCAACAACTAGTATACATTTAGGACAATTAGAAAAGTTTAAAAGCTATGTACATATGACCATATAAGATGATGCTGGAGTGGATGTGGACAAAAGGGAACCTTACTGCATTGCTGGTGGGAGTGTAAACTTGTTCAACCACTTTGGAAAGTAGTATGGAGGTTCCTCAAAAGACTCCACATAGAGCACCCCTACGACCCAGCAATCCCATTTTTGGGCATTTACCCAAATGATCAAGACCATACTAAGGCTACCAGCACAACTATGTTTATTGCAGCATTATTTACCATAGCTAAGATATGGAACCAACCCAGATGCCCCTCAGTAGATGACTGGATCAAGAAAATGTGGTATATACACAATGGAATTCTATGCCTCCATCAGAAAGAATGATATTGCCCCATTTGTTAGGAAATGGCAAGACTTGGAAAAAATTATATCAAGTGAAGTAAGCTAGGCCCAAAGAAACATAGGTCTCATGGTTTCCTTTATTTTCAATAACTAGTATATGTCTGAGACAAGCAGAAATGGTCAGATAAGTTGATGTTAGGTGAAGTGAACCCCAAGATAAGTATTCAAATGTTTTTGAATTCATGAGATTGTTTCTAACATATTTAAAAGATGATTTCTTTGTTGTTTTGTATGTCCCTCCCCATGCTAAAACCCCTGCTTTCACTGTATTTGATGTTGATATAATTTGTGGAGGGGAAGGGAAAAAATAGTTTAAATAGGGATACATGTGGACCCATTGCAGCAATGAGATGTACAAGTCGTTATGTGGAAAAACGAACTTTACAACTTTCGTGTGGGGGTTGGGTATGGGGGTAGCGGGGGAACAAAGGAGGAGGCAACAATGCTTGATAAGAAATGTACTCATTATCTTGCCCATGTAATTGTAACTCTTCTGTACGGTATTTTCACAATAAAAAAAATATGATGCTAAGAGAAATCAACCCCAAGATTGAGACACAAGTGGTTTTTCTCTTTCTTGCTGTTTTTAATGTATTTATAATATACCATGTTTTTTTTTGTATGTTCTCCCATGGCATAACTCCTATTTTCAGTATATTTGAATCCGGTCCCCTGAATATTGTATATGCATTTTTCTAATTTGGTGAGGGAAAGGGAAATAACAAAATGCTGAAATAAGGTTACAGAATGACCCTTTGTAAAAATGAGATGTATAAGACACTATGTTGATGATGAATTTTACAATTTCAGGGGATGGGGAGAGAGAAGTTGGGAAAATAGGGAGCGAAGAGATCATAGGGGAAAAACAAAGAAGAAGGTAGGAATGCTCGATAAGAAATGTACTCATTGGGGCTGGGAAGGTGGCTCAGTGGTAGAGTGCTTGCCTTGCATGCCTGAGGCCCTGGGTTCGATTCCTCAGCACCACATAAGCAAAAAGAAAAAAAAGCCGGAAGTGGTGCCATGGCTCAAGTGGTAGAGTGCTAGCCTTGAGCTGAAGAGCTGAGGGACAGCACCCAGGCCCAGAGTTCAAGCCCCACGACTGGAACCCCCCCCCCCAAAAAATAAAAAAAAAAACAAGAAATGTACTCATTATGTTACTCATGCAACTGTAACCCCTCTGTACAGTATTTTTACAATAAAATTATATAAAAAAAGAAATGCTCAACTTCTCTGGAGATTCCTCCTCAGCCCAGTTAGAATTCCTAGAATCAAGAAAACTAATAACAACAGATATTGGAGGGGTGATGGCCAAAAAGGAACCCTACTGAATTGTTGGTTGGAGTGTAAACTTGTTTCACCACTTTGGAAAGCAGTATGGAGATTCCTCAAAAGACTCCACATAGAGCTCCCCTATTCACCAACACTCCCACTTCTGAGAGTTTTTAAACAGGTATCCATCAGAGAACAGCTTCATATCAAAATATCCTTTGATTTCAAAATATACTTAAAGCTAAACAATATACTTAGTAGTGAAAGAAACAAAAACCGAGTAATAAATGAGCTAATGACTTAGAGTTTTCTTATTAGAAGAAATAAGAATGGCCAATAGACACATGAAAAAATTTTCATGATCCCCTTTCATAAAGAAAATGTAAATCAAAACACCATGTTCATTTCAACTCACCCTGGTTAGAATGGTCATTATCAAAAGATAACAATAACAAATGCTGGCAAGATATGGCCATGACATTGTTGGTGGGAATGTAAATTTGTTCAACCAGTCTGGAAAGCAGTATGGAGAGTTCTCAAAAGACTAAACATAAAGAATGATGTTGGGATATTTATGGTTATTGCATTGAAATTGTAGATGTTCTTTGGCAGTATTGCCATTTTCATGATGTTAATCCTACCAATCCAGGAGCATGGGAGGTTTCTTTAATTCAGCTTTACTTTCCCTTTTCAGATTTTAAAAGTTTTCATCATAGAGGTCCTTCACCTCTTTTGTTAAATTGATTTCTAGGTATTTTATTTGTGGGTGAACATTACAAAACCAGTTCCTTTCTTGATTTCAGCCTCAGTCTTCTCATTATTTTTTTTTAAATCAAGTATTTTTATTTAATTGGAAATAATCAGTATCTGTGAAAGAAAATCCCATTTCATATTCTTAAATAAACATTTCTGTATGTAAAAAGAAGAGTAGAATAATTACTCTGTAACTCCCTCTCCTGATGGCAGGCCAGGCTGCCTCCACTAAGGATGGGTTGTGAGGGGGACCCTAACCTTAAGCACAGGTCAAAGGTCAAGCTTTTCAGAGCTGCACTGAGCATGCCCCACTCAGAGAGGCCACTGTGAAAGCAAATTACGGTGAGGGTCATACCGCCTACGGCTCACTCTTCTCATTATTGGCATACAGAAAATCCATTGACTTTTGAGGGTTAATTTTATGCACTGCTACTTTGCTAAAGTTTCCAATCAGTTCGAGTAACGTGGGAGTGGAATCTATGGGGTTCGTTAAATACAGGATCATATCATCTGCAAAGAGGGAGAGTTTTACATCAACTTTCCTACTTGGATTTCCTTGATGTTTGCATCTTCTCTAGGCATTCTATACTACATGAAGAGGAGTGGAGAGAGCAGACATCCTTTTCTCATTCCTGAATTTAGAGCAAATGGCTTTAGCTTTTCGCCATTAAGTATAATGCTAGCTGTAGGTTTGTTATACACAGCCTTTGTTATATTGAGGAATGCTCCATGGATTCCTAGTTTCTCCACAGCTTTCATAATAATGGTGTATTGTATCTTGTCAGATGCTTTTTTCTGTATTTATTGAGATGATCATGTGGTTCTTGTCCTTGATCCTGTTGGTGTAATAAATTACATTATCTGGCTTGCATATATTGAGCCAGCTTTGCATCCTTGAAATGAATCCAGTTAGATCACAGGGAATGATTTTTGATGAGTTGTTGAATCCATTGGCCAGAATATTGTTGAGAAGTTTTGCATCAATGTTCATCAAAGAAATGGGTCTATAGTTCTATTTCTTTGATGAATTCCTGTTTGGTTTTGGGATGAGGGTATGTTGACTTGATAGAATGAGATTGACAGTCAGTTTTCATTTCTGGTTTTATTGAAGAAACTCAGGAGTATTGGAGCGAGTTCTCTTTTGAAGTCCCTATAAAATTCAGTTATGAATCCATTTGGACCTGGGTTTTTCTTGGATGGGAGGTCTCATTTTGCAGTTTCTATTTTTTTTGTTACTTGATATGGATGTATTTAGTTGTTTTAAATATTCTTGATTCAGTTTGGGTATATCAATTTTTGCTATAAATTCTATTTCGTCCAGATTTTTGAATTTTTTAGTGTAAAGGTCCATAAAGAATTTCCTTATGGAAATTTTGGTAGTTTCTGTAGTGATGATTCTGTTCTCATCTATGATGCTGTTTATTTAGATGTGTTCTGTTCTTTTCTTTCTTTCTTTTTTTTTTGGTGAAGTTTGCTAAGGGTCCATGCTTCTGTATTGGGAGGATTAATACCATGAAAATGGCAATACTACCAGGATATATAAAAAAAAATCAATGCAATACCCATCAATATCCCAACCTCTTTCTTCAATGAAATAGAAGAATCAATCCAAATACTCATATGGAATAATAAAAGATCCTGAATAGCAAAAACAAAACTTAGCAGAAAGAATAGTGCTGGAGAAATATCAATACCAAACTTCAAACTTTATTACAAAGCTATACTAATCAAAACAGCTTGGTATTGGTACAAGAACAGACCTGAGCATCAATGGAATAGAACTGAAGATCCAGAAATGAACCCGCAGATTTATGGCCACCTAATTTCTAATAAGGGAGTCAAACATAAGATGGAGGAAAAACAGCCTCTTCAGCAAATGATGCTGGCAAAATTGGCTAAACTAAAGGTGAATCCTTATATATCATCCTGCACAAGAATCAATTCCAAATGTATTGAAGACCTCAAGGTGAAAGAAGATACCCTGAAAATATTATAAGAAGGAATAGGAGAAACTTTAGGTCTTCTTGGTATAGGCTGACATTTTCTTAACAAAGAGACAGAAACACAAAAATAAAGGTTGTACAAATGGGATTGCATGAACCTGCAGAGCTTCTGCATGACAGATGACAAAGCTAGCATGATCAATTGAAAGTCTACAGATTGGAAGAAAATCTTCACTAGTCATGCAACAGACAAGGCCTCATAACTAAAATACCCTGAGAACTCAAAAATTTTTCTTTCATTTATATTTTATTGTAAAAATACTATAGAGAGGGGTTATAGTTACATGAGTAAGGTAATGAGTACATTTCCAATAGAGCATTATTTCCTCCTCCTTTGTTTTTCCCCACCATCCCTCCTTCCCCCCTCCGCAACTCATTCCTCACCTTCCAAAATTGTAAAATTCATTTTCAACATAGTGTCTTGTACATCTCATTGTTATAACGGGTCACACTGTATCCCTATTAAAGCATTTTCTTATATCCCTTCCCATGCCCAAATTATAAAAATGTATATATAAGATGCAAGACAATAGAATCAAATACAATGAAAACCGGGTTATACAGTGGGAAAAAAACATACAAAACAATGAGATGTACAAGAGGCTATATCGAAAAACGAACTTTACAGTTTAAGTGGGGGCAAAGGGGAGTGTGGGGGAGTGAGGAGGTGTAGTTGAGGAGGTGGGAAGGACAGAGTGGTAGGGGAAAAACAAAGGAGGAGGCAACAATGCTGGATAAGAAATGTACTCATTACCTTGTTCATGTAACTGTAACCCCTCTGTACAGTATTTTCACAATAAAAAATAAAAATTAAATTAAATTAAAATAAAATTAAAATTAAAAAAGAAACAAAAATCACAAAATACATTATAAGTACATTAAAAACAATAACAAGAAAGAAAAAAAAAACTTGTGTCCCTATCTTGGGGTTCATTTCTCTTAACATCATGATATATGGTCATATGTATGTAGCTTTTGACCATTTCTTCTTGTCCTAGACATGTGCTAGTTATTGCAAATAAGAGAAACCATGGGACTATGTTTCTTTGGGCCTGGCTTACTTCACTTAATATAATTTTCCAAGCCTTTCCATTTCCTAACGAATGGGGCAATGTCATTCTTTTTGATGAAGGCATAAAATTTATATATATATATATTTTTTTTCTTGATCCATTCATCTACTGAGGGACATCTGGGTTGGTTTCATATCTTAGCTATTGTGGATAATACTGCAATAAACATAGTTGTACTGGTAGCTTGGTATGAACTTGTTTGTGATCGTTTGGGTTAATGCCCAAAAGTGGGATTGCGGGGTCATAGGGGAGCTCTACATGGAGTCTTTTGAGGAACCTCCATACTGCTTTCCAAAGTGGTTGAACAAGTTTATGCTCCCACCAACAAGGTAGTAGGGTTTCCTTTGGCCACAGTCCCTCCAGCATCTGTTGTTACTAGATTTCTTAATTGTAGCCATTCTGACTGGGGTGAGGTGGAATCTCAGTGTTGTTTTGATTTGCATTTCTTTATGGATAGAGAAGTTGAGCATTTCTTCATGTTTCTATTGGCCATTCTTATTTCCTCTTCAGAGAGGTTTCTCCTTAAGTCTTTAGCCCACATAGTAATCAAGCATTTGTTTCTTTCAGGATTTGTTGGGTTATTTAATTTTTTGAGTTCTAAGTATATTTTATATATGAGACTTTTGTCCGTTGTATGGCTAGTGAAGATCTTTGTCCAGTACAAGGGCTTTCTATTGATCTTGTTAGCTATGTCATTTGCCATGTGAAGCTCTGTAGCTTCATGCAGTCCCATTTGTCCAAACTTTTTTTGATTTGTTGTGCTTCTGGGTCTCTATTAAGAAAATTTCAGCCTGTGCTAAGGAGCCCTAGAGTTTCTCTTATTCCTTCCTGTAATGTTTTCAGGGTGTCTGCTTTTATTTTGCCGTCTTTGATCTATTTCAAGTTGATTCTGGTGCAGGGTGATATATAAGGATCTAGCTTTAGTTTTCTGCAGGTGTTTAACCAATTTTGCCAGCACCATTTACTGAAGAGTCTGTCTTTCTCCCATTCTATTTTTTTAGCTCCCTTCGCAAAGATTAGATGGCTATAGGCCTGTTGGTTCATTTCTGGGTCTTCAGTCCTATTCCATTGGTCCTCAGGTATGTTATTGTGCCAGTATGAAGCTGTTTTTATTACTATGGCTTTGTAGTAAAGTTTGAAATTCGGGAATTGATATTCCTCCAGCATTGTTCTTTCTGCTAAGGATTTTTTTTTGATATTCTGGGCCTTTCATTGTTCCATATGAATTTTTGGATTGCTTCTTCTTTCATTGAAGAATGAGATTGGGATATTGATAGGTATCGAATAGAATTTTGCCACTGGAATAATGCCATTTTCACAATGTTAACGTCCCAATCCAGGAGTATGGGAGCGTTTTCTACTCCCTTAGTTCTGCTTTAATTTCCTTTTTCAGGTTTTTAAATAATTGCCATAGAGGTCCTTCACCTCTTTAGTTAAGTTACTTAAGTTAATTTCTAGGTATTTTATGTTTTGTGGGGCTATTACTAAACAGATACTTTCCTAATTTCAGCTGTGCTCTTCTCATTATTGGCATACAAGAAAGCCATTGATTCCTGAGGGTTAATTTTACACCCTGCTACCTTGCTAAAGATTCCAATCAGCTCAAGTGATTTGGGAGTGGAGTGCATGGGTGCTTTAAGTACAAGATCATGTCATCTGCAAAGTGGGAAAATTTACTTTGTCTTTCCCCTTTTGGATCTCCTTTATGTTTGTTTCTTGTTTTATTGCCCTTACTAGGCATTCATATTTTTTCTTGGAGCTCATTTCACTTAGTATGATTTTTAATACATTTTTATTGTAAAAATACTGTACAGAGAAGTGACTGTTACACGAGCAAGGTAATGAGTACATTTCCTACTGAGCATCGTTGCTTCCTCCTTTGCTTTTCCCCTACCATATTTTTCTTCCCACCTCTACAACTACACTCCCTGTGCTGCCTCCCACCCCCCCACCATGTAAATTGTAAAGTTTGTTTTTCTACATAGTTTCTTGTACATCTCATTGTTACAATGGGTCAATCTGTATCCCTATTTAATTGTTTTGTTTTTTCCCCTTCCCCTCCCCAAATTACAGAAGTATATATACAATATGCAGGACACCAACATCAAATACAGTGAAAACAGGGGTTATACCATGGGGGGACATACAAAGCAACAAAGAAATATGTTATAAATATGTTAGACACAATAGCAAGCAAGAAAAAAATATTTGAATTTGAGTCTAACTAGGGATTCATTTCGCTTAACATCAACTTATCTGACCATTTCTGCTTGTCTTAGACATATGCTAGTTATTGCAAATAAGGGAAACCATGGGGCCTATGTTTCTTTGGGCCTGGCTTACTTCACTTGATATAATTTTTTCCAAGTCTTTCCATTTCCTAACAAATGGGGCAATGTCATTCTTTCTGTTGGAGGCATAGAATTCCATTGTGTATATATACCACATTTTCTTGATCCATTCATCTCCTGAGGGGCATCTGGGTTGCTTCCAAATCTTACCTATGGTAAATAATGTTGCAATAAACATAGTTGTCCTGGTAGCTTTAGTATGGTCTTGTTTGTGATCATTTGGGTAAATGCCCAAAAGTGGGATTGCTGAGTCTTAGGGGAGCTCTATGTGGAGACTTTGAGAAATCTCTATACTATTTTTCAAATTGGTTGAACAAGTTTACACTCCCACCAACAATACAGTAAAGTTCCCTTCTGTCCACATCCTCTCCAGCATCTGTTGATATTAGAGTTCTTGATTTTTGCCATTCTAACTGCGGTGAGGTTGTATCTCAATGTTGTTTTGATTTGCATTTCTTTTATGGCTAGGTAGGTTGAGCATTTCTTCCTGTGTCTATTAGCTATCCTTCTTTCCTCATCAGAGATGTTTCTCTTTAAGCCTTTAGACCACTTATTTATGGGGAAGTTGTTTCTTTGAAGGTGTGTTGTTGGGGAATTTAATTTTTGAGATCCAGGCATATTTTAGATATGAGACATTTACTCATTGTATGACTAGTAAAGATCTTCTCCCAATCCATCGCTTTCTATTGTTCTTGCCAGCTATATCCTCTGCAATTTCATGCAATCCAATTTATCCAACCTTTCTTTGAAATGTTGCTTCTGAGTGTCTTTTAAGAGAATTTCGGCCTGTGCCAAGGAGACCTAGGGTGTCTCCTATCCCATCCTGTAATGTTTTCAGGGTGTCTGCTTTGACTCTGAGGTCTTTGATCCATTTGGAGTTGATTGTGGTGCAGGGTGATCCATAAGTATTTAGCTTTAGATTTTTACAAGTGATTAACTAATTTTGCCAGCATCATTTACTGAAGAGGCTCTCTTTCTTACATTCTATTTTTTTAGATCACTTATCGAAGATTAGATGGCTATAGGTCTATAGGTTCCTTTCTGGGTTTTCAATTCTGTTCCATTGGTCCTGAGGTCTGTTTTGTGCCAGTACCAAGCAGTTTTGATTACCATGGCTTTGTAGTAGAGTTTGAAATTTGGAATTGATATTCCTCCAGCACTGTTCTTTCTGTTAAGGATCATTTTTGCTATTCGGGGTCTTTTATTGTTCCATATGAATTTTGGTATTGTCTCTTCTATTTCCTTGAAGAATGACGTTGGAATATTGATAGGTATCACATTGAATTTGTAGCTAGGCATTCTAAAACTAAATTGAAGAGATGTGGAGTCTCATTCCTGAGTTAAGAGGAAATGGCATTAGTTTTTCACCATTAAATATAATGCTGACTGTAGGTTTGTCATATACAGCCTTTATTGTATTGAGGAATGTTCCCTGGATTCTTATTTTTTCCAGAACTTTCATCCTAAAGGGGTGTTGATCTTGTCAAATGCTTTTTCTTCATCTATTGAGGTAACCATGTGGTTCTTATCCTTGTTCTTGTTGATGTGATGAAATATATTAATTGATTTGCATATATTGAACCAGCTTTGCATCCCTGAAATGAATCCTGTTTGATAGTGGTGTATGAATTTTTGGATGAATTGTTGAAGTCTTTTGGCCAAAATTTGGTTGAGAAGTTTTGCATCAATATTCATCAAAAACGCGTCTATAGTTCTCTTTCTTTGATAAGTCCCTGCCTGGTTTGGGGATGAGGGTTATGATGGCTTCATAGAATGAGTTCGGTAGTGAACTTTTTCTTTTAATTTCATTGAAAAGTTGAAGGAGTGTTGGTGTGAGTTCTGCTTTGAAGGCCTTGTAGAATTCCAATGTAAATCTATCTGGTCCTGGGCTTTTCTTTTTTTTTTTTTTTCAGGTAAGGGGTTGGTTTATTCAGTAGACCTGCTGGGACCAGGCAAGGTTGGCACTCCTCGTGGCTGGGAAAGGCTTGGAAATGAGAGAGAGCTGGGGAAGAGAGGAAAGAGCTAGAGCAGAGAGAAAGCAAAGAGAGCTAGAAAAGAGCAGCAAGAGAGGTAGGTAGCAACGAGAGCTAGAATAGAGCAGTGAGAGCTACAACAGAACAGAGAGAGCAGATAGAGAGCAGAGAGGAACAGAGAGAGCAAGAAAAGAACAGAGAGAGAGAGCAGAGAGCAGAGAGAGCAGGGAAAGCTAGAAAAGAACAGAGAGAGAGCTAGAATAGAACACAGAGAGAGCTAGAATAGAACAGAGAGAGAGAGAGCCTGGGCCTGCGCTAGGCCTTATGTAGGGTATGGGCGGAGAAAGATGTGACCTCAGTGGATGCAGATGTGACCTCTTCCAGGTGTCCTACTTGCCTGGGTAACACACTTACTGGGTGGAGACTTTTATGTTATGTTTTTTAAAAGAGGTAACCGAGTAAGAACTGCACCACACACGTGGTATTCAGGTAAAGGGTAGGTTTATTCAGTAGACCTGCTGGGACCAGGCAAGGTTGGCACTCCACGTGGCTGGGAAAGGCCTGGGAATGAGAGAGAGCTGGGAAAGAGAGGAAAGAGAGAGGAAAGAGCTAGAGTAGAGAGAAAGCAGAGAGAGCTAGAAAAGAGCAGCAAGAGAGCTAGGTAGCAAAGAGAGCTAGAATAGAGCAGTGAGAGCTAGAAAAGAACAGAGAGAGTAGAGAGAGCAGAGAGAGAGCAGAGAGGAACAGAGAGAGCAAGAAAAGAACAGAGAGAGAGAGCAGAGAGAGAGCAGAGAGCAGGGAGAGCTAGAAAAGAACAGAGAGAGAGCTAGAATAGAACAGAGAGGGTCCTGGGCTTTTCTTGGGTTAGAGGTCTTTTATTGCTGTTTCTATTTCAATGCTTGAGATGGGACTGTTAAGATTGTTTAACTCATCTTGGTTTTTTCTGCATGTCGCAATTTGCTAGGAAAAGTTCCATTTCTGCCAAGTTCTCAAACTTATTAGCATAAAGGTTTGAGAAGTATTCCTTTATAATGTTCCAAATCTTAGTTGTTTCTGTGGTGATGTTTCCATTCTCATCTCTGAGTTTATTTATTTGGGTGTGTTTTCTTTTTTTTCTGATAAGACTTGCTAAGGGTCTATCAATTTTGTTAATTTTTTTGAAGAACCAACACTTTGTTTTGTTGATTCTTTCTATCTTTTTTGGATTCTAATTATTTTAATTCTGATTTAATTATAATTATTTCTCTCCATCTACTAGATTGGGGTTTATCTTGCTGCTGTTTTTCAAGGAGGTTCAGATGTCTCATTAAATTGTTAGTTTCAGATCTCTCCAATTTGTTGATGTAGGAACTCAGAGCTATAAACTTGTCTCTGAGTACTGTCTTTGTTGTGTCATAGAGGAGCTGGTAATTTGTGTGTTCCTTTTTGTTGAATATCATGAACATTTGAATTTCCTTTCTAATCTCTTCTATTACCCACTGGTGATTAAAGTGTGTTATTGAGCCTCCATGTGTTACTGGATTTTCTTTGGTGGCTTTTGGTGTTGAGTTCTAATTGTATTCCCTTGTGGTCTGAGAGAATGCAAGGTGTAACTTCAATGTTTCTGAATTTGCATAAGTTTGCTTTGTAACCTAAATGTAGGCTCTTTTGGAAAAATTTTTATGTGCTGCTGAGAAAACCGTGTATTCTGATGCTGCTGGGTGAAATATTCGGTATATATCTGTTAAATCTAGTTGATCTATGCGATTAGAGGGATGTGGAGAGGTAAAAGGAGAGTGAATTTAACCAAGTCCTAATCTCAGAGAGGGAAATGCATTGGACAGAATGATAGGAAAGAAATTTTTAAAAAACAGGAAAAAAATTGCAAAACAAATATTTGAATTTTAAAGTGAAACAAGTATAAATTTTGTAATTGTAAAGAAATGATATTGAGAGAAGAAAAAATGGGTTGAGAGGAGGGGAGAGATAGAAAGGTGATATGAAAAACTAAAAACTAAAAATTCTTAAAATAAGTTAATTGAAAATTTTATATGTATAGAGAGATGATACTGCTATTTAAGAAGTTAAGTCCAAGAGGTTTTGAATTGAGTAATAAATAATTGACGATGGGTATATATCTGGGGATGAGCAGAACAGCAATTAAGTCACTCAAGAAAGAAAGAGAAAAAAATGAAAAGAATAAAAAAGGACCAAAAGGTCAGAAGCAATTTTAAAAAATGCACACACACCTATACACTTAAAATAAAAATTATAAGAGAAAAAAAAAAGGATTAATAGAAAACAATTTAGAAAAAATAAAATGTTTTTAAAAAGGTACAAAAAAGAGTTCTTTGATTTTTTTTTGTGGGGGTCGGGTAGTAGGAAATGGGAAGATCCTGTATCTCCCTTGTGTCAGTAACCAGTCTCTTGGTGGATTATCTGGTCTGCTTTTGGTGTTTGGTTTTCCTGTGGCTTGATTGGTTTCTTAAGTCAGTTTGTTTGGGCAGGCAAAAAAAATGCTCTGTTTTACCCAAGATTTTGTGATCCTCCTACCAGGCTAGTTCAGTAGGAGGGAGATCTGCTTTGAGTATCACAAAAGAGGAAGATGGCTGTTTCCTCTAGTTTGGAGATGCTCTGATGAGGGTAGGTTCTGGATAGAGTGAAGGCCTTTCAGCAAACAGTAGCTTTTCCCTGAGGGGCTAGCTTCTGAGACACTCACAGAGCCCAGCCTGGAGCCATTCTCAGGGTTTATGTTTACTGAATTTCAGTTGATTTTCTAGGCTGCTGTAGGGAGGGGCAGCCTCTGGCTCTGTTTACCCAGTGTAGAAAGCCACTCCTAGGGGGATGGAGCTTGCTCCTGCTGTGCTGGGTGACTTCCTCCCTCTCCCCCCTCCCCCCCATGGTGGGGCTGAGTCTGGGAGGTAAGGGCAGGTTCCTGTGACCTGCTAAATGACTCTTTTGTTTTCTTCCAAGGCCTGAATTGGAGCTAACTGCTCAGCTGGACCTTTGTCAATATCAAAGATTGAGATTTCTGGTAGTGGGGGAGAGGTGGCCTTCCCTCCTCTGCTCCCTGAGGAGTGAGGATGTCAGTGTTCTACTCATGCCAGAGTCTTGGTTCCTGGGCTATCTCTGTTCTGCCATCTGTAGGATGAAGATAACTGCTCCTTGTCAGTTCTTGCTGGTGTCGAGTAGAATCTGCTCACCCACTGCATCTGGCGTCTTCGTCCCAGACTCTTTCTGTAATTATGGTGGCTATGGCTTTTGCAGCTGCCACCGGTGCTGCCCCAGCCGCTTCAGCCAGGGCTACTGGCAAATGGTCAGATCTGTCTCCTTGCCTGGATTCTCCCTCTCTGGCCAAATGCTGTACTGTGATGGCAAACTTGGTGTGATTCTCTAGGCTAGGACTGTTCACTGGAACACTAAAACTGCTTTCTATGCAAGAGCTTGTTTATCCTCCAGCTTCTCCTGTGCCATCTTCCTCCAAACTCCGGATTTAATTTTTTGAGTTCCGAGTATATTTTATATATGACACCCTTATTTGTTGTATGGCTAGTAAAAATCTTCTCCCAGGTCATGGGCTTTCTATTGATCTTGCTAGCTATATCCTTTGCCATGCAGCTTCATGTAATCCCATGCTCCAACCTTTCTTTGATTTGTTGTGTTTCTGGGTCTCTATTAAGGTAATTTTGGCCTGTGCCACAGAGACCTAGGGTTTCTACTAGCGAGGCATGCTAATACTATATGAAGAGGAGTGGAACGAGTGGACATACTTATCTCCTTCCTGAATTTAGAGCTAAGGGCTTTAACTTTTCACCATTAAGTATGTAATGCTGGCTTTGGTTTGTAATATACAGCCTTTATTATATTGAGGAATGTTTCATAGATTCCTAATTTTTACAGATCTATCATCATAAAGCATTGTTGGATCATATCAAATCTTGTTTTTGGCATCTATTGAAATAATCATGTGGTTCTTGTCCTTGCTCTTGTTGATGTGATGAATTATATTACTTGATTTGTGTATATTGAACCAGCTTTTTATCCCTGAAATAAATCCTGTTTGATTGTGATGTATGATTTTTTTGATGAGTTGTTGATGTCAACCACCCTGCTGACTGGGCTCTTTGCTTGGACCTGCTCCCTTCTGATGCAGGTACCACCTTTGACACAGCCCATAGCTGCAGGAAGCCACTCCCAAGTCTGCCCACCACCTCCCATCACTGCTGCTACAGCCGAGGATGGCCACTACTGCCCACAGCAGCCTACTGAACCAAGCTCCACATGGTCCTCTCAGTGACTGGATTCCTCAAGTCACAGAGCAAGACCCTTCAGCTGCTGCAGATACCTGCCCCCCGTCCCCTGCCAACCTGGTCCTGCCAATACCCAGACTTTCCGGCTGATAACCAACTAACACCTGCCTGGTCACCAAAACACAGACTCCATTGTCCAGTGCACCACCAACTACAGACCTTGTGTGTAACCTTATTGGGTCCACTCCCTGGGGGTGGCAATTCTATGTTATATCCCAGTGCTCTCTCTTCCAATAGGGAGGGATCACATAAGAGGTGAACACAGACTTAAGCTCTGTTCCTAAATCTCCTGTGACTACCTGCAAAAGCCTGGGAACACAGCTCCAAGCCAGTGATAGCAGTCTACAAATTTTAAACCCCCAAACTCCCTGCCATCAGGCATGAGAGTGGGATTCTAGTTAGCAAACACCCTTCCATGTGAGAAGGTCATTTGGACCCAACCAAGCCACAAGGACAGTGGACTATTGCAAGGCAAACAAGGTTTTATCAGGAATCGGCTTAGATTACTATGTGGAGACTCAATTTCGCCCAAACAACCTGAAAAGACACTCTTTAGATTTTTTTTGTTTTTGTGTCTAACCATTTGTTGTTTGTTTTTGTTTCTGTGTATTATTTTTGTGTATTGTTTTTTAGGATTCGCTATTTCACTTAAATCTTCTATTTTTCACTATCATTTAGTTTTTTTCTTCCACTTTTAAGCTTCCTAATTTTAATTTTTTGTTTCCTCTCACTCTCTCCTTTTTGTTTCTCTCCACATTATACTCCTACTCTGCCAGTGCTACCTGTTCTAGTTCTATACAGAAAGTAAGGCCTCCTTCTATGTGTGTAAACAATAATTACAGGAGTTATCTTTCCAATACTCTTTGAACAAAACTTTTTCTCATCTCAGTAATTCTCCAAATATACTATATACAATTCTTATATTCATCTAGATCTGTAAGCTATTCCATACATAATATTTCTTCAAATTCTTTTCTGCCTCTTACACTCAGAAACAAGGTCTTTATACTCTTCTACTACATATACCACTCTCCTAGGCTGTTTTTACCCCTCTACTATCATTATACTCTATTTTTCTTCTGAGCTTAAATTTATATATCTCTAATCCTAACCCTTCTCTTCTCCATCTGATCCAGTCCAGTGATCCCTAATGGCTTATATCTGACCCAACTTACAGTTGGTTCCATTTTGACTGAGTACAAGGGGCCCATCTTGTTAACTTCAAGGTGCAGACCACTTATCAGCCAAACCCAGATCATCTCACAAGTTACAACTATATGCAATCTCAACCCCAGAACCACAACTTCCCTCTCCAAGCAAAGAAAAAGAGAGCTAAATAGGGAAACACCTGCCCATAATTCTGAAACCCTAGATCTATACATCTAATTGACACTGGGTTGTCTCTGGCTCTAAAAGACTGTCCTATTGTCATACCGGTGTGGTTCTTGTCTCCAAATGGGTAGGACTAACTGCAGAAACACAAGAAACAAGACCAGTCAAAAAATTAAATCCTCCAAAACAAAAAAACAAGTCCTCAAAGAAACAACGGCCCCATTAATGATTGGACTAACGACTTTAAGAGAACTATGATCAGTTTTCATTCCAGGAATGCAAAGTTGGTTCAAAGTACACAAGTCAGTTAATATATTTTATAACATCAACAGAAGCAAGGACATGAACCACATAATCATCTTAATAGATGCAGAAAAAAATATTTAACAAGATCTAATAACCATTTATGATGAAAGCTCAGGAAAACTAGAAATCCATGGAACATTCCTCAATATAATGAAGGCTGTGTATGACAAACTTACTGCTAGCATTATACTTAATGGCAAAAAGCTAAAACCATTTCCTCTAAATTCAGGAAGGAGACAAGGAGGTCTGCTCTCTCCACTCCTCTTCATATAGTATTAGAATGTGTAGCTAGGGCAATAAGACAAGACACAAACACAAAGGGGATCCAAGCAGGGAAGGTTGATGTAAAACTCTCCCTCTTTGCAGATGACATGATCCTGTACTTAAAGAACCCCATAGACTCAACTCCTAAATTACTTGAGCTGATTGGAAACTTTAGTAAAGTAGCAGGGTATAAGATTAATACTCAAAAATCAATGGCTTTCCTGTGGGTTCATTTCTCTGTTGTCAATTCTATTCCATTGGTCCTGAGGTCTATTCTTGTGCCAGTACCAAGCTGTTTTGATTACTATGGCTTTGTAGTAAAGTTTGAAATTTGGTGTTGATATTCCTCCAGCGCTGTTCTTTCTGTTAAGGATCGTTTTTGCTATTCGGGGTCTTTTATTGTTCCATATGAATTTTTGGATTGCCTATTTCCTAGAAGAATGTGTTGGAATATTGATAGGTGTCGCATTGAATTTGTAGATAGCCTTGGGAAGTATTGCCATTTTCACGAAGTTGATCTTTCCAATCTAGGAGCATGGGAGTTTTTGCCACTTTCTAAGTTCTGTTTTGATTTCCTTTTACAGGTTTTAAAAGTTTTCATCATAGAGGTCCTTCACTTCTTTGGTTAAGTTAATTCCTAGGTATTTTACTTTTTGTGGGGCTATTATTAATGGAGTTGCTTTCCTGATTTCAGCCACGCTTTTCTCATTGTTGGCTTACAGAAAAGTCATTGATTTTTGAGGGTGGATTTTATGCCCTGCTACTTTGTCAACGTTTTTAATCATCTTGAGTAATATTGGAGTGGAGTTCATGGGATTCTTTAAATACAAGATCATGTCATCTGCAAAGAGGGAGAGTTTTACTTCATCTTTCCTTATTTGGATCCCTTTTATGTTTGCATCTTTTCTTATTGCTGTAGCTAGGCATTCTCAGACCTATAGCCATCTAATCTTTGATAAGGGAGCTAAAAAATAGAATGGAAAAAAGACAGCCTCTTTAGTTAAATGGTGCTGGAAAAATTGGTTAATCACTTGTAAAAAACTAAAGGTAGAACCTTATATATCACTCTGCACCAGAATCAACTCCAAATGGATCAAAGACCTCAGAGTCAAAGAGACACTCTAAAAACATTACAAGACAGAATAGGAGAAACCCTAGGTCTCCTTGGCACAGACCTAAATTTTCTTAATAGAGACCGAGAAACACAACACATCAAAGAAAGTTCGACAAATGGGATTGCATGAAATTGCAGAACTTCTGCCTGGCAAAAGACATAGCTAGCAAGATCAATAGAAAGCCCACGGTTTGGGAGAAGATCTTCACTAGCCATACAACAGACAAGGGTCTCATATCTAAAATTTATATACCCTCCAAGACAAATCCTCAAACAACTGCACAATAAGTAAGTGGGTTAAAGATTTACAGAGAAACTTTTCTGAAGAGGAAAGAAGGATGGTCAATAGACACATGAGGAAATACTCAACCTCCCTAGCCATAAAAGAAATGTAAATCAAAACAACATTGAGATACCACCTCACCACACTTAGAATGGCTATAATCAAGAATTCTAATAACAACAGATGCTGGAGGGGATGTGGACAGAAGGTTGGTGGGAGTGTAAACTCATTCATCCACTTAGAAAGTAATGTGGAGGTTCCTCAAAAGACTCCACATAGAGTTCCCCTAGGACCCAGCAATCCCACTTTTGGGCATTTACCAAGTGTTCACAAACAAGAACATACTAAAGCTAACAGCATGGCTGTGTTTATTGCAACATTATTTACCATAGATAAGATATGGAACTAACCCAGATGCCCCTCAGTAGATGAATGGATTAAGAAAATGTGGTATATATACACAATGGAATTCTATGCCTCCAACAGAAGGAATGACATTGCCCCATTTGTTAGGAAATGGAAAGACTTTCAAAAAATTATATTAAGTGAAGTAAGCCAGGTCCAAAGAAACATAAGTCCCATGGTTTCCCTTATTTGCAATAACAGTATATGTCTGAGACAAGCACTAAAGGTCAAATAAGTTGATGCTAGGTGAAATGAACCCCACGATAAGGACTCAGATGTTTGTTTTTTCTCTTGCTAATATTTCTAACATGTTTATAAGATGATTTCTTTGTTGTTTTGTATGTCCCTCCCCCACGGTATAACCCCTGTTTTCACTGTATTTGCTGTTGGTATAATTTGTAGTGGGGAAGGAAAAAAAATCGTTTAAATAGGGATACATGTGGATACATGCAACAATGAGATGTACAAGACGTTATGTCAAAAAACGAACTTTACAGCTTTGGTGGGTGGAGGCGTGGGAAGTAGGGGATGGGAAGGGATCTGGAGGGGACACAAAGGAGGAGGAAACAATGCTTGATAAGAAATATACTCAGTACTTTGACCATGTAATTTAACCCCTCTGTACAGTATTTTCATAATAAATAAAAAAATCAATGGCTTTTCTATATACCAATAATAGGAAAAGTGAGGCTGGAATCAGGAAAGCAACTCCTTTTGTAATAGCCCTACAAAAAGTAAAATACCTAG